>NC_059510.1:10635000-11262500 GCF_905147795.1 Pieris rapae | reverse complement strand
TTTCTGTACAAAAATCTTTTGTTTCCTACTTCTACTTTTTTTTCTTTTGTTTTACTGTTTTATTTAACTCTTCGATTATTAGTGGTGGTTTTGAATAGCTACAAATACATTATAGATCCACCGATCGGCGTGGAGCATTGTGATTGGCTGTATGGCATATTCGGGCATGAAACCTCCTGCACCAGATACTGGACTTGTTGGAACGGAACAGCGACGGAGCAACTCTGTATTGGTGGTCTCTTGTACAACGAGAACGCTCATTCCTGCGACTGGCCAGAGAATGTAGACGGATGTCAAAAACATCGTAAGTCAAACCATTTTTAACGTTATCACAGATAATGTTTGTTTATATTATAGTCATAGTCATAGTCATAATATCTTTATTCATTTAGGTAAACATGTACACTTATGAACGTCAAGGAAAACAAATTAAATTAATCGTAAATTTACATTTACCACCAGTTCGCAAGTCAAGGGCGTAGAGCGGGTAAGAAGAACTGGCTTTATGTTACTACTTTATTATGTTACTGTTCATATTAATCTATGATCGAATTATTAATAAACATTATTTGCCGACGATAATGTGTGTGATAAAGTGCTAAAGAGTGATAAGTAAAAAAATATAACACAAGAGAGTGTGTTTTTTTTTATAGAACAGGGGACAAACGGTCAGGAGGCTCATCTGATGTTAAGTGATACCGCCGCCCATGGACACTCTCAATGCCAGAGGTCTCGCGAGTGCGTTACCGGCATCTTAAGAATTGGTACGCTCTTTTCTTGAAAGACCATAAAAAAGTGTTCTCCCTTAATAGAGATACGAGTAGTGTTATTATGTAGTAAATTAGTTTAGCTTTAAATCACTTATTAGTATTAAGTTAGGCTTGATCGTAAAGATTAATGATTAAAAAAATACATTTATCCGTTTATTAACTTATTCAGTTGAATAAAGCTTGATACATAAAACTTACTATTAATTTCCGTCATTCAGGTGTAAAGAACGCGTTTCATTTCAGAGCTCTATTTCCGATCAATACGCGGTCATATTACTAGCTTTCGCATACATGAATATATACAATATAAACTAGGCAGCTGAAATAACGTGGGGGGAATTTTATATCTATGCATAAAAAGATTATAAAGAAATACACGCTTTGAGCGTCTGGAGGGGACAACTTCACCTGCTCACATAAACTGTAAAACACTTTAGTAAAGTTTAAAAGTAAGATTCAATGTCGAGACCGCTAGTGCGAAGATGCTACTTCCATGTCAAAAAGTATTGGAATTGATATACAATACTGGACTGGTCATAGTAATTCTTGTCGCTGCCAGAAATATTGACCATGCTAACACTTTTACGTGAATGGCCAATTTACATACGCTGCCCACTTTCCTGCTCACTTCCCATGCCGTAAATAATTCATATAGTAGGTATTTTGTATGATAATGTCAACGACAATCGTTTAAATATATTCCTTAACCCACTGGTTTTATGAATTAAAATAAGGTACAGCGTACGAAATAATTTCATTTGTTCATAAAGCCTCCAAGACGACATACATAATTGATGAATTATATTTTCCTTAAGGGTCATAATGAATACAAATTTAATATAACTTTCTTGATAAAATAAAGTTTCACGTTCCCCATTTTGTGATCGTCATTTCAGATTACGATTCTCTCAATTTATGTTCAAGTTGCATTATGTTTTTACCATATAATTATTATATCTTTACAGTTACTACTAAAACGATAGAACATTCTGAAACTAAAATACGTATTAAAAATATATACTAAAACTAAACTAAAAATATATATATAAAACAAGGTTGTGTTAGTTACACCACTTATTACTCAAGATCGGCTGGACCGATGTTAGTCATCGCTTTTTTCAGGATTCTTCGCAATTATTAAAATATTCTTCTTCTTATTGAAAAACAATAAATTATTTTTACTAATGCAAAAACCATGTTGTGACATCTGTTGACAAAACTACGCATCATTTTACATCGAATTCGTGTCAGTTCAAGAATTTCCGATCTTGATGTGAATGAGGAGATGCATAAGCAGGCTTTGATTTTAATCAAAGACATGTGTTTGATTTTAATCAAAGACATCATAAAATCAAAAAGTATATCAAAAAGTGCTTTCGCATGCAGTATCGCAATATTGGCGCTAGACAGAAGAGGCAATGATGTGTAAAACTGCCATTCTTCTTTCCAAGCAAGCTTTAAAACATATCTGTATTTGCAAAAAAGTTGTATTAATTAATGTTATTATCTTTATAAAATCCTAAAATAGGTTTGTCTAGAGTAACAAGGATATTATTAGACTGTAAGCCGGAACGAAGTTAGCCGGGTTAGCTAGAAACTAATAACATAACAAGCTGCTCTTGTGAACTGCTGTCGAAGAACGCGACATCGTTTTGCTTGCAAGAATATTTTCGTTAAACGCTCCATCAGATACATCATATATACTAATATTATATACAGGAAAGATTCTTATGTTGGTATGTTTGTAAGGAATTGGCTCAAAACGTACTGGATCGATTTTGAAAACTTTTTCACCATTTGAATCAAATAATTACAATATTGCTACCCAAGGTGTAAAAAAGCCTATAAATGTATTTTATGATATAGATGATAGTACAAAAAAATGTTCCACAATATTGAAGAACATATCAATATCTATATATATAAAATGTTTTAAAAACTTACTTCACTTCACCCGTGCGAAGCCGGGAAGCTTATTTCTTTCATTTTCACACACACCTTTGTGTAATTTCATCAAAAAACTAGTATGAAATGACTTAACTAAAAGCCAACGACCCATTTACAATAGTGCTCCATTATTGAAATGAAATTCGTAATGCGTATTGCTAATAATCATAAAATTTCACGAAATCCTTTCAAATTAAAGTGAGTAAACCTTTCGCATGTATAATGGTTATTCATTCGTCTTAATTAAGACGTAATTAAGTAAGTATAGAAATAAGGTTTCTCTTTCTTAATAAACTTTAACGCTAAAACGATAATATCATATACACATCCAAAATACCTTTTTTGAAGTTAAAGTCTGCATAAAGCCATTAGGAGTTCAGACAACATTCATTAGATTTTTTCGCGATTATAACGGAATAAATAATATAATGTAATGTAAGTGCCCATTTGATTATAGACATATATATAACTTTTATTACCAACGAAACACGCATACACAAAAAATAATTATCACGTTGGTCAAAATGACCATTGCTGCCTGAACAGCAGCTAATAGGCGCCGCAGTCGCTAATAAAAGAAAAATAATTCATTAATAATAATGATTAGTAGAAAAAATAATAATAAAGATTAGCAGTGTAAGTAAAGAAGTATTAGGCAAAAGTATAGTAAAAAAACTAAGAATAATAAATACAAAAATTAAGATTTGGCTTTTGTTAGTAACATTTATGCTTACAATAATTGTTTAGCAAAGATGTAACATATATTGTAGATATAGAATTATATATGAAGTGAACTTTAATAAATAAAAATTCCAAACAAAACAGCCAGTTACATTCAATAAATGAAAGAATGCTTTTAACTCCCTAGAGCTTAGTATTTACATACAAATGTTTTAGAAACGACATTCCTTACAGGGTTTGTGTGTATTTAAATTGAGTTTGCATTGGATAAAATAAATTTGATAGTTAATAAAATTGTGCAGACGTTTCACGTTCATTCACCTGCAAACACATACTAGTATCGTAACGCGGATTTATGCATTTTTATTTACGATTAAATATGTCTTTTGCGTATGTTTAAATTTCGTCAAGATAAATCTGTTAGATGCTGATGTTGAGAACCCTGACTTACTTGTACATATTTAAAAAAAATATGATTTAAAGTCTCGCAAGAATACCCCTCAGGTCAGTGTTTCCCAACGCCCACGGCGGCCTCTGTGGGGCGTGGGCAGTTTGATTGTTAAGGGCTATTCGAAAATTTATTATAATTATTTGGAATTACAATTAAATTTCACCGTTAACATTTTCTAGTAATTTCTTTCTAAAAAATAATATGATTTACGTTTCTTTAACGATGTATTTTTTTATTATTAGCGATATGTGTTGATTAGGGGGGGCATAAGAATTTTAGTATAGCTAAGATGGAGCAAGACACAAATAAGGTTAGGAAACACTGCCTTAGATGCATATTATATTTTATGGCTTTACATTTGGCATAAGCAAAAAATCACCGATTTCTTTGACTTTGTTTTGTGCGAATATTTATTTATTGTGTAGTTGATTTTTGCAATATTCTTTTTTGAATATTAGGTTCACTTTAGATCAATATCATCAGCGGTGTTAATGTAATCGTATAAAAATGAAATCAATTGAAAATAATGTTTATTGCTAACAATATTGTAGATATCGTTTTGATTTCTCTCGACAGTATTATTCAGGGATATGAAATACAAAACCAAAACATTTTTAGAAGACCTTTGTTTGCTTGTGACAACTTAAGGAGTTTTTAGAAATACATTTCGTAGAAATATAATCTGAAATAAATTAATGTTTTGCTTGGGTAAAGTAAAATACATATTTTTTGTTCGCATAGGTAACAAAATTAAATTACGACATGTACTGCCAGATTTCAAATCAAGAACGTATACTGGCGAGAAGAACCGGGAAGTCCATTGGATCCCAAGTTTTTTACAAAATTCTTACAAGCAACATCCATTCACTATGTACGTATGTGTAAATAATAATTTTAACATTTGATCTCTCTCATTCCAGCCCTCTGTAATGAAGATCCTAATGGCAACGTTCCTCTGGGCAAGTCCTGCAACAGGTACTGGCAGTGCCAGGGGGGATACCCTCGTCTGCAGAGGTGTCCTGCAATGTTGGTGTTCGGAATAGAATCATATTTAGTTGATAAAATAAATTGAGGGCCATGAGGGTGGTCCCAAAAATATTTTTAACTCGGCTGATCCGCGCATTCGCATTGTGAACGAGTCGTGGTTGAACATTCGTTGCGTACAGTTAGATGCAATTTTATAGTGTTTTTTTGTGCATCTCTTGTCAATAGTTACGTCCTCCATTTAGACTATTATAGTGAGTGTTTTTGTGCGTATTCGTGAACTATTATTGTAAGGCAAGGTACAGCATCAGTCCTAACATTTCTTGTTCCCAAAACTAACAATCTATCCATCCTTACGGCTGACGTGTTTTTTTTGTGCCTTTCGCCCTAACAAGGAGCAACCTTGAGGTATGTACTCAGGACTTATTTTAGTATAAGATTACGTATCGACGGCCACCGAACCGTTCTTTGTGATACATAATTTTTTGGTAGCAGAGCGTGGTTTCATTTTAGTTAATGATTTTTCGGTATATAAGTCCTGGGTTCATAACTTATTAATGCATATATCTTGTTATGTTTGTAGGGATTATAGTGTTTTGATAGTGTTATAAATCGTTTTTTGTAGTAAGTTATTAGCCGCTTATTATAATTTGCTTTTTATTTGATTTTTGTGCTATTGTTTGTTCTTTTATACTTTTATATAATGGCGGTTTCGCACAAGGCACAAATAGCTGGTGTATTGCGGTGGCTAGGATCGGCCGTTTTAAATATTTCGCGAAAAGATCGCGTACAGGCCCTTCTATCAAGAAGTGACGCGTTAGAGGATAGGATGAAAGATTTATATAAATCGTATCAGGCATTGCTTGCATTGGGTTTGGAACCGGAGGTGATGGACAAGGTTTGTGGAGACATGGATCAGGCTGAGGATTTGGCTGATCAAATCAGGGAAGCCGTTGGTATTATTAAATTAAATTCGGCTACTCAGTCAAATAACCTTCAATCGAAGGATAGTTTAACTTCAAGTGGTATTATAGGTAGGTTACCCAAATTAGATTTGCCCCATTTTAGTGGCGACTTAAGCCAATGGGTGGCGTTTATACATTTATTCGATAGTTTAGTGCACTCAAGGGGTGATTTAACATCTGCGCAAAAGTTGGCATATTTGTTGGCTAGTCTCACCGGGGAGGCTAAAGGGTTAGTCCAACATTTAGCAATTGTGGACAACAATTATGATATAGCCAGAGATTTACTAATGAGGCGGTATCAAAATATACGTAGGCTAGCGGATAGCCACGTAAATGTCATTTTAAATTTACATAGTAATGTGCAGAGCCACAACTTAAGAATTCAAGTTTTAAATCCTTTATTAGTGGCAATTAATGGCTTAAGGGGTTTAAATTTGCCTGTAGATAGTTGGTCTTTTATTTTGTTGCATATTACATTACAAAAACTAAATTTAGATATGCGCACCCGATTTGAACAGGCGTATGGTGGAGATTCAACCACTCATCTTCCCACGTTTGATGAATTGATCTTGTTTTTAGAGGATGAGTGTCGCAGACAGGATAATGTTCCAGCGCCGTCCACGACGCCGGCCCCAATTTCTAGTAGGCCGCGACAACAGCATATGCGCTTAATGCGACGCCCTGACCAGCGAGTTTATAACGTGGCAACTCAACATCCAGGCAAATGTTGTGTTTATTGTCGAGTCCCTGATCACACCGTAGTGTCATGTCAAAAGTTTTTAGCATTACGTTTTCAAGCACGGCGAAATATTGCCCGACAGCGGAAGTGGTGTTATGGTTGTTTAGGTAAACACCTGGCATCACAATGCCAAGTGTCACGACCATGCAAACAATGTAATGGTAATCATCACATTATACTTTGTGGTAATATGAATGGTTCACCCCAATCAGCTGCACCGGCACGGGAGTTTGTTGAAGATATGCAAAATACAGGTGATCAGTGGAATGGTGGTGTGAAGGTTAGACACTGTAGTTTTGGTCATGCTTCCAGGCACCGTACAGGATCAGGTTATTATGATTATCATCGGAGGCAGCCACCACCCTGCAGGGGCGGGGGAAACTTAAGGTCTCATAACAGGACTCGTGTCACCTCTGATCAGCAACAACTTCCTAAGAGCAAAGATAATTATGACTCTTGTGCATCACCTGTTATTAAACAGCAACGTCGTAATTTTGTTAGGCCTTTGCCCTTTTCTGAGTGGCCTCGTTTAGGCCAGCGGGTCCCTGAACCAGAAGGATATTGACTAGGTCACGTCCCTACTAGAACTCCTACATCTCCTATTACTGTTTTGTTACCCACCGCACAGATTTGTGTTGGTTCTCCATCAGGTGAGCAGGTAACCACGCGTGCGATTTTGGATTCTGGAGCACAGGGAAGTTTGGTGTCAATGGATTTGGTGGATAGGTTACAGTTGCGTATTTTCCCTGCTAGCGGGAGTATATTTGGTGTAGGTGGCTCTAAGGTTGCTGGTTTGCGGGGACAAGTTACACTTACTTTTTCTCCTGTTCAATGCTCTCAGCCACAGATTACAATTTCTGCCATAATTTTAGATAATGTTATGGGCAGACACCCACTTGTTAAATTACCATCGGAGATATTAGATTTTACACGTAGTCTAAACTTAGCGGATTGTACATTTCATATTCCAGGTCAAATCGATTTGCTACTCGGAGCAGAAGTTTTGGGAATGCTGCGGCTAAGTAAAAGCACACTTTTACAACCAGCGGGTTTAGTAGCAGTCACAACTGATTTTGGTGATGTCATTATGGGTCCTGTGTTTCCAATAGAATCTCTTAGCGTTGAAGATGGTAACTTGTGTGTGGGACTCTCACTTGCTGAAGCCATTCAACGGTTTTGGGAAGTCGAAGAGCCTCCCACAGCGGCTCGTGAAAATCCGGAGCACCAAGAATGTGAATTGTTTTTTCAGAATAACACTTTTTTTTTTTTTTTTTTTTTTTTTTTTTTTTTTTTTTTATGAGGTGGAAATGCACTTCTGCAGGCCCGCATCAAGAAACGAACTTAACGCGGGGACTGTGGGGCTGGATCTACACTCAAAACCCTCTGCTATTCAGAGGGGTAGCGAGACCCTACCCACTAAAACCACCTCAGCCCATCACACGCCCTTAAGATGGGCCCTCGGGGTTCGCTAGGCATTCTACCCAAGGGACCCGGGCTTATATCCGACATAGAGAGCTAATCATGACCTGCGGTTCCGGGCTACTCGAGGTCGAGCCCCCAACCTTGAACTACCGGTCCTTCTACAGGCATCCCCAGACCTCTCCCTCAGTCGCTCAGCTGCCTCCTTCTGCAGCATTACATGCTCACAGAAGGAGACCATTGCACTCCAAGCCTCCTCGCTCCCTAGCATTGCTATTATAATACCCGGTAAAGTGAGGTCCGCCCCTATAACCGATACCAGGTCATGACGCTCCCTTGTCCAGGTGACACACTCAGCCACAGTATGCTCCGCCGTGTCATTTGGAGCGCCGCAGTGGTGGCACAACGGATGTATCTCCCTTCTAGGCACCTTATGAAGATACCGACCAAAGCATCCATGCCCAGACAATATCTGCGATAGCCGAAACGTCACAGCACCCCAGTTTCTATTCACCCAGTCTTTTAGGACTGGGCGGATTGCCCCTACCGTCAATGCACCAGCGCGGGGCGTAGCAAGATCGTCAGACCACCTTTTAAAAAGAATGTCTCTGGCATGACGCCTCACATGCCCCGCTATTTCCCCCCATGTGACGTTCCCGCTATCCATTACCTCGGCCTTCGCGCGGTATGAGGCAGCAATCACTTCTACCTCCCGCTCCCAAGGAGGAGTACCAGCTAACACACAGGCCGCCTCAAACGATACTGTACGGTAGCAGCGAGCTGCCCGAGCCGCGATCACTCGCTGCGGCCTCCGTATAAGCATACGGTTCGTCCGCCTGCTCAGCGCGTCGTCCCAAATGGGGGCCCCGTACAGGGCCATACTGCGAATGATTCCGCAGTACAGCCGGCGCACGCTTTGGCATGGGCCTCCAAGGTTAGGCAAGAGCGTGCCAAGTGCTCCTGCCGCCCTCACAAGTCTCCCCTCGAGAGATTTAAAATGGGGCTCGAAATTCCAGCGACCATCTAAAACAAGACCAAGATATTTCATGGAGGGGGCCACCGGAATCCTAAGGCCTTCAATCACCAATGCCGCCCCCGAAGGAGGACCCATCTTTGGGCCATGAAATAGCAGGGCTTCCGTTTTGTCAAGGGACACCTTGAGACCCAGGGCCTGGATCCGCCTAACAACAAGCCTTGTACCGGCCATCGCAAGCTGAGCCACCTCCCCAAATGACCCTCCGCTCGCTACGACTAGAGTGTCGTCTGCATAGCAGAAGAGGCGCATCCCAGGAAGCAGTGCACCTCGCAGCACCCAATCATAGCTAATATTCCACAGAAACGGTCCAAGAACTGATCCCTGTGGAACTCCGCACATCACCGGATAGCGAACGATTTCTCCCTGTCCGTTCACAATAGCGACCTGTCGTCCTTCCAGATAGCTCCCTACTATTCGGCGCAAGTACAGGGGAACCTCGAAAAATTTAAGGGCCTCTCTGATCACGCCAAATGGAAGGCTATTAAGGGCATTGGCAATGTCGAGAGACACTGCTAACGCCCTCCCACCCCGCTCGACTACACTCTTGGTGTGCTGTTTTAGGTCCGTGAGAGCATCGATTGTAGAGCGACCAGCCCGGAAGCCATATTGGGCTTCGTCCAGGTCCGGCCCGACGATCGAGAGGTGACGGCCCAAACGAGAGGCAATAATCCATTCCAACGCCTTACCAGCTTCGTCTAAGAGAATTATGGGCCGGTAAGCTCCAGGGCTGTTCGGCGCACGACCTTCCTTTCGGATGAGACACAATTGGCCCTCCTTCCATGCTATCGGGAACCGTCCACTACGTAGACATAAGTTAAACAGACCCCGAATGGTTTCCCCCATGTGGGGAAAAGTTACCGCTAAGACCCTAGCATGCAAGCCATCTGGACCTGGTGCCTTCTTTCTGCTCTTCAGGCGACAAAGTATGGACTCTATTTCTGGGTCAGTCACCTCAGGAGCTTGCTCTCTATCGACGTCCCCCACCACCACCGAGGTCACCATTCTTGGAAGGACGATGTTCGGAGGCAAAGGGAAAAGCCCCGAGATCACATTATCAAGCAAGGTGGGCTCAAGAGTCTCTGTTAGTGGAGCCCCTGCGCCCTTCAGCCTTTTCCGAGCTGCTCGGTAAGGGCGCCCCCAGGGATCACTGTCTAACTCCTTTAAGAACATTTTATGTGCCTCGTTCTTGGCGTCTAAGATGGCCACCTGAAGAACCTTCTTGTGTCTACAGTAGGCCAACCGCAATCCCTCTCTGACCTGCGGATCATCACTTCTTCGTCGGCAACTCCTAAGATAAGTCCTCCTAGCACTACTACATACCCTGCGAAGCTCTTCGATTTCCCGAGTCCACCAGTAGACTGCCTTCCGCAGAGGTGGCGGTCTCCACTTAGGCATGGAGGCGTTGCACACCTCAGTCATGTTCCGTTGGAGTCTGCGGACGCCTTCTTCTACGCATTCAACCGGGGTTGAATCCGCACACCACGCCTGAACAATGGCAACCTCTTCCGCTCGCTCCCGGTTAAGTCGACCAACAGTCCAACGCGGAAAAGTCCGACGACTGGTCCGCGACCTCAGAGGTGGTCCTAAAGAAGCATTTACGACAAACCTAATGTAACGGTGATCTGAAAACGTCTCCAAATCCCTCATTACCTCCCATCCAGACAATCTCCAGGCGAAGTTTGAGGAAGCAAGCGTGACATCTACCCGTGACACTCCCTGTGGTCGTACACATGTAGGCTCCGTCCCCCTATTTATAAATATAAGCCCTATCTCCGCCGCCCACTCCTCCAGAAGCGGCCCCCTTGGGTTTACAGAAGTGTCACCCCAGGCGGTGGACCTAGCATTTAAATCTCCCATCAGGATAACTGGCCTGGGCAAGGCCCGCTGGATCGCACGACCCAAGTCACCAATAAAGCTTTCGAAATCTCTAAGCGGCTTGTTAGGGGAGAAATAAGTGCCTATTACCGAACAAAGCCCCCAGTCAACCATGACAAACCCAGGCCCCCTTTCTCTAAGGGTAATAGCCATATCCATCGGACTTACGATAACAGCCACCACCCCCAAAGTGTCTCCCATCCAGTGGCTCCGCTGAGCCACGTAGTATGGTTCAGAAACAACCGCAACTTTCGCCCCCAGCTCCGCCATGGACTGCAAGAACAAGTCTTGCGCCGCAGCGCAATGGTTTAGGTTCCCTTGTAGAAAGCTGGTGCAATTTCTATCCATATTAATCAGACATTGCACCAGACTCCCCAGGGATGAACACCTCCGGCGAAGAATGCTCCGCAGCCACAATAAAACCCCCTTTGCTAATCGGTGGAGGCTTGCAAGCCCGTCCACCCATTTTATGCCCCGCTGGTACTCCAGCCGAAGCACAGACCACGCAATGTGCCTGCAAACCGCAATCACCAGCCTTATGTCCAACCTTCCCGCACCTATAACAGGCCATTCCTAAATCCACTTCTGATGTACACACTTCTCTTGTATGCCCCAGTCGCATGCATTTAAAACATCTTAGAGGTCGTTCTTCGCGTATCTCTACTCTGGCCGAGCTCCACCCAATAAGAAGCCTCCCTTCGGCTACCTTCTTGGCAGCAGAGATGGGACATAAGATAAATATGTCCCCCATACCATTGTCACGCCTAAGAATTTGCCCGGGCTTTATTTGGTGAGCAGAGCAACCACCCTTAGCTGCCACGGCTGCCACCACCTCCTCAACGGTAATGCTGTCGTCGAGGTCTCGGATGTAAAGATCCGCACATTTGACGGGTCTCTCCACCCGAGCCACGTCCGCCAGCACCTCCCGAAGGCTCGCCGCGAGGCGGTCGGCCTTTTCCCCCCTCTGGGAACCCGGGATTTCTAGCATCCGCGCCCCTGTAGCAGTTGTACGCACGCTCACCCTTTCAATGCCCAAACCTGTCAGGCTGATGTCCTGCTTGGCTCTGGACAGAAGGGCGGCGTACGTGTGGCCCCTTTCTGCCGCCTCCTTCCGCAACGTTAGAACAACAGCAGCAGTAGTAGGCTCCACGAGCGTCCGCGTAGTATTGCGCTCAGCCTGCCCATACTTTACACCCCCAAGACCATTTTGCCTCAGACCAGGTTTTGCTTGGGATAGTCCTCCAACTGGCAGCCTCAATGGTTCAGGAGGCACGGCCTTCACCAGGGGCGTTGCAGAGGATGCCACACCAGATGTCCCGCAAGTGTGTTTAGATGTGGAAACCGCCTTTGATTTCTTTCCCTTTTTCCCCGTCACCGTCGACCAATTCTCAGTCACCTCCATGACAACATTGCCTACCTCAGATGTCTCCCGCCGCGCAGCAAGCCCCTCGACTCCACCAAAAGAACCCACATCTACTACCCGCGAAGCCGCCAGTGGAGGACGAATGGTCGGCCTCGGGAGGAGGCGATCTCCAATTCCAGCTAGCTTAGCATCCATCATGCCTCCCACCGCCCGCATCATGTCCGCCAACAACTCCCCTTTAACTTCCGATACAAACCCCGCCATAATTTCGCGGAGTCCATTCACCGATAGACCCGCTAATTCGTCCGAATGCTTGTTTCCTCTCGACATCTCCATTCTTAAAGCGACCATTTGCTTTTCCTGTTCTACAGAACGGGCTGTACGCTCGGTAAAGTCCCGTCTAAGGGCACAAATTTCCGACTCAAGGTCAGACACTCGGGCCCTCAGCCGGTTATTATCTCTTTCGAGACGCCTCCCCTCATCACCCTCCAAGCACCGTTCTGCAAGGTTTTCCACAATCTCGCCCAGGTCTTTTGCTGCGACCTTGAGGTCACGGACAAAGTCCCCTTTTAGGTTCTTCGACTTCGCCGCAATCTCCACAATACGACGAACCTGGGCCACCATCCGTTCCCTCAGTTCAGGCACCTCTTTAAAAATCACGTCATTAATGTCACTAGACATTAATGACGTGGTTCCCGTCCTCTCAGCCTCTAAGGCAGCGCCTGAGGCGCCCTCAGAAACATCCGCCTCTTCCTTGCGCCTAGCCTCCCTACGATCACTCCGCAATTGGCGTTCCAAAGCTGAACGAGCCACTTGCTCCACCATCTCCCGCTCAGCCTCCTCGAGACCAACTGCATGTTTCACAGCCTTCTTCTTACTCGCCTTCACCACAACAGAGGGGGGCGACAGGTCACGTATAAATTCCCGCCTCCGGGATCCAGAGCGAGACCTACTCCTTCTGTCACTCTCGGCCATCTTGCCGACAAAAATTGGTCCAGGCCCCTTATGGAGACCTGGCCTTGCCCGTCCAGTAATGTGTCTTTCACTATCACACCAAAATTAGTGTAAGACCCATTACCAAGAGAAAGAAAGAAGAAAAAGCTTACTATCTAAACAATATAAATACTATAAACTTAAATTCTAAAATCTTAATCTATACACACTTAGAATTCATACGCTTAAACTGAAATCACCGCCGCTAGTCGAGATGACGTAATCACACACAAATGGGGTACCGCCAATTCCTCCCAGCCGCAACTGACACACACAATGGGTCTCTATCCCTTATACAAATATATATACACACACAGCTTATTACGCCACGCCCTTGGATGACGCAATACGCGCAGATGGCGTAATTCACCCCCGGTTCCACCAGGCCGCCAACGACTAATCCAATGACCAATCGCTTCAACAGTAGTGGTTATTTCTTAATAAGGACCAATACTCGCACACAGTGGGTCACTGTCCCTTACACAAAGTGTAGATACCACACAACTTATTATAAATCTTCGCGCTTCAAGACACTATCGTCACGCGCAGACACAGATATAATATTTATTGTGTCCAGCTCCATCCAGACACCAAGGTCTTAATAAATTCCTTGCAATGATTTAATCTGGACCATACAGACACATAGAATGGTCACTCCAGCACGTAAATAACACATAAAACACATCACGCGCTTACGCATTCACAAATAACTAAGCGCATGCAGAGCGCGTACCACACGTGCATTCTGTAGGCGCGTTGGACGCGACTCTTCAGAATAACACTGGTCGTCTCCGCTCGGGTAGGTTTGTCACGAGGTTACCTTTTTTACCATCCCGACCACCTTTGGGTCACTCCAGGTCTTTAGCTGAGAAAAGGTTAACATCCATGGAGAGACGAATGAAAAGAGATTCTACTTTTCGTGCTAAGTATATAGAGTTTATGGACGAGTACTTTAAGCTCGGACATATGTCAGTTTCTGATTATGATTGGCGCACACAGGAGCACTACTTCATTCCACATCATGCTGTGTTTAAAGGTGGTAAAATAAGAGTGGTTTTTGATGGCTCAGCGCCTACTTCCAATGGAGTTTCTTTAAATCAATGTTTGCATTCGGGCCCAAAGTTACATCGTGACATTGGTGATATTTTAACAAATTTTAGAAGACATCAGATTGTATTTGTTGCAGATATTAAAATGATGTTTAGGCAAACTGTAATTCATACTGATGACCGTTGCTATCAACTTATCTTGTGGCGTGAGAAGGAATCCGATCCAGTTACAGTATTTGAATTAAATACCAATACATACGGACTCAGATCAAGTCCTTATATTGCTATTCGTACATTGTTAGAATTGGCTGAGCGAGAACGTTTGCAATTTCCAAGAGCAGCTGATGTTTTGAATAGTGATGTTTTCGTTGATGACATTTGCACTGGAGCTGCAAATGAGAAAGAAGCCTTGATACTACGCGATGAGCTAATTGGGATTCTTAAGGCTGGTGGATATGAGTTAAGGAAATGGGTGTCTAACTCACAAGCTGTTCTTGCTGGTTTACCCGAGGATCATCAACAACATCCTTATATTTTTCAGAACGTGGACAACCCTGACGCTGTTGCAGTATTAGGTATTCAGTATCAACCGTTAGGTGATATATTTACCTTTCGAGTGCAAGACATAGATGTAATTAAATCTTGGACAAAGCGTGTAGTACTTTCAACTGTAGCCAGGATATACGATCCTAATGGATGGTTAGCTCCAGTTGTTTTTTGGGCAAAATGTTTTATACAAAAGCTTTGGTTACAAGGATTAACATGGGATGCCCCTTTAGTTGGTGAATTGTTAAGTGTTTGGGTTAGGTTTGTTTCGTCGCTTCCTGAAATTCAATTGATTAAAATTGATAGGTCTTTATTGCCACCAGGGAAATGCATAGTGGATATTCATGGTTTTTGTGATGCATCGGAAAGTGGTTATGCTGCTGCAGTTTATATTCGTTCTGTCAATCAATCTGGTGTTGTAACGGTTAAACTAGTTATGGCAAAGAGTAAGGTTGCACCGGTAAGAACACGCTTAACAATTCCTAAATTAGAGTTATCAGGTGCTGTTCTATTGACACGTTTGATAAACCATGTTAAATCCATTTTTGGCCAAAAAATGAATATTCAGAAGTGTTTTGCTTGGACTGATAGTCAGATAGTTCTTGCATGGCTGCAAGCGTCAGTTCATGTTTTGGAAGTATTTGTGGCCAATAGGGTTTGTCAAATTCAGCAATCTGTCGTGACCTTGGATTGGAGGCATGTACCGGGAGAACTTAATCCGGCAGACTGTGCATCTCGAGGTTGTGAGGCTCCAGTAATATTAGACCATCCCTTATGGTGGGCTCCAGGTTGGCTGTACCAACCCGAAAATTGTTGGCCTCGCACTAAAACGGAACTTGTTGAGCCCCTTCCGGGTTTAAGAGTTATTTCTCTTGTCGTTCAGGAATCGATAGAAAACTTAGACCCGTTACTCGCAAGGTTTAGTTCATTAGACAAATTGATTGGAGTGACCGCCTGGATTAGGAGGTTTATTTATAATTCAAGGAATCCAACAATTAAGAATATGTCAAATGTATTATCACCAGATGAAAGAAATGAATCCTTATTATTCTGGGTTCGTTATATCCAAGCTAAGCATTTTGAAACAGTCTTTGCTACTCTAAAAGGACAAGGTAAATTAAAGGGATCTGTTGCTCGGCTGAATCCATTTATTGATGATAAGGGTTTGTTACGCGTAGGTGGGAGATTACGCCATTCAGAACTACCTTATAATCATAAACATCCGCTTCTCCTTCCTAATCGAACTCCATTGGGAGATTCGATAATTACTGACAGACACGAAAAGAATGCACATGTTGGCTTAAATACACTTTTGGCTATTATTCATCAACAATTTTGGATTTTGTCAGCCAGGAGGGCTATTCGAAATGTTATTTTTAAGTGTATTCCTTGTTATCGACTTAAAGCATCCTTGACTCAACCACAAATGGGAGATTTGCCTCCAGATCGCATTACTGCTGCTAGACCCTTCTCTGGTGTAGGCACCGATTTTGCTGGGCCATTTTCCATCAAGGTTTCATCATTGCGAAACGCCAAGATCGTAAAAGGGTACCTCTGTGTCTTTGTCTGTCTTGTTACAAAATCCGTACACCTGGAGGTGGTGTCATCACTTAGTACTGAAGCTTTTATCGCTTGTTTGTCTCGTTTTGTTAGTCGTCGAGGATTACCAAACTTGATTCGCTCCGACTGTGGGACAAATTTTAAGGGCAGTGAACGTTACCTCGGAGAAGTTTATAAGTTTTTGACTGAAAACCAACTGCCTATCGAAAATTCACTTTCTCGTCGTGGAATTAAATGGAAATTTAGTCCGGCTGGATATCCATCTTGGGGTGGAATATTTGAGGCTGTAGTGAAGGTGGCCAAAACACATATACGACGAATTATAGGAGAATCAGTTCTTACATATGAAGAACTAGCCACAGTCTTTTGTAACATTGAATCTGTTTTGAACTCACGACCACTTTGTCCTATATCTTCGGACCCAAATGATCTAGAAGCTTTAACTCCTGGACATTTTTTGATTGGGGCTCCTCTCAATGCGTTACCTGAATATCCATTTGTAGACACACCAATAAATCGGCTCTCACGTTTCCAACTGCTACAACAATTATCTCAGAGTTTTTGGAAACGTTTTAATATAGAATATCTCCATTTATTGCAGCAACGAGTTCGTTGGATAGATAAAACAGATCCGCCTAAGGTTGGGGACTTGGTTCTTATCAAAGAACCAAATATGCCACCATTATCTTGGAGACGCGGTCGCATTATTAAACTATTCCCGGGTGCAGATGGTACCCCACGAGTCGCCGAGGTCCGCGTTGGGGAATCGGTTTTAAAAAGAGCCGTGGCCTGCTTGTCACGTCTTCCAGTGGCATAACCTTTGCTACCAGCCTCCGGTTTTAGACTCAGTCATGTTAAGCCTGACTGGGACGGGGGACTGTTCGGAATAGAATCATATTTAGTTGATAAAATAAATTGAGGGCCATGAGGGTGGTCCCAAAAATATTTTTAACTCGGCTGATCCGCGCATTCGCATTGTGAACGAGTCGTGGTTGAACATTCGTTGCGTACAGTTAGATGCAATTTTATAGTGTTTTTTTGTGCATCTCTTGTCAATAGTTACGTCCTCCATTTAGACTATTATAGTGAGTGTTTTTGTGCGTATTCGTGAACTATTATTGTAAGGCAAGGTACAGCATCAGTCCTAACATTTCTTGTTCCCAAAACTAACAATCTATCCATCCTTACGGCTGACGTGTTTTTTTTGTGCCTTTCGCCCTAACAAGGAGCAACCTTGAGGTATGTACTCAGGACTTATTTTAGTATAAGATTACGTATCGACGGCCACCGAACCGTTCTTTGTGATACAGTTGGTCTTCGATAGACGCTCGTTGAGATGCGTGGTGCCTCCCACAGAGGAGTGTGACGTACCCACTACCACTCCACCTGCACCAGAAGAGGTCCAGGAGGAGAGACAGGTTAGTTTCCGTGATATTTTAAACACTATTCAACTATAGTTTATCTTAGTACATCTTAGCTGGTTTTATATGTTTAATCAGTACCTAAATTCATAGGTATATCTACATTATCCGTTCCATCATACATACAAAGCGCAAGTTATCTTTTCTAAAATATATGACAATTATACCTAATAATTGTCATATATATATACATTTATACTATAATGATACAAAAAATAAAAATACATAATTGGTAAGTGTAAAGATATCGAATGATAGGTGCCTGAACCTAGGTTGGTTCTTGCAGACGGAATTTGGAAAATTCCGCTATTCTTTAAAGCTGGAGATCGAATAAGTGACAACAATGTTAATATTCTATAAGACATTACTGTATTTGACATTTAACAATTTGTAAAAGAACCTAAGTGAAGTCATTTTAAATTTCCTAAGTCGCGACGTATTACGTAAAAACAAGGTTTGAAGTTGGCCTCAAGCATCTATTTCTCAGTTTCAAAAGTCAAGATAATACATATATTACGAGGCAAAATCAATATCAGCGTCCTGTCCATTATAGGAATTAGGGCGCATCAAGGCTACAAGTAAAAGGCTTCCATGCGATCGATAGACTACAAAGTCTTCAAGAGCCTTTCATTGTCAAGGAGATGATCGGGGAAGATTAAGTCTTTAAAGATTAAAGTGTTATATAGTAATTGTAACGGCCGCTGGCAAAGCTTTTTGATAAATAAATATTATATCTTTTTCTAACTTTGTAACATTTACTTGTATACTTATTTTTATTTAAAATAATTTTAGCTATTGCATGTATATTATTTGTGTAATATTTTTTTTGTCTAGAGATCGTATATATTATTGACACAAAAAGCAGAAATAAAGGCACTAAAAATTCCGTAAATTTTAATACAAGTTTTAACTGCCTTTTCAGCAAGTGCCCCACAAGTCCCACAGACCGAGTCAAGAGTACCAAGATCCCCAAGGGCATCCTCGACCTCGGAACTAGGATAGACATTGCTAAGTTGAATACGTAAAACCCCATATTGTATAAACTCACTCACGCGCAGTTGAAATACTCACCGTCGTTACATCAACTCGTCAATTGTCAAGTCACATGTCACTAAAAACAGGTTGGTAACCAACGTCTCAGAAAAAATATTGTGAAGTTTCAAAAGTATATTTCATTTATTCATTTATGTTTCGTGACTTCTCTTGTGTTAACAGAAAGCTTAGAATTCAAAAAAGCATATTTTAAAAAAATGAACTTCATGAATGATAATAATATTTGCTTTATATTGGTTGCTTTTAATAAGTTTACCAAAGTTTCGTCTTTAGCTGTCGGGCATTCGATTTCGTAGTAACACTTTATAATGTAAATGTAAGTGATTGACCGTTATTACACATTTTAACTCATTAAAAGAGGCAATTAATTAGTTCCATTAGATTTAAGGTTTAATTTGTCTGATACTTCAAAGAAATACTCAATGTTCTCCAGTGTATGTAGATTAATAAGTTAAAATAGTTTTAAGGAAATAAAATATTTTAAATAAATATTTTTTTATTTTATTTAACTAAAATTGGTCTAGCATAATCATTTCAAAAACTTTGCTCAACGCGGGGGAAATTTGTACTTGTACTTCAAAGAAATACTAAATGTTTTCCAGTACTTAAAATAATTTTAAGGAAATATTTTTTTTTATGAACGGTCCCTTTTTGTATTGGAAGACCATATCATTTCAGTTAAATAGACTTGAAATTGTAACATAAATTTTTATTTACAAAACAAAACTATAACTATTAATTTGAAATGTAATTATTTATCCATTTCACGTAACAGTATACCCTTGTATAAACATCAGGTTTCCCCTTAGCACAAGGAACACCCCATGATACAATGCCAACTTGTACACCACCACTAATGAGGGGTCCACCAGAATCTCCCTGCAGAAGAAACGTTGATTAAACGATAAAACTTTTGAAAACAAAATTTAAAACGAACTGTCTATAACTGCAAGGACAGTTCGCGGATGCAACACGCAAAATGTAAATAAATGCGTTATGATAAGATAGTCATGTGAGGATAGAATTTTATTTATATAGGATCGTGTCTGAAACGTAACTTATGAAAGCATACAGAAATTTTGTTGAAACCAACAATATTATCTACAAGACACGAAAACACCGTTATGCAGAAATCTTTTTGATTTCTCTGTAAAGGGCATATGTATAAAATGACTTACCAGTGGCTGGACCACTGGTAAGTTGGTAAGGTACATAATCAAGAATGCACTCTGCGCCCTCTGTAACTCCCAATAGCGATCACGACGTTTTTGTATGCCATGAAGTCTCTCTAATAATTGACAAAATTCAATTCAACCTTGTGTTAAAAACAGACAAAGTTAGCAAATGATATGCATAGATGGCGCAATAATAAAATTAATATCTTCTTATCGCTTTACTGAGAGTTAATTACTTACTTTACACGTTCCCTTTCTTTCCTTATTTAATGTGCAAAGTTGTTTGTCAATAATTGGAAGAAATTTCTTAGATACGTTATCAAGCCTTCTATTGCACTCTTCCACATATATTGTTGTTAAATTATAGACCACTTGAAGGTTTTCAGGAGCCACCTGTGACTGAAATGATTCAACAAATGCTTTATTTTAATTGTATTAGTGAGTTCTCTTATCAATGCCAAATAAATGACCATTCTGATTTGTTTTCTAATAAGTTTTGGGAGTGCATTTGCCACTCCCAAAACATAGTATTGGGACATTTTAATTGTCGAAACACCATCAAAACAAATGAAATGACATTTTTTTATAATAAACAATACCTTAAAAGAATTCGTTTTATTTGAACAATCTGTGACCAGAATTCCAATTCACTGCGGTGAACCACAATCAATTGAAACGTATCATCATTTCGATATGGTATATATAAAATTATTATACAGATTAGAATAGAATATATTACTCTTTGGTCGAATTTTATATAACGAAACTTACACGCACATCAGTCTTACCCCATCCCTGAAGTGTGCACATTGCACCAGCGCCTATATCACTCGTTGGTAGCTTTATTGGTTGAATGTTAGTATCAAACTTGATAGAACCAGCGATCTTAAGAAGTGAGATGTCATTCTTCATTGACTTTGCATTGTAATCCTCGTGGGTGACGATGGAATTTACGTCGTAAGAGTTTCCACCAGAAGTGCGTTTGGTAGTTCCTACCCTTACTTGGATAGTGTGGGCTGGGACTCTAAAACAAGCAAACTACTCTATATGTATTTCGAGAATAAACACATTATATACTATTTACAAAACTCGAAGTTGACGATAAGCGAGGATATAGGGGGTTCAGAAATAATATTTAATATTAGTAACATCTCAATGGATAACTTAATATTATATTAAAAAATATTTGTAAACTATTTAAAATTAATGTTAACTATTGAAATGTTACTTTTCAAACGCCATCTATTGGCGTGAACAAATTATGTGTGCAAAAATAAACTCGAGTAAAGTAAAGACAATATAACATATTTAGTATTCTCAAATTTGATTTTATATAAATTATTCAGGAAACAGAAAATTTTGTTACTAAAGATACCAAAATAAAAATTAATAATAAAAAAAACAAAAGCCCGAATATTCCATTGTACCCTAAAACAGACGTAGCAACACATAGATAGATGCTCAGACAAAAGGTGGACTTTAAACACTATGGAAATTACCAAGACGAAGATGGAAAAGAGGATGCCCCAAAGGAAAGCGGATAGAAGAAATAAAAACGTCAGCAGGAGGCGAATTGAAAAGTAAAGTCATGGACAGTAAAAAGCTGGAAGAGGCCCGCGAAGGGGTTCCGATCAATGAAGGAAGATAATATGATAACTTGTAAAATGTAATAACATATCTAAACTTTGTATACTATTGTAAATATTGTAAATAAACTGGCTTGATAATGATTATTAATCGAATATAGTCTAAGGTCATATAGAGTATGGGAGATGAATCTAACACAAGGCACACGGAATACATTGAAAGTTGTTTCATATGTCATTATTCCAAATATATAGGTAAGTAATTTTCAAGCCCGCTCAAGATAGTCTAAACAGCCCTTAAAGTTCTATAAGCCATTCTACTAAAACGGCCTAATTATACAACTGTTAAGGGAATTTCACCATTTCCTTCACTAAAATTATTAACTTTTATTTAATACCTAAAGGTGCAATGAGCAGCAGTTAAAATCCATTTCTGAGTCAGGATAGTACCACCACAGATATGCATTGTTTCTGTGAGTCCCTCGAAAAGAAAACGTCTGATTGATGCTATATAAGGGGCAGAGCTATCAGCTGCGTCCTCCCCACCAATAACGCGGGAATCCAGATCGTTATTTGTTTCACCTTCAAAAAGAGGTAATCTATTCATAATTAAAATCTATACTTTTTCAGACGCCAAGACATGACGAATCCTTCACTGGTGCAATAATCCGTCTTATTTGACCAGTCCAATCAACGTCTTTTGTAGTGGTGCCTTGCTGTTGCTTACAGTCTAATAGAAAGGTCTCATGACTTTAAACTTTTGTACCTACTGATGTTTCAAAGTCAAAAAGTCATTTATTTATGTTGGTAACACAATGTACACTTATGGACGTCAAAAAAGTAATATACATTAAAGCTTCTAATTTTACACTGACGGCCAATTCTCAAATTCCTTAATTTGAGAATTGGCCGCGTAGAACGGAAGAGGAGAAAATGGCAATAAACTCTCCGCACTCTTTTTAATCACCCAGTTTTTTTTACACAACGTTTGTAAGGATCTGCAAACATTACACCATGTTCTAAGTAATAAACAATAATATTGTAATTTAAAAACAAAGATTTGTCAATCAGAGGATTGTCAGCAGGAGGCATGGTGAAATAGGAGCTCTCACATTTACAAGTTTCGTTCTGTGGGTGAAATTCCAACAACTAAGCATCTAGAAGTATGAGAGTGAAGAATAACATTGGGTTTCCAGCATCGAATCGCTCAGAATAATATCCTAGGGAGGTCAACTCTGCGCTCTAAAACTTCACATCTTTAAATAATCAACGAAGTGTAAAAATCAATTAAACACAATCAAAATACACAAATTAATACGTACCTCTCGCGTCCCATAGCAAAAATAAAAATATAACGAGAGCTTTAAACATGGCCTAAGAAGTATAATCTATTTAGTAAGTTGAAATGTATTTAAATTATAATTTTAATTTACTTGTCCATAAAGTACAACACAAGGTAGCACAAAAGATATGGTTATTTGAAATACGTTTGATTGGTTAAAAATGAACTTACGTTTCCTATATATATATATCTACACAAAAAACAACTATAGCTCCGTTGACATGCATAACAAACTCCATTTCACGTCGATATAAAACAAATTTACTTTTTATTGCAAACCAAATCAATTTGTGTTCTTATTTTTAATTTAACCATAGAATAAAAAGAAATCTTTACGTAATGACATTACTTTTTGTCCATTATGTAAGTTACAATATTGTATTAGAGTGTACAACTAAGATTAGATTTAGTCATTCAAATATATTTCTACCACTAACTGTATTTTACTATGTTAGCTGTTACTCATTGTTTTTTTGTTAGAGCGTACCAATTCTTAAAAGGCCGGCAACGCACTCGCGAGCCCTCTGGCATTGAGAGTGTGCATGGGCGGCGGTATCACTTAACATCAGGTGAGCCTCCTGCCCGTTTGCCCCCTGTTCTATAAAAAAAACTCACATCAAACAACCAACGTACTTAGTTACTTGGATTTCGTAGTCTCCAAGGCTCTATTTGTCTAAACCAAAATGTATGACACTGCTTTAACTGAATAAGAGTAATTAAACTACTAATATTTAAATTATTCACGCCGTTGTTTCTACCAAACGAATCGATACGAATTATTGGAATAATCGACTATAACTGATATTATTATTATAGTTAAACTACTGTCCTAATGCATTATCATTTTAAACAATTACGTATTTACGATTTAAGCAATGTCTATTGACTATTTTACTTAATGACTTATTATTATTAGTATTGACAACAATTGGGACTAAAAGAACGAAATTATTAATAATAATGCAAAATTCATTTTACTATTAGCAGTCACTTCTGTATAGATACATATCTAATGTGCCTTATTATAAAAAAAAATAAAATAAGTTTCAGTTTACTTCGTTACTTGAATTTTTTCTTACGTTTGTCTGGATTTCCGCTTATCCGTAACGCTATCCCACTATAGGCAGAATTTTCGTAAATAAATTTCTCTACCCAGTATACATTGCTGGTTTATTTATTACATAGTCTTTTTGGTAAAAAAAAGCAAACAAAATTTTAATTTCCACTTCAATGTTATTAAGAATATTTATATTATTTATAAGCTAAACAGATCAATTTTAAATATTATATTTTAGAAGGCAAACGAAGGTAGTTTTTATTCTAGTACATTGTCTTCACATAAAATTATTTAACTAATGTATACAAATATTGTTTATCCTATTTTAAAAGAGTAAGTGCGGAGGTTCTTGTTTATTCTTCTCCACATGAAACTATCTTTAAGGGCAACTAGAATCATCTTTATATATTATTTAACGTTCAAAAGTGCTATTTGGATTTCTAAATGGAATAAATGATTTGACTTTGACTTTGAAAACAGAGGAGGGGAAAATGTTAAAAGGAATTTAGTATAGTGGGAAAATTTATAATGAGCGGTATGTGACTTAAACAATGAAGGCTATCGCTGACATCAAAATCTTTTATAATTGTATAACTTTTGTTATGATATGTGATACTTTGAGTTGTATTTTATTTGTCGAAATTATGATTTATCATGCACGAGCACCTACTATTGTGATATTTCTATTCAAACAAAAGCGTAAAACAAACCGGCAACGTCACATCTACTGGCGTCACTCAGAATGTATTACATACAAATTGTTTTTTGTAAATACGAATAAAAATTATTGTGACCTTGTCGGCTTGTTTTTAAATTTTGTAAATCGTTTATGATCCTCGAATCCTGATAATTCACCTATAGACAGGAAATACTAGTATGTTGACAACGAAACAAACGATAACCTGAACAATGACTCAAAAGCGTAACCTGAATTATACGAAACACAGGACCTGCAAATAAATATTTTTTGAAGACATTTTTGACGTGATAACGATGTGATATAATTCGATGGTGCTTCAACCCTTAATCCTAACCTGCGAGTTCTGTATCAAAGCAGTTTTTTTTATTTAGTAGCCTTATGTGCTTGACACACTCCATCTACTTATTGTGTAAAAGGCACGCACATTTCTTTACAGCGCAGAAAGTCTTTTAGTGCAAAGGGTTCAAACCTATACACATACGACAATAGAATTGGATGTTTATCCATAATATGTTATTAAATATTATAGGATAATCGAAAAGGTACAGAAGAATTTCCTGAAAACTTTTTGTAAAGTAGAACCCTACGAAGTTCTCAAAGAAGGCAATTACAATTTTGCTGTATTACAATTTTATTTGAAGGTAAGAAAAACGCATAATTGCAAGGAGTGACTAAGAGATTGCACGTTCCGGACAAATCCAGTATCAACAAGGTTCCATTTCCTGCTCGATCTCGCAGCTCAATAGTTTTCTCAACTCTTAGAAATATTTTTTGTTTTTAAATAGGATCTCTGTTTACTGGGATGTATAAAAATAACTTTTAATATTATATTATTTAATTACATTTTGGTTAAGTATATGTATGTTTAATAAACAATTAATAAATAGTGCAATAGCTGTGCCAATAATATGACTGCACAAAACCCACCTCATTAATTATGAAAATGCTATTGTGCTAAAAAATGTAGTATCAAAATATGATTTCATTTATTGTATATGCTCATTAATCCAGTCGTAGTATGCTGGTACATATGCAAATACGTCTGGGAAGCCTCGAGCACAAGGTATCCCCCAGGATACGATGCCCACTTGTTTTCCATTCCTCACTAGAGGTCCGCCAGAATCACCCTGAAATGTATTAAATACTGTATTCGGACGCCTTAGTGATTAAATAAAAGTATGCAATATTATGTTTACGCCTAAATTAAAGCTTAATAATACAGTACTTAAAGTGCTTCAAATTATATATAGATATCTTTGATCAATTGTATTTAACAAGAAGGTTTCCACAGAATATTTAACTTTAGTTGGCAAGTGTTTATTTGGCTGTAGAACTAGAAAAACTCTTCATCTCCGTGGCAAGTCTTAATGAAGATAGGCTCTATTATACTCTGATAGTTCTAACGAATAAGCCCGAATGTGCTGTTTTGAGACACTGGGTTCATGTACCGAGTGTCTCAAATCAACGTAGACTAATGAATTAAATATTTATATATTTTTAATAATTTTACTAACATAGTTATAAGTTTTACTATACTAACAACATATGGACAACATTGACAACATTGATCTGAAATAAATTATTTTATTTTATTTATTTATTTTATTTTATACCAGTCTACTTACATTACATGCTCCTTCCGATTCTCTAGTCAATGTGCACATTTGGGTTTTTTCAATGGGTGTAAGACCATTTGTCTGTGCCAGTTTCTGTGAGCATCGCTTATTGCTCATTACCGTAACAGTTAACACTTGAAGATTGTCCGGTACTGTTCTTTGGTTCTGAAAATATGTTGTTCACGATAAACCCTTTTGGTTCGTGCTTTTTTGCCGGATTTATTTATTAACACTTTGTTATCATAATATACAAAGTCATACACATAAAAAACAGGTTAGGTACATAATTTATAAGGCAACGGCATTTTGTTTACACAGAAAAATGTGATTGAAAAAGGTTTTTTTTCGGTTTTCTCAGCCGGGGTTCAAACTCTCGATGTTATGGTAGAATTGCCAAAGAAAGTACGACTAACACGACCAAGGTGTCTCATCCAACTAATCGAACAGTTTTTTTGTAAAAAAAAACAAAATTAAGTTAAAAATATTAAAAACAAAAAAAAAATCTTTCTCTAATTAACACAACTTTTTGTATATTGTTAAGCAAATATACGTATGTACTTACATCTGTGAAACCCCACCCTGTCAATACACACCTAGATCCAGGTCTAATTTTAGTTCTAGAAGCTAAAGTTATCGGTTTTACCAAGTCGTTGAAGTTAAATTCGCCTTTTATTTGACAGAGTGATATATCATTCTGGAGACGCTGAATGTCAAAATTCTCGTGAATTATAATTTGCTTTATCTCATAACGATCTCCTCCAGATGACAGTTTGTTTGTTCCCACCACTGCGGCTATCTGGTCTGTTTCTAGGCTAAATTAAAAAGAAATTAAAGGCATCAATATGTCATAAAAAAAATTGTTTCTTGTTATTTTAAATATAGTTACAATATGCGTAAAACAAAATATTACTTATTTGTAACTAAATAGCCATAATATATTATTTTTTCAGGAAATATAATCCAGTTTCATAATAACGGAAAATTACCGACAAGTAACTTAAATGAATACCTGCTGGGTGCTAGATCTCAACTGGTACATGGATGCGATGATAATCAGATTCGTTAGTGTTTACATGAGCTCCCACATTGTTATTCTGGAACTAATGTTAGAACATCTGTCCTATGCTTACGTACCCATTGGTGCAGTGTGCGGCGGTGAGAATCCAAGTTTCGCTTATAATAGAGCCAGCACAGAAGTGATCATCAGATCTGTCGGTTCTCCTTAACGACACTTGGTATGGAGCCAACGATTCGTAGGCATCCGTACCGCCAACAATTCTCGATTCCTGCGCATCACCTGTAGAAATTGTTTCAAATTTTTTCGAAATCCTTTTTAAAGTATTAAATGATGATGAATGAGATACATAATATATACTTGTAATTATGTTTTAAAGAGCAGTATTGGCCTAGTGGCTACATCATACGACTCTCATCCCCGAGGTCAAGGTTCGATCCCTGACTGTGCATCAATGACTTTGTCTATGCGCATTTAACATTTGCTCGAACGGGAAGTAAACATCGTGAGGGTTACTCCAAAAAAATCGAACAGAGGAATAATCACCAACTTGAGTATTAGATTGATAAATGATCACGAAACAGATACAGAAAATTTTTTTACAAAAAATTTACTCTCATCACTTTTTTCTTACGCGCCAAAATAAGTAAAACTACAAATATTACCTATACATACCATGAACAATCCATGATAAGACAAAAAGTTTTACGATATTCAAAAACATTGTTACACAATTTAAATATTTAAAGTTAAACTGCCAATATGTCCTAACCGATGCATATGCTATTGAGAAAGGGGATGTTCTCTGCATAAATACATATTTATACTGTATATATACATATATGTCTATTAATTAATATTATTTCCTTCACAAAAGATCAATTGTCGCACAATTTGCGTGCAATTCTCGCAATTAGTTGAACAGAAAACAAGAGAACATTTACATACTACGTTAGATTAAAGGAATACAAATAACATACAAATTATAAGGGATGTATTTAGAAGTTGAAGGAGATGAGCGTCTCCGCTGAGTTGAATAGGTACTATACCTATACTTGCTCGCCACTGTCCCAAAGTGCTGGAAGACCGCTTCGATACATCCGATCCCTCTCGTTCGGCTCTCGTTCGGATCTGGCCTACTATATATAGCCCAAGCTATATATAGTAGTAACCTCCTTGTTCACAAACATACTGAAATCCATTATTAAGTGCAAGCTGTTGAAGTATCTAGAAGGCCACCAGCTGATTATTAGTAATATGTCCGGCCCTAATAACTTTAGGCCAATTTATGTGCTACCTACTTGTAGTAAAATCTTTGAAAAATTTATATTAAATCAACTTGTAAGTAACATTTTAGCATAAACAAATTATTACATTATAACCAGTTCGCTTTTATCAAGGGTCGCTCGACAGGCGATGCCGGTGTTATAGAGAAAGAAGATGGGAAGAGATAAATTCAAGGAAATTAATATACTTACCTTTCAACGATCAGCCGAAAGGAGCATGTTAGGATTGAATCTGAGAAATAGGATTAAATGTACAACATTACGAAATAAAACAAACTGGTTTGCCGCCGGACATGGCGTTGGGTGGGGCACACATCAAGAGGAGGAGAGGAGGCCTATGTCCAACCTAACCTAACAAGCAAATGATTATTCCTAAATGTTAAAGTGTATTTTTTTAAATTCAAAATCAATGAAACTTATAATCTATTATAATTAAGATTGATGGATTTCTATAGGCCTTCAATAACACATACATATATATATATAAATAGCACTCCAGACACAATAAGAACTGAATTGAACATTGTTTTAAGTTAATTTCCATGATAAAGATATGTCATGACACCATACAACGTGAGTGCATTGTTAATCGACCGATTCGTGAAATGAACCAAACAATACCTGTCTTGTTTATTAGCCATTTGCCTACCATATCCATCATGAGGTCTCAGTACAAATCCCGGATAAAGCCAAAAAGCTATACGTCAAACATGAGTAAAAATGTCTAAGTGTTATTACCTACAAACATTAAGTAAAGGTAGAGTAGGTATTTCTCAGAGACATTTCTCATTAATTTTTTTTTATAGAACAGGGGGCAAATTGGCAGGAGGCTCACCTGATGTTAACTCATTATTATTAACACCGTCGTCTACTTCCTAGTACCAATATCGCTTTTAGTAACTGACTCGATAATTGGTTAATAATAAAATATTTATTTTCAGCCATGGCGATTTTCAATATAGTTCTTTAAGTCGGTTCCGCTGAATAGCAAACTTGAAATAATGTTTCATTTTTCTTCTGTAGATTAATATTATTGAAACTTTTAATATTGTTGTAAAAAACTTAACTCTCAATAAAAAAATCTCGTGTACACACGTAAGAAGCTTCTTTATGATATTATTTTTCTATAAAAGGATCTTTTGTATGTAATTTTACAGAAATTGGTTATAAGGTTAAAAGTTTAACAAAAGGCTGTTATTATCATAGACATGAATTCAAATAATACAATTATTTCATTTTAACTTATTACTAGTAGATAAGATTATAACAAAATTTAATTAATTGTATTAATTGAATATTATGAACTATTACTATCATTGTTATCGTTATTATATATTTTTGTTATTAATAGCTTCGAATCAACCGTGGTAACGTAAAAATGTGACAGTAAATTATTGTCCCATTTTTACTACACTTCAATAAAATAAATTTCAATAATTTTTCTATATGTTGGTTATGTTGATTTTTTTTATAGAAAAATAGCTATTTCTAATCTCCTTTGACAACAGATCATTAATGTCTTGATGGTTTTTTTATTTCATCTATTATTATTGGAGGTGGTTTAGGTATGTTAAGTTTTATTTCAGTGTATTTATCTTCTGTCACTTGGGGTGACATATTCTAATTCCTTTTCTTCCTGGATTTTACACGTATCCGTGTAAAATCCAAAGCATGGCAGACTAGTGTTAGGCTAATTAATTAGTCTAACACTAGTCTAAGCTAATCCTTGGGCAGTCCGCATCTTCAGTCCCAGGACCTGCTACAGCTACGCATTTCCTAGAGCTGCGGGCGATACAGGGCAGAAGGCGGGCATTCTGCGCCTCAAATAGGTTCGACCTGGTTCTTCCTAGGGAGGAAACTGATTATGACAGCGACCATCACCGAGTTGGCGAATTATTAGACCCTAGGTCATCCGAGGTCGACCACAGTGAGTCTCCATCGCGTTCGGTCTCAAGGTTGTTACCGAATTATGCTCTAACTTTAAAGTTCAAATTTATTTTATGTACTTGTTAAATAAGCGTTTAATTTCTTTCTACACAGTCTTGAAATTTCAATATAAATGTTTCAATAATCACCGATACTAATTATGTTTTTTTAACGTAATTTCCGTGCTTATCAAAAATTAGGTTTTTTGGTAATTTATTCACATAAATAAGAAATATTACATCGGGAGCAGGACTGCAGTAAAAATGTTTCTTCATTTTGGAATATTACTTCTTTTGTCTCAAGGACTCTTTGGTAAGATAAACTTTTTTATAAACAATATTGTACATATTTCAACAGGTAACAGTTGACAACAGGCACAGACGTGTAGTGATGTAAACTGTGTAGGATAGTGATGATGTTCAAGAGCTTGTGAATTCACACAATGAGAAGGTCACAAATGATAAGCTCATATCAGCGTGAACAAGAGGAAGAAATTGATAATCATGATTCTTTGGATCCAGTTCAATTGGAAGATCAAATGACAGTTGGAAACTTGACAGAAGCCCTCAGTTCGATTGAAAAAGGATTAACAATTTTGGAAAGCATAGACTCCAATGAAGAGCGCATTTTTGTTACAAAACATGGAATTAAAAAATTACTAGGATGCTACGAGGAGATATACGGGAGAAGAAAACGACTTTGTGATTAGAATTTGTGATTATTTATGAATCCTTCTACATCAAACTAACTTCAGATTGCGTTTATACACTATATTAATATAGTTTGTCATATTATCTAGAATGAGATACTATTTATTTTATTATTTTTTTGTTTTATTTAATCTCCAGTCCCAATTAAACATACTTTGTATGTCTTTATATGCAAATTTGTACCCCGACTTACGCGAATTCGACTTACGCGGATAGCGCTCAGTCCCACCTATCGCGTAAGTCCGGGGTATTACTGTACTTCGAAACTATAAGTAATAACGAGTGCACTAAAAAATTGCATAAACGAGTGGCTTATCGGGCGGGTTTGCCATTGAATAATGGACAACTCTGCGGTAAGCGCCCGAACAACAAAGGCACATGCCATGTAAGTTACAATAAAGTTGTGATGAAAATGCTGTGCCTCTAGTGAAAAGGGGTACAAGTCTGATTTTGGCCAAATTGAGTTATATATACAAAAATTTTTAGAATAAAAAGTTGCGTCTTTTGGTGTAAACTGATTCAAGTTAGCTCTTAAAATAACGAAGTTAGATTTGTACCAAATGGTACAACTGGCATTAAATTATCATGACATGGTGGGTACATGTCAACATGTGTTCTTATCAACAAAAACTTCGTTCTTTTTTTTTGTGAAATAAGATCTTAATAAAGTTGTATTTTGCATTTTCACATTTTCTGTGTGTGTAACGAGATAAATTTATTTACTTCCTTTGAAAATGCTTGGTGTTTAAAGATAAACGTTTATTTAAATCGGTATACACCAGTAAAATTAAAAGGTTCGGAGATTAAATGGACTTGAATTCTTATTCACGACTAAAAATTAAATACAATCTAATACAAGTCGACTTATACCGCGTGAATTGCACAAGATTTACGTGAAAATAGCTACAAGAAAATAGCTACGTTTGAGGTGCAAGGGGACTGTGCGGGCGGGTGGTGGCCCCGCGCATGCCCGCGATGTTAAGACCACAAAAAAGTTTTTACCACCTCATTTATGTCTCACAGACATGTATAATGCATATCGGGATGTCACCGAAAATCCAGTGTCACAAACCATATATAACTGGGTTTTTAAAGGACAAAATCTTTCCTTTAAAAAGCCATACGTAGACACTTGTGTTAAGTGCGACACTCTTGAAATGCAAATTAAATTTAGTGAAGGTGAACAAAAGCTGGCTAATGAAAGTCTCAAAGCAGAACATTTAAAAAGAGCAGAAACTATTTATGACAGGTAAGCTATGGACAGAGCACTTTCACTTGAGAAATCTGACACCATTGTTGCTTCATTCGATTTGCAGCAATGTTTACCTACACCATATCTAAAGTCAGGTGCTGCGTTTTATAAGCGACAACTCTGGACTTAATCTGACAATAAGGAACTGTACCACCAATAAACCGTATTGTTTTATGTGGCATGAGGGTATTGGTGGCAGAGGAGCTAATCAAATAGCATCCTGTGTATACAATTACATACTTAATTACGTTCCTGATGGAATAAAGCATTTAATTTTTTATTCGGATTCGTGTTCCGGACAAAACAAGAACATGCACAAGGTGTGCATGTTTTTACTTGCTGTCCGCAACCATCCCAGTGTTGAAACTATAACACATAACTTTTTTGTGCCTGGCCATACCCATATGGACTGTGATGTAGACCATGCACTAATAGAAAAAGCAAAAAAAAAACGCAAATGGACATACATCACCCACGAGATTGGTACCAACTCGTTTGGACATGCGGAAAAAAGCAATATTTTACCGTTATTGAAATGGAAACTGAACAGTTTTTAGATTTTGCAAGTCTCCTTAAAGGTCCGCTGATACAAAAAAAAGTCGATGAAGATAAAAACAAATTCAGCATTTCAGAGACTGCCATCTTTCGATACAATCGAGAAGGATTTCCTAAATTCCAATACCAGGGTTATGAAAGCGAACACTGGAATACTGTAAGCCTTCTTAGAAGACGGGGGAAGTCTCCAATGCCATGTTGTGTTTTTAAGACTGCAAACATTGCGCGTTGTTATGACGGCCCGATACCAATATCGAAAGAGTCTCTCATTAACCCAAGCGTGAGATCCTTTTACGTAAATTTATTGACTTCTGATGATGTAATTGACTCTCATCCTTTGGAACCTGTTGACAATACCTTGGAATAGACACAAATTCCGGAGCTTTGTATCGTTCATTTTGTTTTTTCGAATTTAAATGATAGCTGAAGGAGAGCTTCCTTCTTCTTCTTTTTTGTAATTTTTAATTTTTGTAATAAAACTTAAATAAATATGGATTTTTTATTTCAAAAACTTGTCATACATTTTGGATACAACTACAAAAAGAGTTTTGCATAAGTCTTTTTATATCAGGTAACACATAAGTTACATTTTGTGGAAAAGGCTACACGTTGTATTTTTTATTAATAGAGTGGAAATGTGGATACTGAAGAAAAGATATGCATTGGGTAAGTAGTTTTCATTTTAAGTGTTTATTTATATCTTGTTAATTAAAAAAGTTACATTAAAGTCAATTCAAATGCATATCCTTTTTCACATGAAGAAAACTACGTGAACCAAGGTACAATTTAAGTTATATCCACTAAAGGTTTTTTTTTGGTCTGGGTACAAGTCATTATCTTTTAAAATATTAATTTTAGGCAAAAATAAATATTATTATATGAAAGAGCGTATATTTTATACTATAAATGCATATAACAGTAATTCATCTATCAACTAGTTAAAGTACAGCGAACGATAATGTGGGTTAATTTGGGCGCGCCAACAGTTTTTCTCGTCTCCTGTAAAGTTGCGTTATTCAACTTATACCCCTTTTCACTAGAGGCACAGAATGACTCTGTGGATATAGTGGATATCCATAGAGACGTTTATGCCAAGTCATTTAGAAACCTTGCCGTGTGTGATCTGGTCTGGGGCCTTCATAAGTTCTCATGATATTTTCATTCATATTCTTTCTCCAATCAAAAGATCAAAAGCATTTAAAAATATTATTTTTCATAATATTGTTAATTTCAACGTATTTTTTGAAATACGTTGAAATTAACAATTATTAAATTAATGCATTAATTATATTATTTGGTGTTAAAAGAGTGTGAAGAAAAAGGATCGGAATTTTATTATCTTATTCTAGGAATAGAAGACCAATCAAATTCACGATCGTTGTTATACTTTAATTAAATTTGTCGCACAGGGTGATTCCGGTGGACCACTCGTTTTTGAAGAGGGCGACAAATTTAGTAAAGTGAGCAAAATAAAGTGATCAAATTCAAAAATATTCGACATTGTAACATATTATGATCGAAATAAACATCACTTCAATTAAAATTATATTTTATTCTACTCCAAATATTCTTGATACAATTATGTCTAACATATTATTTATATATAACAGATACAAAAGTACAAAAGAGCCCCTACGAGCATAGCCCAGTCAAGTCTTTTTGGTTGGTTTAACCTTGGCATCTGGTCCAGGTAGATATTGTACTTGTACAAATTTCTCGGCCTTCTTGCGAACGCGGCTATATGCTTACGGAAAGACATGCCGCTGTCGAGCGAATTGAAAATGGCCGTTAAACGTTAAGCTAAATCCATGGTGTATCGACGAAAACGTGAAATTGAAATAAATCGGAGCTTCCTAATCCAAAGTTTTATCAATTATATTGTATATAATTTATCTAATCAATCTTAAAAACCAATTGTAATTATGAAAGCATGTTCTGAAGGAAGACGTGTTCATTTTGCGTGTATGATTTTTGATGCGGTGACCAAAGCCCCTTCACATCTCACCTCCACCAGTCGCCCAAGAATTAGGTGATAAACCTAATTCTATTTTCGACTATACGTCATCATACTGACATTTGACATTGACATTATTAGGTCTTAACAGTTCTGAAACAGATAAAGAATTTTTTGTGCGTGGCAGTAACTAACCAGTCTTAGTTTATTATTATATTCTTTACTTATTCGTAATGCTGCGAGCAGTGTTGGACTAGTGGCTTCAGCGTGCGTAAGTCGTAGGTTCGATCCCCGGCTGTGCACTTTTCTTTCTATGTGCTTATTTAACATGGCACCAGATGGAAAAAAGGTTCATGAAATAAATTCAGAAAACTGAGGCCAAGAGCTAAAGAGGTGGTAGTGCCACTGATTTATTTTATTTACTTATTTGTTATATGGATTGTCTTCGGTTTATAAATGATACAGACCATTTTGTCCTATTTTTTATTCACGCACATTTCCCGACACATAGCCCCTATATCAAGCCTCTCTAATGTATCGTTTGTCTATGAAACCTTTGATCTAGTGTGTGCCATCTATTCAAATGATAAAATTTTAAAATTTTTATCACTTTTTGCATTTAAAGGCACATTAAGTTAACATTTTCATACCAAATAGTTATTTAATTACAATAACTCTTACATAATTATTTTCAGTTAAATTCAAATGATAAATAGAAATCTTCATTACATAAAAAGTGTTAATTTCATGAGTGAGATAGTTTTGCAAATTATCTACAGGAGAATGATGAAACATTTGGTTTGCGATCCAGCGCCACCGATATTGAAAATAGCCATTGCATAACCTGGCTACAAATAATTATTTAGTCAGTAATTAAAATCGATATTGGTACTAGAGTAAACGACGGCGTTTTTGATATATATTTATACTTAAAGTTTACACCGCTACGTAGAATATCGGAAGTCTGCACAACGTGGCGCTTCAGCGCTTACGGCACACGAAGTAGTTATCACCAGGGCACTGTCGGAGACGCCAACCCTTTTAAGTAAATAAAGTCCATTTTTAGGAAAAGGCTCTTGACAATCTAGCTTCTCAGCCTGATAGGCTACTATGTGTGCACATAAAAAAAAGTTAGTTCTGTGGGAGTCAGTTCTGCAGTCATTTATTTGTGTGTTACCACCACAAAAACTAAATATTACTCAGACCAGGTGTTCATAAGTTATTTTTATTACACAACTGATCGTTATTCAAGGCACTTTATGCCGCGCACCACCACTTTGTAGAACCAGCTGTCCACTGAAATATTTCCGAACCAATTGGACTAAGGGTTCCTCAAGAAAAGATCGTACCAACCTGAGCGTTCATAAGCAGCAGTATCTCAGCAGAGCCTCCTGCCGGTTCGCCTCCTGCTATATCAAAAAAATAGTTATTATGTTCACAATGATTATACTTTTAAATCGATCGATTATTCGACCTATTGATCTCAATGAAGATCTACAATGGTGACTAATATCTAAGCTGGTGATATCTTTCTAACATAAAGTGAAATGATGACAGAGCGATGTTCCACTACCAAATTAACTTCAGATTGTTGAAGTAAATGCAATATCCGTTAAAGAATGCAAGATAAAGTATAAATTATTCAAACAGCCGATTTTGCGTTCAAATCTTTGCACACGCGCGCCACCGCGAGAGGGAAGCTGTCAGGTAATAGTAATTACACAACGTTCTTCGCTCTTCTATTCATATGTTAACAATTTATGTTGTCTAAATTATTGACATAAGTCTGGGAGTTTTTCATGTGATAGCTTGCCACACCTCATCATAGCCACCGTCATGAATAGAATTCAGGCTTGAACGGCAGCATTTTGAATGTCAGACTGTTTTGAGTCAAGGCAACGCATTCGTAGAGCTATATCTGCCGACTTTAGAATTTCTAAGTAATGCTGTTAATAAGTGATATTTACGAAGCCTTTATCGTTTTTGACTTATAAAAGTAAAAGTAAAATAGAAATATTAGTATAATTAGTATTATGTTACCAAAATATACGTGCTGTTAAATATAATGAAAATATCCAATATATTATTTGAGTTTTTGACGACCACACTTTCACAGGGAGATTCCGGCGGTCCTTTAGTAAATAATGGAACTCTTGCTGCTCTGGTTTCCTGGGGGACAAGAAGCTGTGGTCACAGCAGAGTGCATCCCGATGTCAACACTAGAATCTACTCTTTCATTGATTGGATAAAAGATACGATGAGCAAGAATTAAAATGAATAAATATTTGCATTGATTACATACGTCTTTTAGTTCCCAACATATTTAATAAGATTGACTAAATCTAGTTCAGCTTAAGCCCAACAAGACAGAAGTTTGTCCATTGTCGTTACTTCTCTTGTAGATGATACTCTTCTTAAAGGCCCAGATATATCGGTTCGAATCGACGACCAATCCCTTTCCGAGCGGTTTGATCCCTTGGCGTAGAGATATGGGTTTCCAAGGCTTCGCAGTGGTTTGAAAAGCCATATTATTTGTAAATTTATATCTAAAATGGGATCATATCACGAGATTTAACACTACGGCTTCAAGCTATCCCACCCAATCTCTGTAACTTTGAATAGGAGTTATCCATATTTTTGTAGGCAATTTATATGTAGTTATCTTTATTAAGAAGGTAAGTGTTTTTTTTTTTGTTATAAACAGAAAGTATAATTATAATCAATAAAGAAAATCATCTACTACGAAGGAGTTAGCCTTCCGAAACGCCTAGACCTGTAAAGTTTCGACATATTTCGACAGAAACGCCTCAAAAGTAACACTGCTCCTGATAATTCACGTAGCGTTTGGTTCCAAAAATATGAATCGTACTTAAAAATGCGCGCTATTATACATAACGTATAAATCAACATGTCTTTTTTAATTTTCGTAACAAATTTGAAAATTACCTATTAATTAAAAAAATGTTAGAATGCTGGTATTTGCTTCCCATTTTGAAATTAGATTTTGGCATCGTAAATTTATCTAATGAATGCAACATGTATTGGTAATTTTTATCGACGTAGCTTGTGGGCATCCCGTGGGTGTGCTCTAATCGGTCATTATCTCACCTAAATGTGCAATTGTTAATGTTTTTAAAAATAAAGGGGGAATGTTGTATTTTTTTTAATTTTTCATTTAATGAAATATACTTTTATTTCGATTGATATTTTATTTAATCAGATGTTTTGAATTATTCAATAATTCATTTCATTTTGCTCTGTATCCAATCGTAGAAACCATGGACTGAAGCAAATACATCAGGATAGTCTTTAGCACAGGGAACGCCAAAGGACACGACTCCTATTTGAAGAGTTTTGTTCTTATCGTCCTGAAAGACAAGAGGACCACCGGAATCGCCCTGCATGAGAGATAATAACATTTAAAGGTATTGATTTACAGGAATGTATTATTTTGTTGATGCACACTTATTGATATTCTTAATCATGACAATAATCCAGAAGTGTGTGATTGTAGGTTTTGACCCCAGATCGAAAAATTTGCTCATTTCTAAAAACAACATATAAAAATAGGTGTGTAGATCTTCTTTCAGTCTTCTTTTCCAACAAGATAAAACTTCATAATTCTATGTTTTAACTTCACCGTATGAGCAAGTATTAAATGCAATCAAAGAAATTTTGAACTTTTGATACATTCACAATTCAGGCACTATGATTGATGTGACATTATTTTTAAAACCATCATCAATTAAAAATGTTGTAGCACATTTGATTACTTACATGGCATGCACCTTTGTTGTTCGGGCGCTTAACGCAGAGTTGTCCGGCGTCTATGGGCACTAAATTCGGGTAAGGTAATTTTTTAGAGCATTCTTCATTGCTTATTGTTTCGAACTCCAACATTTGAAGATTATTTGGTACAGTTCTACGTTTCTGTAATAAAATGCGCACGGGCAATTCCTTTAAGTTCGAGTCTATGTAAAATCAGTGAAGTGAATTAAGTCATCATTGGAGTGTTTTATTTCCTACCCTAAGAACTACACAATATTATTGTGTTTCAAGTCAATTTAAGTGAATATAAAATTGACGACTTTAAAATTATTAGACCTCTCGTGAATGTTATTTTGTTACTAATTTATCCAAGTGATAACTTATATGTAAACCGCTTCGTTACAGCTCCAGAATGCACACATTTTTTGTCACATTATCTTCAACTGTTACATTGCATTAATTAATTACATAGTAATTAACAACAAAATTAATTTTTGTACGTGAGTAGTTAAGAGTAAAGATAAAATCCTCTATTATTAAAAGCACCCAGATGACTCAAGAACAGTACACTAATATTTTTCTTAAAACATTTAATTAATTAAATATATTAATCTACTCACATAGTGTACGTATCCCCAGCCAGTCAAGAGACATTTCTTTCCAATGGGTGCCATTTCTTTTAATAACTCAATGGGTTGAACCTTATCACTGTATTTGATTTTGCCTTCGATCTGTATGAGGGCTATGTTATTTTTATCTCCTGAGGGATCAATTTCTTAATCTTGTATCGGTCGCCACCTTTATCGATAGTGTGAGTGCCAACGACTATTGACATTTCTTTCATGTTTTTCCTAAAAGTTTTGTAAATCAGTAAACGAATTAAATTAAATTTTGTAATCAATAACTATTATTAAGGTCATTTTATGATTTCCTGCAAACCAGACTTAGGTGCAACACGACTAACATATTATATATATATATATATATATATATTATGTTAACTCATGCAATTAACTAATAAATTAATAGAAACTAATAATATACTCACTGATAAACGCAATGAGCGGCTGTTAACACGTACTCTTCGTTTAAAATAGACCCTCCGCAACTGTGCCATTCTTGGCTTCCTCTATGACCACGAATTGAAACTTGGTAGTTAGCCATGCCTGGAGGGGCATCTTTGCCACCTATAATTCGGCTGTCTCCATCTATAGCTTCGGAAACATGCACTTCGCCTGTGAAAGAATTATATTTTATTCGGCTACGATTCGTGCGCGTAGGTTTAATATTCTATGCACGTAGAACGGCATAACAAAGTAGCAAAATAAAGAATTAATTGAATCCAAATGATGTTGCATATAGTGTGAAATTGAATAATTCTCATAGAGATTAAAATTCTTTGAAAATAGTAACATCATCAGTTTCAAAATAAATTAAAAATAGCTCTTTTTGCTTGTTATTTAACCAAAAAAATAAACATGTTTGACTCTTACTTGTTGTTCGAGTCGTGTATAGTTTTACGATGGATACAGCATCGTAAAACTATATAGAATTGGGTATAATAATAAAAAAAAAGAAGAAATTTATCTTACCAAGGAGTCCATGGGTCAGAAGAAGTAATATTCCAAAATGTAGAAACATTTTCCTTGGAGTCCTGTCCTTGCTTTGAAATTTCTCATTTTCTACAGAATATTTATACTAAAAATCTACATAATTAAATGGAAAAATATGTAAAAATGGTATTCGTGTTTTATGATATAGATAAATATTATTGAATTGTATGTGTGTTAGCCGAACATTAATTCATACATTGTGGTAGTTGATGCTGCTGGTATTTTAACGTCGAAGTCGCACGCCAGCCTTATCCTTTGGGCTATGGGTGAAGAGCTCCAGGTTGTGATGGAGATCGTCGTTCCTCACGAAAAATGCGGTCATTCTCGTCATTATCGTCATCATGTCGGTCGCGGTTCTCATGAATCTCGACTGCAGGCACTCGCGGTTCCCAGGACTTGATAAGGAGAGCTCACTTCGAGTTTGGTCTTCTCAGTAAACGTAACCCGCCCATTGTGAATTACTTTGAATGGAGCACCTAGGGATGTACGACTGCACCCATCCAACAGTGTGCCCTGCTAGTAAACTGGCTGCTAGGAAATAGTCCCCGAGGTAATGCCTGCTACAGCTACACACAATTACGAGAAGGAAGCTTGCGAGGCGACCGAAATTTCCAGCACAAAGCGATAACAGTTAGGACATCATTTGGCATCGATGGTTATAAGCCGCAGGAAAACCTGCTTAATCACTTTACTCTTGATACGCGATGTTATGTGTGACAGGGGCACGAGTTCGAGACCACCCAAACCAATCGAAGCAATGTAGAGAGCAGCTCGTCTGCATTGTAGCTTTTAAATATAAAGTCGTCTCTCGTACATAATAGGTTCGTTACGTATGGTAGGTTACTTGAGCAATTTATGTAGAGATATTTTAAAAACTATCAATAATTATATAATAAAAAGTGATTGTGTAGTTTAAATAAGTAAAGAGAAAAACCACACGTTTTAGAAATATCAGTCATTTATAAAATATAATTATTAACATAGATGTTAATTTTCTCTTTTTTTCTTTTTTACCAAAACCTCATGAATAATAATTAGGTATCTTTCTTGTAATTAGTTAATGTTTAATTATTATTCATTGTGCGTATTAATTACATAGCCTTGAAGTAGTTTCTTGATAGCCATAATTTGTTTTTAATATTTTTTGTTTTTATAATGAATTTATTTTAAAATTGTTTTATTTTTTCACTGGTACCTAAGGAGGACGCGACGATCCTATAGGTTAGTGTATTGTGTAACTAAGCAACATATGTCAGTATTATATTACAAAAAGGTTTTCTTTCCCGGACGAATGTCTGGGGTAGAACGACTTTAAATATCGGCACTTTTCACAAGGACAAAAACTGTTGGTTTTCTTATTCCAAACAACTTTGTAAACAATTAAACTTCTTGATTATGATAATGAGATCAGTCATTTTGGGTTTTATATCATATAAGCTGTAAAAAGTCAAGTGACGTGTAGCAGTGGGGTATACTGGACTAAACTGGTTTTCAGGCTATATAAGCACGGCGCGCTGTATGGTCGGGCGGACTTCTTCGACGCTCGCATTAGATGTAGGACGTTACTATTGTTGTTGAATTTGTGGTTATTCGTTGTGTAATCTAATTTGGTTATGTTTAGTCATTTTATTTGTTAATTTCTTACTATATAGATAAGCAACGGACCCAGTATAGACCGTTGAGGTACACCGGATGTCACATTTATAAATGCTCTTATGTCCACCCGTTACTACCGCCTGCCTTCTATTAGTTACAAGCGATTTGATCCATCCGTATAGATCCCCACGAATTCCTAGCGCTAATAGCTTATGGAGGAGAATGACATGATCGACCCGATTGGAAGCTATTTCTTTCATGGTTTCATCAATTTGTTGTCCTTCGTCCATTCCCTTTAATATTTACTCGGTAAAACCGTCAGGTTGAACGAATTTTGGTAAAACTATGCTGCTGATGTGGTAGTTTTCTTTGGATAAGAGGACTTAACGTTTTATTAACTAATTTGTTATTTTTAATATTCTTAACCTAATTTACGATTAGTTGGATGGAACATTTTTGTCGCGGACCGCACATTGACCGTGTTAGTCGTACTTTCATTGACTGCTAAGCACTTATGAAAAAACATATTTTCAGAAATAGAGAATCAGAAGGTGCATGTAATGTAAGTACACTAGGACGTATAATACAGTCTATCTTTATTAAGACTTGCCACGCACTCACGAAGATTAAGTGTTTTTAGTTCTATAGTCAAATCAATACTTATCACATCATCTCTAAGACCCAAGATGGTTTACCTTCTTGTAAAATAAGATTGATCTTTGTTCATTCTTTAACACAGATACAATTTGAAGCGCGGCTGTATTGTTACTTATTGATATGTCATATCTACAAGCGGAACAAGGCATCTATTAACTTTCATTATTAATTTGTCATTCCGATTACACCTCTGTATAAGTAAACAATTTATTTTAATTTATAAACGTTTTTTCTTAACATAAGTTATTCTTAACTTTCCTTTTATCCGGCCATATCATTGGTCTTGGAGCACGATTCAGGATTTACATTTAAATAGATAGGATTTAATTCTATAAATCAAGGTCAAAGATTTTGTAAAGGAGTGTGTCGTGATTCCAGGTTTTTTGAAAAAACCAAAGTAGCGGACCTTATTAAAAAGCGCCGCAGTTACACTGGTCAATTTGTAAGGCTCGGGAAGATGAGTAATTAAACAAATGAATATTCGCATAATAACGACTCTATATTTCAATAAATTTTCCTTAAATACTAGATACAGATCTGCAGAATATAGATTATGTAGAGGTGACATCACAACTCCCATCCAACAGAAAAAAATGTATATAAAATTATATTTAGATAATCATCACTTTTTACCGATCGCGTTATCATGACAAATTTATTTGGTTGTAAAATACCCATTAAATGCGTTAAAACACACGCGCAACCCTATTCTTAGACCGAATTTAGGTCTTCACAGGCACAGGATCACGACGTATATCTTACCGGCTGCGACAGTCAAAGCACGACGGTATTTAAAAGTTTTTTTTTTTATAAAAAACTTTAGTAGCCAATTAAAAATAATTCGAGTGTTATTTTAAACGGTAGACGATGCTAGACCTTATTTCAACCGTGGTCGATGTTTAACAAAGACTTAACAGTATTACATTATTACAAGTAAAAATCCTTACTTATGATGAAATAAACAAAACAAAACAAAAAGTTCTAGGTTTATGTGTGACACTGTAAATTAATAATATCGGGAGCTGCACAAATATGATGGTTGCTATTTGACGTCCGGATAAGAAAATCATTTATTAATATATTTAAATATAATTATCAATTATATTATAGACAAGTGGAGTTGAGAAAATTATTTTTTTGGCATTTGCATGATTTTGCTTTTGATTCGATTCGGGTTCATGTAGTACTTTCATCGAATTTAAATAAGTTACAGGTACCGGCAAACTTCTTGAGCATTAAACAAGGGAGTGGGGGAAAGTTTGCGCATCGTATCGCAGCGCGGGACAAACGTCAACTGATTTCCCAATCACGTGACGCGCCCTCTCCCAATGATACCTAAAAATTGTTTCTGCGCAGGTAACATTTGTTTAAGATGTTTGCCGGTATCTGTTATATTAATGAATTTTCAAAGGTGTTAAATTTATTAACCCTTTTTACCCTAATTGTTATATAAAGAACAAAGCTTTTCTTTTCAGTTAATATGAAAATAATTGCACTGATATCGTTTAATTAGAAAAATAAACGCTATTACCTTTAAAACACGTTGTATATTTAGACGTGGCCATGTGCCTGTATGTAATTAATCCTACAACGGCTACAAAACAAAACCCTGCAAAATATGAGCGGTGGCACGTGGTTCACGAAATGCTGAAGCTGATCCATGTCCAACCAAAACCAAACCAAAACCAAAATATCCATGTCCGGACAACACCTGCTCCAGACGAAAGATTTTTATCACTCGTTCACTATTAATCATTACTCCATTAAACAAATTAGTAGATTAAAGGTATCACCTCGACGTCCACCTTTCCACAACTGCGTATTTTTCTAGGCAGTTCTTGCCCCGCACCACCACTTTGTGGAACCAGCTGCCAACTGAAGTATTTCCGAACCAATTCGACTTTGCTTCCTTCAAGAAAAGATCGTACCAATTCTGAGAAGGCCGAAAATACACTCGCAAGCCCTCTGGTATTGAGTGTGTCCATGGGCAGCGGTATCAATAAAAAAAGGTGCGCTAATTAAGTAAGAGCCATTTAAGAATAATAGAGTCTTGTTTCATTTACATAACTTTAATTTAATTTTCAAATGTTGTTGTGTTAGTATTTATATCCTATATGTTAGTTTTAAAATTTTCATCGCCTGTGGATTTATTCGTGTCCTTGCAACCCACCGATGGGCGCTGAAATCTTTTCACGAAGATAAAGCCATACTAGATTTAGTACTTATTTCATATAATTATAATACATCCTTATCTACTTTATGATTCGTATTAAAATATGGCAATATTGAAACTTAAATAATTGTTATCACTTACACCTCTTGAATACAATTAAAATACTAACTGCTATGAAAAAATTCAAGGAAGTTCATTATAATGGAAAGTTCGAGTATTGTTTGTCATGTGAAAATGTTCGCACATTTAAAAAACGTCGGCTGGGTTATGTAGTCTATCAGTAGTCTATGCAAAAGCCTGGCCGGTCCGCATAATCCACGTCCGAAACTTCGATCTTAGAACCTGTTGCAGCAACGCAAGGTAGGGGACGAACATGCTGCGTCTCAAAACAGGTTCCACCTATTTCTTCCTAGAGAGGAAGAGGTTGCTCGATGATCGAAATCGCTGATATTGACAGCGATTGCCACCTGCTTCTTGCCCAATTATGCTTTAACATAAAATTTAAGGTTATTTTTTTATTTACTTGTGACATTAGCTTTTACTTCCTTTCTTTCTTCAAAATCTTGCAATTTCCGTATATATAGGAAGTACGGAAGTATACTTAAATTATCACCAATACAAACAATAAAATTACTATATATGACACAGGGTCAAATCGCTCATTATATATTATATAAAAAATATGTCACGATTACTCGAATTTTTAAATACGAGGAAGCTGTATATATCTATGTGACTTTTGTTTACAATATTTTTCAACATCTGAGCGTTTAATTTACCATCAAAAAATCGATTGCAAACATATATATTATAAAAGAATTGGTGGGGTGATATTGTATCTGAAAGTAAATTAAGTTTTGATAAATTTCAACGTAAATTGATGTTACCTTTTGTTATATATGCGGATTTAGAAGCTTTTGAAACTCCTTTGGCATCAAAATCAAGTATCACCAAAACATTATTGTATCATATTCTTGCAAATAAATATTATCATTATCATAACCATGTTCAAACTATCCTTCAAAATCACATTAAATAAAAGTACGAAAAGATATTGTATATAGTTTTGGATACTATATTAAATGCTCATACGACGATAAATTGTCAAAATATGTCACATACACTGGTTAAAATAACGTATTAAAATTTATGGAATCACTGAAAGATAATTTGAAAATAACCGTTAAAAAAACCGGTTTCTAAAAAGTCGCTAGTAAAATTACACCAATACAAGAATTGTTATATTTGTAAAATAAATTATGTGGGGATTCAACGAATTACCACGGTTGGGGAATTTGTTGGGGTCATACATAAACTTTGTTCAAAAAAATATAGAGTACATATATGTAATATACCAGTTTTTTTGCAATATTTAAGCCATTATGATGCACATTTTATGATGCATGCCTTAAGCTTTGACGAAGGTCAGGTGGAAGTTCTTCCGCAAAATAAAGAAATATATGTACATATCATTTTTAAAGGTACTTAAAATCAATAATAATGATGTATCTAAGCTAAATTAAGCAAAAAGTTAAAATAATTATAATTTTAAAGAATTATCAAAATGTTTTCCCAATTCAGAAGCCTTTAAACGGCTGACTAAAAAAGGTGTATTTCCATATGAAATAATTAGAGATTTTGATACATAAAACTACAATCAACTTCCAGATTTTTCACACTTTTAAAGTACTCTCACAGATTCCATCATTTCTAATGAAGATTATAATCATGCCAACCACGGTTGGAAACATTAATTCAACTTTAAAAATTATTGAAATTATTAATATTTATTTATAAACGGTTTTATTTTTAAACAGATATTTTTGAAAATTTTAGATGTATTTGCATTAAATGGTACGATTTAGATTCGGCTCATAAATCCTACATAAATCGCTCAGGTATCATACGTTATTAACCTTTTATTTGTACGAGAAATACTTATAATATAATATATAAATAATTAGTACCTGGATGGCCGAGCTTTGCTCGGTATTTTTATTTTTTTATAAATTGTGTTTTTGGAAATCATACATAAGTACGAATTACATACTAATAAAATGATGAAATATGAACAATATAGATTATATATGCTGGAATAGCTTTAGTGTTGTTGTGTCGTTAAAGCAATTAAAAAAAATAGTATTATTATTCCCCGATAGATGTCAGTAAGATTCATTATTCAGTATAAATTGGGACTACTCAAACACCACCTTTTTCTTATTTTCTATCATTTATTCCTAGCAAGATCGATTTATCGCCCCCGAAACCCCCCGTATACTAAATTTCATGAAAATCGTTGGAGCCGATCCCGAGATTACGAGATACAAGAATTGCTCGTTTAAAGATATAAGATTATAAGTATTTAATATATAAATTAAATATTAAATACTTAATATTTAATTTTTATTGGACGAGATGCACTCTCACTTCAGTGCCATCGAAAAGAGTTATTAAAATCAAATCAACTTGTTTGAATATAAATTGAATTGTTAATTGTTTTTTTTATATTAAAACTATATACTTAATTAAAATGTTATCGTAGGAATTCATCAGCAAAATTAATTACAAGCAAAACCTATTTAGATAACATTATTAAGTTTAATATCATGAAATTAAAAAAATATATTATTATTTACTCTTCATTCTTATTTTAATCGAATCAATTTGAAAATAATGTTAACAATATAGGGTCTGAAACGGGGTCATAATAAATTTTCCCTCATTGGGGGTACGATTATTTTTAAAACATAAACATACGATCAAAACACTGTAAATATAGATAAACAATAAAATGGTGATCCGATTTCTGTATCAAAGCAGTTTTTTATGTATAAGCCTTATGTGCTTGACACACTTCATCTACTTCTTCTAAAAGGCACGCCCATTTCTTTACGGCGTATTCCTTCACCGTACAGAAATATTAGTCTTCTAGTGCAGAGCATTCGAACTTCGAACCTATACCCATACGACAATTGAATTGGATGTATTTGAGCCTCCTGCCAGTTTGCCCCCCTTTCTATAAAAAACATAGGTCTCAGTTTATATCCCGAATAAAGCTAGCTCTATGTCGTCAGCAAATCTGAAATGATTTAGGTTCAATTTGTTAATACTGATTCCAAAATGCTTCCAGCCTAAGTTCCTGAATATATTTTCTAACACTGCTGTGAAGTGTTTTGGGGAAAGTGGATCGCCTTGCCCAACGCCTTTTGGAACGATAAATTCTTCTTTTTGTTGTTCAAGTTGGGTTGTTGCTGTGGTGTTTTTGTAAATTTCTTACATGTATTTTTCTATAATTTGCTTCACAACAAGAATATGGTCGATGGTGAATAATCGGCGAGAAACCCAGCTTGCTATCTCGGTTGGTTTTTTTTTCAGGTGTATTGATATTCGCCCGAGTACTATTCCGCTGAAAAATTAATGAGCGTTTTTTCGAAATTTCTACTATCAGGTTAGGTAGGTTTATCATATTCAGAAGTGCAGTCAAGAAAGAACCAATTACGCAAAAAATCATTGTGCGTTGGGGGAGTTCTGCGGTACAAAATATAAAAAAAGTGCAGACAGTCTAGCAATATTTAAATGAAGACTTAAAGACCGTCTATTGAGTGATCCCGATCTACGGAAATAAAAGTCCACCCAATTAAATAATTCATCCTTGAAGTTCTTCAATGACCCACGACGTGATAAATTGTATCTTTAGCATATAAGTTAAATAAAAGAAGAAATGTATTTAAACCCAACGACACAAAAAACAAAACAACAACAAAAATAAATTAATGGCGCTATAACCTTTTGAGGTTGAGGCTAGTAGGTGAACAGACCAGTGTGCCTGACACACGCTGTCGACATTGGGTCTAGGGCCAGGTTGCCTGACGATGTTTTCCTTCACCGTTCGAGCAAATGCGTACATAGACAAGAAGTACATTGGTGCACAGCCGGGGATTGATCTACGACTTCAGGGATGAAATTTGCACGCAATAGTGATTCCAATAATGAAGTTAATAATAATTGGCTGAATTCTCTACCGGCCTTGGCTTTTCAAAATAATTAAAGACAGGTGCCGACATGTCAGTTAATGCTTATTAATTTGCATATGATATGAATAAAATAATAGCTTTTTTCAACCTCTTTAATTACCAATTCTTAATTATCCTTAGCTAACTTGACGAATATCTCATTATTGTAATAACATTTTCAAATTATACTTTTTTTTTAAATCTATATTTTATAAATTATAAAAGAACATTTGTTACCATATCTTAACGAACAGTTGATTTAATTATAATAATATTGACTACTTACATTACATTACATTTTCCTAATTTCCGTTCGCGCCCTTTTGTCAAAACGTCAATCTATGACAAACACCTATGCCTAGCGAAAAATTGAAATTTTAAATGGAAATCTTGAATATTTTTGCATAGATCTTTTATTTTTATTATTTAATTTGTTATTAATTACCCGAAAATTCACAAAACATGAACTCTAAAATGAATTTACAGTATTATTCACTTTAAACGTGGAGTATTGAACAAAATATTAATGAATAAAATTGTTCAAAACGAAATAGAATTACGAAAAATAGCCAAAGAATCACCGTTCCCGTAACGCTGGTAAACTCGCAAACGAACTACTGACTGAATACTGCTCTCTCTTGCTACTACACTGTGATACAGACAAAAGGCCTGCAGTGTGCTAAGAGAGGTCTATGAGAGGAATAGAGAAAGAAATCGCCTTGCCTGATCACACTTTTAGTAACGCTTACGTCACGCGTTCGCCAGCTTACTCCCCAAGTCAAGCGTGCGTAAAGAAGTTTCATTTCAATAAAATCTTAAAGGTTTTCAACTATCTACAGAAGAATCATAAAACATAATTCCAAGTTTGCTATCTATTATTGAGTCAGTTTTTTAAATCGATATCGGTACTAGAGATTAAATGACGGAGTTTGTGATGTTTTTTTCCTACTCAAAAGTTTCCGCCATTACGTAGAATCTCGGCACGTCGTATAATTATAAAATATGGTGCCACCGTACGTATACAATTTCACGAGTACCAAAATATATCCAAGCAAGGAATTTAAATAATTACAGTAATAGTACTTAGGTCCCTCATGCATAGGCATACCTAATATATCTCTTATTTATTTTATAATGTCCTTAAATTCAGCTGTAAGTTGGAAGCAATTATGTGTATTTGTGCTTGTTCATACTCAAAGAACTGTACAAGTTAGATCCTCTCGCAAGGAGTGAAACAACATGATGACGTGATTATGTTCAACTCAGAGTAGTCAACTCAACAAAAGTTCTGGAACAGATCTGATGGATTTCGAACGTGTTAAATAGTAATCAATATCACTAACACCTCTCAAATACAATTAAAATACTAATGGCCATGAAAAATCTAAAAAAGTTAATTAGTTGGTTTATTATGTGTTTATCACGTGAGAAATTTTGTACATTTAAAAATCGTCGGCTGGGTTTTGTATTCTAACATAATTTAAGCAAAAACATGGACATTCCGCGTCGTAGACTTGGACCTGTTGCAGCCACGCTCATGGGCATTACCTAGAGCTACAGGCAATACAGGGCCAATGTTGAACATTCTGCGCCTCAAAATAGTATCCACCTAGTTCCGAATCCCGTTACTCGATGTCCGAAACCGCTGATATTGACGTGAGGTGAGTGGCGATCGCTCACCTTATTGTTGCCGAATTATGCCTTAACTTTGAATGTTATAATTTCATTTATTTACTGCGTATTTGTTTTTAAATTAAAGTCTTTGAAACTTCCATTGTTTCTAAAAAACATGAAATTTCAATAATTAATAAACATACAAGACGTACAAACTCGTTTAGTTATTTTGTTTCAATATGTACTAATAATTAATAATGCTAATTGTTTTTAAGGTAATTTCCGGCATTATCGAAAAGTTTAGTTGGTATAAATATGCCGCTGAAGATAAGAAATGTTACATCGAGGAATCCTATGACTGCAGTAAAAATGTTTCTTCATTTTGGGATATTACTTCTTTTGTCTCCAGGAATCTTTGGTAAGATAAACTTCATTTAATTTTATCTCTTTTTATACGCAATATTTTGTGGGTTTTGTCCAACAGTCATCCTTAGCGCTGTCTCGTCAATAGTAGCTATTATTATCACATTAATTTTGCAAACAAATTTTCGTTGCATCTTTTAATTTGCTCAGAAGATATCATAGCTTTAAAATAATTCCTCAACAAAATAATTGCAACTCAGACAACGAAGCGCGCGGAACAATGTCCAATAAAATGAAGAATGTTCACAGGCGAAGTGAGCGTTTCGGAAGCTGTAGATGGAGACAGCCGAATAATAGGTGGCCAAGATGCCTCTCCAGGCATGGCTAAATACCAAGTTTCCATTCGTGTTAAAAAACGAAATGAAGATATGCATAATTGCGGGGGGTCTATTATAAACCAACAGTACGTCTTAACTGCCGCGCATTGCATTGTTGGGTGAGTAAATTTTTTCATTCCTTTTCATTCCATTGTAACAGAGCAGTGTTGGCCTAGTGGCTTCAGCGTGTGACTCTCATACCTGAGGTCGTAGGTTCGATCTCCGGCTGTGTACCAATGGACTTTCTATGTGCGCATTTAACATAATATGCTCGAAAGGTGAAGGAAAACATCGTGAGGAAACCGACATGTCTTAGACCCAAAAAGTCGACGACATGTGTCAGGCACTGGAGACTGATCACCTACTTGCCTATTAGATTTAAATATGATCATGAAACAGATTCAAAAATCTGAGGCCAAGACCTAAAAATGGTTGTAACGCTACAGATTTTTTTTAATTTATTCATTCCATTGTATAGAAAAGCTATAATATATAAATTCTCCTCCTTGCTTGCTCACACTGAGTCGTGGTTTGGCAGATGACGTCAAACCGTTTTCATTATCATCTACTTTAATAATTTAAAATGTGTTTATGTTATCTTTTAAAGTGAAACGACGAACTTTAATGATGATATCCTTATAATTTCCAATAATAACTTATAGGTTCCGTCCCGAAGTGGTGTCTTTAGTAGTTGGCAGTCACCAGATCAAATCAGGTGGCCAGCGTTACAAGGTTAAGAAATTGGTGCCTCATGAGAAATTTTCAAAGACCACAGCGAAGAATGACGTAGGCGTCATAGAAGTCGACGGCAGCATCCAATACAACAACAATGTTCAACCAATTGGGTTGGTCAACCACCAGGTATCCGTTGGAACGCAATGTCTTTTGACCGGTTGGGGAAAAATAAACGCCGTGAGTATATTAACTTTGTTATATTCTTCCAACGAGAAATAAATATCGTTTCTCTGGTCGTCTAGTAATATATGTATAGGAATGTAATGTAATGGTGAATGTGGTAAATCACAGAACAGATTTTATCTTATTTTTACTTATGTAACTTAAATGACGTTGTGGTTTATGACATTTTCTTTTGAATTATTGTATGTAAAGGGAGGATAAAACTTGCTGAGTTTTTTGCCCGTTCTTCTCAGAACAAGACCTCCTGGTAGTCTTGCGAACGGATGGCGTAGTTTTGCGCTTTCGCGAATTTTGTAAACGTTTTTGACATTCATAAGCATGCCTTAAGTCGCATCTAAACTGAATAAATAAATTTTGATTTGATTGATTGAATAGTCGGTGAAAAAGTGTAGAAATATGGAACACAATAGTATATTTCATTGCAAAGAGTTCCGACAAATTAGACAGTCGGAACAAGTTGCAATGACGGTTCCGTACGTGTACTGAACAACTATTTTTAATACAGTTGCGAAAAAATTAAGCAATTTAATAAAACTACATTATGCTTTTTTTTTCTTCTCTCCACGCAATAAATTCGTTGTACGACTTTTACATTTCCGGTAAAATGTTCTCCGAAGCATTTTGATCAATTACTTAAATTGAGTTCGGGTGGTTTTAATTCAAATAAAATATCGTCGAAATTACTCATTTTGTGCAATAAACAAACAACTAAACTCCCAATATTTTTTTTAAACGCCAACAGTGAAATAATATAAGCAGAGTTTTTTTATTTGTTTTCTTCAGCCATTGCGGGTGGGCAAAGGGAACTATGCCCATACAGCCAAGTCTTCAGTAGAAGTTTTTAATTGATATGAAATGAAAAGAAACCTTACGTACGCCGTCGTCTTAGCATCGTCGGCGTACGTGGCGTAGAGGAGACTGCCTATCTTCTAGCTGACTGTAAACTTCTCTAAATTGTTTCTAAAATCGAGAAAACATTTAGGTTAATCCGTCTTCGTAACAATATATCAAAGTTATATTCATCATTAACAATAAAATGACCTGCATGACACGCATTATTTTAACATTTTTAATACATGTTGATTAATATTACAGGAAAAGAACATTTTTCCAAACAATCTTCAAATGTTGTTTTTCAATACTATAAGTAATAACGAATGCACTAAAAAACTGTCACGCACGCCTTCTAAGAAATTTATGCCTATCGATAATGGACAAATCTGTGGTAGGCGCCCGAACCACAAAGGCACATGCCAAGTAAGTAAAGTTTTTTTTTTCTATATACATGTGTCTTCACTAAGACATCATGGAACATTACGATCTAGCCTAACTTAAGACTAATAAGTAATTTAAGTCTAACCTAATTTACTAAAAAGGATTATTATATAAGTAAGTGTCCAATAACACTACTTACAGTCTCTATTAAAGGGAAGAAGACACTCTGTTCTTGTGTTCTATTTTGCAGACACTCTTTAGCACTTGATATTTACGTACATTATCACTAAATTAGTAAGTAAAGTAACAATAAAACTGTGAAATATGACTCGGTGGACGTTACAGAATTTTAAATATAGAGATAATATTTTCATTTCAACGTATTTAAAAAAAATATGTCAGAAGAGCCAGTATCGGGGATTTTTAAATTCGCAAATCAGTGACGTGTTTTAGAAGTAGAAGACTGATCACTTACAAACGACGCGTTTGTTTTTATATTTTAATTGTTATTTCTTACAGGGTGATTCCGGTGGGCCTCTCGTTATTAAAAATGGTAACAATTTTGTTCAAATTGGAATCGTGTCCTGGGGAATTCCTTGTGGCTACAACTATCCTGATGTATTTTCTTCAGTCTTTGGCAACTACAATTGGATACAGAGCAAAATTAAGTGATTAAATTGATTCTCATTATATATTGTAACATCTGTGCTAAATATAATCATTTGAATTATAAGTATATTTTATTGTATCTAAAAATAACATCCAACCCCTTATTTAAAAAATCGATTTAAAGACGAAGACGTAATACGCACAGGAGCACCTATAAGCACGAAATTCTTTTAGAATTTTCCAGCCTTGGCTTGAAATTGAAATTTTAAGTCTAAATTAAAAATGCCCACCAAATTATTATAAATACCAATATAATATAAATATATAATATATACCATATCAATTTGTAAAAATACGTACTCATATTTTAAATTGAGAAAACTGAATCCAAACAAACTTACCACAGAGCATTGATTTAATATGTATATATAATAGTAACTATAAAATATAATAATAGGGAAGCAATAAAGGGTAATAATTTTACCATCCCAGTAATGGGTTTCGAAACTATTTCTTAAACCGAAACTAAACTAGTTTATAATAAAACATATTTATTAAGGGTTTTGTGTTCTAAATATTTCCAAAAAAATTGATGTATAGTTTTCATTAAAACTATAATAATATATGTAGTAAGTAGCGTACCTTAAAATTAATTCAAGGTAATTTTAATTTTAAACATTTTATAAAAGTGCCCTCTGTGTCTTAGTTGTTTTACTAAGTTGTTCTACACTCTACAATCCAATTGTCCTTACTGAACTTCAATTAAAAAAAATGAATTTATTTATTTTTATCTGTATGTTTATATTTAAGTTTTTGATTCATTTGAAAATTCCTGTGGTAAATCTCTTAATGTCTAAATATATAAAACAAAGTAGTGTTAGTTACATCAATGACAACTTAAGATCGGCTGAACCGATGTAGGTTTATATGGATTCTTCTCCGCTCCGAATAGCAGAATGAGTAATAAAATATCATCACAAGTTATCGAATGACAATAAATTAATTAATTTTAAGAATGCAAACTACATGTGGTGCCATCTATTGACAAAACTACGCAAGGTACAATAAAATGGAAACCAGACAGGACTTACAGTTGGCCTACTTCGTACTGAGAGTCTTGAGGGGTGTAGTGTGCAACCCGAGTGTACTCCAAGAACTGGGTTTCTTAGTACCTATGGGATATGTGCGACGGCAAAGGCCTAGGTTATTTGCGATACCAAGGGCAAGAACCAGCCTGTTCCACAGATCCCCGTTATCCAGGACGTTGTACCTACTGAAAGCTGTATCCGACACTATCGACAAGTTTATATGTTCACAGAGTGTATATTTTAATTAATGTTTCTTTATTATATATTATTAATAAATTTCCGTATTTGCGAAAACAGTTATATTAATGTTATTACCTTAATAAAATCATAAAATAAGTTTAACTAAAGCGGCGGAATGAAGTTAGCCGGACCGGCTAGAAATTAATAGTCTTAGAAATGCTGATTCTTGATGTTACAAACGACTATCGCCGAAACGGCTTTTGTGATGCAGCAGAAGTATAAGTATTAACTTACTCATGTAATAACTTTCAACGATTAAGTTTTAACGCAGACCGAAATGAAGTGGTTTACCGTCTAGCACCTAAATGTTGTGTAATTTACACTTACATGACACCTTATCATAACGCGTATACATCCGTGACATCCTTGCAGTAATAGACAGTTCGCTTTTGTTGTCTTCAATAGTTTTTCTGGTTCAATCAAGATTTCTTAAGCTGGGAGACTCTGGTGGACCCTTCATCAGTGGTGATGGTGTACAAGTTGGCATGTCTAGGGGGCTTAGCTTAGGGGAAAGGTGATTTTTTACAACTTTTGCAATAGCATAAAAAATACATACAACCCTTAACTTTCACCGCTCTACAGTGAACTTTAACCTAGGTCTAAAATCACCAATATTTTCCAAGTTCCTTCTACCAAAACCAACCTAGGAAATCAGGCACCTCCCGTTCGAATTCTTTACAACTTTAACGGATTGAACACAGCTTATCCGGAGCTGGATATATTCGATAGTGGGCTGATCGGTTTTAGAAAAAGCATTGTTCGGTACCTTTCTCAAACCTAATTCGCTGTTTTGCTGATGATTTATTTTCTCTACTTTAAGTACCAACATTTGGTAAATTAATTTTATTTTATTTTATTCTGTAATTTTCTTATCTTGTTTATATTTTTTATTGTATTTTTATGATTCCTATTTTTAGCAAAACTTATGTTTACATAATATGTTGTTAATGATAATGTTATTAAATATAATATTAATTATATTGTCGTACATATTAGTTAGAAGATTTTATAAAATTATCAGTAGATTTCGTAATATGTATGATGTTGTAGACTTAATAAATAAATAAACTTCTATTTTGTATTAGTTACTTAAAAGCTTGTGCGATTAACTCTGAGCTTCATATTAAAGTTTTCATTGCGGAAAACCGAAAAGTTTCTGTGGTAGCATAGCAATATGTTACGCGTTGGTATGTACTTAGAATCCTTTTGGATACTAATAATAGTCTCGTGGCGTTAAAACCTTAAGTGGCCTGACTTTGCATCCGTATGGAAAAGTCATACTTCTGCGACTGTGTAATGTCGTCGATTGCCACGTCATACCATACCTATCGACAATTATCTTTACCGTCCGAGCAGGTATTTATTGCCAAGATTTGAACGTACGATCTTAGGGTTAACAAAACTAGCAGGCAAAACTACTACTTTACCGTTTTGGCAATTTTAAACCCTACATTGAGGAATATTTTTCAAACGAAAAACCGAGTTAAATAAAATAAAAAAATATTTATTCAAAATATTTTATTTCCTAATTTTACTTATCTATCATCTACACACTACTACTACACTATAATATCTACATACACTGAAGAACAAATTATAACAACTTACACAACTCACAAATTTAACCCTATATATAATGGAACTAATTTAATTCCCGTTTTAAATAAGTGATGATTTGTATTACGGTTTTGTAAAAGCGTCGCACAGTCGGCAACCGCTGTCCTTGTCTGACAAATGAGGTACGCTCTAACTCTCTTTCACTCTACCTCAAATATTTATGATCTTTAACCGCCAGCAACCCTCATTTGCGGCCAGATATAATTAGGCACCCTTATATGAAAATTAATAGAAAAAAATTAGCTTCAATTTGACATATAATTAATAGATATCCGTTATAAACGTATAAATATATCGAAATCATACCTGTTTACACTTGGCTGCAAAGAGGTGCGGCCATGTGCGCAACGGCAACCGTGATTTTTTAGAATCTTCATATTAATTACCGTGATGTAGACGTTATTTTATTTAAAAATTAAATGAACGTAATCTTTTACCAAAAATCAATTCAAAATAATTTAATTAAAAATATTGGCGGCCAAATTTTGATAGGCAACCTAGTAAATATATATTCTCCTAATTATAAATAAACATAAAAATTTGGTTTTAAACAAAAACTCGATGAACGCACCAATCCTGCAGTGGGATCTCGGACTAAAAAGAGATCGAGTGAAACGCTTCTTATATAGCCACTTGAGCACTATTGCCTTCGAAAATAAAACTTGAAGACTGATGAGAAACTTTATGTATTCACATTTTTCAAAGATTATAAATTTGTTATATTTATCAAATTATTTACGAGGAAGAGGTTATTAAGCAGAGTGCCACGAATAATTTATTAGACACTGGGTGACCTATCAGGGAACATTGCCAATTTAATATATCTACTCTTTTTATTTGGTAATTGGGCCAGCTTTACCATCGTCCTATGGGGACTCATTTTCCTAAATTTACCACATTAGAATATCAGTATGGAAATAACCCCTGAAATGTCAAAGTTGAGACTTTTCTAATGTAGTCCATAAAAGCTCAAAGTTATAAATGAAAAATTCACCAAATTACAATTCTTTGATTTTAAATGTTTGAATCAATTTAACTGTGATCCAAAAAATATCAATGCGTTGAATAAAATTTTCTAAATTATAAACTTTGAAGTTCTTAATACATTAATTAGAATTAAACTTTTAAGATATATAATTGTAGGCAACGATCCTTTTTGACTATACCTCACGTATTAATTTTGGCAACCAAGACAAGCTACAGATAATAATACAAAGGGAGAAAAAAATTTAAACACCTATATTATATACTATGGGTATTATACTGCGATTGAGGTATTTCCGACATCGAATCGTTTTTCAAAGGCTGGCAATACGAGCCTTCTGGCATTGTGAGTGTCTATTAGCGGAAGTATACAATGTATAAATTTGGCCCGTTTGCCCATTAAAAAATAATAATAGTAAAAATATGTTTATTATGGAAGATAAGATAGACAGGTATTACTCATCCCACGTCATTAAATTTAAACCTGTAGGCATACTCATCGGCAAAAAAGACATACATTAATTAATACAAAGTTAATTCAAAGACATACACACTGATAAATTAGTTAATATTTTGTCCTTATGAGAAGGCACATATTCACTTTCCATCGCTTTCGTTTACTTTTCTCTTGTAACTGTTTATATTGTCAAACAATTACGTCAATTGTCAAGTCACATATCACTAAAAACAGGTTGGTAACCAACGTTTCAGAAAATTCATTTATGTTTCGTGACTTCTGTCGTGTTAACAGAAAGCTTAGAATTCAAAAAAGCATATTTTCAAAAAACAAACTTCAGAGTCATAATATTTGCTTTATATTGGTTGCTTTTAATAAGTTTACCAAAGTTTCGTCTTTAGCTGTCGGGCATTCAATTTCGTAGTGTAACACTTTATAATGTAAAGCTAATTATTCGTGATTGACCGTAATCACACATTTTAATTCATTAAAAGAGGCAATTAATTAGTTCCATTAGATTTAAGGTTTAATTTGTCTGATACTTCAAAGAAATACTCAATGTTCTCCAGTGTATGTAGATTAATAAGTTAAAATAGTTTTAAGGAAATAAAATATTTTGAATAAATATTTTTTATTTTATTTAACTCAATATTTAGTTTAAAAAAGATTTCTCAAATTAATGCAAAGTATAAAAGTGCCAAAACGTATTCCGTAGGAGTTTCAAATCCCGGCACTGAAATTTTTTATTTCTATGTGCGCAATACTCCTCGGCCTGTGAAGATAATTGTCGAAAAGAAACTGGCGTGTCGTGGCATGGCAATCGACGACAGTATTTAGTCGCAAAACTATGACTCTTCTATAACAACAAACAAAATATCTTTATTCATATAGGTAAGCAAGTACACTAATTATGAACGTCAAAAAAATTTAAATGTAAATTTACATTTACAACCAGTTCGCAAGTCATGGCGGAAAGTTTCTTGCCCGCCCTCTAGGCGGTCTTTTCAATCGCCAAGCTTTAACACTTTTAATATAAGATATACAAAATATTGAAAAAAACATATGCAAACTAAGGCCAACGCCCAAGAGTTGTAACTCTGCCACTGGCTAGAGGCCAGTGCATTAGCATCCAAAAGGATCTGAAATGAGAGGCAATAATATTTAAAACATATATATATACATAATAACATTTCATGTTATTACATGTACACAAGTATAAGAGAGATAAATTGTTCACATCATGGTCACAAAACACGCCGACTCCATCATATGATTCTTCCCAGGCGTTAAATATATGCGAAATCGACTTCACACCGGCATCGATTGTGGAGCGTCCCTTAGTAAAACCATACTGTTTTTTATGTAAGAGTTTATTTTTATTAAAATGTAAAGAAAATTGGTCTAGCATAATCATTACAAAAACTTTGCTCAACGCCTGGGAAATCTGTCTGATACTTCAAAGAAATACCAACTAAATGTTTTCCAGTTGTTAAAATAGATTTGAGGAAATATTTTTTTTGTATGAACGGTCCCTTTTAGTATTGGAAGACCATATCATTTCAGTTAAATAGACTTGAAATTGTAACATTCATTTTTATTTACAAAACAAAACTATAACTATTAATTTGAAATGTAATTATTTATCCATTTCACGTAACAGTATACCCTTGTATAAACATCAGGTTTCCCCTTAGCACAAGGAACACCCCATGATACAATGCCAACTTGTACACCACCACTAATGAGGGGTCCACCAGAATCTCCCTGCAGAAGAAACGATGATTAAACGATAAAACTTTTGAAAACAAAATTTAAAACGAACTGTCTATAACTGCAAGGACAGTTCGCGGTTACAACACGCAAAATGTAAATAAATGCGTTATGATAAGATAGTCATGTGAGGATAGAATTTTATTTATATAGGATCGTGTCTGAAACGTAACTTATGAAATCATCCAGAAATTTTGTTGAAGCCAACAATTCTATCTACAAGACACGAATACACCGTTATGCAGAAATCTTTTTGATTTCCCTGTAAAGGGCATATGTATAAAATGACTTACCAGTGGCTGGACCACTGGTAAGTTGGTAAGGTACATAATCAAGAATGCACTCTGCGCCCTCTATAACTCCCGATAGCGATCACGACGTTTTTGTATGCCATGAAGTCTCTCTAATAATTGACAAAATTCAATTCAGCCTCGTGTTGAAAATAGACGAAGTTAGCAAATGCTATGCATAGATGGCGCAATAATAAAATTAATATTTTTTTATCACTTTACTGAGAGTTAATTACTTACTTTACACGTGCCCTTTCCTTCCTGATTTAATGTGCAAAGTTGTTTGTCAATAATTGGAAGAAATTTCTTAGATACGTTATCAAGCCTTCTATTGCACTCTTCCACATATATTGTTGTTAAATTATAGACTACTTGAAGGTTTTCAGGAGCCACATGTGACTGCAATGATTCAACAAATACTTTATTTTAATTGTGTTAGTAAGCTCTCTTATCAATTATAATATATGAGTACCGTTCTGAGTTGTTTTCTAATAAGTTTTGGGAGTGAATTTGCCACTTTCAGTAATTGTAAATTTTAAATGTCGAAACACCATCAAAATAAATGAAATGATTTTTTTATAATAAACCATACCTTAAGAGAATTCGTCTTGTTTGAACAATCTGTGACCATTGCGGTGAACCACAATCAATTGAAAATTGTCGTCATTTCGATATGGTTTATATAAAAATATTGTACATATTGAATACATTAACTTTTTGGTCGAATTTTATATTACGAAACTTATACGCACATCAGTCTTACCCCATCCCTTAAGTGTGCACATTGCACCAGCGCCTATATCATTCGTTGGTAGCTTTATTGGTTGAATGTTAGTATCAAACTTGATAGAACCAACGATATTAAGAAGTGAGATGTCATTCTTCATTGACTTTGCATTGTAATCCTCGTGGGTGACGATGGAATTAACGTCGTAAGAGCTTCCACCAGAAGTGCGTTTGTTTGTTCCTACCCTTACTTGGATAGTGTGGGCTGGGTCTCTAAAAAAGCAAACTACTATATTTATGTATTTCGAGCATAAACATATTATATACTATTTACATAACTCGAAGTTGACGATAAGCGAGGATATAGGGGGAACACAAATAAGCCTCTCTCAACAGCCCTTAAAGTTCTAAAAGCCATTCTACTAAAATGGCCTAGGTATACAACTGTTAAGGGAATTTCACCATTTCCTTCACTAAAATTATTAACTTTTATTTAATACCTGAAGGTGCAATGAGCAGCAGTTAAAATCCATTTCTGAGTTAGGATGGTGCCACCACAGATATGCATTGTTTCTGTGAGTCCCTCGAAAAGAAAACGTCTGATTGATGCTATATAAGGGGCAGAGCTATCAGGTGCGTCCTCCCCACCAACTACGCGGGAATCCAGATCGTTATTTGTTTCACCTTCAAAAAGAGGTAATCTATTGATAATTAAAATCTATACTTTTTCAGACAGCAAGACATGACGAATCCTTCACTGTTCACATCTTTAAATAATCAACGAAGTGTAAAAATCAATTAAACACAAACAAAATACACAAATTAATACGTACCTCTCGCGTCCCATAGCAAAAATAAAAATATAACGAGAGCTTTAAACATGGCCTAAGAAGTATAATCTATTTAGTAAGTTGAAATGTATTTAAATTATAATTTTAATTTACTTGTCCATAAAGTACAACACAAGGTAGCACAAAAGATATGGTTATTTGAAATACGTTTGATTGGTTAAAAATGAACTTACGTTTCCTATATATATATATCTACACAAAAAACAACTATAGCTCCGTTGACATGCATAACAAACTCCATTTCACGTCGATATAAAACAAATTTACTTTTTATTGCAAACCAAATCAATTTGTGTTCTTATTTTTAATTTAACCATAGAATAAAAAGAAATCTTTACGTAATGACATTACTTTTTGTCCATTATGTAAGTTACAATATTGTATTAGAGTGTACAACTAAGATTAGATTTAGTCATTCAAATATATTTCTACCACTAACTGTATTTTACTATGTTAGCTGTTACTCATTGTTTTTTTGTTAGAGCGTACCAATTCTTAAAAGGCCGGCAACGCACTCGCGAGCCCTCTGGCATTGAGAGTGTGCATGGGCGGCGGTATCACTTAACATCAGGTGAGCCTCCTGCCCGTTTGCCCCCTGTTCTATAAAAAAAACTCACATCAAACAACCAACGTACTTAGTTACTTGGATTTCGTAGTCTCCAAGGCTCTATTTGTCTAAACCAAAATGTTTGACACTGCTTTAACTGAATAAGAGTAATTAAACTACTAATATTCAAATTATTCACGCCGTTGTTTCTACCAAACGAATCGATACGAATTATTGGAATGATCGACTATAACAGATATTATTGATTTAGTTAAACTGCCGTCCTAATGCATTATCATTTTAAACAATTACTTATTTACTATTTAAGCAGTGACTATTGACTATTTTACTTAGTAATGACTTATTATATTGACAACTATTGGGACTAAAAGAACGAAATTATTAATAATAGGCTAAATGCTGGTGATGTTAGTTGTTTATACTACGTATTTGCCTGTTGTTCTCACGAGTATGTAAGTGCATGCTCCTATTTCACCATGCCTCCTGCTGATAGAGGACAAATCTTTGTTTCTAATTTATCTTATAGTCTTCATTACTCAAAATGTCATAATTATGGAACATGGTGTAATGGTTGCAGCGCAGCTCCTTACAAATATTATGTAAAAAAAACTTGGCGATCAAAAAGAGTGACGGAGAGTTCATTGCCAGTTCTTCTCTTCCGTTCTACGCCCTTGAATTGAGAACTGGCAGTAAGTGTAAAATTAGAATCACGTAATTAATATGTCTTTTTTTTTGACGTTCATAAGTGTTAATATACACTATGTTACTTACTTACTTCTTACTTTATTTGTATGCATTTTACTATTAGCAGTCACCTCTGTATACATACATATCTAATGTGACTTATTATAAATAAAGATTTTAAATAAGTTGTAGTAATACTTCGTAATCATTGAATTTTTTCTTACGTTTATCTGGATTTCCGCTTATCCGTAACGCCATCCCACTATAGGCAGAATTGTCGTAAATAAATTTATATACCCAAAATTGCTGGTTTATTTATTTCATAGTCTTTGTTGGTAAAAAAAGCAAACAAAATTTTAATTTCCACTTCCATATTATTAAGAATATTTATATTATTTATAGGCTAAACAGATCGATTTTAAATATTATATTTTAGAAGGCAAACTAAGGTAGTTTTTATTCTAGTACATTGTCTTCACATAAAATTATTTAACTAATGTATACAAATATTGTTTATCCTATTTTAAAAGAGGAAGTGCTGAGTTTCTTGTTCATTCCACATGAAACTATCTTTAAGGGCAACTAAAATCATATATTATTTTATTTAACGTTCAAAAGTGCTATTTGGTCTAAATGGAATAAATGATTTGACTTTGACTTTGAAAACAGAGGAGGGGAAAATTTAATGTTAAAGGGACTTGAAATTTAGTATAGTGGGAAAATTTATAATGAGCGGTACTTGACTTAAACAATGAAGGCTATCGCTGACATCAAAATCTGTTATAATTGTATAACATAAGACATTTGTTATGATATGTTTGTTATGTTTGTTATGTTTGTTATGTTTGTTATGACACTTTGTGTTGTATTTTATGTGTGGAAATTATGATTTATCATGCACGAGTACTATTGTGATATTTCTATTCAAACAAAAGCGTAAAACAAACCGGCAACGTCACATCTACTGGCGTCACTCAGAATGTATTACATACAAATTGTTTTTTGTAAATACGAATAAAAATTATTGTGACCTTGTCGGCTTGTTTTTAAATTTTGTAAATCGTTTATGATCATCGAATCCTGATAATTCACCTATAGACAGGAAATACTAGTATGTTGACAACGAAACAAACGATAACCTGAACAATGACTCAAAAGCGCGACCTGAATTATACGAAACACAGGACCTGCAAATAAATCTTTTTGAAGACATTTTTGACGTGATAACGTCTTATAATTCGATGGTGCTTCAACCCTTAATCCTAACCTCCGATTTCTGTATCAAAGCAGTTTTTTTTATTTAGTAGCCTTATGTGCTTGACACACTCCATCTACTTATTGTGTAAAAGGCACGCACATTTCTTTACGGCGCAGAAAGTCTTTTAGTGCAAAGGGTTCAAACCTATACACATACGACAATAGAATTGGATGTTTTTTTTGTTGTTTTGGATCTCTCGTTTGTAGAGCATATATTTTGTACTATTACTTAGACTTTGCCCTGAAAAACTAGACATTGCCACTAGGGTAGGGTATTGGTAAGATCAATTCTCGATACAAGCTGCGTCCTATAGTCTCCATAATATGTTATTAAATATTATAGGATAATCGAAAAGGTACAGAAGAATTTCCTGAAAACTTTTTATAAAGTAGAACCCTACGAAGTTCTCGAAGTAGGCAATTACAATTTTGCTGTATTAAAATTTTATTTGAAGGTAAGAAAAACGCATAATTGCAAGGAGTGACTAAGAGATTGCACGTTCCGGACAAATCCAGTATCAACAAGGTTCCATTTCCTGCTCGATCTCGCAGCTCAATAGTTTTCTCAACTCTTAGAAATATTTTTTGTTTTTAAATAGGATCTCTGTTTACTGGGATGTATAAAAATAACTTTTAATATTATATTATTTAATTACATTTTGGTTAAGTATATGTATGTTTAATAAACAATTAATAAATAGTGCAATAGCTGTGCCAATAATATGACTGCACAAAACCCACCTCATTAATTATGAAAATGCTATTGTGCTAAAAAATGCAGTATCAAAATATGATTTCATTTATTGTATATGCTCATTAATCCAGTCGTAGTATGCTGGTACATATGCAAATACGTCTGGGAAGCCTCGAGCACACGGTATCCCCCAGGATACTATGCCCACTTGTTTTCCATTCCTCACTAGAGGTCCGCCAGAATCACCCTGAAATGTATTAAATACTGTATTCGGACGCCTTAGTGATTAAATAAAAGTATGCAATATTATGTTTACGCCTAAATTAAAGCTTAATAATACAGTACTTAAAGTGCTTCAAATTATATATAGATATCTTTGATCAATTGTATTTAACAAGAAGGTTTCCACAGAATATTTAACTTTAGTTGGCAAGTGTTTATTTGGCTGTAGAACTAGAAAAACTCTTCATCTCCGTGGCAAGTCTTAATGAAGATAGGCTCTATTATACTCTGATAGTTATAACGAATAAGCCCAAATGTGCTGTTTTGAGACACTGGGTTTATGTACCGAGTGTCTCAAATTGTAGACTAATGAATGAAATATTTATATATTTTTAATAATTTTACTAACATAGTTATAAGTTTTACTATACTAACAACATATGGACTTATTAATTGATCTGAAATAAATTATTTTATTTTATTTATTTATTTTATTTTATACCAGTCTACTTACATTACATGCTCCTTCCGATTCTCTAGTCAATGTGCACATTTGGGTTTTTTCAATGGGTGTAAGACCATTTGTCTGTGCCAGTTTCTGTGAGCATCGCTTATTACTCATTACCGTAACAGTTAACACTTGAAGATTGTCCGGTACTGTTCTTTGGTTCTGAAAATATGTTGTTCACGATAAACCCTTTTGGTTCGTGCTTTTTTGCCGGATTTATTTATTAACACTTTGTTATCATAATATACAAAGTCATACACATAAAAAACAGGTTAGGTACATAATTTATAAGGCAACGGCATTTTGTTTACACAGAAAAATGTGATTGAAAAAGGTTTTTTTTCGGTTTTCTCAGCCGGGGTTCAAACTCTCGATGTTATGGTAGAATTGCCAATGAAAGTACGACTAACACGACCAAGGTGTCTCATCCAACTAATCGAACAGTTTTTTTGTAAAAAAAAACAAAATTAAGTTAAAAATATTTTAAAAAAAAATCTTTCTCTAATTAACACAACTTTTGGTATATTTTTAAGCAAATATACGTATGTACTTACATCTGTGAATCCCCACCCTGTCAATACACACCTAGATCCAGGTCTTATTTTAGGTCTAGAAGCTAAAGTTATCGGTTTTACCATGTCATTGAAGTTAAATTCGCCTTTTATTTGACAGAGTGATATATCATTCTGGAGACGCTGAATGTCAAAATTCTCGTGAATTATAATTTGCTTTATCTCATAACGATCTCCTCCAGATGAAAGTTTGTTTGTTCCTACCACTGCGGCTATCTGGTCTGTTTCTAGGCTATAATTAAAAAGAAATTAAAGGCATCAATATGTCATAAAAAAAAATGTTTCTTGTTATTTTAAAAATAGTTACAATATGCGTAAAACAAAATTTTATTTATTTGTAACTAAATAGCCATAATATATTATTTTTTCAGGAAATATAATCCAGTTTCATAATAACGGAAAATTACCGACAAGTAACTTAAATGAATACCTGCTGGGTGCTAGATCTCAACTGGTACATGGATGCGATGATAATCAGATTCGTTAGTGTTTACATGAGCTCCCACATTGTTATTCTGGAACTAATGTTAGAATATCTGTCCTATGCTTACGTACCCATTGGTGCAGTGTGCAGCGGTGAGAATCCAACTTTCGCTTATAATAGAGCCAGCACAGAAGTGATCATCAGATCTGTCGGTTCTCCTTAACGACACTTGGTATGGAGCCAAGGATTCGGAGGCATCCGTACCGCCAACAATTCTCGATTCCTGCGCATCACCTGTAGAAATTGTTTCAAATTTTTTCGAAATCCTTTTTAAAGTATTAAATGACTAGCAGACTCGGCCAAGCGTTGCTGTGGCTAAGGTTTTTGTTATATTACATAGTAGTAAATTAATCAAGGGAAACCGTAGGAGAACTTATGTGAAACGTTGGTACCACGACACGGACCTAAACTAAACTACCTTTAACTCAGCGCCATCTGTTAGAATTGTATCAAATAATAAACAAATGTTAATGTTATCGTAATTTTAGTAAGGATGCCTATTTTTTTTAAAAATGAAATATAGCCTATGTCACTCAGGAATGATGTAGCTTTCCAACAGTGAAAGAATTTTTCAAATCTGCCAAGTAGTTTCGGAGCCTATTCAATTCATACAAACAAACAAAAAATCAAACCTTTCCTCTTTATAATATTATTATTAGTATTAGTATTAGTATAGATGATGAATGAGTATACATAATATATACTTGTAATTATGTTTTAAAGAGCAGTATTGGCCTAGTGGCTATATCATACGACTCTCATCCCTGAGGTCAAGGTTCGATCCCCGAGTGTGCATCAATGACTTTGTCTATGCGCATTTAACATTTGCTCCAACATGAGGGTTACTCCAAAAAAATCGAACAGAGGAATAATCACCAACTTGCGTATTAGATTGATAAATGATCACGAAACAGATACAGAAATTTGAGGCCAAGGCCTAAAGAAGGATTTAGCGCCACTGATTTTATATTTTTTTGTTTTCATTGCGAACTAATGATCATATTATTTATTCCAACACGCAAAATAATACAGTCAACAACTGTCTTAACCTGTATAATAATTATAAATCAAAATGAGTAAATAAATATTTAAAGGTTTGGTTCCTGTATCAGTGTACCTTTAACGCTGGCAACAATTTATTAATTATGTATAATGATAAGCAACATCAAAATAGGACGGATAAAGAGGTCCTGGGTTGAATTCAAGAATCATTATTATTTAGATTTGTTGGCACAGTCTGAATACATTTTTAATTAATCTCAAGTAAATCTCCGTCGTATATTAAGTTATTATGGCGACTTAAGCAAATACCACAATAATTATTTCTAGAGTAAAACGTCAAAAAAATGTCTGTATACACGAGTTAGAAATTGCATTCATTGGCGTAGCAAGATAAAAATCTTTTCAAAAAATTTTTCTTTCGCCTTATTCTACGTTTGTAGAAAAACAACATTAATAATAGAAAAAACTATAATGTTGAATATACGGCTTTTTGTAACGGTGTGCGCGGTACGTAAAAAAATACTCTCATCACTTTTTCTTACGCGCCAAAATAAAGTAAAACTACAAATATTACCGATACATACCATGAACAATCCATGATAAGACAAAAAGTTTTACGATATTCAAAAACATTGTTACACAATTTAAATATTTAAAGTTAAACTGCCAATATGTCCTAACCGATGCAATACTATTGAGAAAGGGGATGTTCTCTGCATAAATACTTATTTATACTGTATATGTCTATTAAATATTATTTCCTTCATAAAAGATCAATTGTTAGCACAATTTGCGTGCAATTCTCGCAATTAGTTGAACAGAAAACAAGAGAACATTTACATACTACGTTAGATTAAAGGAATACAAATAACATACAAATTATAAGGGATGTATTTAGAAGTTGAAGGAGATGAGCGTCTCCGCTGAGTTGAATAGGTACTATACCTATACTTGCTCGCCACTGTCCCAAAGTGCTGACCGCTTCGATACATCCGATCCCTCTCGTTCGGCTCTCGTTCGGATCTGGCCTACTATATATAGCCCAAGCTATAACCTCCTTGTTCACAAAAATACTGAAATCCATTATTAATTGCAAGCTGTTGAAGTATCTAGAAGGCCACCAGCTGATTATTAGTAATATGTCCGGCCCTAATAACTTTAGGCCAATTTATGTGCTACCTACTTGTAGTAAAATCTTTGAAAAATTTATGTTAAATCAACTTGTAAGTAACATTTTAGCATAAACAAATTATTAAGTGCGCTCTACACTCGCGGTGCGAAGGGCCGCGAAAGCCGCGAAACGCGAGTGTAGATGGTTTCGCGCGTTCGCGTTTTCGCTTCGCGCCGTTCCCTGTTCGGTGTCGGTTTTTTGTCCCGCGACAAAGGTTCGCGCTTGGTTCACAGCGCGCGAACGCGAACACAATCCACACTCGCAGTTTGTCGCAGTAGCTGAGAAGACGTCTCCAGAAGTGGTTGTGCATTATTTATTGCGTACTAAGCAACGTTCTTTTTTTTAAATGAGTACTACGTGGAATAATGAACTTGAATTAAAATTTATTGAGTGTTCTCAATCCCAACCAATACTTTGGCAGCCCAAACACAAGGACCATAAAAATAAAAATAAGATCCACGATGCCAGGACGCGGATAAGTGACATTTTGGATATACCCGTGGGTGATTTGAAAAAAAAAAGGATTCACTTATGTCCAGTTACAGGACGCGATGTTATCTCGTCGTCGTCGTCCATCTTCTTTGAGGCCGCGAACGAGACTACGAAGCTTCGCGAGTGTGGATAGACACGTCATGAAAACGCGAAGTTCACGGCCGCGATTCGCAGGCGAGTGTAGAGCGCACATTATCTGATCGCTTTTATCAAGGGTCGCTCGACAGGCGATGCCGGTGTTATAGAGAAAGAAGATAGGAAGAGATAAATTCAAGGAAATTAATATACTTACCTTTCAACGATCAGCCGAAAGGAGCATGTTAAGATTGAATCTGAGAAATAGGATTGTATGTACAACATTACGAAATAAAACAAACTGGTTTGCCGCCTGACATCGCGTTGGGTGGGGCACACATCAAGAGGAGGAGAGGAGGCCTATGTCCAACCTAACCTAACAAGCAAATGATTATTCCTAAATGTTAAAGTGTATTTTTCAATTCAAAATCAATGAAACTTATAATCTATTATAATTAAGTTTGGATTGATGGATTTCTATAGGCCTTCAATAACACATACATATATATATATACATATATATAAATATAAATAGCACTCCAGACACAATAAGAACTGAATTGAACATTGTTTTAAGTTAATTTCCATGATAAAGATATGTCATGACACCATACACCGGGAGTACATTGTTAATCGACCGATTCGTGAAATGAACCAAACAATACCTGTCTTGTTTACTAGCCATTTGCCTACCATATCCATTATGAGGTCTCTGTACAAATCCCGGATAAAGCCAAAAAGCTATACGTCAAACATGAGTAAAAATGTCTAAGTCTATTACCTACAAACATTAAGTAAAGGTAGAGTAGGTATTTCTCAGAGACATTTCTCATGAAATTTTTTTTATAGAACAGAGGGCAAATGGGCAGGGGGCTCACCTGATGTTAACTCATTATTATTAACACCGTCGTCTACTTTCTAGTACAAATATCGCTTTTAGTAACTGACTCGATAATTGGTTAATAATTAAATATTTATTTTCAGCCATGGCAATTTTCAAAATAGTTATTTAAGTCGGTTGCGCTGAATAGCAAACTAGGAATAATGTTTCATTTTTCTTCTATAGATTAATATTATTGAAACTTTTAATATTGTTGTAAAAACCTTAACTCTCAATAAAAAAAATGTCGTGTACACACGTAAGAAGCTTCTTTATGATATTATTTTTCTATAAAAGGATCTTGTGTATGTAATTTTACAGATATTGGTTAGAAAGTTAAAAGTTTAACACAAGGCTGTTATTATCATAGACATGAATACAAATAATACAATTATTTCATTTTACACTTATTACTGGTAAGATTATAACAAAATTTAATTAATTGTATTAATTGAATATTATGAACTATTACTATCATTGTTATCGTTATTATATATTTCTGTTGTTAAGAGCTTCGAATCAACCGTGGTAACGGAAAAATGTGACAGTAAATTATTGTCCAACGCCGATATTTCACTTCAATAAAATAAATTTCAATAATTTTTCTATATGTTGGTTATGTTGATTTTTTTTTATAGAAAAATAGCTATTTCTAATCTCCTTTGACAACAGATCATTAATGTCTTGATGGTTTTTTTATTGCATCTATTATTATTGGAGGTGGTTTAGGTATGTTAAGTTTTATTTCAGTCTATTTATCTTCTGCTACTTGGGGTGACATATTCTAATTCCTTTTCTTCCTGGATTTTACACGTATACGTGTAAATTCCGTTTCTCTCGCGAACTCTTCCTCGTCTGGGCTATAATGAGCGCGTACGAGGCGTCGAGGAAATTTTATTGGGACTTGATTAATGTCAGGTTCAGCAGTTAATTGGGTTAATATTCTTTATAGATCCTGTTGCAGTGTTTCTATTATACCCTGTAGCTCTTGGACAACGTATTCATTATTATCACGTAATTTTGCATATAAAACATGTTCTTTTTCCGTCAACGTAATATTATTAGAGAGTATCAGTTTGTATTGTATTTATAATTGATAATATGAAAAGGTTTAGCTGCTTTTATAACAAAATATATTTGGGTCATCGCTGCCTCATCATGGACGGCGGCTGTTGACGCTTCAACCAAAATGTTTAAGTAAATGTTAGTAGAAAAATGTTGTTGCCTGTGGTTATGCACCCCTATTGTTTAAAGGCCTCCTTCGACCCATTCCAGATATTCCTTATTATCTCAATAATTTTACATTTTTAATTTTATTTTTTCACGAAGTTAAAGCCCCCAATTGTTTTTAATTTGTTTCCAATTAAAAGGTAATGAGAATATTATAATTTAAATAATAATTATCACTTACACCTCTCGAAAACAATTAAAATACTAATTGCTTTGGAAAAATCCAAGAAATTAAATTATAATGAAGAGTTCGAGTAATGTTTATCACGTGATATTGGCAGACTAGTGTTAGACTAATTAATTAGTCTAACACTAGTCTAAGCTAATCCTTGGCCAGTCCGCATCTTCAGTCCCAGGACCTGCTACAGCTACGCATTTCCTAGAGCTGCGGGCGATACAGGGCAGAAGGCGGGCATTCTGCGCCTCAAATAGGTTCGACCTGGTACGTCCTAGGGAGGAAACTGATAATGACAGCGACCATCACCGAGTTGGCGAATTATTAGACCCTAGGTCATCCGAGGTCGACCACAGTGAGTCTCCATCGCGTTCGGTCTCAAGGTTGTTACCGAATTATGCTCTAACTTTAAAGTTCAAATTTATTTTATGTACTTGTTAAATAAGCGTTTAATTTCTTTCTACACAGTCTTGAAATTTCAATATTTCAATATAAATGTTTTTTTAACGTAATTTCCGTGCTTATCAAAAATTAGGTTTTTTGGTAATTTATTCACATAAAATTTTGTATAAATATGCTGCTGAAAATAAGAAATATTACATCAGGAGCAGGACTGCAGTAAAAATATTTCTTCATTTTGGAATATTACTTCTTTATAAACAATATTGTACATATTTCAACTCACGATTAGTCATCCTTACGCCTCGTCAATAATTGTCCCTCATATAAATCACATTCACAACTCAGATTAACGCGCACGGACCGCGTGGATCATGTAACCCACTAAAATGAAGTATATTCACAGGCGAAGGGGACGTTTCGGAAGCTAAAGATGGAGACAGCCGAATAATAAGTGGCAAAGCTGCCACTCCAGGCATGGCTAAGTACCAAGTTTCCATACGTGCTCATAATGGAAAGCAAGAATGGCACTCTTGCGGAGGTTCTATTATAAGCCAACAGTACGTACTAACTGCCGCGCATTGCATTGTGTAGGACAGCTAAAATTTCATGCCTTACGACAAAATTTAATGATGTGTTGTTGATATAAGAAAACGAAGTGAAGATTTGTCTATAGTAGTTGGCAGTCACCAGATCAAAACAGGTGGCGACCGATACAAGATTAAGAACCTCATGAGAATTTTTTAAAGGCCAAAGGGAAGAGTGACGTAGGCGTCATACAAGTCGAAGGCAACATCCAATACAAGGACAATGTTCAACCAATTGAGTTGTTCACTCGAACGATACCCATTGGAAGGAAATGTCTTTTGACCGGTTAGGGAAAAGTAAACTTCCTGAGTATATTGTAATTAATTTAATTGTTAGAAATAATATTAATGTTGTCATATTCTTCCAACAAGAGATAAGTATTATTTCTCCGGGAATCGTCAGTAAAAAAGTATTTAAATATGGCGACTAGCGCAATGGCGTCTCCTGCGAGACTCGGACCTCGGATTGAGCCGTTGAAAGGTGGTGAAACGCGATAAGCGAAGTACATTTACAGCGATATATTTTTTTTTTTACAGCGACCCCTACTAGCCTATCATACATACACACAATCAGGTAGATATGTGACCGAGTGGCTAAACTGCTCTAATTTTCTAAAAAGGGACCTTATTAACTTACACTGACAAATCCCTGGATATGGGTTTCCTGAGAACTGTACCAGATAACTTCGCTGGCTCTGTAACAGCCAGCCAATAGCCATTTCAGCCATGTGAAAAGAGGATTATTTTACATAAATTTATGTATGTAAAAGATCTAGTATGTGATAGAGCTCATCTTGAAATAATCAAGCCCATCCAAGACCACATTTCTACTGACTGAAAATTTCCGCCTCGAAAAACCCGTCATCATAAAAATTTCTTCTAAAGATTCAAACCTGACCAGACCTTGAATAATGGACAACTCTGCGGTAAGCGCCCGAACAACAAAGGCACATGCCATGTAAGTAACAATAAAGTTGTGATGAAAATGACTGCCGAGTCATTTAGAAACCTTGCCGTGTGTGATCTGGTCTGGGGCCTACATAAGTTCTCAGGATATTTTCATTCATATTCATTCTACAATCAAAAGATCAAAAGCATATAAAAATATTATTTTTCATAAAGTTGTAAATTTGAAATTAACAATTATTAAATTAATGCATTAATTATATTATTTGGTGTTAAAAGAGTTTGAAGAAGAAGGATCGAAATTTTTTATATCTTATTCTAGGAATAGAAGACCAATCAAATTCACGATTGTTACTCGGATACTTTAATTAAATTTGTCACACAGGGTGATTCCGGTGGACCACTCGTTTTTGAAGAGGGCGACAAATATATTCAAATAGGAATCGTGTCCAGGGGAATTCCCTGCGGTGAAGACGTTCCCGATGTATTTGCTTCAGTCCATGGTAACTACGCTTAAAGAGCAAAATAAAGTGATCAAATTCAAAAATATTCGACATTGTAACATAATATGATCGAAATAAACATCACTTCAATTAAAATTATATTTTATTCTACTGCAAATATTCTTGATACAATTATATCTAACATATTATCTATATATAACAGATACAAAAGTACAAAAGAGCCCCTACGAGCATAGCCCAGTCAAGTCTTTTCGGTTGGTTTAACCTTGGCATCTGGTCCAGGTAGATATTGTACTTGTACAAATTTAAAATGGCAACCACATTATAGTAAATAATTATATTTTTGAGCAACGGCTCAATAATATAATTAATAACTGTGTGCCAAATAATACGGAAGCAGTGACTTCACCAGTCGTATACTGGAATTCGAAACTATTGAACTATCAAGTGCAAGAAAAAACGATCCTAGAACTTATTCACTCCTGACTCGAAAATGTTTTTTTTTTGAAAGGCCTTAAGGACCTTTATAGCTAAACACGGGCTGTTTTGTGTGAGATTTGAATCTCGTCTTGGGCCGTCGCGGGGGGGTCAATCGCCTGAGGGCAGGACGGAAGCTCACTGGAGTGAGCGAAGTACGAAGAAAAGGTCCTCGCCTTCCCCGGCGGTTTCTACTCTAATCTGTTTTTTATGGGTACTGTTAATATTATTGGCCGCGCGGGCAACTTTTTAGTTGTCGTTAGCTATTATGATTGGATCACCCGGATCCGTTAGTACGTTTAGGGGCCTCCTGCGAGCCTTTTTAGTCGAGAAGGGGTAGTTATTGATGCTCTTACGCATCAATGGGTTGGGATGGTGTTGAGCCTTGTCGAAGTGGCGTTTGCACGCCAACTTCATCCATTGGGCTATAGTAGGGAAGCTCTAGATTGTAGTGAAGATCGACTTTTCTCACGTAGAAACGTAGGGTGTCATCGGACGCAAGCCTTGTACAAGGTCACCTTGTGTCTAAGGGGACATATCTCCTTTTATTTAGGAGGTAATAGAGGCGAGAGAGGACAAAAGCGGCCTTCTTGCGAACGCGGCTATATGCTTACCGAAAGACATGCCGCTGTCGAGCGAATCGAAAATGGCCGTTAAACGTTAAGCTAAATCCATGGTGTATCGACGAAAACGTGGAATTGAAATAAATCGGAGCTTCCTAATCCAAAGTTTTATCAATTATTTTTTATTTAATTTATCTAATCAATCTTAAAAACGAATTGTAATTATGAAAGCATGTTCTGAAGGAAGACGTGTTCATTTTGCGTATATGATTTTTGATGCGGTGACCAAAGCCCCTTCACATCTCACCTCCACCAGTCGCCCACGAATTAGGTGATAAACCTAATTCTATTTTCGACTATACGTCATACTGACATTATTAGGTCTTAACAGTTTTGAAACAGATAAAGAATTTCTGTGCGTGGCAGTAACTAACCAGTCTTAGTTTATTATTATATTCTTTACTTATTCGTTATGCTGCGAGCAGTGTTGGCCTAGTGGCTTCAGCGTGCGTAAGTCGTAGGTTCGATCCCCGGCTGTGCACTTTTCTTTCTATGTGCGTATTTAACATGGCACCTCATGGCTCATCACTACTTGCCTATTAGATGGAAAAAAGGTTCATGAAATAGATTCAGAAAACTGAGGCCAAGAGCTAAAGAGGTGGTAGTGCCACTGATTTATTTTATTTACTTATTTGTTATATGGATTGTCTTCGGTTTATAAATGATACAGACCATTTTGTCCTATTTTTTATTCACGCACATTTCCCGACACATAGCCCCTATATCAAGCCTCTCTAATGTATCGTTTGTTTATGAAACCTTTGATCTAGTTTGTGCCATCTATTCATAAATACAAATTTAAAATCAATATTTTTATCACTTTTTGCATTTAAAGGCACATTAAGTTAACATTTTCATACCAAATAATTATTTAATTACAATAACTCTTACATATTTTATGTTAAATTCAAATGGTAAATGGAAATCTTCATTACATAAAAAGTGTTAATTACATGAGTTAGATAGTTTTGCAAATTGAGAATGATGAAACATTATTCTAGGTTTGCGATCCAGCACCACCGACATTGAAAATAGCCATTGCATAACCTGGCTAAAAATAATTATTTAGTCAGTAATTAAAATCGGTATTGGTACTAGAGTAAACGACGGCGTTTTTGTTATAATATATTTTTTCTACTTAAAAGTTTACACCGCTACGTAGAATAGAGGAACTCTGCACAATGTGGCGCTTCAGCGCTTACGACACACTCCAAGCAGCTTCGTGTTGCCGCTGAACGATATAATACACGTGTCCACCAAAACATTGATGTCCGGACAACATCTGCTCCAGACAAAAGATCTTAGTATTGTCTTTTATTTACATAACTTTTACACATTTAAAGAAAAACACTTTTTTAACGGATTATAGATAATTATAAGTTTAAATATAATAATACATATCTATAATCCGTTAAAAGATCTTAATTAAGTGAATTAGATTAGGTTCGGAATTCACTGAATTTGAAAACAAGGGTTTCAACTTGCATGAGCAAGTGAGTCTTGTGTGGGCTAAATTAGCAAATTCAGCGTAGGTGCGCTAAAGAGCTGTCAGAGATGGTACAAGGCGATCCATTTTAGACTTTACCAGAGACAATATCATCTTCATAATAATAATTATTATTATTACAAGCATTGTTCATTTTCATAACCTTAATTTACATTTCAAAATATGTTGTTAGTATGCACTTATAGGTAAATGTTAGTAGTAAAATGATGCCGTCTGTGGATATAGACCCCTAATGTTTAAAGGCCTCCTCGGACCTTTGCCAGATAGTTCCCTTCCTTATATAATAATAATAAAATAATAAAAAGTCTTTATTCATTTTAAGTACATTTTCTTTTCAAAGTGTAAGATTTGGAAACCCTTTTATGTAAAAATACCTGTGTTAGGGTTCCCTCTTCCATAACAAACTTAATTACTTAAAATAATGACATTATTTAACATATTTTTTTGAACCGTTTCCTTTTTATTTTTATTTATGTTTAATTTTTTTTATTTTTTATCCTTCCATTACACACATAAATTTTGTTGTATCAAAACAATTTTACGTTACCCGCCATATTAGATGTATTTTAGATAAATTAAATACTTTTATGTTTCCAATTAAAAAGTAATGAGTTTATTATAATTTAAATAATTATTATCTCTACCACCTCTGATATACAATTATAATCCCGTTTACTTTTTCTTTCTTCAAATCTTTCTTGAAATTTCAATAAGTAACAACCATAAAATTCTAACAAAAACGTAGATATTTTAAAACTAATCACCAATATTAATTAGGTTTTTATTACGTAATTTCCGTGCTTATCAAAAAATATATTTTTGGTAATTTATTCAAAACAATGTAGTATAAATATGCCGCTGAAAATAAGAAATGTTACATGGGGAATAAGAGGCAGTAAAAATGTTTCTTCATTTTGGACTATTACTTTTTTTGCCGCAAGGACTCTATGGTAAGATAAACTGCATTGTACGCGCACAGACCGCGCGGATCTTGTAACCCAATAAAATAAAATAAAAAATATTCACAGGCAAAGTGGACATTTCGGAAGCTAAAGATGGAGACAGCCGAATAATAGGTGGCAAAGATGCCACTCCCGGCATGGCTAAGTACCAAGTATCTATACGTACCCATAATGGAGAGAAAGAGTGGCACACTTGCGGAGGATCTATTATAAATCAACAGTACATCTTAACTGCCGCGCGTTGCATTGTTGGGTGAGTAAATTTTTCATTCCTATTTTTAAATTTTATTTCATTGTATAGGAAAGCAAAAATATATAAATTCCCCTCCTTGCTTGCTCACACCGAGTCGTGGTATTTACATCTTTTTTAATCATTGAATATGTGTAAAAGTTATCATTTAATGAAGAAAGTAGAAATTTAATGATATCGTACTGATATGCTTAAAATAACTTATAGGAAACGAGCTGACGAGTTGTCTATAGTTGTTGGCAGTCACCAGATCAATACCGGTGGCACCCGGCATAAGATTAAGAAATTGGTACCTCATGAGAAATATTCAAAGGCCACAGGGAAGAATGACATAGGCGTTGTACAAGTCAAAGGCAAAATCCAATACAATGACAATGTTCAACCAATTCAGTTGGTCAAACAACATATACGCATTGGAAGGAAATGTCTTTTGACCGGTTGGGGAAAAACTGATCTCGTGAGTATATTATTTTTGTCATATTATTCCAACATGAGATAACTATTAACGCGCACTTAACACACACTCACTATTTCATTACACTGTAAATAAAAAACATATACCAATAATGGCACATAAGGCACGCGCAGGTGCACATTTTTGCTCATTGTTCGCCTTAAGGACCTTTAACGCCCAGCTCGGGCTGTTTTGGCCAGCGAAGATCGACCGATATTGACTTTTTCCCGCCACTAGCGGGACTCTGACCTCGCCGTCACGAGGTGGTCAATCGCCCAAAGGGTAGGGTAGAAGCTCACTAGAGTGAGCGAAGTAAATCCATGCCTTCATCGGCGAAGGCGGTTTCTTACCTAGGGTGGCGTCTGATAGCTTTCTGGGATAAGTAGTAGGTATTTTATCCTTAATGCACGATTCAAGAAGGTACGTGCTCGTTATTTCTCATGTACATCATTACGTCCTTGTCGTACGGTATTCTAGAATATTCAGTCTAGCTTCCTTCTCTTCTGACACCTAATATACACTCTGATATAATGTTCCTTCATCATAGGGGTCACAGAAACCTGACCCTTTTGAAGAGCATAGTACATTATTTAAACGTCTTTAATACGATTTTTAATATGTCATGTCACTTCCATACTAATAATGCAAGGCGATTAATTTTACAGAAAAAGAATATTTATCCAAACAATCTTCAAATATTGTACTTCCAAACTGTAAGTAATTACGGGTGCACAAAAAAATTGTATACACGCCCATCTGTTCGGCCGGGTTTGCCCGTGAATAATGGACAACTCTGCGCTAAGCACCCCAAGAACCAAGGCATGTGCCATGTAAGTAAAATAACATATTATATCCTTTCTACAACAAATTTTCATAGGCATCTAATTGCCATCCTTTTAATATGTGTGATGTTTGAGAGCAAAAATAAAACAAATCAAATGTATTATATTTCCGGTGTTAAAAAAGCTTGAAGAGCTTGAAGAGCAACATGTTCTAGGAACAGAAGATCATTCAACTTTACGCTTGTACTTTAATTCTTAAATTTGTCACGCAGGGTGATTCCGGTGGGCCCCTCGTTTTTGAAGAGGGTAACAAATTTCTTCAATTAGGAGTCGCATCCTGGGGAATTTCCTGCGCCAAAGACTTTCCCGATGTATTTGCTTCAGTCCCTGGTAACTACGCTTGGATACAGAGCAAAATTAAGTTATCAAATTCATAAATATTCAACATTGTAACATCAGATCAAAAGAAATATCATTTTAAATAAAAGTATATTTTATTTTATCCAAAATTTTCTCGATACAATTATATCATTATATGCCAGAAGCCATAACCAACCATTGTATGCCAGGAGCCATCCCTGTAAACATTTTAGACAAAGTTTTGTGTGGAAATTATACAAGTAACACAACCATAATATTGCTTTTTGGGAGAAGGGGAAATGTAGGACAAAATGAATTGTTGTAATTTATTGACAAATTAAAATCACTTAATGTAAAGAATATTATCTTGTTTACATTTCCTTACATCAAAGGTGCACCTAGGGAAAATAAAATTAGATATAAGTTGAACATGCTGTTGCACAATAGTTTAACAACTAATAATATACAATTAAATTGTGACTTTAATTGACATAAATTGTATATTTAAATATAATTATTTATTGACAAAGGTTCCTACCTAATTATTATTTACAACAGATAGCTACTATGCTATCTTATTTACAACTAAAGCTAAACATTTAGCTTTTCAGACAACTGCTTCTATTGAGCTGTTTCGTTTATTAAAAGGATGTAGTGATACTTTTAGTAACACTTCATTAATAAATAATAATTTAAATTAGATAGTGTGACAATAGAGGCGATCTCTAGCAATAATTTTTTACAACTCAGTTCAACACAAACATGTAATACTACTTCAAGTTTAAACAACAACTGTTTAAACTTGATGCATCAAAACATGCAAGGTATGTTGGGCAAAGTATTAGAATAAGAGCTATTTTTAAAATCAGGTAAAATTGATGTCCTATGCATTACCGAACATTGGCTTAAAGAATGCCAAATCATCTTTAACTTTGATCAGCACCAAGTTGCAAGTTCGTTATGCAGATTGCCGGCAATTCATGGAGGCTCTTTGATTAGTGTTAACAAAAATTTGAAGTCTAATCAAGTCTAAATCTCTAAAAACTCATAAATCTAATCTAAGAGATTGTATTAATAAGGAGTTCAAAACCATCTTTACCCTAAAGAAAGTCTCTCATTCGCAGTGTTAATCGTTTAGTGATTGAGCGACAGCGGGAATTTATAAAAGTAGACAACGGTTGTATGACCTTTAAGCTGAAAAGTCATACAATCATAATGAAGAATTTACTCTCTATGTTCGAAATTATTCTAAATTATTTAAAAAAGTTTGTTACGCAGCCAAGTCCTTATATATCAAAAAAAAGATTGAAAATAGTACATATAAAACTAAAATGACTTGGAAGATAATATTAAATTAATTACATAATTAATAAATTAAGGTTAATATAAATTGATAGTGAAACTGGAAGAGTCAAAGATCGCAATCGAGATATCGAACTATGTGTCGATAACATTATAATCAAATCTAACGAATAGATAGCGATTTTTTTTTTCATAAGTACTTTTTTGACATTTCAATTTCGACAACTAAGTCTCTCCAATCATCTCCCGCCCTCGCTGAATCGCTGCTCAAAGATAATGTAAACGAGTGCAAGTAGTTCGTAAACACGGTTAAGTTTCACAGTTCACAGATAGATCTATTATAATTTACAATGGTTCTATAATAGTTTGAGCACATTCTTTAATGAAAATAGGTTGTATACCACTCAATGAATTAAGTATCTTTAATATATCAGATTTGGTTATGTTAAGTTTGCATATAATGTTGTCGGTTACTTCTGTATTAATCTGAAGGATTTCATGGTATGAAGGGGATGCTAGTTGAAATACGCTCCTAAAGAAAGTACTGAAACCTGTGCATGTGCGCACGTGATTCATTATTATATGTATTGCTGCCTAATTACAATCTAGTAGTATATGCAGTGTTATTAATACGTAAGGATTTTAATCATGGCCAGATTTTCTTTGGATCTCTCTTTAACGATGTTTGTATTTTTTGCATATATAAATTAAAACATTTTTCTTGTACTGCCTTCTGTCTTGCATGAAGTAAAGATAATTCATCGTAATCTCGTGGGTTTCTTTTTGCTTTCCAACGAGAATGAGCTAATCGTTTGTCACGTATTATATGTATGAGATACTTAAAATACCAGACTTGTTAGAAGCAAAAGTGATAGTTTTAGGCACACACTGTTCAATTTCTCGGTGGAGGATTGAGTAAAATTTCTGAATAATTATGTAACCTCTCTATATGTTAGCGTGTCACCTCTTAGGGAGTCAATCCAGTCTATGCCGTTAAGATTAAATTAATTGGCTCATTTGGTCACAGAACATTACATTTCATTTTGTTAAGAGACCCATTTTCTTCCTTCCCATAGGAAATGCCGAAACCATCTGCTCGAAAAGTTTCCTTTAACCGAGGCGACGTTAACGCTCACTATAAGTTAAATTTGGGCCTTGGGCCTATTGGTGGGAGGACTGCTAAAAGGCCCAACCAACACTCCCAACGCCCTAAAAGGATAAATAACCTTAGGGATAACCTCTCCATCCAGGTTTTCACTCCGCAACAGCACCGATGGCAGGCAGTGGAGGTCTCCTTCATTCCTTCCTTCCTGTACTCGCGGTTATATACCCTTACTCATGCAGCAAAAGGACATAATATCGCAACCCGTTGGTGTGTAAAAGCATCAACGACTACAATGCATGAAAAAACATTGAGTAACAAACAAACAATTCAAATATATTTAGCTATATTGTTAAACACCAATAGTAATTACGTTTTTCTTAATTATTTCCATGTATGATTGTATATTTTAGTTGAAAATTATAAATTTCAAAGCTAGGACAGGACTCCAAGGAAAATGTATCTCCATTTTGCAATACTACTATATATACTTAGATAGTTTATTGATTAAAAAAACTTTTAGGAACCTTAAAAATATATCATTAGTCGTTGGCACATATACGTTCGAGAAAGGCGGCGAACGATACAAGATAAAGAAATTTATCCCTCATGAGAAGTTTTCTACACAGACTCTAAAGAATAACATAGGCATCGTACAGATCGAAGGCAAATTCAAATACAGTGATAAGGTTCAACCCATTGAGTTGTTAAAAGAAATGGCACCCATTGGAAAGAAATCTCTGTTGGCTAGTCGGGGATTAAAAAACTATGTGAGTATGCATGCATGCAATGAGCGTTTATGAACATCAAAAAGTAATATACAATAAATGCTTCTAATTTTATATTTACTGCCTGTTCTCAAATCAAGGGTGAAGAACGGAAGGGTAGAACTAGCAATAAACTCACCGCCGCTCTTTGTATTCGCCAAGTTATTTGTTTTACACAATGTTTGTAAGGAGCTGCGACCATTAAACCATGTTCCACATGACATCTAAATAATAATTAGATTAATTAATTAATTATAATAATTCACGACAAGTCAACTTTTAGATAAATTAAAAACAAAAATGTGTCCTCTATCAGCAGGAGGCATGCTAAAATAGGAGCACCCACTTACGTTCCCGTGGGAACAACACACAAATACATAGTCGAAACAACTAAAATTACCGCAAGCCAGAATTCAAGTACGACCAAGCACTGTGATCATTTAAATATTCATTGACATCACAATAGGCCTTTGCACGCAGTTTTACTTTAATGTATGATTTAAATTTATTTATTGACAACACTTGTACCTCACTAGGGATTTTGTTGTAAACTTATACTGAAATAATTATGCAGCCTTGGGATTGGTGCATAAATCTTGTCTTTATTACGGCTACTATTATTTAAAAAAAAAATCTATATTTTTCCAGACATACAAAATATTCCCAATATTGACTTGCCAAAGACAAAATATGTCATTCCTTAAACTTCGCCACTTCCCAAAATCGCCACGCTTATTCTTATAAATAAGAAATCTAGCAAAATGTCTGTACAATCAGTTTCCCTGATTTCGCTGGAATCTCGTGAAGTGATAGACGCTGTGTTTCTTCAAAAATGTTATACATGGAACACATATAAAAAAATAATAAAAAAATGTGTGCGTTCTGGGGGCGTAACGTGTTACGTAACGAAGCGGTTTACACCAGAAGAATTGACTTGAGAAAACGGCATTCAGGACATGTGGCATTATTTGAACACCGTAACGTTAATTCCATTGTTTATAAAAATAAAGAAACACCAAATTCTCTCCTTGATATTCATTGGTTGATTATATGATTATTACAGGAGAAGGGAATTTTTCCAAACAATCTTCAAATGTTGGAGTTCGAAACTATAAGCAACGACCACTGCACCAAACAATTAATGCCAACTTACTGGCAATTGGTGCCCGTAAACGCCGGACAACTGTGCGCTAAGCGCCCGAACAACAAAGGTATAATATAATATATGCCTTGTAAGTAATCAAAATATTGTGCACAACATTTTTAATAGATAATAGTTTCACGTTACAATCGGGTTTTATCAAAATGAAAAAAACATTGTAAGGGGATTCAAAATGATCAGTAATTTTTGGCAGAATAAATGACTGATGATCTACTACACCTATAAAACACACGCCTCCGGATTATTGTTATCTTTAAATGTTATTATTTCTCATGCAGGGTGATTCTGGTGGTCCACTCATTATTCGGGACGATAAGAAGAAACATATTCAAATAGGAGTTGCGTCCTGGTCAGTTTCCTGCGCCAAAGATTTTCCCGATGTATTTTCTTCAGTCCATGGTTTTTACGATTGGATACAGAGCAAAATTAAATGAATTATGTAAAATAATTCTGATCAAAATAAATATCGTTTGAAATAAAACTATATTTCATTATTTCAAATTTCAAAAGCCTTTTATTGCCAACCTTTAATAACATTACTATAGCTGTGTTAGTATTTAGTTTTCTTAATTTTTTGTTATAGAGTTGAAATATTAAATATAATTATTTAATTAATTTTAAAATTTTTATTATATAATTGTTTTCTTAGTTGGGTACCCGGTTATGGGTAAAAGCCTCCTCCATATATAGCTATCTCTGTCGGTTTTGGACGTCCGTTGTCGCCTTGTGATTGTTGTTGAAGTAATGAGGAAGAGACTACTAAGTTGGCGGTGGTATCTTTGATAGCGGCATCGATATAACTCAAATACCTGAATTGTCGACCAATATCGTGGATTTGGAAATCGTTCTGGTGTCCTATTACTTCGAACCTGTTCCCCATAAACTAACTCCGTACACGAGTCATCTGATGCGAATACATGAAACCTTACAGCAATTATTATTATAGCAGAAGACGTGAACGCTAAAAATATCTGGTGTTGCAGCCAAAAAACCGATTCAAGAGGTGAGGAGGATAAAACCAAATCAATTTGAAATGCATGTCCCAAACGATAGTGAAGTTACCACTACCTTCGACACCATAAGAAACGGAAAAAGGTTCACAAGCTGCTGCTTGTGAACGGTACGTGTGCGGTATTTAAATAAAACTCTTTGTTTGAAACTCCATAACAAGTGATTTTAATGAATTAAAATATTAGCAAACTAACACAAACATTTGGGTAGAGTGGTTGCGAGGCGAAAAAAAAACAAACTTGGCTTATCTAAGAGTTCATAAATCTAAATTAAACTTATGTTAAAACGTGGAACATGCGATGTGGTTCTGGAGGAAATGCTTGGGGTTTCGTGGACCGAGTTTCGTTAACCGTCTCGATAAGAACTCGGTATTAAGCAGCGTCTGTTTTCAACAGTACAATCTCGTATCCTTACTTCTTGGGTCACGTATCTCGGCGTGTTGATCAGTCCATAGAACGCCTTGTCGCCCAGGGGAAGGTGGACGGCACTGGATCGCGCGGCAGGTCACCCCCGTGTTGGACTGATCAGATAAAGTCTGCTGTAGGAGGATCACTGAACCAGTGAAGCAGGATGACCTCTAACAGGCAACAATGACGGAACGTCGTGAAGCGCATCACATCTGTCTCTTCTATTACCTACCACATAGTGATCACGACCGCTTTGTCAAGAGTACCAGATAAGAAAGTGTGATAAAAACTAAAGGGCTAATGTTGGCTTTATTGTTTACATTCCTTTGACACTTAAGTTGGGTAATATAACTCAAGTTCGGATTTTTTTTTCAGGACAGTTATTTTTGGTACGTGTAGTATCAACGCAACTATGTGCGTCATTTGATTTCACAATTTCCAATTGTTTGCGATAAACAAGGATGATCCGTTCAGTTCAGTTCCACCAAGTTCACAATTTCAAATTGTGATCAACAAGAGCATTTCTCATCTGCAATATGATGCTCTTACGTCCTTGCGCACTTCGATTTTTGATGCCCGCGCAATTACAAAACCAACATTTATATAATATTTCCTTAACAAGTAACAAAGATCAAGTCTAAACAATCGAGTTTTTTAAACATTAATATAAATTCAAACAGAAAAACTATAGATAATTAATATGTTTTTGTCAAATGTACGAGTATGTAATTTCAACTTAGATATTATCTTGTTTTTATTTATGTATGTTTATTATCAACTTGACTTTGATTTGTTGTGCTGCAACAAAAGATTTCTCTAAAGGCAACATATATAATAAGTTAAGTGTTACGACGGCCTCACAGAACGTTTTGAAAGTGTTGAACGGGCCGTCACTCAGCCTCCCCCATAGCTTTCACTTTGACGGGGAAGCAACAGTTTCAATCGGAAGGTGACGGTTAGGGAGCAACGTTCAAGCCTCTAAAGACTGTTGCGTTGTGTTATCTGCAAAACCTTACTTGTGACAAAAGGGGGATGCCTGCCTCCCTCCCATCTGTAAGACCTGAACAAGTTGATAAGAGATTGCCCCTCGTTAAGAACTGTTAGCCGGGAACAACGCTAGGACTACTGTATCTAAGAACACCGGCTCTAGAGTGGTAGTGCAGGCGAGGGCAGAGGCTAAGAGTGCAGCTTAGTCATCACTAGCTTCTATGGCCGCCTCAATGGAGCTAGCTCCGAAGCTAATAGAAGATTTTCCCACGATTTCTCTTTAGCCACTCAGACTGCATGGCGCCGTTTTAATTTTATACTTACACTAATTAACAAAGTTAAATAAAACTAAAAACAACTTTAAAATTAATACTCCGCAGATTTGACAGTTTTACATTTTCCCATGTATCCAGTCTACGTAAGCGTATACATTTGTGAAAACATCATCATAACCTTCACCGCATGGTACTCCAAACGAAACCACTCCTATTAATGTTCCGTTAATTACCAATGGACCTCCCGAGTCTCCCTGTAAACAGTTAAAGTCACTCTAAGTACTTACATAAAATTATAAGGTAGAAATCTATAAGGATAGCCAGAAAGCATTTGTAACATATATCCAGTGGAAGGAGTTGTTACTTAGGAAGTCTTGCCCAGAGGTGACAACAATAATTGTGAGGACTAGAAAAAAATCTATAATAAATGAAAATAAAATTCATAGGTATAATTTCATATGTGCATAATTGCTGAGAGGTTTTTAAAACATGATCCAAGACTGTTGACATGTCATGTCATGATATACTTTGGCTGAAGTTTTCATACCTTTTTCCCTAAAATGTAGTATTGTGACTCCTTGATAAGACATGCCCCACCAAACCATCACTGACACAGGATGATGACCATATTGAAACTCATTGACCACTTGAGTATCTTCTTTAAAACTATTTGTGGGGTTATTATAATGTTCTGCAATCGTGAAATGTTTTTTATCGGTATAAAGGCTATTTCTGTGCTTTTTATAAGCGTAGAAAAGGCATTTTGATCGATACTCAATCTTTATTTGTAAAGATTGAAATAAAGGACAGAGTCCTAGCGGTAATCTTCATTTCTCGTGATAGGATAAATATCCTAACAGCAAAATTGCTGTTTCGATGAATTCTAGCTTTTGTAGAAGCAGCTTTAATAGTTCTAACAGCATGCGACTGCCCTGGTATTTTCTCGTCTTCAATCGTCTTGTGATGATAGTACGATGATATAAGAACATACAGGTGATACCAAGCATTTGAAGTTTCTGCAGTATGTTATATGACCGACGGTTCGCTACCCACTCTATACAAGGCGATCACTGCAAACCTATTTTATTTTATTTATCTCTTCATTACTGAAATATACTTTACCCGGCGCCGGGACTTGACGACCCCACCGCCCACTGGTGAATGGGATTGCCATGCAATTGCTATAGGGCTCCAGCCAAATGGGAAGACACGACCCGCGTGAAGTAATTCTTGTACTCGCATTTCGTGCGGCGAGAGGGATTCCCGGAGCCCATCATCCACACCCTCTAAAAGAAATATGAAAGAGCAGAAAGGTGCACCACAGGAACACTCAGTACGCGGATGTCGCCGCGTGTGAACTATAAGTCAGAAGATTTGGATGGGATGGTCTTTAAAAGAGAACCCCAAGGGCTTTTCGTCGAGTACTCTAGATGCCGTCGCTGACTCTGTCTGCGAGGTGGTCCTGTAAGGCATGGAAGTTTTTGTTCCATTATCTGCGGTGCTGGTTGGCGGTAGATCCCAGCCCTGGTCTGGACGAGAAGGCGGGCTTGCATCGTAAGCGAGAATTATTTAAAGCCTGGGCTGATTGATATATATTCTGGCAACGTCCTATCCGTAAAGCTTTATCTTCCTTAGACATCCATAAGTCATGTCATCAGGTCAGTCATAAGTGATGGCATCCCCCAATTGTGCTGGGTGCTTATGCTCCTAAGTTGGCTCCGGTCGAGCAAAAATTATAAGTATGGCTTTCGTCGTGGTCGTTCAGCTGGTGACCTCCATGTATATCTTACACACACACCACATAGGTGGGTAGAGGCAATTGATTCCAAGGAGGAGGAGCTGGTGGTAAGTTTGGGCATATAGAAAACCTTCGATTCGGTGTGGCATAGAACAGTGCGCTCAAAGTTTCCAGCCTGTAGGCTCTCCGAGAAATGCAACTGCAACTGCATTTCAAGATGCAACTGGATTTCCAGATTTCTCGGTGACCAGGACATCAAGGTCGTCATTGACGGATTATGCGACCTTAAAGCCTTGAATGCTGGTGTCCCACAGGGTTGTGTCCTACCGTGGACCCTGTATATTCAGCAACATTCATTGCTATGCGGACGATAGCACCGGGGAGGATACTTTTTACACTGGCCAGGGCATTTCTTGAGCTGTTGTCGAAGAGTGCGCAACAAACTTGTGTCTTAACTCTAAACTCTTCATTACGGAGTCTTAGACTGCGGTAGCCTCAATCTAGTAGCAATTTCCGCTAAAAAAAATCCTTTGTCACATTTCTAAGATACTATCATCAAAACCTCAGCTGCCATCAGAATACTGGATTTGAGAACTGGCAGTAAATGTAAAATTAGAATAATTAAATAATTTTTTTTTTTTGACGTTCATAAGACGTGTACATTGTGTTACCTATATGAATAAATGATTTTTGTTTTGTTTTGTTTTGTTGACATGTCGAATGACGTTCAGTTTAGCGGTCACCTGGAAAGGAAGGCTAAGTCAGCCTCCAAAAAAAGCTTGGTGTGCTTGCAATGGGGATTCTCTCTGCATCTTCTACCGCATTTATCATGGAGAGAGTTTAGAGAAAATGTTCGGTCCTGGTGCAAAACCTGCAGATGAGTTTTATTATCGGACGACAAGGTAATATACAAACAACCATCCGTATCACCTCGATATCCGCCGTTACACTACTGAGCATTTTTCAATGCAGGTTTACGCGCGCCACTACTATATGGACCCATCTGCCAACTGAAGTATTTCCAAACCAATGCGACGTAGGGTCTTTCAAAAAAAGAGCGTACAAATTCTTGACACGCACTTGCTAGCCTGATAATGTGAGTGTCAATAGGCGGCTGTATCAATTAAAATCTGGTGAGCCTCCTGCCCGTTATTTATTTATTTATCCTTTATTGCCTTATACAAAATCAAACATAACAAAAAAAAAATGAAAAAAAAAACAGTTATAAAAGATATAAGGCAAATGGCGGCCTTATCGCTTACAAGCGATTTCTTCCAGGCAACCCTAATGAGAAACAACGTTAAAGAAACACCATCAGAGGGTAGAGTACAAAAAATAAAAAACAATTAACAAAAGAAACAAAAAAACTAAAAACTTAAAACAAGCGTTACTATAACTAATTGAATATAATAAAACAAAATCAAAGAAAAAATAGTAATAATAATAAATAAAAATAATTATAGTCAAAAATTTTAAAGCCAATAAAAAGGTTAACCTATAAAAATAAATATATATAGCAGAACTAATTACGAGGTACAAAGAAAATGATCAAAAAGATGCTTTTTAAATACAAGCTCGTCTAATATCGATTGGTAGGGAATTCCATAGCAGGATACTCTGCACAGTAAAGGAGGAGTGATAGAATTCAGTTTTATGAGTAGGAGTTTCAAGAATTAGGTTGTCTAAGGAACGCAATCAACGCATCCAAAAATGAATATGATGCAAACATTTTGTAAGCGCTCTAACTAATCAAGAATAGAAAGTAAAAGAGAGTGAGCAAGAGAAATTTTAGTTGAGAAAGCAAAAAATTGCGTAACATATTAAGTGCGTGAGAAGAAGAAAAAATCCTCCTGCTCAGTTCATTTATTCAGGGGTTAAGACAGGGTTGTATCCAAAGTAATGCCCAAATTCCTAACAGTGGAGCAAAACGGAACAGCCGTACTATCTATAGTAATCTGAGGCAGCGGCAGCGGCATAAACGGAAAATCCATTTTCCGTTTATGCCGCTTCTAGATAGCAAGCTGTAGCAATCTTTATTTCTAGATTCGTTATAGCTTAGTTTTTTTATATAATATACTTACTGAGCATCCTCCTGTTCCCCTGCCAGCGTATGCGCAGACCTGCTTTTTATCAATTGGTAGGATCGTTTCAAAATCTTTCAAGTTTCGATTGCATTGCTTTAGAGTTTGAGTTTTTAGTATCGCTTTTTGAAGTTTATCAGGAGCTCTCCTGGTGTCCTGTTATAATTAAATGTCTATAGTTAAACTTATAAAATTGTTATCCTCATTGCAAGGATATGCCTTTCTAAAAAATAATATATGAATATATTTTTCTATACTAGATTTGGACCAGTCTATCATTTTACGCTTAGCATTATTCGCTCATTTCACTCTTCAATTTCTAACCTTCATTTGTTTCCTTTATTGGCAAGCAGCTGACAGATTTTTGTGTGATACATGTTGTATCGACTTCGTATGTGTCGACGTTAAAAATCATAACTATCATAAAACTAAATTCTAGTCTTCTTTATCTTAATTACTTATTTGTCACGTTTTTTTTTGTTTACAAATTAGTAGAAAGATAAATTTAGTTAAAAGAGTGCGATTAGATTGCCACGCAATGAAGCGAAGACAATCAGTATTTTATATAAAAATACCTAAACAGCACACGTTTATAGTTTTTATTTGTATTATGTATAAAATTTTGAAAGTTATGTCGCTTCCAGTATTAAAAATAGTATACGTACGAAATCAGTATATCCCCATCCCGTAAGCAAAGCTTTTTTGCCGGCTTCAACATCACTCGAAGGCAATTTTATTGGTTGAATTTTCTCTCCATAAGTGATGTTAGTAGACACTTTACATAAGCCTATATCATTTTTCACGGTTTCCCTTGAGTAGTTTTCATGTGAGATGCACTTTTCAAGTTTATAACGTTGACCGTCACGAGAAAGTGAATTTGTTCCTACGACTATTGTCAAATTTTCAGAGGAAACTCTGAAAATAGGTATGTTAATAATTCTTCGTTTTACTGTCGTAAACAAATTAGCGATTTTAAGTTTTAGGCGAAGGCAATTTATATCGGGCGACAGTTGCCAACAAGAGTGGCCTCATTTTACTTACAAATAACCCTAGGTATTTTCTACATTTCAGAGCAAATGTCTGTTTTTAGAGAAATATTTTAGATAAATATCACTCGACTACATATATATATAACTTTGTTATGTATAGCATTCGTATCAAAAATATTAAAGATAACACAAATATATACTAACTCGTCAATACAATGGGCTGCCGTTACAATCCAGTGGTCGCTTATAATGGAACCTCCACATATATGAACATTATCACCTAACAAATCGGTTTGAAGTGAGATTTGATATGGCGCTAAGCCGTCAGCAGCGTCGTCACCACCCACTATCCGCCCGCTGATTTTAGTCCTGGCATCTCCTGTTTAAATATATTAATAATAACATTATTTTTGGCAGAAATATTCTTGTGACATAGTACATCCATTGCTAGTTTAAATATTCCGTGATACGTGGTTTTGTGTGCAAAGACAATTTTACAGAGAAATAGTAAATAACATAAAATATGCGTCAATGTATTTGAGAGAGTAGCTGAATTGTAATATGTGTGCGCTGTCTATATAATAAAATTTTTATTTTATTTTATTTATTTCAAACATACACATTATCTTTACAGCCTATGCCAATACGACAATGTGGAGAAATATTTAATAAAAATATAATAATGTGCATAAAAAATAGACACATAATTAACACAATATCGCTACTGTGAATTCACTCTGCGATCATACAAATATGTCGATAGTATCGGAGACAGCATTTAGTAAGCGCAACGTCCTGGATAACGGGGATCTGTGCAACAGACTAGTTCTTGCCTTTGGTATCGCAAATAACCTTCGCTGTCGTCTTCGCTAAATATAAAGTAGGTATATATTGTTATTATATCGAGAAAAGAACTACAATAATCCCATGTCGTACTATTAATCAACTACAATTTATCCCAAAGATAATATTTAATTACTTACAAATCACCAAGAATTACTTGCTAGAATGCCTGGTACATTGCAAAGATTTAGTTGATTTCATAGTACTTAATGGAAAAAATCTGTTTTAAAGTGGCTGTTAACATAATATAGTTTTTTAACATTAAATAGTAAGCCCAGTACAAAGACACTCTTTTCGAAAACACTCTCATTGAAGCCACAGCCAGCATTGGAATACTTGGCGTTGACATATCGAACGACGTTCAGTCACTTGGAGGGAAATGCTAAATATTTCACACCGCTCACTAAACAATTGAGGGCGATTAAATCACACTATCTTTCTATAATAAAAATAGAACTCACCGCAGCTGCTCAGTACAAGAAAAAGAAATGCTACAAACAGGCTATTCATAATGAATCCATAAAATAACACAGAATAAGTGTATTTATACTCAGAATATAACATTCATTTACATAAAAAAGCGATATTTAAGCAAAACTTTAACACTTGCTATGTAACATTACTTTACCTGACTCTTATTTGAAAGAAATAAAGAGAGAAAGAACTTAATTAGACAAAATATACAGGAATATTTCGATAGAGTGCACTGGCCCCCACACTAGGATTTCCTGTATTGTGGGCAGCCAGTCTCTTCCTTTTCACATCAAAACAGTATTGCCAAATTATTCCTACGTAACACATTTATGTTTATACTATTTTTGTACCATAAGAATATTTTCTGTATTAGTATAGGACAGCTTAACAAGATATAGTTTGAGATTTTTGTAATGTTAGTGAAAATTTTGTTTTAATGAAGTGGTTACAGATAAAAAAAATTAAAGTGGTTTATATAAATACAACAAAGGTAGGTGTCAATTTAATATTATTTTATACTTGGTATAACCCGTTCTCGAAGCAGGATCCTCCTTCACCACGACATTGTTTTAGCGCATTCCGCACAAGGGACTGGTAAATATTTGACTATAGCAGTTGTCATGAGAGATCATGATCATTTATTCCCAAGAACTATAAAGTCGAGGTATTCGTTTAACGAGCCCTGAAGATGCGGTGAAAGCTTGCGAAAATGTCATACATATCGAATGTAACGATGTGTAGACAGATGGAGATCAAAAAACAATAAAAATATTGGCAAATATATTGTTTTTCATTTTCTAAACATTTTCAGTAAAGAAACATTTAATTAAGAAGTTATTATTTCAAAATTTTTAAAGGATTATATTATTTAATTTGAAATAACATTATTCAGAAGCGGCATCCAAAAAGGATCTGCTTCTTAAACCAAAACGTTCTGAACCGACATCGGCCTCTTAGAACTCTGACTGATAGACTTCAATTTCATTATAACAGTTAAGTTTGCTTATAGCTTTAAGTACATTTTCCTTTTGGTAATGTGAAGCCAAAGCAACCGTACTTGCATTACATATATAGTAGGCCCTCATTGCTGTGCCTAACCTAGTCCTTATTGTTATGAATTATAACGTGTCACGTGTAAAATATTATCATAAGAAATGCAATAAAGATTTGAGTTTGAGTTTGAGTTTTCGGGACAATCAGACATTTCATGGACTGGTCACTTCTTTCACTTAAGGGAACTTTTAGCCTTCACAGGTAGAAATAATAAATCTTCGAAATTGCCTTGATAAAATCGCATTATCAAAATACATTTTTAAGACGCCAAGATGTTAACCACTAAACCGTGGCTATTGTCTTATATAATACAAAACTATCTATAAGAATTTATTATAATGTCTGCGAGCAAAATTCGGGTGATTAAATATTAATCGACTTGTAAATTTGTACGAAGTACATTAAAATGTTATCGTTACTTTTATTAGCTATTGTAATTACCAATTAATTCCAATAAATTATTTAGATAGCAATATGGAAGTCGACTAAATATAGGTAAAATTTATAAATATACTATTTACCACGAGCCCCGTTAGCCTAGTAAATACAATTCTGATTATTAGCTCAATATTTTTTTATACATAATTGGACGTTTGGCCACAATCTCATCTATATGTCTATCGGAAGGCACGCTTGTACAGGAGAGGCCTATTTAGACGCCGCTTGAATGGAGTTATGCAAGGAAAGAGTTAGTATTTTGGAGAGATTCGGGGGCAAGCATTTCCTTTGCTGTTACAAGAAACGAGAATCCAAATGCATTTGGGAATGTCAACAAAGAACGGGTAAATCTTCAGCGTGATTCTAGACGAGGGTTGACTGAATGAAGATGACGGAATCAGCATTCTCAGGAGTGTAATCTATAGAAGACAGGCGGGCAACTGAACAGCGATGGTCAAATCGGAAGAGTTTCCAACATAAGATTGATATTTTATCTGCAGCAGGCTCTGGTTATGTATTTTATAGAACAGGGGGCAAATGGGCAGGAGGCTCACCTGATGTTAAGTGATACCGCCGCCCATGGACACTCTCAATGCCAGAGGGCTCGCGAGTGCGTTGCCGGCCTTTTAAGAATTGGTACGCTCTTTTCTAGAAGGACCCTAAGTCGAATCGGCTCGGAAATACTTCAGTCGGCAGCTGGTTTCACAAAGTGGTATGTAAAGTTAGAATGTATATACATTCTCACTTTACAATTGAGAGAATACTAAAATAGATTTATCAAATTTCTCTCTCGCTCGCGTATCTATATCCGATAAAGAAAATCAAATATAAAAAAAGGATCTTGGATACCATATATTATTACCGCCACCTGACGGCGGGTACAAAAATTACTCAAGTATATTTATATCAAGGGTATATTAAATAAAATAAAATTAGTAGGAGATTAAATTAAATAATTTAACCACTAAAGTCTCTAATTACTCTACAACCGGGTGTGGTTCACAAACACAGGAAAGCTTTCGAATCGTGATTGCTGGGGACTTATCTCTGATCTAATATTCTATGACGCGTGGAGGTCTTTGCTGAAGAAGCAACCATGGTCCCTTCGGTGGAGAGTTGTCTATTGGTTATAGATCCGTACGATGGAGAAGTGGTCTGTTGATACCCAATCTGTACAATGGAGAAATTGTCTGTTGATTTCCAATCCGAACGGTGGAGAAAATTAATATGTAATTGACTTGAGAACATGCTAAAGAGCAACGGAAAGAAGCATGGTGGGTGTAACACTGAGATATCGAAAAAGAGCAGAAAAGAAACGATAAGCGATCAAAGTAGAGGATATTATAAAGAAAATAAGGCAATTAAAATGGCGCTGGACCGGGCACATAACGAGAAAAAGCAGGTTGAAATGGACAAAAATAAAAACAGAATGGCAACCACGTGATTGAAAAAGGAAAAGAGAAAGACAGAGCAAAAGATGGGCAGACGATATAAAGAGAATAGAAGGCATAACTTGGACAAGAGGAGCTAACATTAGAAAATAATGGAAGCAGCTGGTCGAGGCCGATGCGACACAGGACACGCTGATTATCCAATACGGGTCAAGTGCTGTTGTAGTGTTAGTATATTATACTGGGTGTCTAAATATAATGTCTAATAAATAAATAAATAAATAAAATTAATCAACACAATTTTAACTAAGGTTCTTGAAACATTCAAGTATATCCTTAATTTAGGTCACGTTTTGTTCCATTGGATTAGTACACACAATAACAATTATTCAAGTGACTACGATTGGCAGATTATGCAGTAGTTGACCCTTCAGACAATAGTCTACATACGTCACTCCACAACGCTTATAACTAGCATAGATCTAGAGTGGTTTTGTGAGGAGGTGATAAATGTTAATTTCCTGAAGTACATGCTGTGTTTAATAATAAAGTTTTGAAACATCTTGTCATGGCGTAGTCTTGCTCTTTCGCGAATTTTGTAAACGTTTTTGGCATACAAAAGCATGCCCAAAGTCAAAGTCAAAATTTTTTCATATAAGTTATCATTTATTCATATAAGTAACATGATGTATACTTATGAACGTCAAAAAAAAAGAAATATTAAATGAATCTAATTTTACATTTACTGCCAGTTCTCAAATCAAGGGCGTAGAACGGAAGAGAACAACTGGCAATAAACACTCCGCCACTCTTTTTAATCGCCAATTTTTTTTTACACAATGTTTGTAAGGAGCTGCAACCATTACACCATGTTCCATATAACATCTTGAGTAATAAAGAATAATAAATTAATTTAAAAGCAAAGATTTATAAGACGCATCTAAACTGAATAAACGAATTTGGTTTTTGATTCTATTTCTCTAATAAGTAATGCCTAGTACTTTGTTTGATATATAGCATATGTCACAACTTGGTCGTTTCAAGTGAAAAGAATAAGGAAGTTCGAAGAAGTAGGAAGAACTTGTGTCATGCAAGTTTTTCTGTTAATTGTCTAGTAACCTGTAAAATTACCAACCAAATGCGGTTTATTCAAAAAAATCTTCTTGAGTCTTAATACAAAAAATAGAAAATTAACCGACACGTAATCATTACTAATTCTTTTCTCACGCAATTTAAATAAACAACCCATTTATAACCCTTGGAAATCAAATTATTTACATTATTTATTTATTAAGTCTACAAAACATATTAAACATATTGCGAAATCTACTGATTATTTTATAAAATATATCTGAAATGTATGACAATTTATGTAAACAAGTTTTGTAAACAATACAAATAAAAACATATACAAGATAAGACAAACACACAATAAATTTACCAGGAAATTTTGGTACTTAAAGCAGAAAAAAGAGAAAAGTCATCAGCAAAACAGCGAATTAGGGTCGAAAAAGGCTTTCTCTTAAACCGATCGACCCACTACCGAATATATCAAGCTCCGGATAAGCTGTGTTGAATCCGTTAAAATCAAGAAAAACTAGAGGTGCCTGAACTCCTAGGTTGGTTTTGGCAAAAGGAACTTGGAAAATATTGGTGTTTTTAAGAATTTACTATTAAGATAATATATTTTTAATATTCCCTTCCGACAACAATTTACTGATTGATGATTTGACAAATATATATTCTCAAAATTTTGTTAATATATTTAACAGAAAGAATCATGTACTAAGAAGGGTTTAATAATAATATGTCGTTTAACCACTCCAACTTGAGTGGGACATTTTGGTTTATAACAAGTGTCGACCCGATTGATAACAAAATAACCACTATATAAGTCAATAATTAATGAAATCGTCATAATCATTATACATTTTGTAATACTATTACGATGTTCCTAAAACTACTAATTTTATCTTTTGCGTTTTGTGCAGTGCAAGGCAAGTTTAATTTTGAGTGTATTGAAAAAAACTTAATTTTTAATTAATAATCATTTCAAAATTTTAAAATTTGATATTATTAGGTTCAAGTACAAATAACGAAGCTAACAGTGGGTCTACAAAGAGAATTATTGTAGTCTTTAACTAATTATTCCGTCACAGTGTAGCGATGATAAAAATCTTAGCTAGACATTTCTTTAAGAAGTCTGGGATATTTAGAATAAAAATTAAAGACAAAACAGGCAATTTGCCTGTGTGTTCAATGACACGGGAAGTATTGGCAAGTGTCTGCGAGGTATAATAGCCGCCCTGGCATTGACAGTGTCCATGCGGCATCACTTAACATCAGATGAGCGTCCTGCCTCTAAACAAAAGCCTCTCAGTTGAAACAGGATCTTATATTCTATATAATTGTTATCAATAGTTGAAATGTACGCACTAATACTGCTTTAACTTACAGGTGCAAATCTCCGCTTTTATCCTGAACAGATAACAAGAATTGTTGGAGGTAAAGATGCGCCTAATGGTGGAATACCATATCAGGTTTCGTTGAGGAGTATATACGGCTCTCATTTTTGTGGAGGTTCCATTTTAAGTGAAAGGTGGATTTTGACAGCTGCTCACTGTACTGTTGGGTATAGTTCCCTTTTTTGTTATTATATTAATCTACTGTAGGTCTAGGTCCTGGCAAATTAAACCAGCCTAGCTCGTTCCAGAAGTGCAGTAGTCTCCTGGGCACGTCACAGGCTTCACGGACCGACCTCACTGCTCCGAGGATTTCTGCACGTTGTTTAGCCACAGCCTCGCAATCCAGGACTACGTGGATGACTGATTCCTCTGCGCTGAACCAGCCTCTCCCCAAAGGAGCTGTCCGTCGCGCTTAGGACAAAAAGATGTTTATTAAGGAGACAATGACCCGTTATTGTCGCTATCATTGTTTTGAGTTTGGTTCTATTAAAGCGTGAACTCGTTTTGCCAGTTGCGGGTTCACTGCTGGCAGAGCGGATTTCTGGCGAATCCAGGTTCGCACTGGGTAGACGAGCAAGGAACTACAATAGATAGTCTCGCTAAATTCTATTTATACAAGATATTATGCATCTCCAAATTATCGACCGATCCGACCGGTCGACCGATCAGTCGACCAGAGTGAGAACCGAGCGAGAAAACATTGGAAATAAAATACTACAAATGAGATAGATAATCCCCCAATAAATGGGGCGCGGCCGTCCCCTTTTCGAAGCAGTTTCGGCTATTTTCAACCCCATATAACTCCGTTGTGAAGGCTGAATTTTTAGTTCACACGCAAAGAATGTTTAGACACAATATTCTTCATATTTCATTCAATTTGAACAAATAGATTAGGAATTATAACTAGTCAAATTCCGTAATTATGTCACTCACTGACTAGACACAGCTAGAAGGCGAAAGTGAAAGTTCAATAGAATACAATAAGTGTATTAATGTATGAAACAAGGACAAAGTAAATAAATGTTTATTGGGAAGTCGATGTATATTTTAAAAATATAAAAGATTTGTTACGTTAGCTGTTCCTTACCACTTTTTAGTTGAGTTGAGTTGCGAGACTTTTATTCAAGTGTGAAGTCATGTTTTTAATGGCAGTGTTCGTTGCTAGAATTTGGCGTATTTTCAAAAGTGGTGTGATAAATATAAAATAAATATAAATAAAATTAAAATACGAAAAGGTTTATGTAGTAAAAAAAATTAAAGTCACTTACGTTGAATAAATACATATTATGTATACAGAATAAAAAACAAGATACTCTAGTAATATTGTGATTCTTTCTACATACGACGTGTATAGCACACATGTATATCTGTACATATTTACAAGTACATAAACGTGATTGTAAACACAGAACTAAATGACCTACATATAAACTGTATTAACTTACTTAAAATATGTATTGAATTGATTTTTGAGGAAACCCGTTAATTTTCAGTTCATCAACTGGCAGCGTGAAAGTTGTGGTCGGTACAAACAGTCTTGTCGATGGTGGAGAGAAGTACTCGGTGGACAAAATTATTGTCCACGAAGGTTATGATGGCGGTTTGATTTTCAACGACATTAGCCTCGTCAAGGTCACGAAAGATATCGTGTTCGGTGACAGAGTAAAACCAATATCACTTCCGGAATTCAATACAAACGCTGACACAGAACTACTTTTGACGGGATGGGGGAGATTATCAGTAAGTGTAACATCACGTGTGCGACTCTCTTCGCTGAGGAAGTAGGTTCGATCCCCGGCTTTGCACTAATGGACATTCTATGTTCGCATTTAACATTCGCTCGAACCGTGAACCTGGTGAACCGTGCTTTAGAGTTAATACCCCAAGTCGATGCACAGGTGGCACAGGAGGCTGAATATCTACTTGCCTATTAAATTGACAAACGATCATGAAACAGGTACAAAATTCTGAGGATCACTGTAGCGCCATAATTTAATTGTGATTTATTATTCGTAATATAAAGAATTGTAGAGTAATGGTAGTTTTAAGATACTTATTGACGATTACTAAAATCGTCGAAATTAACACTCAAGAGTTGAAGCGGATTCTGTCTAACACAGATATTATATTACGAGTATTAATTCGCTAGTTTTGACCCCTGACCCGGGAACATATTAATTCGTTTACAGAAACAGTTAATTACTGCATATACTTTAATGATAATTTTTATGGACAGAATTTTTCTGATCTGATATTTTGCTAAGAGTCCCCGGTCTATTCGACGGTTAATCGTGTCTCTTGAATCTCCTCTTCGGTTATATTTTAAGAGAAAACATTTCATGTTTATTTGTTTGCATTGAATGCGCTCCAAACTACCATTAGAACCTTACATGGTCTCCGAGAAACATTGGCTGTATCCTGATTATGAATCAATGATTTTCAGTATCCCGGTAATTTGCCCGATGTTCTACAAATGATTAATGTGACTGCCTTGAGTGTGGATGAATGCCAGAGCTTATTTAGTGGGATTAATCCTGTATTTGATTCGCAAATTTGCTCTCTTACAAAAGCAGGAGAAGGAGCGTGTCACGTAAGTATTATCTTTTTTTTAAACACCATAGATAAAATTACTACTATACCAGTAGAAGTAAATTTTAAAATATGTATGAAACTTCCCCTGAATATTACTCGCATCAATAAATTCGGGATTGGAAACTAATTTGTATAATCGCCTGTCAGCTCTCATTGTATACAGAGGATTATTAAATTCACATTAGATTGTATGTTTAAGCCTGTATAGAGATTTATTTCTTTATTTCCTATTTTTATAGTAACTTAATACTAATACAATAGAAATCTGAACTAAAAACATAATATAAACCTAAAAAGTAAAAATTTAAAACCATTTTATAACTTATTATAAATAATGCCTTGTGAATTCATCCAGTGTACAACTACATACATCTGTCTCACACGCAATAATATGTATTTAGGGTGCGCAAGACATGTGTGTTTGAGTAGGTTTTCACGCGCCCGATATACCAACCATAAACTTGTATGTGCTTCTATGTAAACTTGATGTATTTATAAAAGAACTCCGCCTGAACTTTTGCACCAACGTTATAACTAAAATATTAACTTGTCTTTTTTCAACTCAGCGTAAACACAATTTGACAGAAAGAGACGATAGAGTACTTTAGACCTACTACTAAAAGAGTATTCCTTAAGGATTGCAACTGATTTATGTTCTATGAATAAGGGAGCAATAGACACTCCTTCCTTTTCAATTTTCCCAAGTCTATTTGGACGCACATGTCTTGCTCTGATGTGGAATTGATAAAATTGTAATTAACACATTGAATGCTTAAACAATGGATACAAAGTAATAGCCGGACATCAAAACTTTTTTTGGCGAATTTTCATTAAGTAATAGAATATATTATTATTTTAATGAAAAAAAAAAAATTTATTCGATCAGAGTGTTCGGCATATTGAGTGCCGAATACTCGGATCCGAGAGGTAGGTACGGCAATGGTTTAAAAAATTATCGGGACGCTCGCATGGATCCGAGTGGACGGCACCGCAACTATGACTCTGCACCACTCGGATCCGAGAAAAAAAGCACCTAATACGTTAAGTGAGATAATTCAATCCAGTTTCTGGTAGAGGAGTTAACTCTTTTGAGAGAACGTAATTGATCTTGCACATAAAACTTGTGTACTCCACTGAAATCATGTGCTTGTTCTGTGTGTCTTATAATAAGCAAGTTCTATCCAGACCACATCTTTCAGGGTGATTCTGGAGGTCCTCTGGTTGAAGACAATCGGGTCGTTGGCATCGTCTCCTGGGGCATGCCATGTGCCAGAGGATACCCTGATGTCTACACTAGGGTCTTCTCTTTCCTGGAATGGATTCAGGCCAATATAAATGATGAAGAAAATGAGAAGACAAAGTCTATATAGTATAAAAGTAACATGTCATATAAAATTATTGTACTATGTATTGTTATATGCAATTAGATTATGTATAAATTATATATTTATTTTCAATTGAAAGGAAGTCAGATCGTTGACTCGCAGTAGTACCATGTCATTATCAAGTTATAAAGTGGCAGATCTGAGACAGCAGGATTCCTTATTTCCCTTCACCAATGTTAATCGGGTAATGAATAACAATACCGACCACTTAACGCGTACGGAAAGGAAGCAAATGGAATATTTTATATTATCTGATATATAGAATGTAGGATAATAGTAATAAAATAGTAATTGTTACATATATATCATCCAGTGACGCTATCAGATGTCTGTATTTGTTCCACTGATGTTGGAGGAAGGATCCGGTTGCGCGCACAAAAACATGACGCAGGCGTTACCTCGCTCTGAGGCGTTCTATTTAAGGCTTGAAGTGCAACGAGCGACAAAGAGGCACAATCGGCAGCCGCGTTCGGTAGCGTTCGTTCGTTAAAAAATTAACATAATTGTATGCGTACAAATAAATGTCACTTGATCAATTCAATTGTGATTTCCATCTAACTCTATATCCATAAAAAATATCTATCAAACAAATTAAATTAAAATTTCGTTATATCAGTATTTCCTTATGACGTTGTCACGTTCAACTATCGTCAATAAAGGTTATATATTTTTTTCTGAAAGAATTCTCTCATGAAATAATTGCTTCGTTGTCTAAGTTTTTAAGTGCTAAAATAAATATAATAATAGCATTTGATATCTTTTTCTTTATTAACTGAACTAAAGTTAGGTTTTATTTACTAGGGCTTAGTTGTATTTTTTTTAATATTGCATGCATACATATTGTTGATATTTTTTTTAAAATTAAGGATTTAGTTGTTCATATTTTAGATATTACAAATAAAATAAAATGTACTTTTACTTCAAATAATATTTATTTTACTCAGATGTAACCATCTTGAATTTTTCAATAAATATTTCATTTAATTTTGCTCCGTATCCAATCGTAGAAACCATGGACTGAAGCAAATACATCAGGAAAGTCTTTGCCGCACGGAACTGACCAGGACACGACTCCTATTTGAAGAGTTTTGTTCTTATCATCCTTAATAACGAGTGGACCACCAGAATCACCCTGCATGAGAAATAATGACATTAAAAGGTATCGCTTTACCGGATTGTGCTATATTGATAATTCACACGATAATGTTATTAACATAATCCAGAAATGAAAAAAGGGTTTTGAGCTCAGATCGAATAATTTGCTCATTTATTTATATAGGTATATAGATGATCAGGCATTTTTTTCGATTGCCTCACGATGAAGTTCTCCGTTAATGCAAACTAAACTTCGGAACATTTGAACTACGTATGAGATGATGTGAACCTAAATTTACAAACATTTATTATATATATTTATTATATAATTAAAATATTTGTAGTAAATTTGATAACTTACACGGCATATGCCTTTGTTGTTCGGGCGCTTAACGCAGAGTTGTCCGGCGTCTATGGGTAACAATTTCGGGTAAGGCGAGCTTTGTAATTGTTTTGTGCAGTCGTCATTGCTTATTGTTTCGAATTCGAGCATTTGAAGTGTGTTTGGCACAGTTCGTTTTCTCTGGAATAATCGACATTTATTTTTCAAAGAGAGAATAAAGTGTTTAATTTTTCATAAATAATGTAAGAAAGTAACGTAGCAAGAGGCTGGCATTATTTTGACACACTTTTATTTTTTATTTAGTTTTTTTAATCAATCCATAATATTTTGGCTAAATTAATTGACCTTTACTTGTACTTGTACGAAATAAGGGTCTCAGTGCAGAATATTACAAATAAACTTATAAAACATTTAGTTAATCAAATATAATTAATCCACTCACAATGTCTGTGTATCCCCAGCCAGTCAAGAGACATGTCTTTCCAACGGGTGCCATTTCTTTTAACAACTCAATTGGTTGAACCTTATTGTTAAATTTGAATTTGCCTTCGATCTGTATGATGGCTATGTCATTCTTCACTGTCGGCTTAGAATAATTCTCATGAGGGATCAAATTTTTAATCTGGTAACGGATGCCGCCTTTGTAGATCGAGTGACTGCCAACGACGATTGACAAATCTTTCTTGTCTCTCCTAAAACGTTTTATTTTTAAATCAATAATGTATCATTTTTCTAATTTTCCTGTAAACCAGATAATGGGGCATCATGACTTGTATGCAAGCGTATACGCAGAGGAAGGAGTTTATGTATGAAGTCACTCAACAAAAAATTTACTCACTGGTAAAGGCAATGTGCGGCTGTTAACACGTACTCTTCGTTTAAAATAGACCCTCCGCAACTGTGAAATTCTTCTCTCCCTCTATGACCACGCAACGAAACTTGGTACTTAGCCATGCCTGGAGGGGCATTTTTGCCACCTATTATTCGGCTGTCTCCATCTATAGCTTCCGAAACGTTCACCTCACCTGTGAAAGTTCTTTATTTTATTCGGCAACAACTTCGAAACAATCTGCACAGTGTATTAAACTAAACATGAAATTTAAAAAAAAAAAATTTTTGCGGAAACCATAAAAGAAAGAAAGAATTCATGAAATTTAATAGACGCTCCAGAAGGTAGGAAATTAAATAATTCTCATAAAGACTAACATTATCTGGAAACATTAACATAATCAGTTTTTTTTGCAAATTGTGCATTTTATTTATAAAAAACATAAACCCTACGATATTTGAATCTCACATGCTGTCTGAATCGTGTTGTATCTCTCATAAGCCTGCAAAGTATTAAAAAATGAGTCTTACCAAGGATTCCTTGGGACATAAGAAGTAATATTCCAAAATGGAGAAACATTTTCCTCGGAATTCTGTGCTTACTTTGAAGTTTTTAATTTTCTAAGCCATATTTATACTACAAATTCACATCATTTAAGTAATGTAAAAATATGCAAAGACGGAAATTATTTTTTAAAAAACATAATTAATATTAGTAATATTGTTGCTTAATGATATAAATATATACAAAATACCAATTCCCCTTTGCATCTTATAATAATCTTTATTGTTATCTTTACGCGTCCTCTTTTCTTATTTGCTTTAATCTCATTTCATTTATAATTTTGTTTCTTGGGTGCTAGTTTACTGCCGAAATCACGATGGCGGCTCAACGTGACTTACCCTTAGAATCCCTGGCTCAAATTCACTTATTGCCGAGAAGTTTGGCGGGCCTTACGCTCTTCTGCCTCACATAGATAGGGGAGGTTGTAGGCGATTTGGAGAGGCCAAATCGCCTTCACATCAGAGCTGAAGCTGCATGATTCGGAAGCTTTAATGAGTTTTAGTCAAAATCAAAAATGATATAAGTAACACAATGTACACTTATGAACGTCAAAAAAATAAATATGCATTAAATTCTTCTAATTATACATTTACTGACAGTTCTCAAATCGAGGGCGTAAGACGGAAGAGAAGAACTGAGCATTTAAAATCATGGAAATTAATTTAATGCTAGCATCGGCTCTGGATCGACCTCTTGTCATACTGCTGGCTATCCATAATAAGTTTATTATTATTAAAGTTTATAGATAATTGATCAAGGATAATTTAAAAAAAATCCTTACATGAGCTCTAAACTCTTCACTGACATTATACTATTTTTCATCATACAAGTCATTCAATCTTAGCCTCTTCTTGAGTAGATCTGGAGTTGCCCAGTCACAAAGGGTAGGTTTTCCATAACCAAAGAAGCCTTTGGAGTGAACACATCTTTGAATTCATCAAGAAATGATTCAAAAAATGTTATATATATAAATTATTAGGGCAATAGTAACTACGCAATAATGGCATTTTAAATATTAAATTATAAATCTGTCTAACCTAAAATTTCTTTTTTAAATTTACTACTAATGAATAAAAAAATACATTTAAGTAGTTTTTGCATGTAGTTGAAATTCAAATAATAAAGAGGAATTATATTACTAAAGATTTTTTATTAATGTTGCCGTGAATGTTATCCTAGTAGGTACAACCAAATCATTAATTAAATTATATAATTTAAACAGATTAAGCATACGTTTACTTGAACTACAGTTGCCAAGCAAATTTACATTTAACTCCACTAACGATCATTTTTTTCTTAAGTTTTTGCAATTCGTACAAAACTTGCTCTAATATTTTTTCTAAGCTCTCATATTGAGCTGAAGGAGGGCTATACAGTTCAAACAATTTGTATTAAAAACTTGGCGATTGAAAAGAGTGGCGGAAACTTTTTTGCCAGTTCTTCTTACCCGCTCTACGCCTTTGACTTGCGAACTGGTTGTAAATGTAAGTTTACAATTAATTTGATTTTTTTGACGTTCATAAGTGTACATGTTTACTTATATGAATAAAGATATATTTGAGTTTTTTGTTTTATACAAACTAACAATGATAAAATGCTGCAGCTCCACACAAGATACTTCAATGAGGCGTTCCACAGTGGGGCTCATTATGTTATTTATTACTAAACAATATTAATGAGCCACCGTATTTTGCATTTACTCTAAAGAACTACCTACCAATCGGATGATTACAAAAATTGATCATAAGTGCACTTGTTTTCAACTAGTATTCTGTAATACACAATATTATGTCAAAAACAACTCATTTACTTTTCGTACAGAAATTAAACAAAATATTTTTATAAAACGTTTTATTCCGAAATTTACACGTGCGTTAAAAATTGACAAGCACGTGTAATTATTACACATACTACACAAGATGTAATTCACACGTGCTTCTCAATTTTAATAACATGGAAACATGATACAATTATTTTAAATATTTCCCATCAACATCAAGGTTGAGAAGTAATTAGTTTTTGAAAACAATTAAGTTAAACCTGGCAAAAAAACCGATTCGTTTTTATTTTATAACCAGTTATTTAATTTGAAATATCCATTTGTATCATGTATTTCAGGGGGTAATCATTCAGGTTAGTTAATAAAGTTATCAAAACCACCGATGAAGGTTACCACGTATCCCTAAGGGAGTATGTAATAGGATAGTGTGATACCACTATTTCGAAAGCTTAAATTAACACAGTTGTGTCTTCATGTTAGTCGTCTCCAACGTCTCTTACTCGATGTAGAGGTAAAAAATGTGTCCAAAATTATGATGATTGCAAAGACGTGACTAGAAAGCGCTTAACAAATGGCGGAAAATAATACTCCTCCAAAAAAGGTTCTTGTACTAGCAAAAAGCATGGTAAACCTTGCACGTGTACAAATAAATAAAGTTAATTAATTAATATAAAATTATTGTTATAAATAAAGATAATTATTTAATTTAGCTAATTATTCGTTCATTAAAACACTTGTATAAAGAAAGGATTTGATAAGTTTTGGGAATTAGATTGCGGCATTGTCTTCGATGCTGAAAATTGAGCGCACCCAACGTGCCATTCTTAAGATATCCTTCAGAAAACCTTTCCGCTACTCAACTCCAAAATTGTACAGCGAAGCAGGGCTCCTCACTGTAAGACAACTTTATTTAATGGCAATATGCAGGCTTTTTTGGAAACAAACACCCCCTACACCAAATCTAACCAAACGCAAACCTTTATATAAGCAACCTAAAAATCGCACTTTTTTCGCTCAACGCTTTTTCTCCTTCCGAGGCCCATTCATCTTTAACCACTTCATTAAAAATAAAATTATCACTAACATTTCAAAAATCACACTACATACTTTCACTAAAAAACTCAAAAAATATCTTGTTAAGCTGTCCTATACTAATACAGAAAACATTCTTATCGTACAAAAATAGTATAGGTATAAATTTGTTAAGTAAAATTAATTAATTAAGTAACGTTTAGATGTAAAAGGAAGAGACTGGCTGCCCACAACACAGGGAATCCTAGTGTGGGGGCCAGTGCACTCTACTTTATAGAAACAATTAATGTATTTTGTGTCTAATAAAGTTATTTCTTTCTTTCCTTTAGATACTCGTGAGAAACAACGGTAGCATTATGCGACTTAAACTACAAAACAGCAGAAGAAAAGGGTTCTTCCAAGACTTTTTAGGCATAATCGTCAGTTAACTTACGAGTATTTTTTGCGAAAAGATTCATTAAAAATAGAGTTTTGTAAATTCAGTAATTAGTACTCTTCATATGGGTTAGCATATTAAAGTTTTATAAAAATTAAAGTTTACAACGTTACGAAATGTTAGCGATCCCTGAAACATTTTAATCTAGATAATATCTTGATGACAAATAAAATAGGTGTTATGTTAGAACAGGTTAGAGAAAATTATAGAAAGTAATGATTTTATTTTAGCAATGAACATCATTCAAATAGCTTGGATCAACTACAAACAGTAAATTGGCGTAATGCATTTGAACCGAGTATCTCGTATCGAGTATTAGTAATATCGAAATTAAATAGCAGATGCCAACAAACTAATCTATGACATTATTATCTTCAACAATTTAATGGTAGCTTTAATGTAATTGCTTTTGTTCCGAGTAATCTTGTGCCTTGTTGTTTCAAAACTAAATACCTAAAATTCATAGATTAAGTGATTCCCTAATTACTAGTGAATAGATTTTAGTGAATAGATAGAGTAAGAGAGATACTTTGTGCGGTTTTGATTATGACTTTGATAGTACTTTTGTTCCTACCATTACTACAACTTATTCTAATTATTAATTAATATTTATATATAATTAAGAGCCAGTTCCTACCCAGTTTTAATTAAGTGTTTTTTTAACGTAATATATATACAATATATATATATTTGAATTCCTGCAAAGAACGGTAGTGCGTCACATTAATTGTTAGTTTATTTTTTTTAATTATGGCATGTGTGTTTCGTTAATTACATTTCTTTGACGTCATACATCACAACAAATAATTAGTTTCAAACAATTGGGAATTTGAATTGAATATTAAGTAAATGGAAATTTTAAATAATTAAGAAATACCTTGAAACGAAAAAAAAACTCCAAAAATAAATTTAAAAAACCTTAAAAGTTTTTTATTCTAGTTTCCTTTATTTTTCTTAATCCAGGCCACACACGAAAATACTCTCGTGATGACATCGGCAACGCCCACATCGTATGGAGCAAGGCAGAAGGCGATACCCATCGTTTTTTTTTCTTTCATCAGATCTACCTGCAAAATTGCAATTAAATTAGATTAATTTTTTACTCGAACCCAAGACATTTAAGTCTAGATCTTATATTTAGCCTTTTATTTTCAAAAATTGTCTTTCGACACTGTGTTACTAAAGCAACCTACCTAGGCTTTTTTTGGTCATGTAACAAGAAATGCAAAAAGTTAAAAATAACTCATTGTGACTGGAATAAGAAGGCACCAGACCTTGAGGCCCAGGGTCAGAGGGTTTTGCTCTGGCAGATGCTTGCGGAAGATAATTTTCAGAATCTCTTACCCCTCAAATTCCTTCTCTAGCTTTATTGAATGTATGTGCACAACTGAATATCTTCAATTGAAAGGTATTCACGTGCTGATGCCAAACTTTATTACATTTCTACTTTGATATCGTTTTTTGATCTAACGATTTCAGGTTGTTTGGGACTGTGTTTTGGTTCTGAAAAAATACTTTTTATGAGCTGCGCATTTTTAAATAGTACAGTTAAGAGGCGTGAGTTGCTATTATACGACTTTTGTCTAGAGTCGACTTAAAAACAAAGACGAAAGTATTTTATAGTGATTGTAAAGAGTATTAATTCACTGAACGTGCAAAATGCATTGGCCCTAATGTTTCCATACGCTGAGACAAAATGACGGACGTCCAAGTTGTAGGTGTGCAAGGAAATGTAACGAAAACAGTTAGGTAATAAATACTTATAATACAACTAGTGACCCGCCCCAGCTTCGCACGGGTGCAATGCTGATGAAAAGCAGGTTTTTATTATGTATTGTTATTTCCGTCGCTGGAAAGCTCCGATAATATACGCGACATATACCATATAGACTTATACCATCACGGACTTTTCTGTAGACCTTTTCAATGTGTGCAATACTTAGTACATTATTTTGATAAAACTCGTAGGGTTCAGCCTACGTTTGCAACGTAAGCGGAAAAAATGTAAATATTTACGACATCACATTAGAAACCTCAAAAATAACAGTACTTCTCCACTATTTAATGGATGTTATTATATATAATATATATAAACCTTGAATAACTCTATCTATTAAAAAAAGCCGCATCAAAATCGGTTGCATAGTTTCAAAGATTTAAGCATACAAAGGGACATAGGGACAGAGAAAGCGACTTTGTTTTATACTATGTAGTGATTATATCGGTACGAAATTTACGCATAAATTTTATTAATACACTCTAAGCCGAAGGTCTAAACCTGCGTTTACTGCACAAGGTATTATGCGACAGAATTGGCATCAAAATTTCTAATATGTAACTACTAAAGGAACACATCAAACAATTTTTTTTCGATCTCTCTTTCTCTCAATCGGCATCAATCGCTCTCTCCCTTTTCTTCGACAACAACGCAGCAGATCTTTGTAATGTTCCATCCCCAAAAAAAACTCATGCACATAAAGTTTTACTTTAAACCATTGAGGAACGTGTATTTTATATAAAAACTTATGATGCGTTGTTTTTCCATAAGCCAAGCTATTTTAATTATAAAATAAAGAAGGAACAGGACTTGTTTTACAGCATTTTGTTACAGTATAATATATAAGTGCTTTTTTCCCCAACTAAAATGTATTTCTACAGTTAATATCTACAGAAAAAATTTTTGGTCCTCGGGGACGAGAGAAATGACAACTTAAACTAATCAGATTTGAACTATTTAATTCAGTAATGTTCCGATTATCATCCTTTTTTGAACGTGAATATAACATAACAGAACATAAATATGAGATCTGATGTTTTATAAAGGCCGCATACCCCCTGCGGCGTATTCAGGTTTGGAATTTAGTTTTTCTGCCGCTTCTCTTGCTAACGTGTTCGCCCTCTCGTTCCCTAGCGTACCAATCTTCGCCTTTACCCAAAAGAGTGTTACATGAGTTCGTCTTCTGCAGCACTCTTCCAGGCTCCGGCGGATCTCGGCTACCTCGGAATCGAGAGATCGTCCACTATCGATCGTTAGTGCTGACCTAGAGTCACTGTATATTTTAGCGTGACGCTTGTTTTTATCTATCGTATAGGTCGCGTTTCGTAGTGCCGTCAATTCAGCTTGAAATACTGTTCAGTGTGGCTCCATTTTTATATTCTTTCTATTTATTTCTATTCCATCTTCTCATTCCGTCCAAGCGGTGCCCACTCCTATATTTGTTTTGTTGCCGTCCGTATAGATTTGTGAGCCACTGTGGCGATTTCTTCTTGATTTGTGGGATCACGGATCCAGAAGAAATTTAAAAAAATCGGATTATAACCTGCAGCTAAGTTTCATCATCGAAGGTCGAGGCAGAATACGAAATTCCACCCGTATCACCTCGACGTCCGCCGTTCCACAACTGCGCGTTTTTGAAAGCAGTTTTTGCCGCGCACCACCACTTTGTGGAAACAGCTGCCCACTGAAGTATTTCCGAACCAATTCGACTTAAAGCCCTTCAAGAAAAGAGCGTACCAATTCTTAAAAGGCCGGCAATGCACTCGCGAGCCTTCTAGCATTGAGACTTTTGGCATGGGCGGCGGTATCAATTAACTTCAGGTAAGCCTTCTGCCCGTTATCCCCCTGTTCTATAAAAACAAATATTTAGCCGTGGGTGTCATACTCAGAAGAAGTGCAAATTTACATGACTTATATTTATTGAAATGGCGCTTAAAAACTAAATTCAAATCTTTGTAGATAGACATTTATAGTAAAGAAATTGTCCTTGAATATAATTCTAACTAACTCGGCTATTGCCATTGAGACAGTAATGTATGTAGATATATGTATTGAAAATAAATATGGTAATTGATCTAGAAATTATGATAAATAACTATTGTAATTTAAACATAAATTTTTGATTACTTGTTTGTACTGTCTCTGACGAGTATGAAGTTAAAAATGTTACTTTATTTTACGTTGCTGGCATCGATTGGACTAACTTGGGGTAAGTAACATACTTTTCGTGTATGGAGAAATATTAATTTTTAGGTTATGTCAGATATATTTGGCATTTTTTCATCGAAATTGTGAGGATAAGTTGTGAAGTATGAATAAGTCAGACAAAAATTTATTGGGAATGGAATTAAGTAAATGTGTTGTGTATTGTAAATAAATAAAAATCATTGAGCCTTATTTTCCATGAAACATTTATCCATCTTACTAAAGTTACACATACTAAATGTTATTTTATTCAATACGCATAGAGTAAAGGCCACCTGCAATCCATCCATCCTGGATCCATCATTTCAGCATTGTTTTCCTCCAACTTCTTCTGTTCCCCACCATCTATCTTAAGCTCATTGAACCACCGTGAGACCTCTTTTTTCCCTGACCTTTTCTAACTTTTTACGAATCACTACCAACAACCTCGTTGGTAAATCTGCCATTGTTCCTGCGAGCGGTGTCCATCCCATTTTGCCATGGGATACCGCATGAATTACTATTGTTTTCATTCCTATTTGTGTATTTATTAAGTTGTTCTTTAGTTTTCAATTAAGTAGGTAGCGAGAACCATTAAACACTCTTATAAATAAAAATGTCTAATTACAAATATTAAGGAAAAGTAAGAACATTAATTTCTTTGATAACGAGTCATGTGCTTTCATGTAATTAATTTTATTGGTTTTTATCATTTTGTATTAATTGTCTTTTTCATTTAATCACTTTTATTATAACCGTCAGAATTAAATGAACATTTTATTGCCATGTTTCTTTTTGAGATATACGTTTTCATTATATTATTTAATTCCTCCTCTGGTAAGTGTATTATAATTTTTGGTAAATTTGTCGAAGCACGGCTCCAATTTCTTTCTGAGTATTTAAATCACTCTGCAATGGGGTACCATGCAATAATGTGGTGCACTTATTCTTTAACCCAACAGAGACTTAAACATCATGTAATGAATTAAAGATGATACCATTTTTGGCTAATCTTAACTAACCATAAACGCTACTTAGAAAAAAAAATCTAACGTAACGTAACACTCACTGGGAACTGGGCCTACTTAATGTTACTTGGGGTACCATCCATGTCGTAACGATACGAAACATTTACCTGTTTAATGGCGTAATCTAATATAAAATTCTCGTGTTCAACAACCCCAAAATAATCGTACCCATTCTCCTCCGAAACGGCCGATTCTTATGAGTAAGTAAGTCTGAGAATCGACTACTACCTATATTTCAACCCTCTAAGTGATGGAGGGTCCACCCCTGAACTCTTATTTTTTAGTTTTTTTTCTGTTTTATGATAAAGCAAAAAAAAATACATACAACCCTTAATTTTAATTGTAAACTTATACGACGTTTGAGGTTTTTTTAGAGAAAAACTCAAAGAACAACCTACAAAAATTTCATTCCGGAAATCCAAATAGTCTCTGTGGTAGCATACGCTTCCTGTCGCGACCACTTAATTGTTCAGAGATACCCAAAGGCCACGGCTCCAAGTAGAATATTGTATTTTTAGTTAATATTACTGTTATAGTTTTAAAGATTTATTCGTCTATATGTTGTGTCAATTGATGCGTATTAGGTTGTTTTATTCATCATGTTCTTCCTAAGATATCTGTATTTTCATCATTTTCATAATTTGATATACTATAAGTTTTTTTTTTATAGAGCAGGGGGCAAACGGGCAGGAGGCTCACCTGATGTTAAGTGATACCGCCTCCCATGGATACTCTCAATGCCAGAGGGCATTAAAAGTAACACAAGTACTATAATAAATGTTACAATAAAATACCTTGTGACATATTAAAACTAATTTTACGGATTGTCTTTTTAAAGTACACTGCAACCAAGCTTATTACAAATTAGAGGATATACATTTTTTCTTATATTTAGACGCTACTTATGCAGCGAAATACATATGGACGGTCCAACAATTTGTCCCCGAGACAACTACATAATCTGTATCATCAAATTCGTGTATATAATTTTAAAGTCCAAGCCAAATCATTTGGTTGCTGATGAAATTTTGCATATTTTTGTAACTTTTTATTCGATAATACGATAAACTGTAGTTATTTTATTTATATCTCATTCACTGTTTTATACTCCATTTTGTAACTAAAATCATCTTTATATTTTATTTTTTATTTAACGTTCAAAAGTGTCATTTTAGGTCTTATTGGACTGAATGATTTTACTTTGAAAAAATGGCGAGCATCTTTGAAAATAATAATATTGTATCAATTTAATGAGTAATATAATTAAATAAATATTAATTATTTTAGGTCTAAAGCTTGGGATTGATGCTAAACCCAAAATTCTGGGAGGTGATGACGCACCAGATGGCGCTATAAAATATCAGGTGTCCCTCCAAAATTTGGGTAGCCACTTTTGTGGTGGATCCATCATAGATAAAAAATGGGTGGTAACTGCTGCTCACTGTATGGTTTAGTAAGTTCAACGCAATAATCAACTTATTATAACTAATTATGTAGCGCAGAAAATAAATCAAAGCATAGAAAAGCATTAAAATAAAAGAAACCTGTGTATACTTATATATAATTACTAGCGGACCCGACAGACGTTGTCCTGTCTACAGGACTTTAATTTGAAAATTTCAAACTTTTTTTAATAAGCTAAAACATTCTGGACCATTTTGATGAAAATTATTATTCAAATGTTATGACAATATCTAACGATACAGCACATGGTCTACAATAACACAATGATAACAAAACTTTTTTTTAATTTGATCGCAGCTCTAACGGTCGGTACAGACTAAAATTAAAATTCGAATATTATTTAAAATTTGACACTGCGATGGTAGCGCCGTCTGTCGGATCCAATGTAAAACATTCCAAAATCAACAACTACTAATAAATTAAAAATTAATTAAAAAAACATTGTCCAGCGGACAAAATTGTGAATCAAAACCATTCCCAGATCCCCTTGAGCACACACAAAAAATTTCGTCAAAATCGGTCCAGTCGTTTGAGAGAAGTTCAGTGACATACACACTCACACAATAATTATATATATAAAGATGTACACGCGTTAGATAACATCTTTGACGTTAAAAGATAAATATATTTTCCAAAATTTTTATATCTCGCCATATTTTACGTTTATAGAAAAAGGACAGTAGAAAAAACTGAAATGATCACTATAGCAAAACATCACCAAACCGACACCCTGATGTCGGATAGGTCGTAATATCGTGATTGTATCGTCTCGCGAGACCGCGAAAGAGGTACTTTTTCATTCCCACCACCATACAGGATACTATGATTCTAAAATACTTTTTTCCAATATTTTGTTAAACACAACCCATGAGCATTTTTATCGAAATTTTTGAATTTACAGTCGTCCAAGCAAATCTTTCAAAGTTGTAGTGGGAATCAATAAACTGTCTGACATGGGTAAAGAATATACACCAGATAAAGTGATAATCCACGAAAAGTATGACAAGAAACTTTTTACAAATGATATAAGCCTTATAAAAATCGAGCCTGGAATAGAACTTAATGATAGAGTGAACCCAGTGGATTTGCCTACTACTAACATCAATTCAGGAGCAACTCTGACATTAACAGGATGGGGCAGGATTAGTGTAAGTTAAAATACATCACTCAATCTATGTTCAAATCTTCTGGATTTTTAATTTTTTACCAATTTGTAATTGGGAACAGTGTTGGCCTAGTGGCTTCAGCGACTGACTCTCTTACCTATGGTCTTAGTTTCGATCCCCGGATGTGCACCGATGGACTTTCTATGTACGCATTTAACATTTGCTCGAACGGTGAAGGAAAACATCGTGAATAAACCGACATGTCTTAGACCCAAATAGTCAACGACGTGTGTTAGGCACTGGAGACTAATCACCTACTTGCTTATTTTTAAATATGATCATGAATGAGATTCAGAAATCTGAGGACAAGACCAAAAAGAGATTGTAGCGCCATTGATTTATTTATTTTATATATCCATATATTGCCTTATTGCTTGAGCGATGAATAAAATTTCACCAATTCTTCTTTATTTTTTTGTAAAATCGTGACTAACATAAGGTTGTCCCGGGATAGGCTATCCGACATGTTGCTAGAGCAGAGATTGCATCGGGAAAAATTCAGTCATAAAATAGTCAAATATCTCGCTAAGACAAATAGCACCAGGTTTCCACCAGGAGCCTGGTCCTATTTGTCGCACTCGCACATCAATATCATGATGATATTTATGAAGTAGTTATCACCAGGGCACGGTTGGAGATGCCAACCCTTTTAAGTAAATAAAGTCCATTTTTAGGAAAAGGCTCTTGACAATCTAGCTTCTCAGCCTGATAGACTACTATTCTGTGTACCTAAATAAAGTTAAATATATAATATTTCCGAACCAATTGGACTAAGGATTCCTCAAGAAAAGATCGTACCAACGTGAGCGTTCGGAAGCAGCAGTATCTTAGCAGAGCGTCCTGCCGGTTTGCGTCCTGCTATAAAAAAATGCTTATTGCTATTGTACTATTAAATCGATCGATTCGGATTAATATTATAAAGCACTTATTGATTATCAATGAGTATCTGCAATATCTAAGCTGGCGATATCTTTCTAACATAAAGTGAAATGATTACAGAGCGATGGTCCACTACCAAATAAACTTCAGATTGTTGAAGTAAATGCAATATCCGTTAAAGAATGCAAGATAAAGTATAAATTATACAAACAGCCGATTTTGCGTTCAAATCTTTGCACACGCGCGCCACCTCGAGAGGGAAGCTGTCAGGTAATAGTAATTACACAACGTTCTTCGCTCGTCATATTTTGATAACTATTTATGTTACCTGAATTATTGACATAAGTCTGGGAGTTTTTCACGTCATAGTTGGCACACTTCAACATAGCCACCGTCATCAATAGAATTCAGGTTTTGAATGCCAGAATGTTTCGAGTCAAAGCAACGTATTCGTAGAGCTGTCTGCCGTCTGTCTGTCTATTTTATAAATAATGTTGTTAATAAGTGATATTTACCAAGCCTTTATCGAATTTGATTTTGGAATAAAAAAAATAGTATTATGATATATTATAGACAAAATATTCCTACGTGCTGTTAAATATAATGAAAAAATCGAATATATTTGAGTTTTTGACAACCACACTTTCACAGGGAGATTCCGGCGGTCCTTTAGTAAATAATGGAACTATTGCTGCCCTGGTTTCCTGGGGGACAAGAAGCTGTGGTCACAGCAGAGTGCATCCCGATGTCAACACTAGAGTCTACTCTTTCGTTGATTGGATAAAAAATACAATGAGCAAGAATTAAAATGAATAAATATTTGCATTGAGTACAGACGTCTTTTAGTTCCCATATATAGTTAGTAGTTAATAAGATAGCCTAAATCTAGTTCAATTTAAGCCCAATAAGACAGAAGTTTTTCCATTGTCGTTACTTCTCTTTTGGATAATAATTTAAGAAGAGTCAGATATATCGGTTCGAATCCACGACCAATCCCTTTCTGAGCTGCATCTATCCCTTGGTGTAGAGATGTGGGTTTCCGTGGATTTGCAGTGGTTTTTGAAAAGCCAATAACAATTATAAATTTATAGCTAAAATTTCATGTGACATGTCATTACATTAACACTACGGCTTCAAAGTATCCCGCCCAATCTCTGTAATTTTGAATAGAAGTAATACATATTTATAGTAGTTCTTTTTATTAAGAATGTAAGTGTTTTTTTTCTTGTTGCTATAAACAGAAAGAATAATCATAATCAGTAAAGAAAATCGCCATCACCGAAGGCGATCAACTTCCGATCCACATTAGACCTGTAAAGTTTATCGTACGAACGAACGATAAATACATATTTCGACAGACACGCCTCAAATAAAACACTGCTCCTGACAATTCAAGTAGCGATTGGATCCAAAAATATGAATCGTACTTAAAATGCGGGCAATTATTTATAACGAATAAAATTATCATCAATATCTGTTTTATAAATGAAAGATAATTTTATTTCAAATGATATTTTATTTGATCAGTTCTATTATTAATTATTTTTTAATTCATTTCATTTTGTTCTGAATCCAATCGTAGTAACCATGGACTGAAGCAAATACATCAGGATATTCTTTGGCACAGGAAACTCCCCAGGACACGACTCCTATTTGAAGAGTTTTGTTCTTATCGTCCTGAATGACAAGAGGACCACCGGAATCGCCCTGCATGAGAGATATTAATATTAAAAGATATTGATTTACAGGAATGTACTATATTGTTGATGCACACTTATTGATATTCTTATTAATGACAACAATCCAGAAGTGTATTGATTGTAGGCTTTGGCCTCAGATCGAAAAATTTCATCGCTTTTTTGTTTTTGAAGATGATCAGTCTTCTTTCCATCAGGATAAGAAATCATGATCACGATGTTTTAACTTTACCCTACGAGTATTAAATGCAATCAAAGAATATGAAACTTTTGAATACATTCACCATTCTAGGTACTATGATTATTATGACCTACTTTTTAAAACCATATTAATAAAGCTCGATAGTAACGTAAAACTATCAACAATTAAAAATATTGTAGCACATTTCATTACTTACATGGCATGCACCTTTGTTGTTCGGACGCTTAACGCAGAGTTGTCCGGCGTCTACGGGCACTAAATCCGGGTAAGGCGAGCGTTTTAATTGTTTAGTGCAGTCATCATTGCTTATTGTTTCGAACTCCAACATTTGAAGATTATTTGGTACAGTACTCCGATCCTTTAACAATTGTTAGTTTTTTAATTTTATATAAAACAATATGTTTAAAATAAATTCTTAATTTTTTTTAAACATATTGTTTGGCATATTTCTACAAGTGCCCATGTGCAATAATTACTCATTTGACTCGTTCGGTTGTTTAGGAATTGAGTTGAACAACAGCCCGAAATGGGATGGTCGAGTCAGAGTAGGGAATAGATATAAAACAGGCGCACGGGCCATTTCATTAACAAGTTACACTTACATAGCAATTAACATCTAACACAATTAATTTTTGTATATGAGTCCTTAATATTGAGCAAAAATAGAATCCTCTATTATTTAAAGCACACAGTAATAGAACACTAATATTTTTCCCAAAACATTAAAAATTAAATATATTAATCTTACTTACATAATCCGTGTATCCCCAGCCAGTCAAGAGACATTTCTTTCCAACGGGTGCCATTTCTTTTAATAACTCAATGGGTTGAATCTTATCGCTGTATTTGATTTTACCTTCGATCTGTATGATGCCTATATCAAGTGGATCAGAATACTCCTCATGAGGGATCAATTTCTTAATCTTGTATCGGTCGCCGCCTTTATCAATCGTGTGAGTGCCAACGACTATTGACATATCTTTCATGTCTGTCCTAAAAGTTTTTGAAAATAAATAAACTATTATTATAGTTTATTAAACTCATATATGCAACTAACTAATATATTAATAGAAAAGAAAAATCTACTTACTCATAAATGCAATGAGCTGCAGTTAACACGTACTCTTCGTTTAAAATGGACCCTCCGCAACTGTGCCATTCTTGGTTTCCACTACGAACACGAATTGAAATTTGGTAAGTAGCCATGCCTGGAGTGGCATCTTTGCCACCTATTATTCGGCTGTCTCAATCTATAGCTTCCGAAACCTTCACTTCGCCTGTGAAAGAATTATATTTTATTCGGCTACGATTCGTGCGTGTAGGTTTAATATTCTGTGCACGTGAAACGGCATAACAAAGTAACAAAAGAAAGAATTCATTGTTGTCAAGATGTTGCAGATAGTGTGAAATTAAATAATTCTCATAGAGATTAAAATTCTTTCGAAATAGTACCATCATCGGTTACGACAACAAACGAGTCGTGTCTGTATCCATCGTAAAACTATACAGAATTGGGTAGAATTAAAAAAAAAGAAATTTATCTTACCAAAAAGTCCCTGGGACAGAAGAAGTAATATTACAAAATGTAGAAACATTTTCCTTGGAGGCCTGTCCTTGCTTTGAAATTTCTCATTTTCAACAGAATATTTATACCTACTAAAAATCTACATAATTAAATGGAAAAATATGTAAAATACGTAAATTAAAAAAAATGGTTTTTGTGTTTTATGATATAGATAAATATTATTGAATTGTATGTGTGTTACCCGAACGTTTATTCATACATTGTGGTAGTGATGCTGCTGGTATTTTAACGTCGAAGTCGCATGTAGTCGCCAGCCTTATCCTTTGGGTTATGGTGAAGAGCTCCAGGTTGTGGTGGAGATCGTCGTTCCTCACGTAAAATGGCACATCGGTCGCGGTTCTCATGGATCTCGACTGCAGGCACTCGCGGTTACCAGGACTTGATAAGGAGAGCTGACTTCGAGTTTAGTCTTTCCAGCTCAAAGCGATAACAGTTATGACATCATTCCAACGAAGACCAAACGAAGCAATGTAGAGAGCAGCTCGTCCGCATTGTAGCTTTTAAATATAAAGTCGTCTCTCGTACAAATAATAGGTTCGTTACGTATACTACCGTTACGGTTACTTGAGCAATTTATGTAGAGATATTTTAAAAACTATCAATAATTATATAATAAAAAGTGATTGTGTAGTTTAAATAAGTAAAGAGAAAAACCACACGTTTTAGAAATATCATTCATTTATAAAATATGATTATTAACATAGATGTTAATTTTCTCTTTTTTGTTTTTTACCAAAACCTCATGAATTAATTAGGTATCTTTCTTGTAATTAGTTAATGTTTAATTAACTAGCTTATTTATTGTTATTGTGCGTATTAATTACATAGCCTTGAAGTAGTTTCTTGATAGCCATAATTTGTTTTTAATATTTTTTGTTTTTATAATGAATTTATTTTAAAATTGTTTTATTTTTTCACTGGTACGGAAGGAGGACGCGACGGTCCTGTAGGTTAGTGTATTGTGTAACTAAGCAACATATGTCAGTATTATATTACAAAAAGGTTTTCTTTCCCGGACGAATGTCTGGGGTAGAACGACTTTAAATATTGGCACTTTTCACAAGGACAAAAGGACAAAAGGACCCTTTCTAGGCCTGCACGGTTTGTGCGTCAGCCATGTACAAAAGTTAGGAAGTGCATTATTAGGTTTATTGGATAGGAAATTAGTACGGAATTTGGAAAAGGATCAGATACATTTTATTATAAGTACGTATATACATAAAACATAGGTTATAATTTTATATTGTTAAGAAAAATGAAACTGGCTAAAATTTTATATATACATCAATATTTATATTAGATAAAAGGACAGAAATAGAAGTAGGAAAAGGAATATTTATGGATAAAAGCGAGGAAATAAAAGCGGAACGGTCATGTCTATTACAGGCAAAAAATATATGGTTAAAATCCCCAACGTCATTGCCACACTCACATGTGTCGTCAGGCAAAAGGTTAAGCCTTGCCAAATGCAAGGGTATGCATGCATGGCCCAGCCTCATACGTATAAGTGTCGAAGTAATATCTTTACCAAGCGTCAAAGTAGAAAACCATGGTTTAGGAGGTATATCCCCCTGAATCATGTTGTAATACCGTCCTTTCCTCTGGGATGTCACATTTATAAATGCTCTTATGTCCACCCGTTACTACCGCCTGCCTTCTATTAGTTACAAGCGATTTGATCCATCCGTATAGATCCCCACGAATTCCTAGCGCTAATAGCTTATGGAGGAGAATGACATGATCGACCCGATTGGAAGCTATTTCTTTCATGGTTTCATCAATTTGTTGTCCTTCGTCCATCCCCTTTAATATGTAAATAATGCAATGTAATATGCTGCTGCTGTGGTAGTTTTCTTTGGATAAGAGGACTTAACGTTTTATTAACTAATTTGTTATTTTTAATATTCTTAACCTAATTTTGTTTATAGTTTTCTACGATTTGTCTTTTATGTATTTATCTTTCATAAAAGGTGTACGATTAGTTGGATGGAACATTTTTGTCGCGGACCGCACATTGACCGTGTTAGTCGTACTTTCATTGACTGCTAAGCACTTATGAAAAAACATATTTTCAGAAATAGAGAATCAGAACGCGTATACTATACGAACTAGTATAATACAGTCTATCATTATTAAGACTTGCCACGCACTCACGAAGATTAAGTGTTTTAGTTCTATAGTCAAATCAATACTTATCACATCATCTCTAAGACCCAAGATGGTTTACCTTCTTGTAAAATAAGATTGATCTTTGTTCATTCTTTAACACAGATACAATTTGAAGCGCGGCTGTATTGTTACGTTTTAATAGTGCTATAAACGTAAATATAATATTGCATACTTTTATTGAATCACAAAGGCGTTCGAATGCAGTATTAAATAAATTTCAGGGTGAGTCTGGCGGACCTCTAGTGAGGAATGGAAAACAAGTGGGCATAGTATCCTGGGGGATACAGTGCGCTCGATGCTTAACTGACGTATTTGTATATACTACGACTGGATAAATGAGTGTATACAATAAATGAAATTCTTGATGCATAGCGCCTAAACATATTCATTACGAACTACACAGCAGATGTCATATCTACAAGCGGAACAAGGCATCTATTAACTTTCATTATTAATTTGTCATTCCGATTACACCTCTGTATAAGTAAACAATTTGTTTTAATTTATAAACGTTTTTTCTTAACATAAGTTATTCTTAACTTTCCTTTTATCCTTTTATTTTCATTGATATTATCATTGATCCTTCGAGCACGATTAATCAATATTCTGAAAAAACCAAAGTAGCTGACCTTATTAAAAAGCGCAGCAGTTATAAGGGTCAATTTGTAAGGCTCGGGAAGATGAGTAATTAAACAAATGAATGCTCGAATAATACTCTATATTTCAATAAATTTTCCTTATTAGATACAGATCTGCAAAATATAGATTATGTAGAGGTGACACCACAACTCCCATCCAACAGAAAAAAAATTATATAAAATTATATTTAGATAATAATCATCACTTTTTACCGATCGCGCTATCATGACAAATTTATTTGGTTGTAAAATATATAGAACCCTATACCCAGACCGATTTTAGGTGATCACAGGCACAGGATCACGACGTATATCTTACCGGCTGCGCCAGACAAATCACGACGATATTTAAAAGTTTTTTTTTTAATAAAAAAACTTTATTAGTTCAAGGATAAATGACAATATTGTAATTTATATAATTGTTATCACTTACACCTCTCGAATACAATTAAAATACTATGGAAAAATCCTATTTCTAAAATCTAATTCCTAGGCAGGAAGAGGTTGCTCGATGATCGAAATCGCTGATATTGACAGCGATCGCCACCTGCTTCTTGCCCAATTATGCTTTAACATAAAATTTAAGATTATTTTTTTATTTACTTGTGAAATTAGCTTTTACTTCCTTTCTTTCTTCAAAATCTTACAATTTCCATTAAGTGACAAACATATGTACAAGTCCGAGAAAAACGTGCTTACCAAAAAATATGTTTTTGGCATTTATTCACGTTTAAAGTTTAGTATAAATATGTTGTTGAAAATAAGAAATGTTACATTCAAGACAGGACTGTAATAAAAATATTTTTTCATTTAGGAATATTACTTCTCTTGTCCCAAGGACTATTTGGTAAGATAAAACTTATTTAATTATATATTTTTTATACGCAATATTGTGCAAATTTCGTCGATCCAAAAGAATACACTATCCATTACATTCATTTTGAACAAGAAGATACATTAAAATGAAAATAATTGCAACTCAGATTTATGAGTACGAACCTTATAAAATCATGTAACCCAATAAAATGAAGTATGTTTTATAGGCAAAGAGAACATTTCGGATGGAGACAGCCGAATAATAGGTGGCAAAGATGTCACTTTTTCAATATCTGAGCGTTTAATTTACTATCAAAAAACTATTGAAAACATATATATTATAAAAGAATTGGTGGGGTGATATTGTATCTGAAAGTAAATTAAGTTTTGATAAATTTCAACGTAAATTAAAAATCACTGAAAGATAATTTGAAAATAACCGTTAAAAAAACCGGTTACTAAAAAGTCGCAAGTTAAATATCACCAATACAACCAGATATAGATAAGAAATCTAATCATTGTTATATTTGTAAAAAAATTGTGTGGGGATTCAACGAATTACCACGATTGGGGAATTTGTTAGGGTCATACATAAACTTTGTTCAGAAAAATATAGAGTACCTACATTGAGTACTATATAGAGTACATATTACACTATACCAATTTTTTTGAGAGAATATAGAGTACATATTACACTATACCAATTTTTTTGCACAATTTCAGTCATTATGATGCACATTTTATCATACATGCCTTAATTTGATGAAGGTCGGGTGGAAGTTCTTCCGCAAAATAAAGAAATATATGTACATATCATTTTATAGGTACTTAAAATCAATAATAGTGATGTATCTAAGCTACTAAAACGTAAAGTTAAGCAAAAAGTTAAAATAATTATAATTTTAAAGAATTATCAAAATGCTGACTGACAAAAAAAGGTGTATTTCCATATGAAATAATTAGAGATTTTGATTCATAAAACTACAATCAAGTTCCAGATTTTTCACACTTTTAAAGTACTCTCACAGATTCCATCATTCCTAATGAAGATTATAATCATGCCAACCAGGTTTGGAAACATTAATTCAACTTTAAAAATTATTGAAATTATTAATATTTATTTATAAACGGTTTTATTTTTAAACAGATATTTTTGAAAATTTTAGATGTATTTGCATTAAATGGTACGATTTAGATTCGGCTCATAAATCCTACATAAATCTCTCACGTATCATACGTTATTAACCTTTTATTTGTACGAGAAATACTTATAATAAAATATATAAATAATTAAGTATTTAATATATAAACTAAATATTAAATACTTAATATTTAATTTATATTGGACGAGATGCTCTCTCACTTCAGTGCCCTCGAAAAGAGTTATTAAAATCAAATCAACTTGTTTGAATATAAATTGTGTAATGGCGGAGACCAAGAAAAGGTGGGCCGAGGGGCAAGTGGAATGCGGCGTAAAAAGAAGAAGAAATATGGGAAACACCACTCACCTTTAGTCCTCAGGCACTTCACTTGTCTCCGTGGGAGAAGACCACGCATAGAATATTAAGCGGTAAGTACTTGGTACTCTGCGGTAGCGTAAACACAGTAGTAGAAGTGAGCAAGCGTGACCTCGCGACGGCGGTAGTGGCTTCTCTCTGAGGCGCGGGCGCAAGTCTCATAGTCCCCTCCTTCCACACTTTAATATTGAGAGAGAGAGAGAGTGGTGTTTAAGGAACGGGTGCGGTTGGGACAGAAAATGAGGACAGAGAGGACTAAGGTGATTGGATGGCGTGAACATTGCCCCCGGCCTAAAAAACCTTTAGGTTTTTTATAAAGAGAAATGATAATAAAAAGACAAAAAAAAATAATAGTAATAACAATGAGAAAAGAAAATTGATATTCGCGATTGGTAAAAAAGATCATAGAACTATATGAGTTTGTTTAGCGGTTTGTAAAGCGATTTTGTAAAGCGGGTTGTAAAAGATTCATAAAGCAGTTTGGAGAGCGGTGTATTAAGCGGTTGATCGAGCGGTTTTAAAGCGGTTTTGTAAATTGTTTTGTAAGCGGTTTTAAAGCGGTTTTGTAAGCGGTTTTGTAGGCAGTTTTATTGGTTCGGTAATGGGCATAAACGCACAACAGGCCTTTTATAAATTCCCGTTGCAGTTTTGACTAAAACTACTCTACAAATTCCATCTTTTCCGGGATAAATTTCCATTACCTTTCCCAAAGGCCAAGAAAGTGGAGAAACGTTATCTGTCACTATAACTACAACTGTACCTATTGTGACAGGATTGGCTTGTGTATTCCATTTTGTTCTCGACTGTAGCAAATGGAGATATTCCAATTTCCATCGATTACTGAATGATTGTATCATACCATCCAACAACGCATATCGTTTTAAAAGTGAAACTGGTTCATCATCTACTTTCATTCTAGCGGGTATAAATTTTACTGGTGATGACATCAAGAAGTAAGCTGGAGTTAAAGCTGTGAGCTCAGATGGATCCTCACTTAAAAGTGTAAGCGGTCGAGAATTGATAACTGATTCAATTTGTGTAAGAACAGTTAACATTTCTTCATACGTTAGTAACTGTTCACCTACCACACGACGCAAATGGTTCTTAAAAGCCTTAACAAATATTTCGAAACAGCCACCAAAATGAGGACTTCGAGGAGGATTGAACTTCCACTGTATACGATTATTTGCAAGCTCAGTGGCAAATGTATCATGAAATTCAATCGAGTTTGTAAGTGTAAATATATCTGATAATGCATTTTTTGCTCCAACAAAATTCTTTGCATTATCTGCATAAAGAACAGAAATAGCGCCACGACGCGCAATAAATCGCTTGAATGCAGAAAGAAATGAACTGGTACTAAGGTCTGTAGTAAGCTCAACGTGTACAGCTCGAACCACCATACAAACAAAAATGCAAAGATAAGCCTTCATAGAGCGGACTCCACGTTTTCGATAAGGAATTATTGAAATAGGACCAGCATAGTCTACAGCGGTATGGACGAAAGCTTTAGATTCGTTTACACGATAGTCTGGTAAGTCACCCATGAGCGGTATAATAGGATGAGGATTTGCTTTAAAACAAAAGTTACATTTATGTATAACTGATCGCACTATGCTGCGGCACGATAGTATCCAATAACGTTGTCGGAGAATCGCCATTAAAGTGACTGGACCAGCGTGACAGTTATGACGATGATAATAGGAAATAATTAACTCAAGTATCCTGTCCTTTCGGGGTAACAAAATAGGATGCTGCTGATCATACTGTAGATTGGCATTTTTTAATCTACCACCAACCCTTATCAACCCATCAGCATCTAGAAAGGGACATAATCTTTGAATAGAACGCGAGCAGCGGCCACTAGTTTTAAGGCTATAGATGACATCATAGAAATATACCTTTTGTAAAACCTTAAATATCTGTATTTCAGCATAACTAATATCGTCAGCAGAGATATTAGTAGATCTAGGAAGTCTTTTTAGAAAACGGTATATCCATACCACTGTACGGAGAAACAATGACCAAGAAGAAACTCGATGAGACAGTTCTAAAATTGGGTTTGGATCACTCCACACTGTAGCAGGAGTAGAGACTATTTTTCTTTCTTCTTCTATATCAACAGCTGTTTCAGAGTTTAGAGATGTAATTGGCCACTCAGATGATTCCAATTCTAACCATTTTGGGCCAGTGAACCAAGTAGAATTATTTACAAATGCAGTGGGTGATAAGCCGCGAGATAGACAATCACTAGGATTTTGATCACCCGCAACATGGTGAAATTTTTCAGGTCGAATATGAGAAACTATTTTTGTAATGCGAGTAGCAACAAAGGTCTTAAAGCGGTGCGGAGATGCGGAAATCCAATGTAATGCAACCATTGAATCAATGAAACAAAAAATGTCATTAATGACGTGGCGTTTATTGTAAGTATCTATTACCCGCTGAACTAGCGTAGACATGAGTAAACATGCGCAAAGTTCTAGTCTAGCAACGGAAATGGTTTTAAGCGGAGCAACTTTCGACTTAGCACATATTAAGCGAATAATAGGCGGAGAGTTTAAAGTGTTGTTCGTCTTTAAATAAACAGTAGCGCCGTAGGCTTTTTCACTGGCATCCGCAAAGGCAATGATGGAAATTGTAGATTTTTCCTCAACCCCCAAATGTCGTGGAACTCGTAGCTGTCGTAAACATTGAAGCTCCCGAATATAGACATGCCAATCATTAACTATAGCCGAAGGAAGTGGATCATCCCAGCCTATTTTAAGAATATGTAATTTTTGTATAATTAGTTTAGCGTAAAGTATAACTGGTGCTATTAGTCCTAGGACGTCAAATTGTCGAGCTATTAAAGACAAAATCTTACGCTTAGTCACAGGGTTATTATGGTTAATCGAAACCGCGTACATAAAATCATCAGTGATTGGAGACCATTGTAAACCAAGAACTTTTAAATTATTTTCTGAACCATCAAAATCTATTTTTCCTAATTGACGATCTGAAGACGATAATTTTTCAATAAGCTCCGACGTATTACTGGCCCATTTTACAAGTTCAAAACCCCCAGCCTTAACGAGCTCCCGAAGTTCTTCGCAAAGTCTTAACCCGACAGGTAAGGAAGGCACAGAGTAACAAACATCATCGACGTACGTGTTATTTTCAATTATAGGAATAGCGGTAGGAAAACGTACTTTTTCATCATAGCACAGCTGGCGTAAGACTCTCATTGCAAGGAAAGGGCTACAGCGTAAACCGAAACAAACACGATTAAACTGATAAACACAAAGCGGTGAAGTTGAATTAAAGCGAAACAAAATTTTTAAATATTTACGGTCACTTTCTGAAACGCAAACCTGTAAATACATTTGTTTTATGTCCGCAATAAAGGCAAATTTATACAAATGAAAGTCTAACAAAATATTAAAAAGATCGCTTTGTAGACTATCTCCTATATACAAAATATCATTTAAGGATAAACCAGAAGATGTTTTTGCACTAGCGTCCATCACCATGCGCCATCTCGTGGAGGTCTTATCCAACCTCGCAACAGCATGATGTGGAATATAATAACCTTGGTTTTTATTATCACTTTCCACTAATGAAATGTAACCCTTATTGATGTATTCTGTAATAATTGCATCATATTCCAAACGAAGTTCCTTTGATGCTGACATTTTACGCTCAAGAAAATAAAATCGTTGCTTAGCCATATCATAAGAGTTTCCTAAAACGGCTGGACTCTCTGAAAAAGGTAACTTCACTGTATAGCGACCAGTGGAATCGCGAGAAAAAGTATTGGTAAATATGCGTTCATTCTTAATAGCGTCTGGACTCAAAGGGACAGAACATTGCACCTCTTCTAAATGCCAAAACTTTTTTATTAAATTTTCTAACTGCGGTTGTTCTACTAAAGAACACAGCGAAATAGCGGTATAACTGTTACAGTTATTGGTGCAATCAGAACCCAATAAGGGGACGTTACCGATGATAATATACCCGAATATTGTTTCGAAAGCGGTAGGAGTGCCAGGTGCGCCAGTAACACGACCCGACAACATTATATCGGCGTAATGCGGTGCACCAATAAGTATCTCTATCTCTGACGGATGAAAATAATTTTCATCCGCCAAAGTAATATTGTTTAAATGTTTCAGCGAAGACTTTTTAACTTGTGCCACCGGTAAACAGTCTGTTATTTTGTCTATAGTAAAGGCATTTAAAGGTATAGAATTATTATTAATCCGAGAAGAAAGAACGGTAGAAACTTCTCCTATTATCGGATTTGAAGCGGAACCTATACCTTTTACAAACTTATTCGAAAATTTAGTAACCTTTAAATTTAATATTTTGCAACATTTCATGGTTATAAAAGTGCTTGAGACGCACAATCAATTAAAACACGAACTGTATGTGGTTTACCATTTAAATCATATATATATACTTGCGCCGTACCTAATAAACATGTATTATTACTTTCGGAAATAGCCGGCCGAATATTACAAAGTGAAATATTTGAGTTATTAATCGGCTGATTGTCGCTGCGTGGAGGTAAATTAGGTGTATTATTAGCGGGAGGCCCAGCAAGCGGCGCAGTTGCATTGCTCATGCGATTCAAGTTATTAGCGTGCATGTTTTCTTGAGAAACAGTCGCATTACGACACAGCGTAGAATGATGTCTCATGCGGCAATTACGACAATTCCATGCAGACTTACACTTATTTAACATATGCGATAAACTTAAACAGTTAAAACACCCTTTATTGTTTTTGATAAAAGTGTATTTATCATCTATAGACAATTCGTTAAATGAATTACATTTATATAAATTAAAATGATCGATGCGTTTACAAAATGAACAATTAGACCGCTTCTCTGTAAGCGACACAAACGCACGCGAAGAAACCGGTTTGTTATCGAATGTGCGAGTAGTATCCAAATGCTGAGCTATTCTATTATGCTCACGTACGAATGCAATTAAATCTTTATAACTAGGTATTGTAGGGTTGTTAATATTATGTAATTCGAAGGAACGAATTGTACTAGAATCTAATTTCTTCAATGATAAATATAGTAATATAAAATCAGCTAAATTTTCTAATTGCAATGATTCTAAACTTGATATTGCGGTGCAGTAATTGTCAAGAAACAATTGTAAATTTTTATGTGAAGCGGTGGTAAGCGGTTTGAAGTCTAGAATCTTTTGCATATAAGCTGAACCCAAACTTCGTTTGTCATGGTATTTGTTTATAAGCGTTTGCCAAATTAAAGCATAATTTTCAGCATTTGGAATTATACCTGCACAAACAGAGAGGGCCGAATCAGATAATTTACTTATTAAATATTGAATTCGTTCGTGATCTGTAAGATCAGGATTTTCATGAATGGTACGTTTAAAGGATTCGTAAAATAACGGCCACTTAATGACATCACCGTTGAAAATCATTAATTCCAACTTTGGTAAGTGAAACGATTTGCGTTGGTGTTGGTTTGCATCAGATAAATCATTCCTACCTACAACAAATTTATTAAATTTCTCAAAAATGAATTTACAGTGACAATACATGTCTTCAAATGAATTCATGCAATTAAAATTGACAGTGTATAAGGGATTAATAGTTAATTCGATAACATTTATTTTACTCACTGTTTCACAAAACGAATCCCGAATATTATCAATTGATATCATACCCGATAAAAAAGAATTTATGTCAGCCTCCTGCGAGGTTTTCTTTGACCTATCATACAAGTCTTGTACACGTGAAAATAAATTGTCTCGTTTTGCAATTAAAACGGCTCGATCAATTTCAAGCGAACTGTTAGCGCCTTGTTTCTCAGAAGCCGCTTTACGAGTCTCCATAATGACAAAGATATATATATATTAAATTAAATTAAATCAAATCAAATCGCGATTTGAAACAAACTAAAATAGTATATCGCGGCTCGAAAAGGACCAAACAATGTAATGGCGGAGACCAAGAAAAGGTGGGCCGAGGGGCAAGTGGAATGCGGCGTAAAAAGAAGAAGAAATATGGGAAACACGACTCACATTTAGTCCTCAGGCACTTCACTTGTCTCCGTGGGAGAAGACCACGCATAGAATATTAAGCGGTAAGTACTTGGTACTCTGCGGTAGCGTAAATACAGTAATAGAAGTGAGCAAGCGTGACCTCGCGACGGCGGTAGTGGCTTCTCTCTGAGGCGCGGGCGCAAGTCTCATAGTCCCCTCCTTCCACACTTTAATATTGAGAGAGAGAGAGAGTGGTGTTTAAGGAACGGGTGCGGTTGGGACAGAAAATGAGGACAGAGAGGACTAAGGTGATTGGATGGCGTGAACAAATTGAATTGTTAATTGTTTTTTTTATATTAAAACTATACACTTAATTAAAATGTTATCGTAGGAATTCATCAGCTAAATTAATTACCAGCAAAACCTATTTAGATAACATTATAAAGTTTAATATCATGAAATTAAAAAAATATATTATTATTTACTCTTCATTCTTATTTTAATCGAATCAATTTGAAAATAATGTTAACAATATAGGGTCTGAAAGGGGGTCATAATACATTTTCCCTCATTGGGGGTACGATTATTTGTAAAGCATAAACATACGATCAAAAGACTGTAAATATAGATAAACAATAAAATGGTGATCCGATTTCTGTATCAAAGCAGTTTTTTTATATATAAGCCTTATGTGCTTGACACACTTCATCTACTTCTTGTAAAAGGCACGCCCATTTCTTTACGGCGTATTCCTTCACCGTACAGAAATATTAGTCTTTTAGTGCAGAGGATTCGAACTTCGAACCCATACCCATACGACAATTGAATTGGATGTATTTGAGCCTCCTGCCAGTTTGCCCCCCTTTCTATAAAAAAATAGGTCTCAGTTTAAATCCCGGATAAAGCTAGCTCTATGTCGTCAGCAAATCTGAAATGATTAAGGTTCAATTTGTTAATACTGATTCCAAAATGCTTCCAGCCCAAGTTCTTGAATATATTTTCTAACACTGCTGTGAAGAGTTTTGGGGAAAGTGGATTGCCTTGCCCAACGCCTTTTGGAACGATAAATTCTTATTTTTGTTGTTCAAGTTGGGCTGTTGCTGTGGTGTTTTTGTAAAATTCTTACATGTATTTTTCTATAATTTGCTTCACAACAAGAATATGGTCGATGGTGAATAATCGGCGAGAAACCCAGCTTGCTATCTCGGTTGGTTTTTTTTAGGTGTTTTGATATTCGCCGGAGTACTATTCCGCTGAAAAATTAATTAGCGTTTTTTCGAAATTTCTACTATCAGGTTAGGTAGGTTTATCATATTCAGAAGTGCGGTCAAGAAAGAACCAATTACGCCAAAAATCATTGTGCGTTGGGGGAGTTTTGCGGTACAATAGACTCCCACAAAATATAAAAAAAGTGCAGACAGTCTAGCAATATTTAAATGAAGACTTAAAGACCATCTATTGAGTGATCCCGATCTACGGAAATGAAAGTCCACCCAATTAAATAATTCATCCTTGAAGTTCTTCAATGACCCACGACGTGATAAATTGTATCTTTAGCATATAAGTTAAATAAAAGAAGAAATGTATTTAAACCCAACGACACAAAAAACAAAACAACAACAAAAATAAAATAATAGCTTTTTTCAACCTCTTTAATTACCAATTCTTAATTATCCTTAGCTAACTTGACGAATATCTCATTATTGTAAAAACATTTTCAAATTATACTTTTTTTTAAAATCTATATTTTATAAATTATAAAAGAACATTTGTTACCATATCTTAACGAACAGTTGATTTAATTATAATAACATTGACTACTTACACTACATTACATTTTCCTAATTTCCGTTCGCGCCCTTTTGTCAAAACGTCAATCTATGACAAACACCTATGCCTAGCGAAAAATTGAAATTTTAAATGGAAATCTTGAATATTTTTGCATAGATCTTTTATTTTTATTATTTAATTTGTTATTAATTACCCGAAAATTCACAAAACATGAACTCTAAAATGAATTTACAGTATTATTCACTTTAAACGTGGAGTATTGAACAAAATATTAATGAATAAAATTGTTCAAAACGAAATAGAATTACGAAAAATAGCCAAAGAATCACCGTTCGCGTAACGCTGGTAAACTCGCAAACGAACTACTGACTGAATACTGCTCTCTCTTGCTACTACACTGTGATACAGACAAAAGGCCTGCAGTGTGCTAAGAGAGGTCTATGAGAGGAATAGAGAAAGAAATCGCCTTGCCTGATCACACTTTTAGTAACGCTTACGTCACGCGTTCGCCAGCTTACTCCCCAAGTCAAGCGTGCGTAAAGAAGTTTCATTTCAATAAAATCTTACAGGTTTTCAACTATCTACAGAAGAATCATAAAACATAATTCCAAGTTTGCTATCTATTATTGAGTCAGTTTTTTAAATCGATATCGGTACTAGAGATTAAATGACGGAGTTTGTGATGTTTTTTTCCTACTCAAAAGTTTCCGCCATTACGTAGAATCTCGGCACGTCGTATAATTATAAAATATGGTGCCACCGTACGTATACAATTTCACGAGTACCAAAATATATCCAAGCAAGGAATTTAAATAATTACAGTAATAGTACTTAGGTCCCTCATGCATAGGCATACCTAATATATCTCTTATTTATTTTATAATGTCCTTAAATTCAGCTGTAAGTTGGAAGCAATTATGTGTATTTGTGCTTGTTCATACTGAAAGAACTGTACAAGTTAGATCCTCTCGCAAGGAGTGAAACAACATGATGACGTGATTATGTTCAACTCAGAGTAGTCAACTTAACAAAAGTTCTGGAACAGATCTGATGGATTTCGAACGTGTTAAATAGTAATCAATATCACTAACACCTCTCAAATACAATTAAAATACTAATGGCCATGAAAAATCTAAAAAAGTTAATTAGTTGGTTTATTATGTGTTTATCACGTGAGAAATTTTGTACATTTAAAAATCGTCGGCTGGGTTTTGTATTCTAACATAATTTAAGCAAAAACATGGACATTCCGCGTCGTAGACTTGGACCTGTTGCAGCCACGCTCATGGGCATTACCTAGAGCTACAGGCAATACAGGGCCAATGTTGAACATTCTGCGCCTCAAAATAGTATCCACCTAGTTCCGAATCCCGTTACTCGATGTCCGAAACCGCTGATATTGACGTGAGGTGAGTGGCGATCGCTCACCTTATTGTTGCCGAATTATGCCTTAACTTTGAATGTTATAATTTCATTTATTTACTGCGTATTTGTTTTTAAATTAAAGTCTTTGAAACTTCCATTGTTTCTAAAAAACATGAAATTTCAATAATTAATAAACATACAAGACGTACAAACTCGTTTAGTTATTTTGTTTCAATATGTACTAATAATTAATAATGCTAATTGTTTTTAAGGTAATTTCCGGCATTATCGAAAAGTTTAGTTGGTATAAATATGCCGCTGAAGATAAGAAATGTTACATCGAGGAATCCTATGACTGCAGTAAAAATGTTTCTTCATTTTGGGATATTACTTCTTTTGTCTCCAGGAATCTTTGGTAAGATAAACTTCATTTAATTTTATCTCTTTTTATACGCAATATTTTGTGGGTTTTGTCCAACAGTCATCCTTAGCGCTGTCTCGTCAATAGTAGCTATTATTATCACATTAATTTTGCAAACAAATTTTCGTTGCATCTTTTAATTTGCTCAGAAGATATCATAGCTTTAAAATAATTCCTCAACAAAATAATTGCAACTCAGACAACGAAGCGCGCGGAACAATGTCCAATAAAATGAAGAATGTTCACAGGCGAAGTGAGCGTTTCGGAAGCTGTAGATGGAGACAGCCGAATAATAGGTGGCCAAGATGCCTCTCCAGGCATGGCTAAATACCAAGTTTCCATTCGTGTTAAAAAACGAAATGAAGATATGCATAATTGCGGGGGGTCTATTATAAACCAACAGTACGTCTTAACTGCCGCGCATTGCATTGTTGGGTGAGTAAATTTTTTCATTCCTTTTCATTCCATTGTAACAGAGCAGTGTTGGCCTAGTGGCTTCAGCGTGTGACTCTCATACCTGAGGTCGTAGGTTCGATCTCCGGCTGTGTACCAATGGACTTTCTATGTGCGCATTTAACATAATATGCTCGAAAGGTGAAGGAAAACATCGTGAGGAAACCGACATGTCTTAGACCCAAAAAGTCGACGACATGTGTCAGGCACTGGAGACTGATCACCTACTTGCCTATTAGATTTAAATATGATCATGAAACAGATTCAAAAATCTGAGGCCAAGACCTAAAAATGGTTGTAACGCTACAGATTTTTTTTAATTTATTCATTCCATTGTATAGAAAAGCTATAATATATAAATTCTCCTCCTTGCTTGCTCACACTGAGTCGTGGTTTGGCAGATGACGTCAAACCGTTTTCATTATCATCTACTTTAATAATTTAAAATGTGTTTATGTTATCTTTTAAAGTGAAACGACGAACTTTAATGATGATATCCTTATAATTTCCAATAATAACTTATAGGTTCCGTCCCGAAGTGGTGTCTTTAGTAGTTGGCAGTCACCAGATCAAATCAGGTGGCCAGCGTTACAAGGTTAAGAAATTGGTGCCTCATGAGAAATTTTCAAAGACCACAGCGAAGAATGACGTAGGCGTCATAGAAGTCGACGGCAGCATCCAATACAACAACAATGTTCAACCAATTGGGTTGGTCAACCACCAGGTATCCGTTGGAACGCAATGTCTTTTGACCGGTTGGGGAAAAATAAACGCCGTGAGTATATTAACTTTGTTATATTCTTCCAACGAGAAATAAATATCGTTTCTCTGGTCGTCTAGTAATATATGTATAGGAATGTAATGTAATGGTGAATGTGGTAAATCACAGAACAGATTTTATCTTATTTTTACTTATGTAACTTAAATGACGTTGTGGTTTATGACATTTTCTTTTGAATTATTGTATCTAAAGGGAGGATAAAACTTGCTGAGTTTTTTGCCCGTTCTTCTCAGAACAAGACCTCCTGGTAGTCTTGCGAACGGATGGCGTAGTTTTGCGCTTTCGCGAATTTTGTAAACGTTTTTGACATTCATAAGCATGCCTTAAGTCGCATCTAAACTGAATAAATAAATTTTGATTTGATTGATTGAATAGTCGGTGAAAAAGTGTAGAAATATGGAACACAATAGTATATTTCATTGCAAAGAGTTCCGACAAATTAGACAGTCGGAACAAGTTGCAATGACGGTTCCGTACGTGTACTGAACAACTATTTTTAATACAGTTGCGAAAAAATTAAGCAATTTAATAAAACTACATTATGCTTTTTTTTTCTTCTCTCCACGCAATAAATTCGTTGTACGACTTTTACATTTCCGGTAAAATGTTCTCCGAAGCATTTTGATCAATTACTTAAATTGAGTTCGGGTGGGTGAGTACTCATTTTGTGCAATAAACAACTAAACTCCCAATATTTTTTTTAAACGCCAACATTAAAATAATATAAGCAGAGTTTTTTTATTTGTTTTCTTCAGCCATTGCGGGTGGGCAAAGGGAACTATGCCCATACAGCCAAGTCTTCAGTAGAAGTTTTTAATTGATATGAAATGAAAAGAAAGCTAACGTACGCCGTCGTCTTAGCGTCGTCAGCGTACGAGGCGTAGAGCAGACTGCCTATCTTCTAGCTGACTGTAAACTTCTCTAAATTGTTTCTAAAATCGAGAAAACATTTAGTTTAATCCGTCTTCGTAACAATATATCAAAGTTATATTCATCATTAACAATAAAAGGAGTTACAATTTAATTTTAAAAAGTTATTATTTTAACATTTTTAATACATGTTGATTAATATTACAGGAAAAGAACATTTTTCCAAACAATCTTCAAATGTTGTATTTCAATACTATAAGTAATAACGAATGCACTCAACGACTGTTACGCACGCCTTCTAAGAAATTTATGCCTATCGATAAGGGACAAATCTGTGCTAAGCGCCCGAACCACAAAGGGACATGCCAAGTAAGTAAAGTAACAATAAAACTGTGAAATATGACTCGGTGGACGTTACAGAGAGAGATAATATTTTCATTTCAACGTATTTAAAAAAATATGTCAAAAGAGCAAGTATCGGGGTTTTTTAAATTCGAAAATCAGTGACATGTTTTAGAAGTAGAAGACCGATCACTTACAAACGACGCGTTTGTTTTTATATTTTAATTGTTATTTGATTTCTCTTACAGGGTGATTCCGGTGGGCCCCTGGTTATTAAAGAAGGAAACAATTTTGTTCAAATTGGAATCGTGTCCTGGGGAATTCCTTGTGGCTACAACTATCCTGACGTATTTGCTTCAGTCTTTGGCATTCTTTTAGACTTTTCCAGCCTTGGCTTGAAATTGAAATATTAAGTCTAAATTAAAAATGGCCACCAAATTATTAAAAATACCAATATAATATAAATACATAATATACCATATCAATTTGTAAAAATACGTACTCATATTTTAAATTGTGAAAACTGAATCCGAACAAACTGACCACAGAGCATTGATTTCATATGTATATAATAGTAACTATAAAAATAATAATAGAGAAGCAATAAAGGGTAATAAATTTTACAATTCCAGTAATGGGTTTCGAAAGTATTTCTTAAACCGAAACTAAACTAGTTTATAATAAAACATATTTATTTAGGGTATTGTGTTCTAAATATTTCCAAAAAATTGATGTAGAGTTGTCATAACAACTATAATAATATATGTATATAGTAGCTTACCTTTAATTTAATTTTTGATAATTTTTGTTTTAAACATTTTATAAAAGTGCCCTCTGTGTCTTAGTTGTTTTACTAAGTTGTTCTAAACTCTACAGTCCAATTGTCTGAACTTCAATTAAAAAAAATGAATTTATTTATTTTTATCTGTATTTAAGTTGTTGATTCATTTGAAAATTCTTGTGGTAAATCTCTTAATGTCTATAAATATATAACACAAAGTCGTCTTATTTACGCCACTGACAACTTAAGATAGGCTGAACTGATGTTAGTTATCTGTTTTTATATGGATTCTACTCCGCTCCGAGAATGAGTAATAAAATATATATATATATCGGACAATGAACAATAAATAAATTTAAAAAATGCAAACTACATGTGGTGCCATCTATTGACAAAACTACGCAAGGCAAAATGGATATCAGACGGGACTTACAGTTGGCCAACTTCAGTATATTTTAATTAATGTTTATTATATATTATAAATAAATTTCTGTATTTGCGAAAACTGTTATATTAATGTTATTATCTTAATAAAATCATAAAATAAGCTTAACTAAAGCGGCGGAATGAAGTAAGCCGGACCGGCTAGGAATTAATAGTCTGAGAAATGCTGATTCTTGATGTTACAAACGACTATCGCCGAAACGGCTTTTGTGATGCAGCAGAAGTATAAGTTATTAACTTACTCATGTGATAACTTTCAACGATTAAGTTTATACGCAGAGCGAAATGAATTGTTTTTCCGTCTAGCACCTAAATCTTGTGTCCCTACATGACACCTTATCATAACGCGTTTTTCATTAATAACATTTTTCGTATACATCCGTGACATCCTTGCAGTAATGGACAGTTCGCTGTTGTAGTCTTCAATAGTTTTTCTGGTTCAATCAAGATTTCTTAATCTGGGTGACTCTGGTGGACCCTTCATCAGTGATGGTGTACAAGTTGGCATGTCTAGGGGATGCTAAGGGGAAAGGTGATTTTTTACAATTTTTGCAATAACATAAAAAAATACATACAACCCTTAACTTTCACCGCTCTAGAGTGAACTTTAACCTAGGTCTAAAATCTCCAATATTTTCCAAGTTCCTTCTATCAAAACCAACCTAGGAAATCAGGCACCTCCCGTTCGAATTCTTTACAACTTTAACGGATTGAACACAGCTTATCCGGAGCTGGATATATTCGATAGTGGGCTGATCGGTTTTAGAAAAAGCATTGTTCGGTACCTTTCTCAAACCTAATTCGCTGTTTTGCTGATGATTTATTTTCTCTACTTTAAGTACCAACATTTGGTAAATTAATTTTATTTTATTTTATTCTGTAATTTTCTTATCTTGTTTATATTTTTTATTGTATTTTTATGATTCCTATTTTTAGCAAAACTTATGTTTACATAATATGTTGTTAATGATAATGTTATTAAATATAATATTAATTATATTGTCGTACATATTAGTTAGAAGATTTTATAAAATTATCAGTAGATTTCGTAATATGTATGATGTTGTAGACTTAATAAATAAATAAACTTCTATTTTGTATTAGTTACTTAAAAGCTTGTGCGATTAACTCTGAGCTTCATATTAAAGTTTTCATTGCGGAAAACCGAAAAGTTTCTGTGGTAGCATAGCAATATGTTACGCGTTGGTATGTACTTAGAATCCTTTTGGATACTAATAATAGTCTCGTGGCGTTAAAACCTTAAGTGGCCTGACTTTGCATCCGTATGGAAAAGTCATACTTCTGCGACTGTGTAATGTCGTCGATTGCCACGTCATACCATACCTATCGACAATTATCTTTACCGTCCGAGCAGGTATTTATTGCCAAGATTTGAACGTACGATCTTAGGGTTAACAAAACTAGCAGGCAAAACTACTACTTTACCGTTTTGGCAATTTTAAACCCTACATTGAGGAATATTTTTCAAACGAAAAACCGAGTTAAATAAAATAAAAAAATATTTATTCAAAATATTTTATTTCCTAATTTTACTTATCTATCATCTACACACTACTACTACACTATAATATCTACATACACTGAAGAACAAATTATAACAACTTACACAACTCACAAATTTAACCCTATATATAATGGAACTAATTTAATTCCCGTTTTAAATAAGTGATGATTTGTATTACGGTTTTGTAAAAGCGTCGCACAGTCGGCAACCGCTGTCCTTGTCTGACAAATGAGGTACGCTCTAACTCTCTTTCACTCTACCTCAAATATTTATGATCTTTAACCGCCAGCAACCCTCATTTGCGGCCAGATATAATTAGGCACCCTTATATGAAAATTAATAGAAAAAAATTAGCTTCAATTTGACATATAATTAATAGATATCCGTTATAAACGTATAAATATATCGAAATCATACCTGTTTACACTTGGCTGCAAAGAGGTGCGGCCATGTGCGCAACGGCAACCGTGATTTTTTAGAATCTTCATATTAATTACCGTGATGTAGACGTTATTTTATTTAAAAATTAAATGAACGTAATCTTTTACCAAAAATCAATTCAAAATAATTTAATTAAAAATATTGGCGGCCAAATTTTGATAGGCAACCTAGTAAATATATATTCTCCTAATTATAAATAAACATAAAAATTTGGTTTTAAACAAAAACTCGATGAACGCACCAATCCTGCAGTGGGATCTCGGACTAAAAAGAGATCGAGTGAAACGCTTCTTATATAGCCACTTGAGCACTATTGCCTTCGAAAATAAAACTTGAAGACTGATGAGAAACTTTATGTATTCACATTTTTCAAAGATTATAAATTTGTTATATTTATCAAATTATTTACGAGGAAGAGGTTATTAAGCAGAGTGCCACGAATAATTTATTAGACACTGGGTGACCTATCAGGGAACATTGCCAATTTAATATATCTACTCTTTTTATTTGGTAATTGGGCCAGCTTTACCATCGTCCTATGGGGACTCATTTTCCTAAATTTACCACATTAGAATATCAGTATGGAAATAACCCCTGAAATGTCAAAGTTGAGACTTTTCTAATGTAGTCTCCATAAAAGCTCAAAGTTATAAATGAAAAATTCACCAAATTACAATTCTTTGATTTTAAATGTTTGAATCAATTTAACTGTGATCCAAAAAATATCAATGCGTTGAATAAAATTTTCTAAATTATAAACTTTGAAGTTCTTAATACATTAATTAGAATTAAACTTTTAAGATATATAATTGTAGGCAACGATCCTTTTTGACTATACCTCACGTATTAATTTTGGCAACCAAGACAAGCTACAGATAATAATACAAAGGGAGAAAAAAATTTAAACACCTATATTATATACTATGGGTATTATACTGCGATTGAGGTATTTCCGACATCGAATCGTTTTTCAAAGGCTGGCAATACGAGCCTTCTGGCATTGTGAGTGTCTATTAGCGGAAATAAACAATGAAAAAAAGTATAAAAAAGAAGTATACAATGTATAAATTTGGCCCGTTTGCCCATTAAAAAATAATAATAGTAAAAATATGTTTATTATGGAAGATAAGATAGACAGGTATTACTCATCCCACGTCATTAAATTTAAACCTGTAGGCATACTCATCGGCAAAAAAGACATACATTAATTAATACAAAGTTAATTCAAAGACATACACACTGATAAATTAGTTAATATTTTGTCCTTATGAGAAGGCACATATTCACTTTCCATCGCTTTCGTTTACTTTTCTCTTGTAACTGTTTATATTGTCAAACAATTACGTCAATTGTCAAGTCACATATCACTAAAAACAGGTTGGTAACCAACGTTTCAGAAAATTCATTTATGTTTCGTGACTTCTGTCGTGTTAACAGAAAGCTTAGAATTCAAAAAAGCATATTTTCAAAAAACAAACTTCAGAGTCATAATATTTGCTTTATATTGGTTGCTTTTAATAAGTTTACCAAAGTTTCGTCTTTAGCTGTCGGGCATTCAATTTCGTAGTGTAACACTTTATAATGTAAAGCTAATTATTCGTGATTGACCGTAATCACACATTTTAATTCATTAAAAGAGGCAATTAATTAGTTCCATTAGATTTAAGGTTTAATTTGTCTGATACTTCAAAGAAATACTCAACGTTCTCCAGTGTATGTAGATTAATAAGTTAAAATAGTTTTAAGGAAATAAAATATTTTGAATAAATATTTTTTATTTTATTTAACTCAATATTTAGTTTAAAAAAGATTTCTCAAATTAATGCAAAGTATAAAAGTGCCAAAACGTATCCCGTAGGAGTTTCAAATCCCGGCACTGAAATTTTTTATTTCTATGTGCGCAATACTCCTCGGCCTGTGAAGATAATTGTCGAAAAGAAACTGGCGTGTCGTGGCATGGCAATCGACGACAGTATTTAGTCGCAAAACTATGACTCTTCTATAACAACAAACAAAATATCTTTATTCATATAGGTAAGCAAGTACACTAATTATGAACGTCAAAAAAATTTAAATGTAAATTTACATTTACAACCAGTTCGCAAGTCATGGCGGAAAGTTTCTTGCCCGCCCTCTAGGCGGTCTTTTCAATCGCCAAGCTTTAACACTTTTAATATAAGATATACAAAATATTGAAAAAAACATATGCAAACTAAGGCCAACGCCCAAGAGTTGTAACTCTGCCACTGGCTAGAGGCCAGTGCATTAGCATCCAAAAGGATCTGAAATGAGAGGCAATAATATTTAAAACATATATATATACATAATAACATTTCATGTTATTACATGTACACAAGTATAAGAGAGATAAATTGTTCACATCATGGTCACAAAACACGCCGACTCCATCATATGATTCTTCCCAGGCGTTAAATATATGCGAAATCGACTTCACACCGGCATCGATTGTGGAGCGTCCCTTAGTAAAACCATACTGTTTTTTATGTAAGAGTTTATTTTTATTAAAATGTAAAGAAAATTGGTCTAGCATAATCATTACAAAAACTTTGCTCAACGCCTGGGAAATCTGTCTGATACTTCAAAGAAATACCAACTAAATGTTTTCCAGTTGTTAAAATAGATTTGAGGAAATATTTTTTTTGTATGAACGGTCCCTTTTAGTATTGGAAGACCATATCATTTCAGTTAAATAGACTTGAAATTGTAACATCCATTTTTATTTACAAAACAAAACTATAACTATTAATTTGAAATGTAATTATTTATCCATTTCACGTAACAGTATACCCTTGTATAAACATCAGGTTTCCCCTTAGCACAAGGAACACCCCATGATACGATGCCAACTTGTACACCACCACTAATGAGGGGTCCACCAGAATCTCCCTGCAGAAGAAACGTTGATTAAACGATAAAACTTTTGAAAACAAAATTTAAAACGAACTGTCTATAACTGCAAGGACAGTTCGCGGATGCAACACGCAAAATGTAAATAAATGCGTTATGATAAGATAGTCATGTGAGGATAGAATTTTATTTATATAGGATCGTGTCTGAAACGTAACTTATGAAAGCATACAGAAATTTTGTTGAAACCAACAATATTATCTACAAGACACGAAAACACCGTTATGCAGAAATCTTTTTGATTTCTCTGTAAAGGGCATATGTATAAAATGACTTACCAGTGGCTGGACCACTGGTAAGTTGGTAAGGTACATAATCAAGAATGCACTCTGCGCCCTCTGTAACTCCCAATAGCGATCACGACGTTTTTGTATGCCATGAAGTCTCTCTAATAATTGACAAAATTCAATTCAACCTTGTGTTAAAAACAGACAAAGTTAGCAAATGATATGCATAGATGGCGCAATAATAAAATTAATATCTTCTTATCGCTTTACTGAGAGTTAATTACTTACTTTACACGTTCCCTTTCTTTCCTTATTTAATGTGCAAAGTTGTTTGTCAATAATTGGAAGAAATTTCTTAGATACGTTATCAAGCCTTCTATTGCACTCTTCCACATATATTGTTGTTAAATTATAGACCACTTGAAGGTTTTCAGGAGCCACCTGTGACTGAAATGATTCAACAAATGCTTTATTTTAATTGTATTAGTGAGTTCTCTTATCAATGCCAAATAAATGACCATTCTGATTTGTTTTCTAATAAGTTTTGGGAGTGCATTTGCCACTCCCAAAACATAGTATTGGGACATTTTAATTGTCGAAACACCATCAAAACAAATGAAATGACATTTTTTTATAATAAACAATACCTTAAAAGAATTCGTTTTATTTGAACAATCTGTGACCAGAATTCCAATTCACTGCGGTGAACCACAATCAATTGAAACGTATCATCATTTCGATATGGTATATATAAAATTATTATACAGATTAGAATAGAATATATTACTCTTTGGTCGAATTTTATATAACGAAACTTTCGCACATCAGTCTTACCCCATCCCTTAAGTGTGCACATTGCACCAGCGCCTATATCACTCGTTGGTAGCTTTATTGGTTGAATGTTAGTATCAAACTTGATAGAACCAACGATCTTAAGAAGTGAGATGTCATTCTTCAATGTATTTGCATTGTAATCCTCGTGGGTGACGATGGAATTTACGTCGTACGAGTTTCCACCAGAAGTGCGTTTGTTAGTTCCTACCATTACTTGGACAGTGTGGGTTGGGACTCTAAAAAAGCAAACTACTATATATATGTATTTCGAGCATAAACACATTATATACTATTCACATAACTCGAAGTTGACGATAAGCGAGGATATAGGGGGAACACAAATAAGCCTCTCTCAACAGCCCTTAAAGTTCTAAAAGCCATTCTACTAAAATGGCCTAGGTATACAACTGTTAAGGGAATTTCACCAGTTCCTTCACTAAAATTATTAACTTTTATTTAATACCTGAAGGTGCAATGAGCAGCAGTTAAAATCCATTTCTGAGTTAGGATCGTGCCACCACAGATATGCATTGTTTCTGTGAGTCCCTCGAAAAGAAAACGTCTGATTGATGCTATATAAGGGGCAGAGCTATCAGCTGCGTCCTCCCCACCAATAACGCGGGAATCCAGATCGTTATTTGTTTCACCTTCAAAAAGAGGTAATCTATTCATAATTAAAATCTATACTTTTTCAGACAGCAAGACATGACGAATCCTTCACTGGTGCAATAATCCGTCTTATTTGACCAGTCCAATCAACGTCTTTTGTAGTGGTGCCTTGCTGTTGCTTACAGTCTAATAGAAAGGTCTCATGACTTTAAACTTTTGTACCTACTGATGTTTCAAAGTCAAAAAGTCATTTATTTATGTTGGTAACACAATGTACACTTATGGACGTCAAAAAAGTAATATACATTAAAGCTTCTAATTTTACACTGACGGCCAATTCTCAAATTCCTTAATTTGATAATTGGCCGCGTAGAACGGAAGAGGAGAAAATGGCAATAAACTCTCCGCACTCTTTTTAATCACCCAGTTTTTTTTACACAACGTTTGTAAGGATCTGCAAACATTACACCATGTTCTAAGTAATAAACAATAATATTGTAATTTAAAAACAAAGATTTGTCAATCAGAGGATTGTCAGCAGGAGGCATGGTGAAATAGGAGCTCTCACATTTACAAGTTTCGTTCTGTGGGTGAAATTCCAACAACTAAGCATCTAGAAGTATGAGAGTGAAGAATAACATTGGGTTTCCAGCATCGAATCGCTCAGAATAATATCCTAGGGAGGTCAACTCTGCGCTCTAAAACTTCACATCGACCTATCCGTAGAACAGAGTTCCATCTGCAGAATTGATAGTTTTCAGTAGAGGCTAGAGAAGTTGTTGACTTGTGTAATTCTTAAACAGTGAGACTTGAGATTTTGATTTTTTGGTATGATATGACAACACCCCAGCCTAGTTAAATGCTATGTAGTGTATATTTCTTATCCTCTTATTTCACTAATGTATACAAATATTGTTTATCCTATTTTAAAAGAGTAAGTGCGGAGGTTCTTGTTTATTCTTCTCCACATGAAACTATCTTTAAGGGCAACTAGAATCATCTTTATATATTATTTAACGTTCAAAAGTGCTATTTGGATTTCTAAATGGAATAAATGATTTGACTTTGACTTTGAAAACAGAGGAGGGGAAAATGTTAAAAGGAATTTAGTATAGTGGGAAAATTTATAATGAGCGGTATGTGACTTAAACAATGAAGGCTATCGCTGACATCAAAATCTTTTATAATTGTATAACTTTTGTTATGATATGTGATACTTTGAGTTGTATTTTATTTGTCGAAATTATGATTTATCATGCACGAGCACCTACTATTGCGATATTTCTATTCAAACAAAAGCGTAAAACAAACCGGCAACGTCACATCTACTGGCGTCACTCAGAATGTATTACATACAAATTGTTTTTTGTAAATACGAATAAAAATTATTGTGACCTTGTCGGCTTGTTTTTAAATTTTGTAAATCGTTTATGATCCTCGAATCCTGATAATTCTCCTATAGACAGGAAATACTAGTATGTTGACAACGAAACAAACGATAACCTGAACAATGACTCAAAAGCGTAACCTGAATTATACGAAACACAGGACCTGCAAATAAATATTTTTTGAAGACATTTTTGACGTGATAACGATGTGATATAATTCGATGGTGCTTCAACCCTTAATCCTAACCTGCGAGTTCTGTATCAAAGCAGTTTTTTTTATTTAGTAGCCTTATGTGCTTGACACACTCCATCTACTTATTGTGTAAAAGGCACGCACATTTCTTTACAGCGCAGAAAGTCTTTTAGTGCAAAGGGTTCAAACCTATACACATACGACAATAGAATTGGATGTTTATCCATAATATGTTATTAAATATTATAGGATAATCGAAAAGGTACAGAAGAATTTCCTGAAAACTTTTTGTAAAGTAGAACCCTACGAAGTTCTCAAAGAAGGCAATTACAATTTTGCTGTATTACAATTTTATTTGAAGGTAAGAAAAACGCATAATTGCAAGGAGTGACTAAGAGATTGCACGTTCCGGACGAATCCAGTATCAACAAGGTTCCATTTCCTGCTCGATCTCGCAGCTCAATAGTTTTCTCAACTCTTAGAAATATTTTTTGTTTTTAAATAGGATCTCTGTTTACTGGGATGTATAAAAATAACTTTTAATATTATATTATTTAATTACATTTTGGTTAAGTATATGTATGTTTAATAAACAATTAATAAATAGTGCAATAGCTGTGCCAATAATATGACTGCACAAAACCCACCTCATTAATTATGAAAATGCTATTGTGCTAAAAAATGTAGTATCAAAATATGATTTCATTTATTGTATATGCTCATTAATCCAGTCGTAGTATGCTGGTACATATGCAAATACGTCTGGGAAGCCTCGAGCACAAGGTATCCCCCAGGATACTATGCCCACTTGTTTTCCATTCCTCACTAGAGGTCCGCCAGAATCACCCTGAAATGTATTAAATACTGTATTCGGACGCCTTAGTGATTAAATAAAAGTATGCAATATTATGTTTACGCCTAAATTAAAGCTTAATAATACAGTACTTAAAGTGCTTCAAATTATATATAGATATCTTTGATCAATTGTATTTAACAAGAAGGTTTCCACAGAATATTTAACTTTAGTTGGCAAGTGTTTATTTGGCTGTAGAACTAGAAAAACTCTTCATCTCCGTGGCAAGTCTTAATGAAGATAGGCTCTATTATACTCTGATAGTTCTAACGAATAAGCCCGAATGTGCTGTTTTGAGACACTGGGTTCATGTACCGAGTGTCTCAAATCAACGTAGACTAATGAATTAAATATTTATATATTTTTAATAATTTTACTAACATAGTTATAAGTTTTACTATACTAACAACATATGGACAACATTGACAACATTGATCTGAAATAAATTATTTTATTTTATTTATTTATTTTATTTTATACCAGTCTACTTACATTACATGCTCCTTCCGATTCTCTAGTCAATGTGCACATTTGGGTTTTTTCAATGGGTGTAAGACCATTTGTCTGTGCCAGTTTCTGTGAGCATCGCTTATTGCTCATTACCGTAACAGTTAACACTTGAAGATTGTCCGGTACTGTTCTTTGGTTCTGAAAATATGTTGTTCACGATAAACCCTTTTGGTTCGTGCTTTTTTGCCGGATTTATTTATTAACACTTTGTTATCATAATATACAAAGTCATACACATAAAAAACAGGTTAGGTACATAATTTATAAGGCAACGGCATTTTGTTTACACAGAAAAATGTGATTGAAAAAGGTTTTTTTTCGGTTTTCTCAGCCGGGGTTCAAACTCTCGATGTTATGGTAGAATTGCCAAAGAAAGTACGACTAACACGACCAAGGTGTCTCATCCAACTAATCGAACAGTTTTTTTGTAAAAAAAAACAAAATTAAGTTAAAAATATTAAAAACAAAAAAAAAATCTTTCTCTAATTAACACAACTTTTTGTATATTGTTAAGCAAATATACGTATGTACTTACATCTGTGAAACCCCACCCTGTCAATACACACCTAAATCCAGGTCTAATTTTAGTTCTAGAAGCTAAAGTTATCGGTTTTACCAAGTCGTTGAAGTTAAATTCGCCTTTTATTTGACAGAGTGATATATCATTCTGGAGACGCTGAATGTCAAAATTCTCGTGAATTATAATTTGCTTTATCTCATAACGATCTCCTCCAGATGACAGTTTGTTTGTTCCCACCACTGCGGCTATCTGGTCTGTTTCTAGGCTAAATTAAAAAGAAATTAAAGGCATCAATATGTCATAAAAAAAATTGTTTCTTGTTATTTTAAATATAGTTACAATATGCGTAAAACAAAATATTACTTATTTGTAACTAAATAGCCATAATATATTATTTTTTCAGGAAATATAATCCAGTTTCATAATAACGGAAAATTACCGACAAGTAACTTAAATGAATACCTGCTGGGTGCTAGATCTCAACTGGTACATGGATGCGATGATAATCAGATTCGTTAGTGTTTACATGAGCTCCCACATTGTTATTCTGGAACTAATGTTAGAACATCTGTCCTATGCTTACGTACCCATTGGTGCAGTGTGCGGCGGTGAGAATCCAAGTTTCGCTTATAATAGAGCCAGCACAGAAGTGATCATCAGATCTGTCGGTTCTCCTTAACGACACTTGGTATGGAGCCAACGATTCGTAGGCATCCGTACCGCCAACAATTCTCGATTCCTGCGCATCACCTGTAGAAATTGTTTCAAATTTTTTCGAAATCCTTTTTAAAGTATTAAATGATGATGAATGAGATACATAATATATACTTGTAATTATGTTTTAAAGAGCAGTATTGGCCTAGTGGCTACATCATACGACTCTCATCCCCGAGGTCAAGGTTCGATCCCTGACTGTGCATCAATGACTTTGTCTATGCGCATTTTACATTTGCTCGAACGGGAAGTAAACATCGTGAGGGTTACTCCAAAAAAATCGAACAGAGGAATAATCACCAACTTGAGTATTAGATTGATAAATGATCACGAAACAGATACAGAAAATTTTTTTACAAAAAATTTACTCTCATCACTTTTTTCTTACGCGCCAAAATAAGTAAAACTACAAATATTACCTATACATACCATGAACAATCCATGATAAGACAAAAAGTTTTACGATATTCAAAAACATTGTTACACAATTTAAATATTTAAAGTTAAACTGCCAATATGTCCTAACCGATGCATATGCTATTGAGAAAGGGGATGTTCTCTGCATAAATACATATTTATACTGTATATATACATATATGTCTATTAAAATTTAATTTAATAAAAATAATCTTTTGTGAAGGAAATAATATTTAATATTATTTCCTTCACAAAAGATCAATTGTCGCACAATTTGCGTGCAATTCTCGCAATTAGTTGAACAGAAAACAAGAGAACATTTACATACTACGTTAGATTAAAGGAATACAAATAACATACAAATTATAAGGGATGTATTTAGAAGTTGAAGGAGATGAGCGTCTCCGCTGAGTTGAATAGGTACTATACCTATACTTGCTCGCCACTGTCCCAAAGTGCTGGAAGACCGCTTCGATACATCCGATCCCTCTCGTTCGGCTCTCGTTCGGATCTGGCCTACTATATATAGCCCAAGCTATATATAGTAGTAACCTCCTTGTTCACAAACATACTGAAATCCATTATTAAGTGCAAGCTGTTGAAGTATCTAGAAGGCCACCAGCTGATTATTAGTAATATGTCCGGCCCTAATAACTTTAGGCCAATTTATGTGCTACCTACTTGTAGTAAAATCTTTGAAAAATTTATATTAAATCAACTTGTAAGTAACATTTTAGCATAAACAAATTATTACATTATAACCAGTTCGCTTTTATCAAGGGTCGCTCGACAGGCGATGCCGGTGTTATAGAGAAAGAAGATGGGAAGAGATAAATTCAAGGAAATTAATATACTTACCTTTCAACGATCAGCCGAAAGGAGCATGTTAGGATTGAATCTGAGAAATAGGATTAAATGTACAACATTACGAAATAAAACAAACTGGTTTGCCGCCGGACATGGCGTTGGGTGGGGCACACATCAAGAGGAGGAGAGGAGGCCTATGTCCAACCTAACCTAACAAGCAAATGATTATTCCTAAATGTTAAAGTGTATTTTTTTAAATTCAAAATCAATGAAACTTATAATCTATTATAATTAAGATTGATGGATTTCTATAGGCCTTCAATAACACATACATATATATATATAAATAGCACTCCAGACACAATAAGAACTGAATTGAACATTGTTTTAAGTTAATTTCCATGATAAAGATATGTCATGACACCATACACCGTGAGTACATTGTTAATCGACCGATTCGTGAAATGAACCAAACCATACCTGTCTTGTTTACTAGCCATTTGCCTACCATATCCATTATGAGGTCTCTGTACAAATCCCGGATAAAGCCAAAAAGCTATACGTCAAACATGAGTAAAAATGTCTAAGTGTTATTACCTACAAACATTAAGTAAAGGTAGAGTAGGTATTTCTCAGAGACATTTCTCATTAATTTTTTTTTATAGAACAGGGGGCAAATTGGCAGGAGGCTCACCTGATGTTAACTCATTATTATTAACACCGTCGTCTACTTCCTAGTACCAATATCGCTTTTAGTAACTGACTCGATAATTGGTTAATAATAAAATATTTATTTTCAGCCATGGCGATTTTCAATATAGTTCTTTAAGTCGGTTCCGCTGAATAGCAAACTTGAAATAATGTTTCATTTTTCTTCTGTAGATTAATATTATTGAAACTTTTAATATTGTTGTAAAAAACTTAACTCTCAATAAAAAAATCTCGTGTACACACGTAAGAAGCTTCTTTATGATATTATTTTTCTATAAAAGGATCTTTTGTATGTAATTTTACAGAAATTGGTTATAAGGTTAAAAGTTTAACAAAAGGCTGTTATTATCATAGACATGAATTCAAATAATACAATTATTTCATTTTAACTTATTACTAGTAGATAAGATTATAACAAAATTTAATTAATTGTATTAATTGAATATTATGAACTATTACTATCATTGTTATCGTTATTATATATTTTTGTTATTAATAGCTTCGAATCAACCGTGGTAACGTAAAAATGTGACAGTAAATTATTGTCCCATTTTTACTACACTTCAATAAAATAAATTTCAATAATTTTTCTATATGTTGGTTATGTTGATTTTTTTTATAGAAAAATAGCTATTTCTAATCTCCTTTGACAACAGATCATTAATGTCTTGATGGTTTTTTTATTTCATCTATTATTATTGGAGGTGGTTTAGGTATGTTAAGTTTTATTTCAGTGTATTTATCTTCTGTCACTTGGGGTGACATATTCTAATTCCTTTTCTTCCTGGATTTTACACGTATCCGTGTAAAATCCAAAGCATGGCAGACTAGTGTTAGGCTAATTAATTAGTCTAACACTAGTCTAAGCTAATCCTTGGGCAGTCCGCATCTTCAGTCCCAGGACCTGCTACAGCTACGCATTTCCTAGAGCTGCGGGCGATACAGGGCAGAAGGCGGGCATTCTGCGCCTCAAATAGGTTCGACCTGGTTCTTCCTAGGGAGGAAACTGATTATGACAGCGACCATCACCGAGTTGGCGAATTATTAGACCCTAGGTCATCCGAGGTCGACCACAGTGAGTCTCCATCGCGTTCGGTCTCAAGGTTGTTACCGAATTATGCTCTAACTTTAAAGTTCAAATTTATTTTATGTACTTGTTAAATAAGCGTTTAATTTCTTTCTACACAGTCTTGAAATTTCAATATAAATGTTTCAATAATCACCGATACTAATTATGTTTTTTTAACGTAATTTCCGTGCTTATCAAAAATTAGGTTTTTTGGTAATTTATTCACATAAATAAGAAATATTACATCGGGAGCAGGACTGCAGTAAAAATGTTTCTTCATTTTGGAATATTACTTCTTTTGTCTCAAGGACTCTTTGGTAAGATAAACTTTTTTATAAACAATATTGTACATATTTCAACAGGTAACAGTTGACAACAGGCACAGACGTGTAGTGATGTAAACTGTGTAGGATAGTGATGATGTTCAAGAGCTTGTGAATTCACACAATGAGAAGGTCACAAATGATAAGCTCATATCAGCGTGAACAAGAGGAAGAAATTGATAATCATGATTCTTTGGATCCAGTTCAATTGGAAGATCAAATGACAGTTGGAAACTTGACAGAAGCCCTCAGTTCGATTGAAAAAGGATTAACAATTTTGGAAAGCATAGACTCCAATGAAGAGCGCATTTTTGTTACAAAACATGGAATTAAAAAATTACTAGGATGCTACGAGGAGATATACGGGAGAAGAAAACGACTTTGTGATTAGAATTTGTGATTATTTATGAATCCTTCTACATCAAACTAACTTCAGATTGCGTTTATACACTATATTAATATAGTTTGTCATATTATCTAGAATGAGATACTATTTATTTTATTATTTTTTTGTTTTATTTAATCTCCAGTCCCAATTAAACATACTTTGTATGTCTTTATATGCAAATTTGTACCCCGACTTACGCGAATTCGACTTACGCGGATAGCGCTCAGTCCCACCTATCGCGTAAGTCCGGGGTATTACTGTACTTCGAAACTATAAGTAATAACGAGTGCACTAAAAAATTGCATAAACGAGTGGCTTATCGGGCGGGTTTGCCATTGAATAATGGACAACTCTGCGGTAAGCGCCCGAACAACAAAGGCACATGCCATGTAAGTTACAATAAAGTTGTGATGAAAATGCTGTGCCTCTAGTGAAAAGGGGTACAAGTCTGATTTTGGCCAAATTGAGTTATATATACAAAAATTTTTAGAATAAAAAGTTGCGTCTTTTGGTGTAAACTGATTCAAGTTAGCTCTTAAAATAACGAAGTTAGATTTGTACCAAATGGTACAACTGGCATTAAATTATCATGACATGGTGGGTACATGTCAACATGTGTTCTTATCAACAAAAACTTCGTTCTTTTTTTTTGTGAAATAAGATCTTAATAAAGTTGTATTTTGCATTTTCACATTTTCTGTGTGTGTAACGAGATAAATTTATTTACTTCCTTTGAAAATGCTTGGTGTTTAAAGATAAACGTTTATTTAAATCGGTATACACCAGTAAAATTAAAAGGTTCGGAGATTAAATGGACTTGAATTCTTATTCACGACTAAAAATTAAATACAATCTAATACAAGTCGACTTATACCGCGTGAATTGCACAAGATTTACGTGAAAATAGCTACAAGAAAATAGCTACGTTTGAGGTGCAAGGGGACTGTGCGGGCGGGTGGTGGCCCCGCGCATGCCCGCGATGTTAAGACCACAAAAAAGTTTTTACCACCTCATTTATGTCTCACAGACATGTATAATGCATATCGGGATGTCACCGAAAATCCAGTGTCACAAACCATATATAACTGGGTTTTTAAAGGACAAAATCTTTCCTTTAAAAAGCCATACGTAGACACTTGTGTTAAGTGCGACACTCTTGAAATGCAAATTAAATTTAGTGAAGGTGAACAAAAGCTGGCTAATGAAAGTCTCAAAGCAGAACATTTAAAAAGAGCAGAAACTATTTATGACAGGTAAGCTATGGACAGAGCACTTTCACTTGAGAAATCTGACACCATTGTTGCTTCATTCGATTTGCAGCAATGTTTACCTACACCATATCTAAAGTCAGGTGCTGCGTTTTATAAGCGACAACTCTGGACTTAATCTGACAATAAGGAACTGTACCACCAATAAACCGTATTGTTTTATGTGGCATGAGGGTATTGGTGGCAGAGGAGCTAATCAAATAGCATCCTGTGTATACAATTACATACTTAATTACGTTCCTGATGGAATAAAGCATTTAATTTTTTATTCGGATTCGTGTTCCGGACAAAACAAGAACATGCACAAGGTGTGCATGTTTTTACTTGCTGTCCGCAACCATCCCAGTGTTGAAACTATAACACATAACTTTTTTGTGCCTGGCCATACCCATATGGACTGTGATGTAGACCATGCACTAATAGAAAAAGCAAAAAAAAAACGCAAATGGACATACATCACCCACGAGATTGGTACCAACTCGTTTGGACATGCGGAAAAAAGCAATATTTTACCGTTATTGAAATGGAAACTGAACAGTTTTTAGATTTTGCAAGTCTCCTTAAAGGTCCGCTGATACAAAAAAAAGTCGATGAAGATAAAAACAAATTCAGCATTTCAGAGACTGCCATCTTTCGATACAATCGAGAAGGATTTCCTAAATTCCAATACCAGGGTTATGAAAGCGAACACTGGAATACTGTAAGCCTTCTTAGAAGACGGGGGAAGTCTCCAATGCCATGTTGTGTTTTTAAGACTGCAAACATTGCGCGTTGTTATGACGGCCCGATACCAATATCGAAAGAGTCTCTCATTAACCCAAGCGTGAGATCCTTTTACGTAAATTTATTGACTTCTGATGATGTAATTGACTCTCATCCTTTGGAACCTGTTGACAATACCTTGGAATAGACACAAATTCCGGAGCTTTGTATCGTTCATTTTGTTTTTTCGAATTTAAATGATAGCTGAAGGAGAGCTTCCTTCTTCTTCTTTTTTGTAATTTTTAATTTTTGTAATAAAACTTAAATAAATATGGATTTTTTATTTCAAAAACTTGTCATACATTTTGGATACAACTACAAAAAGAGTTTTGCATAAGTCTTTTTATATCAGGTAACACATAAGTTACATTTTGTGGAAAAGGCTACACGTTGTATTTTTTATTAATAGAGTGGAAATGTGGATACTGAAGAAAAGATATGCATTGGGTAAGTAGTTTTCATTTTAAGTGTTTATTTATATCTTGTTAATTAAAAAAGTTACATTAAAGTCAATTCAAATGCATATCCTTTTTCACATGAAGAAAACTACGTGAACCAAGGTACAATTTAAGTTATATCCACTAAAGGTTTTTTTTTGGTCTGGGTACAAGTCATTATCTTTTAAAATATTAATTTTAGGCAAAAATAAATATTATTATATGAAAGAGCGTATATTTTATACTATAAATGCATATAACAGTAATTCATCTATCAACTAGTTAAAGTACAGCGAACGATAATGTGGGTTAATTTGGGCGCGCCAACAGTTTTTCTCGTCTCCTGTAAAGTTGCGTTATTCAACTTATACCCCTTTTCACTAGAGGCACAGATTATGACTCTGTGGATATAGTGGATATCCATAGAGACGTTTATGCCAAGTCATTTAGAAACCTTGCCGTGTGTGATCTGGTCTGGGGCCTTCATAAGTTCTCATGATATTTTCATTCATATTCTTTCTCCAATCAAAAGATCAAAAGCATTTAAAAATATTATTTTTCATAATATTGTTAATTTCAACGTATTTTTTGAAATACGTTGAAATTAACAATTATTAAATTAATGCATTAATTATATTATTTGGTGTTAAAAGAGTGTGAAGAAAAAGGATCGGAATTTTATTATCTTATTCTAGGAATAGAAGACCAATCAAATTCACGATCGTTGTTATACTTTAATTAAATTTGTCGCACAGGGTGATTCCGGTGGACCACTCGTTTTTGAAGAGGGCGACAAATTTAGTAAAGTGAGCAAAATAAAGTGATCAAATTCAAAAATATTCGACATTGTAACATATTATGATCGAAATAAACATCACTTCAATTAAAATTATATTTTATTCTACTCCAAATATTCTTGATACAATTATGTCTAACATATTATTTATATATAACAGATACAAAAGTACAAAAGAGCCCCTACGAGCATAGCCCAGTCAAGTCTTTTTGGTTGGTTTAACCTTGGCATCTGGTCCAGGTAGATATTGTACTTGTACAAATTTCTCGGCCTTCTTGCGAACGCGGCTATATGCTTACGGAAAGACATGCCGCTGTCGAGCGAATTGAAAATGGCCGTTAAACGTTAAGCTAAATCCATGGTGTATCGACGAAAACGTGAAATTGAAATAAATCGGAGCTTCCTAATCCAAAGTTTTATCAATTATATTGTATATAATTTATCTAATCAATCTTAAAAACCAATTGTAATTATGAAAGCATGTTCTGAAGGAAGACGTGTTCATTTTGCGTGTATGATTTTTGATGCGGTGACCAAAGCCCCTTCACATCTCACCTCCACCAGTCGCCCAAGAATTAGGTGATAAACCTAATTCTATTTTCGACTATACGTCATCATACTGACATTTGACATTGACATTATTAGGTCTTAACAGTTCTGAAACAGATAAAGAATTTTTTGTGCGTGGCAGTAACTAACCAGTCTTAGTTTATTATTATATTCTTTACTTATTCGTAATGCTGCGAGCAGTGTTGGACTAGTGGCTTCAGCGTGCGTAAGTCGTAGGTTCGATCCCCGGCTGTGCACTTTTCTTTCTATGTGCTTATTTAACATGGCACCAGATGGAAAAAAGGTTCATGAAATAAATTCAGAAAACTGAGGCCAAGAGCTAAAGAGGTGGTAGTGCCACTGATTTATTTTATTTACTTATTTGTTATATGGATTGTCTTCGGTTTATAAATGATACAGACCATTTTGTCCTATTTTTTATTCACGCACATTTCCCGACACATAGCCCCTATATCAAGCCTCTCTAATGTATCGTTTGTCTATGAAACCTTTGATCTAGTGTGTGCCATCTATTCAAATGATAAAATTTTAAAATTTTTATCACTTTTTGCATTTAAAGGCACATTAAGTTAACATTTTCATACCAAATAGTTATTTAATTACAATAACTCTTACATAATTATTTTCAGTTAAATTCAAATGATAAATAGAAATCTTCATTACATAAAAAGTGTTAATTTCATGAGTGAGATAGTTTTGCAAATTATCTACAGGAGAATGATGAAACATTTGGTTTGCGATCCAGCGCCACCGATATTGAAAATAGCCATTGCATACCCTGGCTACAAATAATTATTTAGTCAGTAATTAAAATCGATATTGGTACTAGAGTAAACGACGGCGTTTTTGATATATATTTATACTTAAAGTTTACACCGCTACGTAGAATATCGGAAGTCTGCACAACGTGGCGCTTCAGCGCTTACGGCACACGAAGTAGTTATCACCAGGGCACTGTCGGAGACGCCAACCCTTTTAAGTAAATAAAGTCCATTTTTAGGAAAAGGCTCTTGACAATCTAGCTTCTCAGCCTGATAGGCTACTATGTGTGCACATAAAAAAAAGTTAGTTCTGTGGGAGTCAGTTCTGCAGTCATTTATTTGTGTGTTACCACCACAAAAACTAAATATTACTCAGACCAGGTGTTCATAAGTTATTTTTATTACACAACTGATCGTTATTCAAGGCACTTTATGCCGCGCACCACCACTTTGTAGAACCAGCTGTCCACTGAAATATTTCCGAACCAATTGGACTAAGGGTTCCTCAAGAAAAGATCGTACCAACCTGAGCGTTCATAAGCAGCAGTATCTCAGCAGAGCCTCCTGCCGGTTCGCCTCCTGCTATATCAAAAAAATGGTTATTATGTTCACAATGATTATACTTTTAAATCGATCGATTATTCGACCTATTGATCTCAATGAAGATCTACAATCTTCTTTCTTCTTTATGTCCTATAACCCCTAGGTGGGGCAGAGGGCGTCCACAGCGAGCCTCCATCCCGTTCGGTCATCTACAATGGTGACTAATATCTAAGCTGGTGATATCTTTCTAACATAAAGTGAAATGATGACAGAGCGATGTTCCACTACCAAATTAACTTCAGATTGTTGAAGTAAATGCAATATCCGTTAAAGAATGCAAGATAAAGTATAAATTATTCAAACAGCCGATTTTGCGTTCAAATCTTTGCACACGCGCGCCACCGCGAGAGGGAAGCTGTCAGGTAATAGTAATTACACAACGTTCTTCGCTCTTCTATTCATATGTTAACAATTTATGTTGTCTAAATTATTGACATAAGTCTGGGAGTTTTTCATGTGATAGCTTGCCACACCTCATCATAGCCACCGTCATGAATAGAATTCAGGCTTGAACGGCAGCATTTTGAATGTCAGACTGTTTTGAGTCAAGGCAACGCATTCGTAGAGCTATATCTGCCGACTTTAGAATTTCTAAGTAATGCTGTTAATAAGTGATATTTACGAAGCCTTTATCGTTTTTGACTTATAAAAGTAAAAGTAAAATAGAAATATTAGTATAATTAGTATTATGTTACCAAAATATACGTGCTGTTAAATATAATGAAAATATCCAATATATTATTTGAGTTTTTGACGACCACACTTTCACAGGGAGATTCCGGCGGTCCTTTAGTAAATAATGGAACTCTTGCTGCTCTGGTTTCCTGGGGGACAAGAAGCTGTGGTCACAGCAGAGTGCATCCCGATGTCAACACTAGAATCTACTCTTTCATTGATTGGATAAAAGATACGATGAGCAAGAATTAAAATGAATAAATATTTGCATTGATTACATACGTCTTTTAGTTCCCAACATATTTAATAAGATTGACTAAATCTAGTTCAGCTTAAGCCCAACAAGACAGAAGTTTGTCCATTGTCGTTACTTCTCTTGTAGATGATACTCTTCTTAAAGGCCCAGATATATCGGTTCGAATCGACGACCAATCCCTTTCCGAGCGGTTTGATCCCTTGGCGTAGAGATATGGGTTTCCAAGGCTTCGCAGTGGTTTGAAAAGCCATATTATTTGTAAATTTATATCTAAAATGGGATCATATCACGAGATTTAACACTACGGCTTCAAGCTATCCCACCCAATCTCTGTAACTTTGAATAGGAGTTATCCATATTTTTGTAGGCAATTTATATGTAGTTATCTTTATTAAGAAGGTAAGTGTTTTTTTTTTTGTTATAAACAGAAAGTATAATTATAATCAATAAAGAAAATCATCTACTACGAAGGAGTTAGCCTTCCGAAACGCCTAGACCTGTAAAGTTTCGACATATTTCGACAGAAACGCCTCAAAAGTAACACTGCTCCTGATAATTCACGTAGCGTTTGGTTCCAAAAATATGAATCGTACTTAAAAATGCGCGCTATTATACATAACGTATAAATCAACATGTCTTTTTTAATTTTCGTAACAAATTTGAAAATTACCTATTAATTAAAAAAATGTTAGAATGCTGGTATTTGCTTCCCATTTTGAAATTAGATTTTGGCATCGTAAATTTATCTAATGAATGCAACATGTATTGGTAATTTTTATCGACGTAGCTTGTGGGCATCCCGTGGGTGTGCTCTAATCGGTCATTATCTCACCTAAATGTGCAATTGTTAATGTTTTTAAAAATAAAGGGGGAATGTTGTATTTTTTTTAATTTTTCATTTAATGAAATATACTTTTATTTCGATTGATATTTTATTTAATCAGATGTTTTGAATTATTCAATAATTCATTTCATTTTGCTCTGTATCCAATCGTAGAAACCATGGACTGAAGCAAATACATCAGGATAGTCTTTAGCACAGGGAACGCCAAAGGACACGACTCCTATTTGAAGAGTTTTGTTCTTATCGTCCTGAAAGACAAGAGGACCACCGGAATCGCCCTGCATGAGAGATAATAACATTTAAAGGTATTGATTTACAGGAATGTATTATTTTGTTGATGCACACTTATTGATATTCTTAATCATGACAATAATCCAGAAGTGTGTGATTGTAGGTTTTGACCCCAGATCGAAAAATTTGCTCATTTCTAAAAACAACATATAAAAATAGGTGTGTAGATCTTCTTTCAGTCTTCTTTTCCAACAAGATAAAACTTCATAATTCTATGTTTTAACTTCACCGTATGAGCAAGTATTAAATGCAATCAAAGAAATTTTGAACTTTTGATACATTCACAATTCAGGCACTATGATTGATGTGACATTATTTTTAAAACCATCATCAATTAAAAATGTTGTAGCACATTTGATTACTTACATGGCATGCACCTTTGTTGTTCGGGCGCTTAACGCAGAGTTGTCCGGCGTCTATGGGCACTAAATTCGGGTAAGGTAATTTTTTAGAGCATTCTTCATTGCTTATTGTTTCGAACTCCAACATTTGAAGATTATTTGGTACAGTTCTACGTTTCTGTAATAAAATGCGCACGGGCAATTCCTTTAAGTTCGAGTCTATGTAAAATCAGTGAAGTGAATTAAGTCATCATTGGAGTGTTTTATTTCCTACCCTAAGAACTACACAATATTATTGTGTTTCAAGTCAATTTAAGTGAATATAAAATTGACGACTTTAAAATTATTAGACCTCTCGTGAATGTTATTTTGTTACTAATTTATCCAAGTGATAACTTATATGTAAACCGCTTCGTTACAGCTCCAGAATGCACACATTTTTTGTCACATTATCTTCAACTGTTACATTGCATTAATTAATTACATAGTAATTAACAACAAAATTAATTTTTGTACGTGAGTAGTTAAGAGTAAAGATAAAATCCTCTATTATTAAAAGCACCCAGATGACTCAAGAACAGTACACTAATATTTTTCTTAAAACATTTAATTAATTAAATATATTAATCTACTCACATAGTGTACGTATCCCCAGCCAGTCAAGAGACATTTCTTTCCAATGGGTGCCATTTCTTTTAATAACTCAATGGGTTGAACCTTATCACTGTATTTGATTTTGCCTTCGATCTGTATGAGGGCTATGTTATTTTTATCTCCTGAGGGATCAATTTCTTAATCTTGTATCGGTCGCCACCTTTATCGATAGTGTGAGTGCCAACGACTATTGACATTTCTTTCATGTTTTTCCTAAAAGTTTTGTAAATCAGTAAACGAATTAAATTAAATTTTGTAATCAATAACTATTATTAAGGTCATTTTATGATTTCCTGCAAACCAGACTTAGGTGCAACACGACTAACATATTATATATATATATATATATATTATGTTAACTCATGCAATTAACTAATAAATTAATAGAAACTAATAATATACTCACTGATAAACGCAATGAGCGGCTGTTAACACGTACTCTTCGTTTAAAATAGACCCTCCGCAACTGTGCCATTCTTGGCTTCCTCTATGACCACGAATTGAAACTTGGTAGTTAGCCATGCCTGGAGGGGCATCTTTGCCACCTATAATTCGGCTGTCTCCATCTATAGCTTCGGAAACATGCACTTCGCCTGTGAAAGAATTATATTTTATTCGGCTACGATTCGTGCGCGTAGGTTTAATATTCTATGCACGTAGAACGGCATAACAAAGTAGCAAAATAAAGAATTAATTGAATCCAAATGATGTTGCATATAGTGTGAAATTGAATAATTCTCATAGAGATTAAAATTCTTTGAAAATAGTAACATCATCAGTTTCAAAATAAATTAAAAATAGCTCTTTTTGCTTGTTATTTAACCAAAAAAATAAACATGTTTGACTCTTACTTGTTGTTCGAGTCGTGTATAGTTTTACGATGGATACAGCATCGTAAAACTATATAGAATTGGGTATAATAATAAAAAAAAAGAAGAAATTTATCTTACCAAGGAGTCCATGGGTCAGAAGAAGTAATATTCCAAAATGTAGAAACATTTTCCTTGGAGTCCTGTCCTTGCTTTGAAATTTCTCATTTTCTACAGAATATTTATACTAAAAATCTACATAATTAAATGGAAAAATATGTAAAAATGGTATTCGTGTTTTATGATATAGATAAATATTATTGAATTGTATGTGTGTTAGCCGAACATTAATTCATACATTGTGGTAGTTGATGCTGCTGGTATTTTAACGTCGAAGTCGCACGCCAGCCTTATCCTTTGGGCTATGGGTGAAGAGCTCCAGGTTGTGATGGAGATCGTCGTTCCTCACGAAAAATGCGGTCATTCTCGTCATTATCGTCATCATGTCGGTCGCGGTTCTCATGAATCTCGACTGCAGGCACTCGCGGTTCCCAGGACTTGATAAGGAGAGCTCACTTCGAGTTTGGTCTTCTCAGTAAACGTAACCCGCCCATTGTGAATTACTTTGAATGGAGCACCTAGGGATGTACGACTGCACCCATCCAACAGTGTGCCCTGCTAGTAAACTGGCTGCTAGGAAATAGTCCCCGAGGTAATGCCTGCTACAGCTACACACAATTACGAGAAGGAAGCTTGCGAGGCGACCGAAATTTCCAGCACAAAGCGATAACAGTTAGGACATCATTTGGCATCGATGGTTATAAGCCGCAGGAAAACCTGCTTAATCACTTTACTCTTGATACGCGATGTTATGTGTGACAGGGGCACGAGTTCGAGACCACCCAAACCAATCGAAGCAATGTAGAGAGCAGCTCGTCTGCATTGTAGCTTTTAAATATAAAGTCGTCTCTCGTACATAATAGGTTCGTTACGTATGGTAGGTTACTTGAGCAATTTATGTAGAGATATTTTAAAAACTATCAATAATTATATAATAAAAAGTGATTGTGTAGTTTAAATAAGTAAAGAGAAAAACCACACGTTTTAGAAATATCAGTCATTTATAAAATATAATTATTAACATAGATGTTAATTTTCTCTTTTTTTCTTTTTTACCAAAACCTCATGAATAATAATTAGGTATCTTTCTTGTAATTAGTTAATGTTTAATTATTATTCATTGTGCGTATTAATTACATAGCCTTGAAGTAGTTTCTTGATAGCCATAATTTGTTTTTAATATTTTTTGTTTTTATAATGAATTTATTTTAAAATTGTTTTATTTTTTCACTGGTACCTAAGGAGGACGCGACGATCCTATAGGTTAGTGTATTGTGTAACTAAGCAACATATGTCAGTATTATATTACAAAAAGGTTTTCTTTCCCGGACGAATGTCTGGGGTAGAACGACTTTAAATATCGGCACTTTTCACAAGGACAAAAACTGTTGGTTTTCTTATTCCAAACAACTTTGTAAACAATTAAACTTCTTGATTATGATAATGAGATCAGTCATTTTGGGTTTTATATCATATAATAAGCTGTAAAAAGTCAAGTGACGTGTAGCAGTGGGGTATACTGGACTAAACTGGTTTTCAGGCTATATAAGCACGGCGCGCTGTATGGTCGGGCGGACTTCTTCGACGCTCGCATTAGATGTAGGACGTTACTATTGTTGTTGAATTTGTGGTTATTCGTTGTGTAATCTAATTTGGTTATGTTTAGTCATTTTATTTGTTAATTTCTTACTATATAGATAAGCAACGGACCCAGTATAGACCGTTGAGGTACACCGGATGTCACATTTATAAATGCTCTTATGTCCACCCGTTACTACCGCCTGCCTTCTATTAGTTACAAGCGATTTGATCCATCCGTATAGATCCCCACGAATTCCTAGCGCTAATAGCTTATGGAGGAGAATGACATGATCGACCCGATTGGAAGCTATTTCTTTCATGGTTTCATCAATTTGTTGTCCTTCGTCCATTCCCTTTAATATTTACTCGGTAAAACCGTCAGGTTGAACGAATTTTGGTAAAACTATGCTGCTGATGTGGTAGTTTTCTTTGGATAAGAGGACTTAACGTTTTATTAACTAATTTGTTATTTTTAATATTCTTAACCTAATTTACGATTAGTTGGATGGAACATTTTTGTCGCGGACCGCACATTGACCGTGTTAGTCGTACTTTCATTGACTGCTAAGCACTTATGAAAAAACATATTTTCAGAAATAGAGAATCAGAAGGTGCATGTAATGTAAGTACACTAGGACGTATAATACAGTCTATCTTTATTAAGACTTGCCACGCACTCACGAAGATTAAGTGTTTTTAGTTCTATAGTCAAATCAATACTTATCACATCATCTCTAAGACCCAAGATGGTTTACCTTCTTGTAAAATAAGATTGATCTTTGTTCATTCTTTAACACAGATACAATTTGAAGCGCGGCTGTATTGTTACTTATTGATATGTCATATCTACAAGCGGAACAAGGCATCTATTAACTTTCATTATTAATTTGTCATTCCGATTACACCTCTGTATAAGTAAACAATTTATTTTAATTTATAAACGTTTTTTCTTAACATAAGTTATTCTTAACTTTCCTTTTATCCGGCCATATCATTGGTCTTGGAGCACGATTCAGGATTTACATTTAAATAGATAGGATTTAATTCTATAAATCAAGGTCAAAGATTTTGTAAAGGAGTGTGTCGTGATTCCAGGTTTTTTGAAAAAACCAAAGTAGCGGACCTTATTAAAAAGCGCCGCAGTTACACTGGTCAATTTGTAAGGCTCGGGAAGATGAGTAATTAAACAAATGAATATTCGCATAATAACGACTCTATATTTCAATAAATTTTCCTTAAATACTAGATACAGATCTGCAGAATATAGATTATGTAGAGGTGACATCACAACTCCCATCCAACAGAAAAAAATGTATATAAAATTATATTTAGATAATCATCACTTTTTACCGATCGCGTTATCATGACAAATTTATTTGGTTGTAAAATACCCATTAAATGCGTTAAAACACACGCGCAACCCTATTCTTAGACCGAATTTAGGTCTTCACAGGCACAGGATCACGACGTATATCTTACCGGCTGCGACAGTCAAAGCACGACGGTATTTAAAAGTTTTTTTTTTTATAAAAAACTTTAGTAGCCAATTAAAAATAATTCGAGTGTTATTTTAAACGGTAGACGATGCTAGACCTTATTTCAACCGTGGTCGATGTTTAACAAAGACTTAACAGTATTACATTATTACAAGTAAAAATCCTTACTTATGATGAAATAAACAAAACAAAACAAAAAGTTCTAGGTTTATGTGTGACACTGTAAATTAATAATATCGGGAGCTGCACAAATATGATGGTTGCTATTTGACGTCCGGATAAGAAAATCATTTATTAATATATTTAAATATAATTATCAATTATATTATAGACAAGTGGAGTTGAGAAAATTATTTTTTTGGCATTTGCATGATTTTGCTTTTGATTCGATTCGGGTTCATGTAGTACTTTCATCGAATTTAAATAAGTTACAGGTACCGGCAAACTTCTTGAGCATTAAACAAGGGAGTGGGGGAAAGTTTGCGCATCGTATCGCAGCGCGGGACAAACGTCAACTGATTTCCCAATCACGTGACGCGCCCTCTCCCAATGATACCTAAAAATTGTTTCTGCGCAGGTAACATTTGTTTAAGATGTTTGCCGGTATCTGTTATATTAATGAATTTTCAAAGGTGTTAAATTTATTAACCCTTTTTACCCTAATTGTTATATAAAGAACAAAGCTTTTCTTTTCAGTTAATATGAAAATAATTGCACTGATATCGTTTAATTAGAAAAATAAACGCTATTACCTTTAAAACACGTTGTATATTTAGACGTGGCCATGTGCCTGTATGTAATTAATCCTACAACGGCTACAAAACAAAACCCTGCAAAATATGAGCGGTGGCACGTGGTTCACGAAATGCTGAAGCTGATCCATGTCCAACCAAAACCAAACCAAAACCAAAATATCCATGTCCGGACAACACCTGCTCCAGACGAAAGATTTTTATCACTCGTTCACTATTAATCATTACTCCATTAAACAAATTAGTAGATTAAAGGTATCACCTCGACGTCCACCTTTCCACAACTGCGTATTTTTCTAGGCAGTTCTTGCCCCGCACCACCACTTTGTGGAACCAGCTGCCAACTGAAGTATTTCCGAACCAATTCGACTTTGCTTCCTTCAAGAAAAGATCGTACCAATTCTGAGAAGGCCGAAAATACACTCGCGAGCCCTCTGGTATTGAGTGTGTCCATGGGCAGCGGTATCAATAAAAAAAGGTGCGCTAATTAAGTAAGAGCCATTTAAGAATAATAGAGTCTTGTTTCATTTACATAACTTTAATTTAATTTTCAAATGTTGTTGTGTTAGTATTTATATCCTATATGTTAGTTTTAAAATTTTCATCGCCTGTGGATTTATTCGTGTCCTTGCAACCCACCGATGGGCGCTGAAATCTTTTCACGAAGATAAAGCCATACTAGATTTAGTACTTATTTCATATAATTATAATACATCCTTATCTACTTTATGATTCGTATTAAAATATGGCAATATTGAAACTTAAATAATTGTTATCACTTACACCTCTTGAATACAATTAAAATACTAACTGCTATGAAAAAATTCAAGGAAGTTCATTATAATGGAAAGTTCGAGTATTGTTTGTCATGTGAAAATGTTCGCACATTTAAAAAACGTCGGCTGGGTTATGTAGTCTATCAGTAGTCTATGCAAAAGCCTGGCCGGTCCGCATAATCCACGTCCGAAACTTCGATCTTAGAACCTGTTGCAGCAACGCAAGGTAGGGGACGAACATGCTGCGTCTCAAAACAGGTTCCACCTATTTCTTCCTAGAGAGGAAGAGGTTGCTCGATGATCGAAATCGCTGATATTGACAGCGATTGCCACCTGCTTCTTGCCCAATTATGCTTTAACATAAAATTTAAGGTTATTTTTTTATTTACTTGTGACATTAGCTTTTACTTCCTTTCTTTCTTCAAAATCTTGCAATTTCCGTATATATAGGAAGTACGGAAGTATACTTAAATTATCACCAATACAAACAATAAAATTACTATATATGACACAGGGTCAAATCGCTCATTATATATTATATAAAAAATATGTCACGATTACTCGAATTTTTAAATACGAGGAAGCTGTATATATCTATGTGACTTTTGTTTACAATATTTTTCAACATCTGAGCGTTTAATTTACCATCAAAAAATCGATTGCAAACATATATATTATAAAAGAATTGGTGGGGTGATATTGTATCTGAAAGTAAATTAAGTTTTGATAAATTTCAACGTAAATTGATGTTACCTTTTGTTATATATGCGGATTTAGAAGCTTTTGAAACTCCTTTGGCATCAAAATCAAGTATCACCAAAACATTATTGTATCATATTCTTGCAAATAAATATTATCATTATCATAACCATGTTCAAACTATCCTTCAAAATCACATTAAATAAAAGTACGAAAAGATATTGTATATAGTTTTGGATACTATATTAAATGCTCATACGACGATAAATTGTCAAAATATGTCACATACACTGGTTAAAATAACGTATTAAAATTTATGGAATCACTGAAAGATAATTTGAAAATAACCGTTAAAAAAACCGGTTTCTAAAAAGTCGCTAGTAAAATTACACCAATACAAGAATTGTTATATTTGTAAAATAAATTATGTGGGGATTCAACGAATTACCACGGTTGGGGAATTTGTTGGGGTCATACATAAACTTTGTTCAAAAAAATATAGAGTACATATATGTAATATACCAGTTTTTTTGCAATATTTAAGCCATTATGATGCACATTTTATGATGCATGCCTTAAGCTTTGACGAAGGTCAGGTGGAAGTTCTTCCGCAAAATAAAGAAATATATGTACATATCATTTTTAAAGGTACTTAAAATCAATAATAATGATGTATCTAAGCTAAATTAAGCAAAAAGTTAAAATAATTATAATTTTAAAGAATTATCAAAATGTTTTCCCAATTCAGAAGCCTTTAAACGGCTGACTAAAAAAGGTGTATTTCCATATGAAATAATTAGAGATTTTGATACATAAAACTACAATCAACTTCCAGATTTTTCACACTTTTAAAGTACTCTCACAGATTCCATCATTTCTAATGAAGATTATAATCATGCCAACCACGGTTGGAAACATTAATTCAACTTTAAAAATTATTGAAATTATTAATATTTATTTATAAACGGTTTTATTTTTAAACAGATATTTTTGAAAATTTTAGATGTATTTGCATTAAATGGTACGATTTAGATTCGGCTCATAAATCCTACATAAATCGCTCAGGTATCATACGTTATTAACCTTTTATTTGTACGAGAAATACTTATAATATAATATATAAATAATTAGTACCTGGATGGCCGAGCTTTGCTCGGTATTTTTATTTTTTTATAAATTGTGTTTTTGGAAATCATACATAAGTACCGAATTACATACTAATAAAATGATGAAATATGAACAATATAGATTATATATGCTGGAATAGCTTTAGTGTTGTTGTGTCGTTAAAGCAATTAAAAAAAATAGTATTATTATTCCCCGATAGATGTCAGTAAGATTCATTATTCAGTATAAATTGGGACTACTCAAACACCACCTTTTTCTTATTTTCTATCATTTATTCCTAGCAAGATCGATTTATCGCCCCCGAAACCCCCCGTATACTAAATTTCATGAAAATCGTTGGAGCCGATCCCGAGATTACGAGATACAAGAATTGCTCGTTTAAAGATATAAGATTATAAGTATTTAATATATAAATTAAATATTAAATACTTAATATTTAATTTTTATTGGACGAGATGCACTCTCACTTCAGTGCCATCGAAAAGAGTTATTAAAATCAAATCAACTTGTTTGAATATAAATTGAATTGTTAATTGTTTTTTTTATATTAAAACTATATACTTAATTAAAATGTTATCGTAGGAATTCATCAGCAAAATTAATTACAAGCAAAACCTATTTAGATAACATTATTAAGTTTAATATCATGAAATTAAAAAAATATATTATTATTTACTCTTCATTCTTATTTTAATCGAATCAATTTGAAAATAATGTTAACAATATAGGGTCTGAAACGGGGTCATAATAAATTTTCCCTCATTGGGGGTACGATTATTTTTAAAACATAAACATACGATCAAAACACTGTAAATATAGATAAACAATAAAATGGTGATCCGATTTCTGTATCAAAGCAGTTTTTTATGTATAAGCCTTATGTGCTTGACACACTTCATCTACTTCTTCTAAAAGGCACGCCCATTTCTTTACGGCGTATTCCTTCACCGTACAGAAATATTAGTCTTCTAGTGCAGAGCATTCGAACTTCGAACCTATACCCATACGACAATTGAATTGGATGTATTTGAGCCTCCTGCCAGTTTGCCCCCCTTTCTATAAAAAACATAGGTCTCAGTTTATATCCCGAATAAAGCTAGCTCTATGTCGTCAGCAAATCTGAAATGATTTAGGTTCAATTTGTTAATACTGATTCCAAAATGCTTCCAGCCTAAGTTCCTGAATATATTTTCTAACACTGCTGTGAAGTGTTTTGGGGAAAGTGGATCGCCTTGCCCAACGCCTTTTGGAACGATAAATTCTTCTTTTTGTTGTTCAAGTTGGGTTGTTGCTGTGGTGTTTTTGTAAATTTCTTACATGTATTTTTCTATAATTTGCTTCACAACAAGAATATGGTCGATGGTGAATAATCGGCGAGAAACCCAGCTTGCTATCTCGGTTGGTTTTTTTTTCAGGTGTATTGATATTCGCCCGAGTACTATTCCGCTGAAAAATTAATGAGCGTTTTTTCGAAATTTCTACTATCAGGTTAGGTAGGTTTATCATATTCAGAAGTGCAGTCAAGAAAGAACCAATTACGCAAAAAATCATTGTGCGTTGGGGGAGTTCTGCGGTACAAAATATAAAAAAAGTGCAGACAGTCTAGCAATATTTAAATGAAGACTTAAAGACCGTCTATTGAGTGATCCCGATCTACGGAAATAAAAGTCCACCCAATTAAATAATTCATCCTTGAAGTTCTTCAATGACCCACGACGTGATAAATTGTATCTTTAGCATATAAGTTAAATAAAAGAAGAAATGTATTTAAACCCAACGACACAAAAAACAAAACAACAACAAAAATAAATTAATGGCGCTATAACCTTTTGAGGTTGAGGCTAGTAGGTGAACAGACCAGTGTGCCTGACACACGCTGTCGACATTGGGTCTAGGGCCAGGTTGCCTGACGATGTTTTCCTTCACCGTTCGAGCAAATGCGTACATAGACAAGAAGTACATTGGTGCACAGCCGGGGATTGATCTACGACTTCAGGGATGAAATTTGCACGCAATAGTGATTCCAATAATGAAGTTAATAATAATTGGCTGAATTCTCTACCGGCCTTGGCTTTTCAAAATAATTAAAGACAGGTGCCGACATGTCAGTTAATGCTTATTAATTTGCATATGATATGAATAAAATAATAGCTTTTTTCAACCTCTTTAATTACCAATTCTTAATTATCCTTAGCTAACTTGACGAATATCTCATTATTGTAATAACATTTTCAAATTATACTTTTTTTTTAAATCTATATTTTATAAATTATAAAAGAACATTTGTTACCATATCTTAACGAACAGTTGATTTAATTATAATAATATTGACTACTTACATTACATTACATTTTCCTAATTTCCGTTCGCGCCCTTTTGTCAAAACGTCAATCTATGACAAACACCTATGCCTAGCGAAAAATTGAAATTTTAAATGGAAATCTTGAATATTTTTGCATAGATCTTTTATTTTTATTATTTAATTTGTTATTAATTACCCGAAAATTCACAAAACATGAACTCTAAAATGAATTTACAGTATTATTCACTTTAAACGTGGAGTATTGAACAAAATATTAATGAATAAAATTGTTCAAAACGAAATAGAATTACGAAAAATAGCCAAAGAATCACCGTTCCCGTAACGCTGGTAAACTCGCAAACGAACTACTGACTGAATACTGCTCTCTCTTGCTACTACACTGTGATACAGACAAAAGGCCTGCAGTGTGCTAAGAGAGGTCTATGAGAGGAATAGAGAAAGAAATCGCCTTGCCTGATCACACTTTTAGTAACGCTTACGTCACGCGTTCGCCAGCTTACTCCCCAAGTCAAGCGTGCGTAAAGAAGTTTCATTTCAATAAAATCTTAAAGGTTTTCAACTATCTACAGAAGAATCATAAAACATAATTCCAAGTTTGCTATCTATTATTGAGTCAGTTTTTTAAATCGATATCGGTACTAGAGATTAAATGACGGAGTTTGTGATGTTTTTTTCCTACTCAAAAGTTTCCGCCATTACGTAGAATCTCGGCACGTCGTATAATTATAAAATATGGTGCCACCGTACGTATACAATTTCACGAGTACCAAAATATATCCAAGCAAGGAATTTAAATAATTACAGTAATAGTACTTAGGTCCCTCATGCATAGGCATACCTAATATATCTCTTATTTATTTTATAATGTCCTTAAATTCAGCTGTAAGTTGGAAGCAATTATGTGTATTTGTGCTTGTTCATACTCAAAGAACTGTACAAGTTAGATCCTCTCGCAAGGAGTGAAACAACATGATGACGTGATTATGTTCAACTCAGAGTAGTCAACTCAACAAAAGTTCTGGAACAGATCTGATGGATTTCGAACGTGTTAAATAGTAATCAATATCACTAACACCTCTCAAATACAATTAAAATACTAATGGCCATGAAAAATCTAAAAAAGTTAATTAGTTGGTTTATTATGTGTTTATCACGTGAGAAATTTTGTACATTTAAAAATCGTCGGCTGGGTTTTGTATTCTAACATAATTTAAGCAAAAACATGGACATTCCGCGTCGTAGACTTGGACCTGTTGCAGCCACGCTCATGGGCATTACCTAGAGCTACAGGCAATACAGGGCCAATGTTGAACATTCTGCGCCTCAAAATAGTATCCACCTAGTTCCGAATCCCGTTACTCGATGTCCGAAACCGCTGATATTGACGTGAGGTGAGTGGCGATCGCTCACCTTATTGTTGCCGAATTATGCCTTAACTTTGAATGTTATAATTTCATTTATTTACTGCGTATTTGTTTTTAAATTAAAGTCTTTGAAACTTCCATTGTTTCTAAAAAACATGAAATTTCAATAATTAATAAACATACAAGACGTACAAACTCGTTTAGTTATTTTGTTTCAATATGTACTAATAATTAATAATGCTAATTGTTTTTAAGGTAATTTCCGGCATTATCGAAAAGTTTAGTTGGTATAAATATGCCGCTGAAGATAAGAAATGTTACATCGAGGAATCCTATGACTGCAGTAAAAATGTTTCTTCATTTTGGGATATTACTTCTTTTGTCTCCAGGAATCTTTGGTAAGATAAACTTCATTTAATTTTATCTCTTTTTATACGCAATATTTTGTGGGTTTTGTCCAACAGTCATCCTTAGCGCTGTCTCGTCAATAGTAGCTATTATTATCACATTAATTTTGCAAACAAATTTTCGTTGCATCTTTTAATTTGCTCAGAAGATATCATAGCTTTAAAATAATTCCTCAACAAAATAATTGCAACTCAGACAACGAAGCGCGCGGAACAATGTCCAATAAAATGAAGAATGTTCACAGGCGAAGTGAGCGTTTCGGAAGCTGTAGATGGAGACAGCCGAATAATAGGTGGCCAAGATGCCTCTCCAGGCATGGCTAAATACCAAGTTTCCATTCGTGTTAAAAAACGAAATGAAGATATGCATAATTGCGGGGGGTCTATTATAAACCAACAGTACGTCTTAACTGCCGCGCATTGCATTGTTGGGTGAGTAAATTTTTTCATTCCTTTTCATTCCATTGTAACAGAGCAGTGTTGGCCTAGTGGCTTCAGCGTGTGACTCTCATACCTGAGGTCGTAGGTTCGATCTCCGGCTGTGTACCAATGGACTTTCTATGTGCGCATTTAACATAATATGCTCGAAAGGTGAAGGAAAACATCGTGAGGAAACCGACATGTCTTAGACCCAAAAAGTCGACGACATGTGTCAGGCACTGGAGACTGATCACCTACTTGCCTATTAGATTTAAATATGATCATGAAACAGATTCAAAAATCTGAGGCCAAGACCTAAAAATGGTTGTAACGCTACAGATTTTTTTTAATTTATTCATTCCATTGTATAGAAAAGCTATAATATATAAATTCTCCTCCTTGCTTGCTCACACTGAGTCGTGGTTTGGCAGATGACGTCAAACCGTTTTCATTATCATCTACTTTAATAATTTAAAATGTGTTTATGTTATCTTTTAAAGTGAAACGACGAACTTTAATGATGATATCCTTATAATTTCCAATAATAACTTATAGGTTCCGTCCCGAAGTGGTGTCTTTAGTAGTTGGCAGTCACCAGATCAAATCAGGTGGCCAGCGTTACAAGGTTAAGAAATTGGTGCCTCATGAGAAATTTTCAAAGACCACAGCGAAGAATGACGTAGGCGTCATAGAAGTCGACGGCAGCATCCAATACAACAACAATGTTCAACCAATTGGGTTGGTCAACCACCAGGTATCCGTTGGAACGCAATGTCTTTTGACCGGTTGGGGAAAAATAAACGCCGTGAGTATATTAACTTTGTTATATTCTTCCAACGAGAAATAAATATCGTTTCTCTGGTCGTCTAGTAATATATGTATAGGAATGTAATGTAATGGTGAATGTGGTAAATCACAGAACAGATTTTATCTTATTTTTACTTATGTAACTTAAATGACGTTGTGGTTTATGACATTTTCTTTTGAATTATTGTATGTAAAGGGAGGATAAAACTTGCTGAGTTTTTTGCCCGTTCTTCTCAGAACAAGACCTCCTGGTAGTCTTGCGAACGGATGGCGTAGTTTTGCGCTTTCGCGAATTTTGTAAACGTTTTTGACATTCATAAGCATGCCTTAAGTCGCATCTAAACTGAATAAATAAATTTTGATTTGATTGATTGAATAGTCGGTGAAAAAGTGTAGAAATATGGAACACAATAGTATATTTCATTGCAAAGAGTTCCGACAAATTAGACAGTCGGAACAAGTTGCAATGACGGTTCCGTACGTGTACTGAACAACTATTTTTAATACAGTTGCGAAAAAATTAAGCAATTTAATAAAACTACATTATGCTTTTTTTTTCTTCTCTCCACGCAATAAATTCGTTGTACGACTTTTACATTTCCGGTAAAATGTTCTCCGAAGCATTTTGATCAATTACTTAAATTGAGTTCGGGTGGTTTTAATTCAAATAAAATATCGTCGAAATTACTCATTTTGTGCAATAAACAAACAACTAAACTCCCAATATTTTTTTTAAACGCCAACAGTGAAATAATATAAGCAGAGTTTTTTTATTTGTTTTCTTCAGCCATTGCGGGTGGGCAAAGGGAACTATGCCCATACAGCCAAGTCTTCAGTAGAAGTTTTTAATTGATATGAAATGAAAAGAAACCTTACGTACGCCGTCGTCTTAGCATCGTCGGCGTACGTGGCGTAGAGGAGACTGCCTATCTTCTAGCTGACTGTAAACTTCTCTAAATTGTTTCTAAAATCGAGAAAACATTTAGGTTAATCCGTCTTCGTAACAATATATCAAAGTTATATTCATCATTAACAATAAAATGACCTGCATGACACGCATTATTTTAACATTTTTAATACATGTTGATTAATATTACAGGAAAAGAACATTTTTCCAAACAATCTTCAAATGTTGTTTTTCAATACTATAAGTAATAACGAATGCACTAAAAAACTGTCACGCACGCCTTCTAAGAAATTTATGCCTATCGATAATGGACAAATCTGTGGTAGGCGCCCGAACCACAAAGGCACATGCCAAGTAAGTAAAGTTTTTTTTTTCTATATACATGTGTCTTCACTAAGACATCATGGAACATTACGATCTAGCCTAACTTAAGACTAATAAGTAATTTAAGTCTAACCTAATTTACTAAAAAGGATTATTATATAAGTAAGTGTCCAATAACACTACTTACAGTCTCTATTAAAGGGAAGAAGACACTCTGTTCTTGTGTTCTATTTTGCAGACACTCTTTAGCACTTGATATTTACGTACATTATCACTAAATTAGTAAGTAAAGTAACAATAAAACTGTGAAATATGACTCGGTGGACGTTACAGAATTTTAAATATAGAGATAATATTTTCATTTCAACGTATTTAAAAAAAATATGTCAGAAGAGCCAGTATCGGGGATTTTTAAATTCGCAAATCAGTGACGTGTTTTAGAAGTAGAAGACTGATCACTTACAAACGACGCGTTTGTTTTTATATTTTAATTGTTATTTCTTACAGGGTGATTCCGGTGGGCCTCTCGTTATTAAAAATGGTAACAATTTTGTTCAAATTGGAATCGTGTCCTGGGGAATTCCTTGTGGCTACAACTATCCTGATGTATTTTCTTCAGTCTTTGGCAACTACAATTGGATACAGAGCAAAATTAAGTGATTAAATTGATTCTCATTATATATTGTAACATCTGTGCTAAATATAATCATTTGAATTATAAGTATATTTTATTGTATCTAAAAATAACATCCAACCCCTTATTTAAAAAATCGATTTAAAGACGAAGACGTAATACGCACAGGAGCACCTATAAGCACGAAATTCTTTTAGAATTTTCCAGCCTTGGCTTGAAATTGAAATTTTAAGTCTAAATTAAAAATGCCCACCAAATTATTATAAATACCAATATAATATAAATATATAATATATACCATATCAATTTGTAAAAATACGTACTCATATTTTAAATTGAGAAAACTGAATCCAAACAAACTTACCACAGAGCATTGATTTAATATGTATATATAATAGTAACTATAAAATATAATAATAGGGAAGCAATAAAGGGTAATAATTTTACCATCCCAGTAATGGGTTTCGAAACTATTTCTTAAACCGAAACTAAACTAGTTTATAATAAAACATATTTATTAAGGGTTTTGTGTTCTAAATATTTCCAAAAAAATTGATGTATAGTTTTCATTAAAACTATAATAATATATGTAGTAAGTAGCGTACCTTAAAATTAATTCAAGGTAATTTTAATTTTAAACATTTTATAAAAGTGCCCTCTGTGTCTTAGTTGTTTTACTAAGTTGTTCTACACTCTACAATCCAATTGTCCTTACTGAACTTCAATTAAAAAAAATGAATTTATTTATTTTTATCTGTATGTTTATATTTAAGTTTTTGATTCATTTGAAAATTCCTGTGGTAAATCTCTTAATGTCTAAATATATAAAACAAAGTAGTGTTAGTTACATCAATGACAACTTAAGATCGGCTGAACCGATGTAGGTTTATATGGATTCTTCTCCGCTCCGAATAGCAGAATGAGTAATAAAATATCATCACAAGTTATCGAATGACAATAAATTAATTAATTTTAAGAATGCAAACTACATGTGGTGCCATCTATTGACAAAACTACGCAAGGTACAATAAAATGGAAACCAGACAGGACTTACAGTTGGCCTACTTCGTACTGAGAGTCTTGAGGGGTGTAGTGTGCAACCCGAGTGTACTCCAAGAACTGGGTTTCTTAGTACCTATGGGATATGTGCGACGGCAAAGGCCTAGGTTATTTGCGATACCAAGGGCAAGAACCAGCCTGTTCCACAGATCCCCGTTATCCAGGACGTTGTACCTACTGAAAGCTGTATCCGACACTATCGACAAGTTTATATGTTCACAGAGTGTATATTTTAATTAATGTTTCTTTATTATATATTATTAATAAATTTCCGTATTTGCGAAAACAGTTATATTAATGTTATTACCTTAATAAAATCATAAAATAAGTTTAACTAAAGCGGCGGAATGAAGTTAGCCGGACCGGCTAGAAATTAATAGTCTTAGAAATGCTGATTCTTGATGTTACAAACGACTATCGCCGAAACGGCTTTTGTGATGCAGCAGAAGTATAAGTATTAACTTACTCATGTAATAACTTTCAACGATTAAGTTTAAACGCAGACCGAAATGAAGTGGTTTACCGTCTAGCACCTAAATGTTGTGTAATTTACACTTACATGACACCTTATCATAACGCGTATACATCCGTGACATCCTTGCAGTAATAGACAGTTCGCTTTTGTTGTCTTCAATAGTTTTTCTGGTTCAATCAAGATTTCTTAAGCTGGGAGACTCTGGTGGACCCTTCATCAGTGGTGATGGTGTACAAGTTGGCATGTCTAGGGGGCTTAGCTTAGGGGAAAGGTGATTTTTTACAACTTTTGCAATAGCATAAAAAATACATACAACCCTTAACTTTCACCGCTCTACAGTGAACTTTAACCTAGGTCTAAAATCTCCAATATTTTCCAAGTTCCTTCTATCAAAACCAACCTAGGAAATCAGGCACCTCCCGTTCGAATTCTTTACAACTTTAACGGATTGAACACAGCTTATCCGGAGCTGGATATATTCGATAGTGGGCTGATCGGTTTTAGAAAAAGCATTGTTCGGTACCTTTCTCAAACCTAATTCGCTGTTTTGCTGATGATTTATTTTCTCTACTTTAAGTACCAACATTTGGTAAATTAATTTTATTTTATTTTATTCTGTAATTTTCTTATCTTGTTTATATTTTTTATTGTATTTTTATGATTCCTATTTTTAGCAAAACTTATGTTTACATAATATGTTGTTAATGATAATGTTATTAAATATAATATTAATTATATTGTCGTACATATTAGTTAGAAGATTTTATAAAATTATCAGTAGATTTCGTAATATGTATGATGTTGTAGACTTAATAAATAAATAAACTTCTATTTTGTATTAGTTACTTAAAAGCTTGTGCGATTAACTCTGAGCTTCATATTAAAGTTTTCATTGCGGAAAACCGAAAAGTTTCTGTGGTAGCATAGCAATATGTTACGCGTTGGTATGTACTTAGAATCCTTTTGGATACTAATAATAGTCTCGTGGCGTTAAAACCTTAAGTGGCCTGACTTTGCATCCGTATGGAAAAGTCATACTTCTGCGACTGTGTAATGTCGTCGATTGCCACGTCATACCATACCTATCGACAATTATCTTTACCGTCCGAGCAGGTATTTATTGCCAAGATTTGAACGTACGATCTTAGGGTTAACAAAACTAGCAGGCAAAACTACTACTTTACCGTTTTGGCAATTTTAAACCCTACATTGAGGAATATTTTTCAAACGAAAAACCGAGTTAAATAAAATAAAAAAATATTTATTCAAAATATTTTATTTCCTAATTTTACTTATCTATCATCTACACACTACTACTACACTATAATATCTACATACACTGAAGAACAAATTATAACAACTTACACAACTCACAAATTTAACCCTATATATAATGGAACTAATTTAATTCCCGTTTTAAATAAGTGATGATTTGTATTACGGTTTTGTAAAAGCGTCGCACAGTCGGCAACCGCTGTCCTTGTCTGACAAATGAGGTACGCTCTAACTCTCTTTCACTCTACCTCAAATATTTATGATCTTTAACCGCCAGCAACCCTCATTTGCGGCCAGATATAATTAGGCACCCTTATATGAAAATTAATAGAAAAAAATTAGCTTCAATTTGACATATAATTAATAGATATCCGTTATAAACGTATAAATATATCGAAATCATACCTGTTTACACTTGGCTGCAAAGAGGTGCGGCCATGTGCGCAACGGCAACCGTGATTTTTTAGAATCTTCATATTAATTACCGTGATGTAGACGTTATTTTATTTAAAAATTAAATGAACGTAATCTTTTACCAAAAATCAATTCAAAATAATTTAATTAAAAATATTGGCGGCCAAATTTTGATAGGCAACCTAGTAAATATATATTCTCCTAATTATAAATAAACATAAAAATTTGGTTTTAAACAAAAACTCGATGAACGCACCAATCCTGCAGTGGGATCTCGGACTAAAAAGAGATCGAGTGAAACGCTTCTTATATAGCCACTTGAGCACTATTGCCTTCGAAAATAAAACTTGAAGACTGATGAGAAACTTTATGTATTCACATTTTTCAAAGATTATAAATTTGTTATATTTATCAAATTATTTACGAGGAAGAGGTTATTAAGCAGAGTGCCACGAATAATTTATTAGACACTGGGTGACCTATCAGGGAACATTGCCAATTTAATATATCTACTCTTTTTATTTGGTAATTGGGCCAGCTTTACCATCGTCCTATGGGGACTCATTTTCCTAAATTTACCACATTAGAATATCAGTATGGAAATAACCCCTGAAATGTCAAAGTTGAGACTTTTCTAATGTAGTCCATAAAAGCTCAAAGTTATAAATGAAAAATTCACCAAATTACAATTCTTTGATTTTAAATGTTTGAATCAATTTAACTGTGATCCAAAAAATATCAATGCGTTGAATAAAATTTTCTAAATTATAAACTTTGAAGTTCTTAATACATTAATTAGAATTAAACTTTTAAGATATATAATTGTAGGTAACGATCCTTTTTGACTATACCTCACGTATTAATTTTGGCAACCAAGACAAGCTACAGATAATAATACAAAGGGAGAAAAAAATTTAAACACCTATATTATATACTATGGGTATTATACTGCGATTGAGGTATTTCCGACATCGAATCGTTTTTCAAAGGCTGGCAATACGAGCCTTCTGGCATTGTGAGTGTCTATTAGCGGAAGTATACAATGTATAAATTTGGCCCGTTTGCCCATTAAAAAATAATAATAGTAAAAATATGTTTATTATGGAAGATAAGATAGACAGGTATTACTCATCCCACGTCATTAAATTTAAACCTGTAGGCATACTCATCGGCAAAAAAGACATACATTAATTAATACAAAGTTAATTCAAAGACATACACACTGATAAATTAGTTAATATTTTGTCCTTATGAGAAGGCACATATTCACTTTCCATCGCTTTCGTTTACTTTTCTCTTGTAACTGTTTATATTGTCAAACAATTACGTCAATTGTCAAGTCATATATCACTAAAAACAGGTTGGTAACCAACGTTTCAGAAAATTCATTTATGTTTCGTGACTTCTGTCGTGTTAACAGAAAGCTTAGAATTCAAAAAAGCATATTTTCAAAAAACAAACTTCAGAGTCATAATATTTGCTTTATATTGGTTGCTTTTAATAAGTTTACCAAAGTTTCGTCTTTAGCTGTCGGGCATTCAATTTCGTAGTGTAACACTTTATAATGTAAAGCTAATTATTCGTGATTGACCGTAATCACACATTTTAAATCATTAAAAGAGGCAATTAATTAGTTCCATTAGATTTAAGGTTTAATTTGTCTGATACTTCAAAGAAATACTCAATGTTCTCCAGTGTATGTAGATTAATAAGTTAAAATAGTTTTAAGGAAATAAAATATTTTGAATAAATATTTTTTATTTTATTTAACTCAATATTTAGTTTAAAAAAGATTTCTCAAATTAATGCAAAGTATAAAAGTGCCAAAACGTATCCCGTAGGAGTTTCAAATCCCGGCACTGAAATTTTTTATTTCTATGTGCGCAATACTCCTCGGCCTGTGAAGATAATTGTCGAAAAGAAACTGGCGTGTCGTGGCATGGCAATCGACGACAGTATTTAGTCGCAAAACTATGACTCTTCTATAACAACAAACAAAATATCTTTATTCATATAGGTAAGCAAGTACACTAATTATGAACGTCAAAAAAATTTAAATGTAAATTTACATTTACAACCAGTTCGCAAGTCATGGCGGAAAGTTTCTTGCCCGCCCTCTAGGCGGTCTTTTCAATCGCCAAGCTTTAACACTTTTAATATAAGATATACAAAATATTGAAAAAAACATATGCAAACTAAGGCCAACGCCCAAGAGTTGTAACTCTGCCACTGGCTAGAGGCCAGTGCATTAGCATCCAAAAGGATCTGAAATGAGAGGCAATAATATTTAAAACATATATATATACATAATAACATTTCATGTTATTACATGTACACAAGTATAAGAGAGATAAATTGTTCACATCATGGTCACAAAACACGCCGACTCCATCATATGATTCTTCCCAGGCGTTAAATATATGCGAAATCGACTTCACACCGGCATCGATTGTGGAGCGTCCCTTAGTAAAACCATACTGTTTTTTATGTAAGAGTTTATTTTTATTAAAATGTAAAGAAAATTGGTCTAGCATAATCATTACAAAAACTTTGCTCAACGCCTGGGAAATCTGTCTGATACTTCAAAGAAATACCAACTAAATGTTTTCCAGTTGTTAAAATAGATTTGAGGAAATATTTTTTTTGTATGAACGGTCCCTTTTAGTATTGGAAGACCATATCATTTCAGTTAAATAGACTTGAAATTGTAACATCCATTTTTATTTACAAAACAAAACTATAACTATTAATTTGAAATGTAATTATTTATCCATTTCACGTAACAGTATACCCTTGTATAAACATCAGGTTTCCCCTTAGCACAAGGAACACCCCATGATACGATGCCAACTTGTACACCACCACTAATGAGGGGTCCACCAGAATCTCCCTGCAGAAGAAACGATGATTAAACGATAAAACTTTTGAAAACAAAATTTAAAACGAACTGTCAATAACTGCAAGGACAGTTCGCGGTTACAACACGCAAAATGTAAATAAATGCGTTATGATAAGATAGTCATGTGAGGATAGAATTTTATTTATATAGGATCGTGTCTGAAACGTAACTTATGAAAGCATCCAGAAATTTTGTTGAAGCCAACAATTCTATCTACAAGACACGAAAACACCGTTATGCAGAAATCTTTTTGATTTCTCTGTAAAGGGCATATGTATAAAATGACTTACCAGTGGCTGGACCACTGGTAAGTTGGTAAGGTACATAATCAAGAATGCACTCTGCGCCCTCTATAACTCCCGGTAGCGATCACGACGTTTTTGTATGCCATGAAGTCTCTCTAATAATAAGACAGAATTCAATTCAGCCTCGCGTTGAAAACAGACGAAGTTAGCAAATGCTATGCATAGATGGCGCAAAAATAAAATTGATATTTTTTTATCACTTTACTGAGAGTTAATTACTTACTTTACACGTGCCCTTTCCTTCCTGATTTAATGTGCAAAGTTGTTTGTCAATAATTGGAAGAAATTTCTTAGATACGTTATCAAGCCTTCTATTGCACTCTTCCACATATATTGTTGTTAAATTATAGACTACTTGAAGGTTTTCAGGAGCCACCTGTGACTGCAATGATTCAACAAATACTTTATTTTAATTGTGTTAGTAAGCTCTCTTATCAATTATAATATATGAGTACCGTTCTGAGTTGTTTTCTAATAAGTTTTGTGAGTGAATTTGCCACTTTCAGTAATTGTAAATTTTAAATGTCGAAACACCATCAAAATAAATGAAATGACTTTTTTATAATAAACCATACCTTAAGAGAATTCGTCTTGTTTGAACAATCTGTGACCATTGCGGTGAACCACAATCAATTGAAAATTGTCGTCAATTCGATATGGTTTATATAAAAATATTATACATATTGAATACATTAACTTTTTGGTCGAATTTTATATTACGAAACTTATACGCACATCAGTCTTACCCCATCCCTTAAGTGTGCACATTGCACCAGCGCCTATATCATTCGTTGGTAGCTTTATTGGTTGAATGTTAGTATCAAACTTGATAGAACCAACGATCGAAGAAGTGAGATGTCATTCTTCATTGACTTTGCATTGTAATCCTCGTGGGTGACGATGGAATTAACGTCGTAAGAGTTTCCACCAGAAGTGCGTTTGTTTGTTCCTACCCTTACTTGGATAGTGTGGGCTGGGTCTCTAAAAAAGCAAACTACTATATTTATGTATTTCGAGCATAAACATATATATATATACTATTTACATAACTCGAAGTTGACGATAAGCGAGGATATAGGGGGTACACAAATAAGCCTCTCTCAACAGCCCTTAAAGTTCTAAAAGCCATTCTACTAAAAGGGCCTAGGTATACAACTGTTAAGGTAATTTCACCATTTCCTTCACTAAAATGATTAACTTTTATTTAATACCTGAAGGTGCAATGAGCAGCAGTTAAAATCCATTTCTGAGTTAGGATCGTGCCACCACAGATATGCATTGTTTCTGTGAGTCCCTCGAAAAGAAAACGTCTGATTGATGCTATATAAGGGGCAGAGCTATCAGGTGCGTCCTCCCCACCAATAACGCGGGAATCCAGATCGTTATTTGTTTCACCTTCAAAAAGAGGTAATCTATTGATAATTAAAATCTATACTTTTTCAGACAGCAAGACATGACGAATCCTTCACTGTTCACATCTTTAAATAATCAACGAAGTGTAAAAATCAATTAAACACAAACAAAATACACAAATTAATACGTACCTCTCGCGTCCCATAGCAAAAATAAAAATATAACGAGAGCTTTAAACATGGCCTAAGAAGTATAATCTATTTAGTAAGTTAAAAATGTATTTAAATTATTATTTTAATTTACTTGTCCATAAAGTACAACACAAGGTAGCACAAAAGATATGGTTATTTGAAATACGTTTGATTGGTTAAAAATGAACTTACGTTTCCTATATATATCTACGCAAAAACAACTATAGTTCCGTTGACACTTGCATAACAAACTCCATTTCACGTCGATATAAAACAAATTTACTTTTTATTGCAAACCAAATCAATTTGTGTTTGTTTTAATTTAACCATAGAATAAAAAGAAATCTTTACGTTATGACATTACTTTTTGTCCATTATGTAAGTTACAATACTGTATTAGAGTGTAGAATTAAGATTAGATTTAGTCATTCAAATGTATTTCTACCACTAACTGTATTTTAGTATGTTAGCTGTTACTCATTGTTTTTTTGTTAGAGCGTACCAATTCTTAAAAGGCCGGCAACGCACTTGTGAGCCCTCTGGCATTGAGTGTCCATGGGCGGCGGTTTCACTTAACATCAGGTGAGCCTCCTGCCCGTTTGCCCCCTGTTCTATAAAAAAAACTCACATCAAACAACCAACGTACTTAGTTACTTGGATTTCGTAGTCTCCAAGGCTCTATTTGTCTAAACCAAAATGTATGACACTGCTTTAACTGAATAAGAGTAATTAAACTACTAATATTCAAATTATTCACGCCGTTGTTTCTACCAAACGAATCGAAACGAATTATTGGAATGATCGACTATAACAGATTTTATTGATATAGTTAAACTGCCGTCCTAATGCGTTATCATTTTAAACAATTACTTATTTACTATTTAAGCAGTGACTATTGACTATTTTACTTAGTAATGACTTATTATATTGACAACTATTGGGACTAAAAGAACGAAATTATTAATAATAGCTGACCTGGCAAACGTCGTCTTGCCAAACTACTACCTTTAACTCAGCGCCATCTGTTAGAATTGTATCAAATAATAAACAAATGTTAATGTTATCGTAATTTTAGTAAGGATGCCTATTTTTTTGAAAATGAAATATAGCCTATGTCACTCAGGAATGATGTAGCTTTCCAACAGTGAAAGAATTTTTCAAATCTGCCAAGTAGTTTCGGAGCCTATTCAATTCATACAAACAAACAAACAAAAAATCAAACCTTTCCTCTTTATAATATTAGTATAGATAGGCTAAATGCTGGTGATGTTAGTTGTTTATACTACGTATTTGCGTGTTGTTCTCACGAGTATGTAAGTGCATGCTCCTATTTCACCATGCCTCCTGCTGATAGAGGACAAATCTTTGTTTCTAATTTATTTTATAGTCTTCATTACTCAAAATGTCATAATTATGGAACATGGTGTAATGGTTGCAGCGCAGCTCCTTACAAACATTATGTAAAAAAAACTTGGCGATCAAAAAGAGTGACGGAGAGTTTATTGCCAGTTCTTCTCTTCCGTTCTACGCCCTTGAATTGAGAACTGGCAGTAAATGTAAAATTAGAAACATGTAATTAATATGTCTTTTTTTTGACGTTCATAAGTGTTAATATACACTATGTTACTTACTTACTTCTTACTTTATTTGTATGCATTTTACAATTAGCAGTCACCTCTGTATACATACATATCTAATGTGACTTATTATAAATAAAGATTTTAAATAAGTTGTAGTACTTCGTACTTACTTCTACTTCGTAATTATTGAATTTTTTCTTACGTTTATCTGGATTTCCGCTTATCCGTAACGCCATCCCACTATAGGCAGAATTTTCGTAAATAAATTTAAATACCCAACATTGCTGGTTTATTTATTTCATAGTCTTTGTTGGTAAAAAAAGCAAACAAAATTTTAATTTCCACTTCCATATTATTAAGAATATTTATATTATTTATAGGCTAAACAGATCGATTTTAAATATTATATTTTAGAAGGCAAACTAAGGTAGTTTTTATTCTAGTACATTGTCTTCACATAAAATTATTTAACTAATGTATACAAATATTGTTTATCCTATTTTAAAAGAGTAAGTGCTGAGTTGCTTGTTCATTCCACATGAAACTATCTTTAAGGGCAACTAAAATCATATATTATTTTATTTAACGTTCAAAAGTGCTATTTGGTCTAAATGGAATAAATGATTTGACTTTGACTTTGAAAACAGAGGAGGGGAAAATTTAATGTTAAAGGGACTTGAAATTTAGTATAGTGGGAAAATTTATAATGAGCGGTACTTGACTTAAACAATGAAGGCTATCGCTGACATCAAAATCTGTTATAATTGTATAACATAAGACATTTGTTATGATATGTGACACTTTGTGTTGTATTTTATGTGTGGAAATTATGATTTATCATGCACGAGTACTATTGTGATATTTCTATTCAAACAAAAGCGTAAAACAAACCGGCAACGTCACATCTACTGGCGTCACTCAGAATGTATTACATACAAATTGTTTTTTGTAAATACGAATAAAAATTATTGTGACCTTGTCGGCTTGTTTTTAAATTTTGTAAATCGTTTATGATCATCGAATCCTGATAATTCACCTATAGACAGGAAATACTAGTATGTTGACAATGACCCAAAAGCGCGACTTGAATTATACGAAACACAGGACCTGCAAATAAGTCTTTTTGAAGACATTTTTGACGTGATAACGTCTTATAATTCGATGGTGCTTCAACCCTTAATCCTAACCTCCGATTTCTGTATCAAAGCAGTTTTTTTTATTTAGTAGCCTTATGTGCTTGACACACTCCATCTATTTATTGTGTAAAAGGCACGCACATTTCTTTACGGCGCAGAAAGTCTTTTAGTGCAAAGGGTTCAAACCTATACACATACGACAATAGAATTGGATGTTTTTTTTGTTGTTTTGGATCTCTCGTTTGTAGAGCATATATTTTGTACTATTACTTAGACTTTGCCCTGAAAAACTAGATATTGCCACTAGGGTAGGGTATTGGTAAGATCAATTCTCGATACAAGCTGCGTCCTATAGTCTCCATAATATGTTATTAAATATTATAGGATAATCGAAAAGGTACAGAAGAATTTCCTGAAAACTTTTTATAAAGTAGAACCCTACGAAGTTCTCGAAGTAGGCAATTACAATTTTGCTGTATTAAAATTTTATTTGAAGGTAAGAAAAACGCATAATTGCAAGGTGTGACTAAGAGATTGCACGTTCCGGACAAATCCAGTATCAACAAGGTTCCATTTCCTGCTCGATCTCGCAGCTCAATAGTTTTCTCAACTCTTAGAAATATTTTTTGTTTTTAAATAGGATCTCTGTTTACTGGGATGTATAAAAATAACTTTTAATATTATATTATTTAATTACATTTTGGTTAAGTATATTATGTATGTTTAATAAACAATTAATAAATAGTGCAATAGCTGTGCCAATAATATGACTGCACAAAACCCACCTCATTAATTATGAAAATGCTATTGTGCTAAAAAATGTAGTATCAAAATATGATTTCATTTATTGTATATGCTCATTAATCCAGTCGTAGTATGCTGGTACATATGCAAATACGTCTGGGAAGCCTCGAGCACACGGTATCCCCCAGGATACTATGCCCACTTGTTTTCCATTCCTCACTAGAGGTCCGCCAGAATCACCCTGAAATGTATTATTAATTGTATTCGGACGCCTTAGTGATTAAATAAAAGTATGCAATATTATGTTTACGCCTAAATTAAAGCTTAATAATACAGTACTTAAAGTGCTTCAAATTATATATAGATATCTTTGATCAATTGTATTTAACAAGAAGGTTTCCACAGAATATTTAACTTTAGTTGGCAAGTGTTTATTTGGCTGTAGAACTAGAAAAACTCTTCATCTCCGTGGCAAGTCTTAATGAAGATAGGCTCTATTATACTCTGATAGTTATAACGAATAAGCCCAAATGTGCTGTTTTGAGACACTGGGTTCATGTACCGAGTGTCTCAAATCAACGTAGACTAATGAATTAAATATTTATATATTTTTAATAATTTTACTAACATAGTTATAAGTTTTACTATACTAACAACATATGGACTTATTAATTGGTCTGAAATAAATGATTTTATTTTATTTATTTATTTTATTTTATACCAGTCTACTTACATTACATGCTCCTTCCGATTCTCTAGTCAATGTGCACATTTGGGTTTTTTCAATGGGTGTAAGACCATTTGTCTGTGCCAGTTTCTGTGAGCATCGCTTATTGCTCATTACCGTAACAGTTAACACTTGAAGATTGTCCGGTACTGTTCTTTGGTTCTGAAAATATGTTGTTCACGATAAACCCTTTTGGTTCGTGCTTTTTTGCCGGATTTATTTATTAACACTTTGTTATCATAATATACAAAGTCATACACATAAAAAACAGGTTAGGTACATAATTTATAAGGCAACGGCATTTTGTTTACACAGAAAAATGTGATTGAAAAAGGTTTTTTTTCGGTTTTCTCAGCCGGGGTTCAAACTCTCGATGTTATGGTAGAATTGCCAATGAAAGTACGACTAACACGACCCAGGTGTCTCATCCAACTAATCGAACAGTTTTTTTGTAAAAAAAAACAAAATTAAGTTAAAAATATTTAAAAAAAAAATCTTTCTCTAATTAACACAACTTTTGGTATATTTTTAAGCAAATATACGTATGTACTTACATCTGTGAATCCCCACCCTGTCAATACACACCTAGATCCAGGTCTTATTTTAGGTCTAGAAGCTAAAGTTATCGGTTTTACCATGTCATTGAAGTTAAATTCGCCTTTTATTTGACATAGTGATATATCATTCTGGAGGCGCTGAATGTCAAAATTCTCGTGAATTATAATTTGCTTTATCTCATAACGATCTCCTCCAGATGAAAGTTTGTTTGTTCCTACCACTGCGGCTATCTGGTCTGTTTCTAGGCTAAATTAAAAAGAAATTAAAGGCATCAATATGTCATAAAAAAAAATTGTTTCTTGTTATTTTAAATATAGTTACAATATGCGTAAAACAAAATTTTATTTATTTGTAACTAAATAGCCATAATATATTATTTTTTCAGGAAATATAATCCAGTTTCATAATAACGGAAAATTACCGACAGGTAACTTAAATGAATACCTGCTGGGTGCTAGATCTCAACTGGTACATGGATGCGATGATAATCAGATTCGTTAGTGTTTACATGAGCTCCCACATTGTTATTCTGGAACTAATGTTAGAATATCTGTCCTATGCTTACGTACCCATTGGTGCAGTGTGCAGCGGTGAGAATCCAAGTTTCGCTTATAATAGAGCCAGCACAGAAGTGATCATCAGATCTGTCGGTTCTCCTTAACGACACTTGGTATGGAGCCAACGATTCGCAGGCATCCGTACCGCCAACAATTCTCGATTCCTGCGCATCACCTGTAGAAATTGTTTCAAATTTTTTCGAAATCCTTTTTGAAGTATTAAATGATGATGAATGAGATACATAATATATACTTGTAATTATGTTTTAAAGAGCAGTATTGGCCTAGTGGCTACATCATACGACTCTCATCCCTGAGGTCAAGGTTCGATCCCCGAGTGTGCATCAATGACTTTGTCTATGCGCATTTAACATTTGCTCGAACATGAGGGTTACTCCAAAAAAATCGAACAGAGGAATAATCACCAACTTGCGTATTAGATTGATAAAAGATCACGAAACAGATACAGAAATTTGAGGCCAAGGCCTAAAGAAGGATTTAGCGCCACTGATTTTATATTTTTTTGTTTTCATTGCGAACTAATGATCATATTATTTATTCCAACACGCAAAATAATACAGTCAACAACTGTCTTAACCTGTATAATAATTATAAATCAAAATGAGTAAATAAATATTTAAAGGTTTGGTTCCTGTATCAGTGTACCTTTAACGCTGGCAACAATTTATTAATTATGTATAATGATAAGCAACATCAAAATAGGACGGATAAAGAAGTCCTGGGTTGAATTCAAGAATCATTATTATTTAGATTTGTTGGCACAGTCTGAATACATTTTTAATTAATCTCAAGTAAATCTCCGTCGTATATTAAGTTATTATGGCGACTTAAGCAAATACCACCATAATTATTTCTAGAGTAAAACGTCAAAAAATGTCTGTGTACACGAGTTAGAAATTGCATTCATTGGCGTAGCAAGATAAAAATCTTTTCAAAAATTTTTTCTTTCGCCTTATTCTACGTTTGTAGAAAAACAACATTAATAATAGAAAAAACTATAATGTTGAATATACGGCTTTTTGTAACGGTGTGCGCGGTACGTTAAAAATTACTCTCATCACTTTTTCTTACGCGCCAAAATAAAGTAAAACTACAAATATTACCGATACATACCATGAACAATCCATGATAAGACAAAAAGTTTTACGATATTCAAAAACATTGTTACACAATTTAAATATTTAAAGTTAAACTGCCAATATGTCCTAACCGATGCAATACTATTGAGAAAGGGGATGTTCTCTGCTTAAATACATATTTATACTGTATATGTCTATTAAATATTATTTCCTTCATAAAAGATCAATTGTTAGCATAATTTGCGTGCAATTCTCGCAATTAGTTGAACAGAAAACAAGAGAACATTTACATACTACGTTAGATTAAAGGAATACAAATAACATACAAATTATAAGGGATGTATTTAGAAGTTGAAGGAGATGAGCGTCTCCGCTGAGTTGAATAGGTACTATACCTATACTTGCTCGCCACTGTCCCAAAGTGCTGACCGCTTCGATACATCCGATCCCTCTCGTTCGGCTCTCGTTCGGATCTGGCCTACTATATATAGCCCAAGCTATAACCTCCTTGTTCACAAAAATACTGAAATCCATTATTAATTGCAAGCTGTTGAAGTATCTAGAAGGCCACCAGCTGATTATTAGTAATATGTCCGGCCCTAATAACTTTAGGCCAATTTATGTGCTACCTACTTGTAGTAAAATCTTTGAAAAATTTATATTAAATCAACTTGTAAGTAACATTTTAGCATAAACAAATTATTAAGTGCGCTCTACACTCGCGATGCGAAGGGCCGCGAAAGCCGCGAAACGCGAGTGTAGATGGTTTCGCGCGTTCGCGTTTTCGCTTCGCGCCGTTCCCCGTTCGGTGTCGGTTTTTTGTCCCGCGACAAAGGTTCGCGCTTGGTTCACAGCGCGCGAACGCGAACACAATCCACACTCGCAGTTTGTCGCAGTAGCTGAGAAGACGTCTCCACAAGTGGTTGTGCATTATTTATTGTGTACTAAGCAAAGTTCTTTTTTTTAAATGAGTACTACGTGGAATAATGAACTTGAATTAAAATTTATTGAGTGTTTTCAATCCCAACCAATACTTTGGCAGTCCAAACACAAGGACCATAAAAATAAAAATAAGATCCACGATGCCAGGACGCGGATAAGTGACATTTTGGATATACCCGTGGGTGATTTGAAAAAAAAAAGGATTCACTCATGTCCAGTTATAGGACGCGATGTTATCTCGTCGTCGTCGTCCATCTTCTTTGAGGCCGCGAACGAGACTGCGAAGCTTCGCGAGTGTGCATAGACACGTCATGAAAACGCGAAGTTCACGGCCGCGATTCGCAGGCGAGTGTAGAGCGCACATTACCTGATCGCTTTTATCAAGGGTCGCTCGACAGGCGATGCCGCTGTTATAGAGAAAGAAGATAGGAAGAGATAAATTCAAGGAAATTAATATACTTACCTTTCAACGATCAGCCGAAAGGAACATGTTACGATTGAATCTGAGAAATAGGATTGTATGTACAACATTACGAAATAAAACAAACTGGTTTGCCGCCTGACATGGCGTTGGGTGGGGCACACATAAAAAAGGAGGAGAGGAGGCCTATGTCCAACCTAACCTAACAAGCAAATGATTATTCCTAAATGTTAAAGTGTATTTTTCAATTCAAAATCAATGAAACTTATAATCTTTTATAATTAAGTTTGGATTGATGGATTTCTATAGGCCTTCAATAACACATACATATATATATATAAATAGCACTCCAGACACAATAAGAACTGAATTGAACATTGTTTTAAGTTAATTTCCATGATAAAGATATGTCATGACACCATACACCGTGAGTACATTGTTAATCGACCGATTCGTGAAATGAACCAAACCATACCTGTCTTGTTTACTAGCCATTTGCCTACCATATCCATTATGAGGTCTCTGTACAAATCCCGGATAAAGCCAAAAAGCTATACGTCAAACATGAGTAAAAATGTCTAAGTCTATTACCTACAAACATTAAGTAAAGGTAGAGTAGGTATTTCTCAGAGACATTTCTCATGAAATTTTTTTTTATAGAACAATGGGCAAATGGGCAGGGGGCTCACCTGATGTTAACTCATTATTATTAACACCGTCGTCTACTTTCTAGTACAAATATCGCTTTTAGTAACTGACTCGATAATTGGTTAATAATTAAATATTTATTTTCAGCCGTGGCAATTTTCAAAATAGTTATTTTAGTCGGTTGCGCTGAATAGCAAACTAGGAATAATGTTTCATTTTTCTTCTGTAGATAAATATTATTGAAACTTTTAATATTGTTGTAAAAACCTTAACTCTCAATAAAATAAATGTCGTGTACACACGTAAGAAGCTTCTTTATGATATTATTTTTCTATAAAAGGATCTTGTGTATGAAATTGGTAAAAAAGTTAAAAGTTTAACACAAGGCTGTTATTATCATAGACATGAATACAAATAATACAATTAATTCATTTTAACTTATTACTGGTAAGATTATAACAAAATTTAATTAATTGTATTAATTGAATATTATGAACTATTACTATCATTGTTATCGTTATTATATATTTTTGTTATTCATAGCTTCGAATCAACCGTGGTAACGGAAAAATGTGACAGTAAATTATTGTCCAACGCCGATATTTCACTTCAATCAAATAAATTTCAACAATTTTTTTATATGTTGGTTATGTTGATTTTTTTTAATAGAAAAATAGCTATTTCTAATCACCTTTGACAACAGATCAAGAAAGAAAGAAAGAAAGAAATAACTTTATTAGACACAAAATACAATAATTGTTTCTATAAAGTAGAGTGCACTGGCCCCCACACTAGGATTCCCTGTGTTGTGGGCAGCCAGTCTCTTCCTTTTACATCTAAACGTTACTTAATTAATTAATTTTACTTAACAAATTTATACCTATTCTATTTTTTTACGATAAGAATGTTTTCTGTGTTAGTATATGACAGCTTAACAAGATATTTTTTGAGTTTTTTAGTGAAAGTATGAAGTGTGATTTTTGAAATGTTAGTAATAATTTTATTTTTAATAAGGTGGTTAAAGATGAATGGACCTCGGAAGGAGAAAAAGCGTTGAGTGAAGAAACTGCGTTTTTTAGGATGCTTATATAAAGGTTTGCGTTTGGTTAGATTTGGTGTAGGGGGTGTTTGTTTCCAAAAAAGCCTGCATATTGCCATTAAATAAAGTTGTCTTACAGTTAGGAGCCCTGCTTCGCTGTACAATTTTGAAGTTGAGTAGTGGAAAGGTTTTCTGAAGGATATTTTAAGAATGGCACGTTGGGTGCGCTCAATTTTCAGCATCGGGGACAATGCCGTTCCACCCCATACCGATATGCAGTAAGATAATATCGACTGGCATAATGCAGTATACACTATCTTGGTTGTATGTGGGTCAGAAGGTTTTCTAAGGTGTTTAGATCATTAATGTCTTGATGGTTTTTTTATTTCATTATTAATATAGTTTAGGTATGTTAAGTTTTATTTCAGTGTATTTATCTTCTGCCACTTGGGGTGACATATTCTAATTCCTTTTCTTCCTGGATTTTACACGGATATGTGTAAATTCCGTTTCTCTCGCGAACTCTTCCTCGTCTGTGAGCGCGCGAGCGCGTACGAGGCGTCGAGGAAATTTTATTGGGACTTGATTAATGTCAGGTCAGGCAGTTAATTGGGTTAATATTCTTTTTAGATCCTGTTGCAGTGTTTCTATTATACCCTGTAGCTCTTGGACAACGTATTCATTATTATCACGTAATTTTGCATATAAAACATGTTATTTTTCCGTCAACGTAATATTATTAGAGAGTATCAGTTTGTATTGTATTTATAATTGATAATATGTAAAGGTTTAGCTGTTTTTATAACAAAATATATTTGGGTCATCGCTGGCTCATCATGGACGGCGGCTGTTGACGCTTCAACCAAAATGTTTAAGTAAATGTTAGTAGAAAAATGTTGTTGCCTGTGGTTATGTACCCCTATTGTTTAAAGGCCTCCTCCGACCCATTCCAGATATTCCTTATTATCTCAATAATTTTACATTTTTAATTTTATTTTTTCACGAAGTTGAAGCCCCCAATTGTTTTTAATTTGTTTCCAATTAAAAGGTAATGAGAATATTATAATTTAAATAATAATTATCACTTACACCTCTCGAAAACAATTAAAATACTAATTGCTTTGGAAAAATCCAAGGAATTAAATTATAATGAAGAGTTCGAGTAATGTTTATCACGTGATATTGGCAGTCTAAGCTAATCCTTGGCCAGTCCGCATCTTCAGTCCCAGGACCTGCTACAGCTACGCATTTCCTACAGCTGCGGGCGATACAGGGCAGAAGGCGGGCATTCTGCGCCTCAAATAGGTTCGACCTGGTTCTTCCTAGGGAGGGAACTGATAATGACAGCGACCATCACCGAGTTGCCGAATTATTAGACCCTAGGTCATCCGAGGTCGACCACAGTGAGTCTCCATCGCGTTCGGTCTCAAGGTTGTTACCGAATTATGCTCTAACTTTAAAGTTCAAATTTATTTTATGTACTTGTTAAATAAGCGTTTAATTTCTTTCTACACAGTCTTGAAATTTCAATATTTCAATATAAATGTTTTTTTAACGTAATTTCCGTGCTTATCAAAAATTAGGTTTTTTGGTAATTTATTCACATAAAATTTTGTATAAATATGCTGCTGAAAATAAGAAATATTACATCAGGAGCAGGACTGCAGTAAAAATATTTCTTCATTTTGGAATATTACTTCTTTATAAACAATATTGTACATATTTCAACTCACGATTAGTCATCCTTACGCCTCGTCAATAATTGTCCCTCATATAAATCACATTCACAACTCAGATTAACGCGCACGGACCGCGTGGATCATGTAACCCACTAAAATGAAGTATATTCACAGGCGAAGGGGACGTTTCGGAAGCTAAAGATGGAGACAGCCGAATAATAAGTGGCAAAGCTGCCACTCCAGGCATGGCTAAGTACCAAGTTTCCATACGTGCTCATAATGGAAAGCAAGAATGGCACTCTTGCGGAGGTTCTATTATAAGCCAACAGTACGTACTAACTGCCGCGCATTGCATTGTGTAGGACAGCTAAAATTTCATGCCTTACGACAAAATTTAATGATGTGTTGTTGATATAAGAAAACGAAGTGAAGATTTGTCTATAGTAGTTGGCAGTCACCAGATCAAAACAGGTGGCGACCGATACAAGATTAAGAACCTCATGAGAATTTTTTAAAGGCCAAAGGGAAGAGTGACGTAGGCGTCATACAAGTCGAAGGCAACATCCAATACAAGGACAATGTTCAACCAATTGAGTTGTTCACTCGAACGATACCCATTGGAAGGAAATGTCTTTTGACCGGTTAGGGAAAAGTAAACTTCCTGAGTATATTGTAATTAATTTAATTGTTAGAAATAATATTAATGTTGTCATATTCTTCCAACAAGAGATAAGTATTATTTCTCCGGGAATCGTCAGTAAAAAAGTATTTAAATATGGCGACTAGCGCAATGGCGTCTCCTGCGAGACTCGGACCTCGGATTGAGCCGTTGAAAGGTGGTGAAACGCGATAAGCGAAGTACATTTACAGCGATATATTTTTTTTTTTACAGCGACCCCTACTAGCCTATCATACATACACACAATCAGGTAGATATGTGACCGAGTGGCTAAACTGCTCTAATTTTCTAAAAAGGGACCTTATTAACTTACACTGACAAATCCCTGGATATGGGTTTCCTGAGAACTGTACCAGATAACTTCGCTGGCTCTGTAACAGCCAGCCAATAGCCATTTCAGCCATGTGAAAAGAGGATTATTTTACATAAATTTATGTATGTAAAAGATCTAGTATGTGATAGAGCTCATCTTGAAATAATCAAGCCCATCCAAGACCACATTTCTACTGACTGAAAATTTCCGCCTCGAAAAACCCGTCATCATAAAAATTTCTTCTAAAGATTCAAACCTGACCAGACCTTGAATAATGGACAACTCTGCGGTAAGCGCCCGAACAACAAAGGCACATGCCATGTAAGTAACAATAAAGTTGTGATGAAAATGACTGCCGAGTCATTTAGAAACCTTGCCGTGTGTGATCTGGTCTGGGGCCTACATAAGTTCTCAGGATATTTTCATTCATATTCATTCTACAATCAAAAGATCAAAAGCATATAAAAATATTATTTTTCATAAAGTTGTAAATTTGAAATTAACAATTATTAAATTAATGCATTAATTATATTATTTGGTGTTAAAAGAGTTTGAAGAAGAAGGATCGAAATTTTTTATATCTTATTCTAGGAATAGAAGACCAATCAAATTCACGATTGTTACTCGGATACTTTAATTAAATTTGTCACACAGGGTGATTCCGGTGGACCACTCGTTTTTGAAGAGGGCGACAAATATATTCAAATAGGAATCGTGTCCAGGGGAATTCCCTGCGGTGAAGACGTTCCCGATGTATTTGCTTCAGTCCATGGTAACTACGCTTAAAGAGCAAAATAAAGTGATCAAATTCAAAAATATTCGACATTGTAACATAATATGATCGAAATAAACATCACTTCAATTAAAATTATATTTTATTCTACTGCAAATATTCTTGATACAATTATATCTAACATATTATCTATATATAACAGATACAAAAGTACAAAAGAGCCCCTACGAGCATAGCCCAGTCAAGTCTTTTCGGTTGGTTTAACCTTGGCATCTGGTCCAGGTAGATATTGTACTTGTACAAATTTAAAATGGCAACCACATTATAGTAAATAATTATATTTTTGAGCAACGGCTCAATAATATAATTAATAACTGTGTGCCAAATAATACGGAAGCAGTGACTTCACCAGTCGTATACTGGAATTCGAAACTATTGAACTATCAAGTGCAAGAAAAAACGATCCTAGAACTTATTCACTCCTGACTCGAAAATGTTTTTTTTTTGAAAGGCCTTAAGGACCTTTATAGCTAAACACGGGCTGTTTTGTGTGAGATTTGAATCTCGTCTTGGGCCGTCGCGGGGGGGTCAATCGCCTGAGGGCAGGACGGAAGCTCACTGGAGTGAGCGAAGTACGAAGAAAAGGTCCTCGCCTTCCCCGGCGGTTTCTACTCTAATCTGTTTTTTATGGGTACTGTTAATATTATTGGCCGCGCGGGCAACTTTTTAGTTGTCGTTAGCTATTATGATTGGATCACCCGGATCCGTTAGTACGTTTAGGGGCCTCCTGCGAGCCTTTTTAGTCGAGAAGGGGTAGTTATTGATGCTCTTACGCATCAATGGGTTGGGATGGTGTTGAGCCTTGTCGAAGTGGCGTTTGCACGCCAACTTCATCCATTGGGCTATAGTAGGGAAGCTCTAGATTGTAGTGAAGATCGACTTTTCTCACGTAGAAACGTAGGGTGTCATCGGACGCAAGCCTTGTACAAGGTCACCATGTGTCTAAGGGGACATATCTCCTTTTATTTAGGAGGTAATAGAGGCGAGAGAGGACAAAAGCGGCCTTCTTGCGAACGCGGCTATATGCTTACCGAAAGACATGCCGCTGTCGAGCGAATCGAAAATGGCCGTTAAACGTTAAGCTAAATCCATGGTGTATCGACGAAAACGTGGAATTGAAATAAATCGGAGCTTCCTAATCCAAAGTTTTATCAATTATTTTTTATTTAATTTATCTAATCAATCTTAAAAACGAATTGTAATTATGAAAGCATGTTCTGAAGGAAGACGTGTTCATTTTGCGTATATGATTTTTGATGCGGTGACCAAAGCCCCTTCACATCTCACCTCCACCAGTCGCCCACGAATTAGGTGATAAACCTAATTCTATTTTCGACTATACGTCATACTGACATTATTAGGTCTTAACAGTTTTGAAACAGATAAAGAATTTCTGTGCGTGGCAGTAACTAACCAGTCTTAGTTTATTATTATATTCTTTACTTATTCGTTATGCTGCGAGCAGTGTTGGCCTAGTGGCTTCAGCGTGCGTAAGTCGTAGGTTCGATCCCCGGCTGTGCACTTTTCTTTCTATGTGCGTATTTAACATGGCACCTCATGGCTCATCACCTACTTGCCTATTAGATGGAAAAAAGGTTCATGAAATAGATTCAGAAATCTGAGGCCAAGAGCTAAAGAGGTTGTAGCGCCACTGATTTATTTTATTTACTTATTCATTATATGGATTGTCTTCAGTTTATAAATGATACAGACCATTTTGTCCTATTTTTTATTCACGCACATTTCCCGACACATAGCCCCTATATCAAGCCTCTCTAATGTATCGTTTGTCTATGAAACCTTTGATCTAGTTTGTGCCATCTATTCAAATGATAAAATTTTAAAATCTATATTTTTATCACTTTTTTCATTTAAAGGCACATTAAGTTAACATTTTCATACCAAATAATTATTTAATTACATTAACTCTTACATATTTTATGTTAAATTCAAATGGTAAATGGAAATCTTGATTACATAAAAAGTGTTAATTACATGAGTTAGATAGTTTTGCAAATTGAGAATGATGAAACATTATTCTAGGTTTGCGATCCAGCACCACCGACATTGAAAATAGCCATTGCATAACCTGGCTAAAAATAATTATTTAGTCAGTAATTAAAATCGGTATTGGTACTAGAGTAAACGACGGCGTTTTTGTTATATATTTTTTCTACTTAAAAGTTTACACCGCTACGTAGAATATCGGAACTCTGCACAATGTGGCGCTTCAGCGCTTACGACACACTCCAAGCAGCTTCGTGTTGCCGCTGAACGATATAATACACGTGTCCACCAAAACATTGATGTCCGGACAACATCTGCTCCAGACAAAAGATCTTAATTAAGTGAATTAGATTAGGTTCGGAATTCACTGAATTTGAAAACAAGGGTTTCAACTTGCATGAGCAAGTGAGTCTTGTGTGGGCTAAATTAGCAAATTCAACGTAGGTGCGCTAAAGAGCTGTCAGAGATGGTACAAGGCGATCCATTTTAGACTTTACCAGAGACAATATCATCTTCATAATAATAATTATTATTATTACAAGTATTGTTCATTTTCATAACCTTAATTTACATTTCAAAATATGTTGTTAGTATGCACTTATAGGTAAATGTTAGTAGTAAAATGATGTCGTCTGTGGATATAGACCCCTAATGTTTAAAGGCCTCCTCGTACCTTTGCCAGATAGTTCCCTTCCTTATATAATAATAATAAAATAATAAAAAGTCTTTATTCATTTTAAGTACATTTTCTTTTCAAAGTGTAAGATTTGGAAACCCTTTTATGTAAAAATACCTGTGTTAGGGTTCCCTCTTCCATAACAAACTTAATTACTTAAAATAATGACATTATTTAACATATTTTTTTGAACCGTTTCCTTTTTATTTTTATTTATATTTAAATTTTTTTTTTTTTTTTTTACACACGTAAATTTTGTTGTTTCAAAACAATTTTACGTTACGATGTATTTTAGATAAATTAAACACTTTTATGTTTCCAATTAAAAAGTAATGAGTTTATTTTAATTTAAATAATTATTATCTCTACCACCTCTCAAATACAATTATAATACTAATTGCTTTTTAATTATGAGTTCCAGTAATGTTCTACTAAGGTAATACCCGGCCAGTCCGCGTCATCCACGTCCTAACATTCAATCTTAGGTCCTGCTGCAGCTACGCAACATTCTGCGCCTCAAAACAGGTTCCACCTAGGGAGGAAGCCGGTTGCTCGATGATTGAAATCGCTGATACTGATATTGATATGGCGATCGCCACTTGCATTTTGCCGAATTATGCTTCAACTAAATTTTATTTTTTATTTACCTGTGAAATTCCCGTTTACTTTTTCTTTCTTCAAATCTTTCTTGAAATTTCAATAAGTAACAACCATAAACTTCTAACAAAAACGTAGATATTTTAAAACTAATCACCAATATTAATTAGGTTTTTATTACGTAATTTCCGTGCTTATCAAAAAATATATTTTTGGTAATTTATTCAAAACAATGTAGTATAAATATGCCGCTGAAAATAAGAAATGTTACATGGGGAATAGGAGGCAGTAAAAATGTTTCTTCATTTTGGACTATTACTCTTTTTGCCGCAAGGACTCTATGGTAAGATAAACTACATTGTACGCGCACAGACCGCGCGGATCTTGTAACCCAATAAAATAAAAAATATTCACAGGCAAAGTGGACATTTCGGAAGCTAAAGATGGAGACAGCCGAATAATAGGTGGCAAAGATGCCACTCCAGGCATGGCTAAGTACCAAGTATCTATACGAACCCATAATGGAGAGAAAGAGTGGCACACTTGCGGAGGATCTATTATAAATCAACAGTACATCTTAACTGCGGCGCGTTGCATTGTTGGGTGAGTAAATTTTTAATTCCTATTTATAAATTTTATTTCATTGTATAGGAAAGCAAAAATATATAAATTCCCCTCCTTGCTTGCTCACACCGAGTCGTGGTATTTACATCTATTTCAATCATTGAATATGTGTAAAAGTTATCATTTATCGTTTAGTAGAAAGTAGAAATTTAATGATATCTTATTGATTTGCTTAAAATAACTTATAGGAAACGAGCTGACGAGTTGTCTATAGTTGTTGGCAGTCACCAGATCAATACCGGTGGCACCCGGCACAAGATTAAGAAATTGGTACCTCATGAGAAATTTTCTAAGGCCACAGGGAAGAATGACATAGGCGTTGTACAAGTCAAAGGCAAAATCCAATACAATGACAATGTTCAACCAATTCAGTTGGTCAAACAACATATACGCATTGGAAGGAAATGTCTTTTGACCGGTTGGGGAAAAACTGATCTCGTGAGTATTTTATTTTTGTCATATTATTCCAACATGAGATAACTATTAACGCGCACTTAACACACACTCACTATTTCATTACACTGTAAATAAAAAACATGTACCAATAATGGCACATAAGGCACGCGCAGGTGCACATTTTTGCTCATTGTTCGCCTTAAGGACCTTTAACGCCCAGCTCGGGCTGTTTTGGCCAGCGAAGATCGACCGATATTGACTTTTTCCCGCCACTAGCGGGACTCTGACCTCGCCGTCACGAGGTGGTCAATCGCCCAAAGGGTAGGGTAGAAGCTCACTAGAGTGAGCGAAGTAAATCCATGCCTTCATCGGCGAAGGCGGTTTCTTACCTAGGGTGGCGTCTGATAGCTTTCTGGGATAAGTAGTAGGTATTTTATCCTTAATGCACGATTCAAGAAGGTACGTGCTCGTTATTTCTCATGTACATCATTACGTCCTTGTCGTACGGTATTCTAGAATATTCAGTCTAGCTTCCTTCTCTTCTGACACCTAATATACACTCTGATATAATGTTCCTTCATCATAGGGGTCACAGAAACCTGACCCTTTTGAAGAGCATAGTACATTATTTAAACGTCTTTAATACGATTTTTAATATGTCATGTCACTTCCATACTAATAATGCAAGGCGATTAATTTTACAGAAAAAGAATATTTATCCAAACAATCTTCAAATATTGTACTTCCAAACTGTAAGTAATTACGGGTGCACAAAAAAATTGTATACACGCCCATCTGTTCGGCCGGGTTTGCCCGTGAATAATGGACAACTCTGCGCTAAGCACCCCAAGAACCAAGGCATGTGCCATGTAAGTAAAATAACATATATCAGATATACAACAAATTTTCATAGGCATCTAATTGCCATCCTTTTAATATGTGTGATGTTTGAGAGCAAAAATAAAACAAATCAAATGTATTATATTTCCGGTGTTAAAAAAGCTTGAAGAGCTTGAAGAGCAACATGTTCTAGGAACAGAAGATCATTCAACTTTACGCTTGTACTTTAATTCTTAAATTTGTCGCGCAGGGTGATTCCGGTGGGCCCCTCGTTTTTGAAGAGGGTAACAAATTTCTTCAATTAGGAGTCGCATCCTGGGGAATTTCCTGCGCCAAAGACTTTCCCGATGTATTTGCTTCAGTCCCTGGTAACTACGCTTGGATACAGAGCAAAATTAAGTTATCAAATTCATAAATATTCAACATTGTAACATCAGATCAAAAGAAATATCATTTTAAATAAAAGTATATTTTATTTTATCCAAAATTTTCTCGATACAATTATATCATTATATGCCAAAAGCCATAACCAACCATTGTATGCCAGGAGCAATCCCTGTAAACATTTTAGACAAAGTTTTGTGTGGAAATTATACAAGTAACACAACCATAATATTGCTTTTTGGGAGAAGGGGAAATGTAGGACAAAATGAATGGTTGTCATTTATTGACAAATTAAAATCACTTAATGTAAAGAATATTATCTTGTTTACATTTCCTTACATCAAAGGTGCACCTAGGGAAAATAAAATTAGATATAAGTTGAACATGCTGTTGCACAATAGTTTAACAACTAATAATATACAATTAAATTGTGACTTTAATTGACATAAATTGTATATTTAAATATAATTATTTATTGACAAAGGTTCCTACCTAATTATTATTTACAACAGATAGCTAATATGCTATCTTATTTACAACTAAAGCTAAACATTTAGCTTTTCAGACAACTGCTTCTATTGAGCTGTTTCGTTTATTAAAAGGATGTAGTGATACTTTTAGTAACACTTCATTAATAAATAATAATTTAAATTAGTGTGACAATAGAGGCGATCTCTAGCAATAATTTTTTACAACTCAGTTCAACACAAACATGTAATACTACTAACAACAACTGTTTAAACTTGATACATCAAAACATGCAAGGTATGTTGGGCAAAGTATTAGAATAAGAGCTATTTTTAAAATCAGGTAAAATTGATGTCCTATGCATTACCGAACATTGGCTTAAAGAATGCCAAATCATCTTTAACTTTGATCAGCACCAAGTTGCAAGTTCGTTATGCAGATTGCCGGCAATTCATGGAGGCTCTTTGATTAGTGTTAACAAAAATTTGAAGTCCAATCAAGTCTAAATCTCTAAAAACTCATAAATCTAATCTAAGAGATTGTATTAATAAGGAGTTCAAAACCATCTTTACCCCAAAGAAAGTCTCTCATTCGCAGTGTTAATCGTTTAGTGATTGAGCGACAGCGGGAATTTATAAAAGTAGACAACGGTTGTATGACCTTTAAGCTGAAAAGTCATACAATCATAATGGAGAATTTACTCTCTATGTTCGAAATTATTCTAAATTATTTAAAAAAGTTTGTTACGCAGCCAAGTCCTTATATATCAAAAAAAGATTGAAAATAGTACATAAACTAAAATGACTTGGAAGATAATATTAAATTAATTACATAATTAATAAATTAAGGTTAATATAAATTGATAGTGAAACTGGAAGAGTCAAAGATCTCAATCGAGATATCGAACTATGTGTCGATAACACTATAATCAAATCTAACGAATAGCGATTTTTTCTTCATAAGTACTTTTTTGACATTTCAATTTCGACTACTAAGTCTCTTCAATCGTCTCCCGCCCTCGCTGAATCGCTGCTCAAAGATAATGTAAACGAGTGCAAGTAGTTCGTAAACACGGTTAAGTTGGTTATCGTAGAACGTTTATTGATAAAACCATGCTGTTCATCTGGAAGTGAATTACTTATTATATTAAAGATGGCTTTATATATTATTTTTTCAAAGACTTTACTGAAAGGGTTAAGTATTGGGCGATAATTTTCAATACTCAACCGCGAGCCACTCTTATGAATCGGTATTATTTTAGCGACCTTTACCCAGTATAAGTGCCAAATGTGTTCACAGATAGATCTATTATAATTTACAATGGTTCTGTAATAGTTTGAGCACATTCTTTAATGAAAATAGGTTGTACACCGTCACACCCAGCTCCTTTATACACATTTAATGAATTAAGTATCTTTAATATAATATCAGATTTGGTTACGTTTAGTTTGCATATAATGTTGTCGGTTACTTCTGTATTAATCTGAAGGATTTCATGGTATGAAGAGGATGCTAGTTGAAATACGCTCGTAAAGAAAGTACTGAAACCTGTGCATGTGCGCACGTGATTCATTATTATATGTATTGCTGCCTAATTGCAATCTAGTATTATATGCAGTGTTATTAATACGTAAGGATTTTAGACATGACCAGATTTTCTTTGGATCTCTCTTTTCGATGTTTGTATTTTTTGCATATATAAATTAAAACATTTTTCTTGTACTGCCTTCTGTCTTGCATGAAGTAAAGATAATTCATCGTAATCTCGTGGGTTTCTTTTTGCTTTCCAACGAGAATGAGCTAATCGTTTGTCACGTATTATATGTATGAGAGACTTAAAATACCAGACTTGTTAGAAGCAAAAGTGATAGTTTTAGGCACACACTGTTCAATTTCTCGGTGGAGGATTGAGTAAAATTTCTGAATAATTATGTAACCTCTCTATATGTTAGCGTGTCACCTCTTAGGGAGTCAATCCAGTCTATGCCGTTAAGATTAAATTAATTGGCTCATTTGGTCACAGAACATTACATTTCATTTTGTTAAGAGACCCATTTTCTTCCTTCCCATAGGAAATGCCGAAACCATCTGCTCGAAAAGTTTCCTTTAACCGAGGCGACGTTAACGCTCACTATAAGTTAAATTTGGGCCTTGGGCCTATTGGTGGGAGGACTGCTAAAAGGCCCAACCAACACTCCCAACGCCCTAAAAGGATAAATAACCTTAGGGATAACCTCTCCATCCAGGTTTTCACTCCGCAACAGCACCGATGGCAGGCAGTGGAGGTCTCCTTCATTCCTTCCTTCCTGTACTCGCGGTTATATACCCTTACTCATGCAGCAAAAGGACATAATATCGCAACCCGTTGGTGTGTAAAAGCATCAACGACTACAATGCATGAAAAAACATTGAGTAACAAACAAACAATTCAAATATATTTAGCTATATTGTTAAACACCAATAGTAATTACGTTTTTCTTAATTATTTCCATGTATGATTGTATATTTTAGTTGAAAATTATAAATTTCAAAGCTAGGACAGGACTCCAAGGAAAATGTATCTCCATTTTGCAATACTACTATATATACTTAGATAGTTTATTGATTAAAAAAACTTTTAGGAACCTTAAAAATATATCATTAGTCGTTGGCACATATACGTTCGAGAAAGGCGGCGAACGATACAAGATAAAGAAATTTATCCCTCATGAGAAGTTTTCTACACAGACTCTAAAGAATAACATAGGCATCGTACAGATCGAAGGCAAATTCAAATACAGTGATAAGGTTCAACCCATTGAGTTGTTAAAAGAAATGGCACCCATTGGAAAGAAATCTCTGTTGGCTAGTCGGGGATTAAAAAACTATGTGAGTATGCATGCATGCAATGAGCGTTTATGAACATCAAAAAGTAATATACAATAAATGCTTCTAATTTTATATTTACTGCCTGTTCTCAAATCAAGGGTGAAGAACGGAAGGGTAGAACTAGCAATAAACTCACCGCCGCTCTTTGTATTCGCCAAGTTATTTGTTTTACACAATGTTTGTAAGGAGCTGCGACCATTAAACCATGTTCCACATGACATCTAAATAATAATTAGATTAATTAATTAATTATAATAATTCACGACAAGTCAACTTTTAGATAAATTAAAAACAAAAATGTGTCCTCTATCAGCAGGAGGCATGCTAAAATAGGAGCACCCACTTACGTTCCCGTGGGAACAACACACAAATACATAGTCGAAACAACTAAAATTACCGCAAGACAGAATTCAAGTACGACCAAGCACTGTGATCATTTAAATATTCATTGACATCACAATAGGCCTTTGCACGCAGTTTTACTTTAATGTATGATTTAAATTTATTTATTGACAACACTTGTATCTCACTAGGGATTTTGTTGTAAACTTATACTGAAATAATTATGCAGCCTTGGGATTGGTGCATAAATCTTGTCTTTATTACGGCTACTATTATTTAAAAAAAAAATCTATATTTTTCCAGACATACAAAATATTCCCAATATTGACTTGCCAAAGACAAAATATGTCATTCCTTAAACTTCGCCACTTCCCAAAATCGCCACGCTTATTCTTATAAATAAGAAATCTAGCAAAATGTCTGTACAATCAGTTTCCCTGATTTCGCTGGAATCTCGTGAAGTGATAGACGCTGTGTTTCTTCAAAAATGTTATACATGGAACACATATAAAAAAATAATAAAAAAATGTGTGCGTTCTGGGGGCGTAACGTGTTACGTAACGAAGCGGTTTACACCAGAAGAATTGACTTGAGAAAACGGCATTCAGGACATGTGGCATTATTTGAACACCGTAACGTTAATTCCATTGTTTATAAAAATAAAGAAACACCAAATTCTCTCCTTGATATTCATTGGTTGATTATATGATTATTACAGGAGAAGGGAATTTTTCCAAACAATCTTCAAATGTTGGAGTTCGAAACTATAAGCAACGACCACTGCACCAAACAATTAATGCCAACTTACTGGCAATTGGTGCCCGTAAACGCCGGACAACTGTGCGCTAAGCGCCCGAACAACAAAGGTATAATATAATATATGCCTTGTAAGTAATCAAAATATTGTGCACAACATTTTTAATAGATAATAGTTTCACGTTACAATCGGGTTTTATCAAAATGAAAAAAACATTGTAAGGGGATTCAAAATGATCAGTAATTTTTGGCAGAATAAATGACTGATGATCTACTACACCTATAAAACACACGCCTCCGGATTATTGTTATCTTTAAATGTTATTATTTCTCATGCAGGGTGATTCTGGTGGTCCACTCATTATTCGGGACGATAAGAAGAAACATATTCAAATAGGAGTTGCGTCCTGGTCAGTTTCCTGCGCCAAAGATTTTCCCGATGTATTTTCTTCAGTCCATGGTTTTTACGATTGGATACAGAGCAAAATTAAATGAATTATGTAAAATAATTCTGATCAAAATAAATATCGTTTGAAATAAAACTATATTTCATTATTTCAAATTTCAAAAGCCTTTTATTGCCAACCTTTAATAACATTACTATAGCTGTGTTAGTATTTAGTTTTCTTAATTTTTTGTTATAGAGTTGAAATATTAAATATAATTATTTAATTAATTTTAAAATTTTTATTATATAATTGTTTTCTTAGTTGGGTACCCGGTTATGGGTAAAAGCCTCCTCCATATATAGCTATCTCTGTCGGTTTTGGACGTCCGTTGTCGCCTTGTGATTGTTGTTGAAGTAATGAGGAAGAGACTACTAAGTTGGCGGTGGTATCTTTGATAGCGGCATCGATATAACTCAAATACCTGAATTGTCGACCAATATCGTGGATTTGGAAATCGTTCTGGTGTCCTATTACTTCGAACCTGTTCCCCATAAACTAACTCCGTACACGAGTCATCTGATGCGAATACATGAAACCTTACAGCAATTATTATTATAGCAGAAGACGTGAACGCTAAAAATATCTGGTGTTGCAGCCAAAAAACCGATTCAAGAGGTGAGGAGGATAAAACCAAATCAATTTGAAATGCATGTCCCAAACGATAGTGAAGTTACCACTACCTTCGACACCATAAGAAACGGAAAAAGGTTCACAAGCTGCTGCTTGTGAACGGTACGTGTGCGGTATTTAAATAAAACTCTTTGTTTGAAACTCCATAACAAGTGATTTTAATGAATTAAAATATTAGCAAACTAACACAAACATTTGGGTAGAGTGGTTGCGAGGCGAAAAAAAAACAAACTTGGCTTATCTAAGAGTTCATAAATCTAAATTAAACTTATGTTAAAACGTGGAACATGCGATGTGGTTCTGGAGGAAATGCTTGGGGTTTCGTGGACCGAGTTTCGTTAACCGTCTCGATAAGAACTCGGTATTAAGCAGCGTCTGTTTTCAACAGTACAATCTCGTATCCTTACTTCTTGGGTCACGTATCTCGGCGTGTTGATCAGTCCATAGAACGCCTTGTCGCCCAGGGGAAGGTGGACGGCACTGGATCGCGCGGCAGGTCACCCCCGTGTTGGACTGATCAGATAAAGTCTGCTGTAGGAGGATCACTGAACCAGTGAAGCAGGATGACCTCTAACAGGCAACAATGACGGAACGTCGTGAAGCGCATCACATCTGTCTCTTCTATTACCTACCACATAGTGATCACGACCGCTTTGTCAAGAGTACCAGATAAGAAAGTGTGATAAAAACTAAAGGGCTAATGTTGGCTTTATTGTTTACATTCCTTTGACACTTAAGTTGGGTAATATAACTCAAGTTCGGATTTTTTTTTCAGGACAGTTATTTTTGGTACGTGTAGTATCAACGCAACTATGTGCGTCATTTGATTTCACAATTTCCAATTGTTTGCGATAAACAAGGATGATCCGTTCAGTTCAGTTCCACCAAGTTCACAATTTCAAATTGTGATCAACAAGAGCATTTCTCATCTGCAATATGATGCTCTTACGTCCTTGCGCACTTCGATTTTTGATGCCCGCGCAATTACAAAACCAACATTTATATAATATTTCCTTAACAAGTAACAAAGATCAAGTCTAAACAATCGAGTTTTTTAAACATTAATATAAATTCAAACAGAAAAACTATAGATAATTAATATGTTTTTGTCAAATGTACGAGTATGTAATTTCAACTTAGATATTATCTTGTTTTTATTTATGTATGTTTATTATCAACTTGACTTTGATTTGTTGTGCTGCAACAAAAGATTTCTCTAAAGGCAACATATATAATAAGTTAAGTGTTACGACGGCCTCACAGAACGTTTTGAAAGTGTTGAACGGGCCGTCACTCAGCCTCCCCCATAGCTTTCACTTTGACGGGGAAGCAACAGTTTCAATCGGAAGGTGACGGTTAGGGAGCAACGTTCAAGCCTCTAAAGACTGTTGCGTTGTGTTATCTGCAAAACCTTACTTGTGACAAAAGGGGGATGCCTGCCTCCCTCCCATCTGTAAGACCTGAACAAGTTGATAAGAGATTGCCCCTCGTTAAGAACTGTTAGCCGGGAACAACGCTAGGACTACTGTATCTAAGAACACCGGCTCTAGAGTGGTAGTGCAGGCGAGGGCAGAGGCTAAGAGTGCAGCTTAGTCATCACTAGCTTCTATGGCCGCCTCAATGGAGCTAGCTCCGAAGCTAATAGAAGATTTTCCCACGATTTCTCTTTAGCCACTCAGACTGCATGGCGCCGTTTTAATTTTATACTTACACTAATTAACAAAGTTAAATAAAACTAAAAACAACTTTAAAATTAATACTCCGCAGATTTGACAGTTTTACATTTTCCCATGTATCCAGTCTACGTAAGCGTATACATTTGTGAAAACATCATCATAACCTTCACCGCATGGTACTCCAAACGAAACCACTCCTATTAATGTTCCGTTAATTACCAATGGACCTCCCGAGTCTCCCTGTAAACAGTTAAAGTCACTCTAAGTACTTACATAAAATTATAAGGTAGAAATCTATAAGGATAGCCAGAAAGCATTTGTAACATATATCCAGTGGAAGGAGTTGTTACTTAGGAAGTCTTGCCCAGAGGTGACAACAATAATTGTGAGGACTAGAAAAAAATCTATAATAAATGAAAATAAAATTCATAGGTATAATTTCATATGTGCATAATTGCTGAGAGGTTTTTAAAACATGATCCAAGACTGTTGACATGTCATGTCATGATATACTTTGGCTGAAGTTTTCATACCTTTTTCCCTAAAATGTAGTATTGTGACTCCTTGATAAGACATGCCCCACCAAACCATCACTGACACAGGATGATGACCATATTGAAACTCATTGACCACTTGAGTATCTTCTTTAAAACTATTTGTGGGGTTATTATAATGTTCTGCAATCGTGAAATGTTTTTTATCGGTATAAAGGCTATTTCTGTGCTTTTTATAAGCGTAGAAAAGGCATTTTGATCGATACTCAATCTTTATTTGTAAAGATTGAAATAAAGGACAGAGTCCTAGCGGTAATCTTCATTTCTCGTGATAGGATAAATATCCTAACAGCAAAATTGCTGTTTCGATGAATTCTAGCTTTTGTAGAAGCAGCTTTAATAGTTCTAACAGCATGCGACTGCCCTGGTATTTTCTCGTCTTCAATCGTCTTGTGATGATAGTACGATGATATAAGAACATACAGGTGATACCAAGCATTTGAAGTTTCTGCAGTATGTTATATGACCGACGGTTCGCTACCCACTCTATACAAGGCGATCACTGCAAACCTATTTTATTTTATTTATCTCTTCATTACTGAAATATACTTTACCCGGCGCCGGGACTTGACGACCCCACCGCCCACTGGTGAATGGGATTGCCATGCAATTGCTATAGGGCTCCAGCCAAATGGGAAGACACGACCCGCGTGAAGTAATTCTTGTACTCGCATTTCGTGCGGCGAGAGGGATTCCCGGAGCCCATCATCCACACCCTCTAAAAGAAATATGAAAGAGCAGAAAGGTGCACCACAGGAACACTCAGTACGCGGATGTCGCCGCGTGTGAACTATAAGTCAGAAGATTTGGATGGGATGGTCTTTAAAAGAGAACCCCAAGGGCTTTTCGTCGAGTACTCTAGATGCCGTCGCTGACTCTGTCTGCGAGGTGGTCCTGTAAGGCATGGAAGTTTTTGTTCCATTATCTGCGGTGCTGGTTGGCGGTAGATCCCAGCCCTGGTCTGGACGAGAAGGCGGGCTTGCATCGTAAGCGAGAATTATTTAAAGCCTGGGCTGATTGATATATATTCTGGCAACGTCCTATCCGTAAAGCTTTATCTTCCTTAGACATCCATAAGTCATGTCATCAGGTCAGTCATAAGTGATGGCATCCCCCAATTGTGCTGGGTGCTTATGCTCCTAAGTTGGCTCCGGTCGAGCAAAAATTATAAGTATGGCTTTCGTCGTGGTCGTTCAGCTGGTGACCTCCATGTATATCTTACACACACACCACATAGGTGGGTAGAGGCAATTGATTCCAAGGAGGAGGAGCTGGTGGTAAGTTTGGGCATATAGAAAACCTTCGATTCGGTGTGGCATAGAACAGTGCGCTCAAAGTTTCCAGCCTGTAGGCTCTCCGAGAAATGCAACTGCAACTGCATTTCAAGATGCAACTGGATTTCCAGATTTCTCGGTGACCAGGACATCAAGGTCGTCATTGACGGATTATGCGACCTTAAAGCCTTGAATGCTGGTGTCCCACAGGGTTGTGTCCTACCGTGGACCCTGTATATTCAGCAACATTCATTGCTATGCGGACGATAGCACCGGGGAGGATACTTTTTACACTGGCCAGGGCATTTCTTGAGCTGTTGTCGAAGAGTGCGCAACAAACTTGTGTCTTAACTCTAAACTCTTCATTACGGAGTCTTAGACTGCGGTAGCCTCAATCTAGTAGCAATTTCCGCTAAAAAAAATCCTTTGTCACATTTCTAAGATACTATCATCAAAACCTCAGCTGCCATCAGAATACTGGATTTGAGAACTGGCAGTAAATGTAAAATTAGAATAATTAAATAATTTTTTTTTTTTGACGTTCATAAGACGTGTACATTGTGTTACCTATATGAATAAATGATTTTTGTTTTGTTTTGTTTTGTTGACATGTCGAATGACGTTCAGTTTAGCGGTCACCTGGAAAGGAAGGCTAAGTCAGCCTCCAAAAAAAGCTTGGTGTGCTTGCAATGGGGATTCTCTCTGCATCTTCTACCGCATTTATCATGGAGAGAGTTTAGAGAAAATGTTCGGTCCTGGTGCAAAACCTGCAGATGAGTTTTATTATCGGACGACAAGGTAATATACAAACAACCATCCGTATCACCTCGATATCCGCCGTTACACTACTGAGCATTTTTCAATGCAGGTTTACGCGCGCCACTACTATATGGACCCATCTGCCAACTGAAGTATTTCCAAACCAATGCGACGTAGGGTCTTTCAAAAAAAGAGCGTACAAATTCTTGACACGCACTTGCTAGCCTGATAATGTGAGTGTCAATAGGCGGCTGTATCAATTAAAATCTGGTGAGCCTCCTGCCCGTTATTTATTTATTTATCCTTTATTGCCTTATACAAAATCAAACATAACAAAAAAAAAATGAAAAAAAAAACAGTTATAAAAGATATAAGGCAAATGGCGGCCTTATCGCTTACAAGCGATTTCTTCCAGGCAACCCTAATGAGAAACAACGTTAAAGAAACACCATCAGAGGGTAGAGTACAAAAAATAAAAAACAATTAACAAAAGAAACAAAAAAACTAAAAACTTAAAACAAGCGTTACTATAACTAATTGAATATAATAAAACAAAATCAAAGAAAAAATAGTAATAATAATAAATAAAAATAATTATAGTCAAAAATTTTAAAGCCAATAAAAAGGTTAACCTATAAAAATAAATATATATAGCAGAACTAATTACGAGGTACAAAGAAAATGATCAAAAAGATGCTTTTTAAATACAAGCTCGTCTAATATCGATTGGTAGGGAATTCCATAGCAGGATACTCTGCACAGTAAAGGAGGAGTGATAGAATTCAGTTTTATGAGTAGGAGTTTCAAGAATTAGGTTGTCTAAGGAACGCAATCAACGCATCCAAAAATGAATATGATGCAAACATTTTGTAAGCGCTCTAACTAATCAAGAATAGAAAGTAAAAGAGAGTGAGCAAGAGAAATTTTAGTTGAGAAAGCAAAAAATTGCGTAACATATTAAGTGCGTGAGAAGAAGAAAAAATCCTCCTGCTCAGTTCATTTATTCAGGGGTTAAGACAGGGTTGTATCCAAAGTAATGCCCAAATTCCTAACAGTGGAGCAAAACGGAACAGCCGTACTATCTATAGTAATCTGAGGCAGCGGCAGCGGCATAAACGGAAAATCCATTTTCCGTTTATGCCGCTTCTAGATAGCAAGCTGTAGCAATCTTTATTTCTAGATTCGTTATAGCTTAGTTTTTTTATATAATATACTTACTGAGCATCCTCCTGTTCCCCTGCCAGCGTATGCGCAGACCTGCTTTTTATCAATTGGTAGGATCGTTTCAAAATCTTTCAAGTTTCGATTGCATTGCTTTAGAGTTTGAGTTTTTAGTATCGCTTTTTGAAGTTTATCAGGAGCTCTCCTGGTGTCCTGTTATAATTAAATGTCTATAGTTAAACTTATAAAATTGTTATCCTCATTGCAAGGATATGCCTTTCTAAAAAATAATATATGAATATATTTTTCTATACTAGATTTGGACCAGTCTATCATTTTACGCTTAGCATTATTCGCTCATTTCACTCTTCAATTTCTAGCCTTCATTTGTTTCCTTTATTGGCAAGCAGCTGACAGATTTTTGTGTGATACATGTTGTATCGACTTCGTATGTGTCGACGTTAAAAATCATAACTATCATAAAACTAAATTCTAGTCTTCTTTATCTTAATTACTTATTTGTCACGTTTTTTTTTGTTTACAAATTAGTAGAAAGATAAATTTAGTTAAAAGAGTGCGATTAGATTGCCACGCAATGAAGCGAAGACAATCAGTATTTTATATAAAAATACCTAAACAGCACACGTTTATAGTTTTTATTTGTATTATGTATAAAATTTTGAAAGTTATGTCGCTTCCAGTATTAAAAATAGTATACGTACGAAATCAGTATATCCCCATCCCGTAAGCAAAGCTTTTTTGCCGGCTTCAACATCACTCGAAGGCAATTTTATTGGTTGAATTTTCTCTCCATAAGTGATGTTAGTAGACACTTTACATAAGCCTATATCATTTTTCACGGTTTCCCTTGAGTAGTTTTCATGTGAGATGCACTTTTCAAGTTTATAACGTTGACCGTCACGAGAAAGTGAATTTGTTCCTACGACTATTGTCAAATTTTCAGAGGAAACTCTGAAAATAGGTATGTTAATAATTCTTCGTTTTACTGTCGTAAACAAATTAGCGATTTTAAGTTTTAGGCGAAGGCAATTTATATCGGGCGACAGTTGCCAACAAGAGTGGCCTCATTTTACTTACAAATAACCCTAGGTATTTTCTACATTTCAGAGCAAATGTCTGTTTTTAGAGAAATATTTTAGATAAATATCACTCGACTACATATATATATAACTTTGTTATGTATAGCATTCGTATCAAAAATATTAAAGATAACACAAATATATACTAACTCGTCAATACAATGGGCTGCCGTTACAATCCAGTGGTCGCTTATAATGGAACCTCCACATATATGAACATTATCACCTAACAAATCGGTTTGAAGTGAGATTTGATATGGCGCTAAGCCGTCAGCAGCGTCGTCACCACCCACTATCCGCCCGCTGATTTTAGTCCTGGCATCTCCTGTTTAAATATATTAATAATAACATTATTTTTGACAGAAATATTCTTGTGACATAGTACATCCATTGCTAGTTTAAATATTCCGTGGTACGTGGTTTTGTGTGCAAAGACAATTTTACAGAGAAATAGTAAATAACATAAAATATGCGTCAATGTATGAGTATGTGAGTGTGTATCTATTTGAGAGAGTAGCTGAATTGTAATATGTGTGCGCTGTCTATATAATAAAATTTTTATTTTATTTTATTTTATTTATTTCAAACATACACAAATTATCTTTACAGCCTATGCTATTTTTTTTTTGTACCGTTTTTGATGAAATAAAATATTTTTCATTTTTTCATTTTTTTCATGCCAATACGACAATGTGGAGAAACATTTAATAAAAATATAAAAATGTACATAAAAAATAGACACATAATTTACACAATATCGCTACTGTGAATTCACTCTGCGAACATACAAATATGTCGATAGCATCGGAGACAGCATTTAGTAAGCGAAACGTCCTGGATAACGGGGATCTGTGCAACAGACTAGTTCTTGCCTTTGGTATCGCAAATAACCTTCGCTGTCGTCTTCGCTAAATATAAAGTAGGTATATATTGTTATTATATCGAGAAAAGAACTACAATAATCCCATGTCGTACTATTATTCAACTACAATTTATCCCAAAGATAATATTTAATTACTTACAAATCACCAAGAATTACTTGCTAGAATGCCTGGTACATTGCAAAGATTTAGTTGATTTCATAGTACTTAATGGAAAAAATCTGTTTTAAAGTGGCTGTTAACATAATATAGTTTTTTAACATTAAATAGTAAGCCCAGTACAAAGACACTCTTTTCGAAAACACTCTCATTAAAGCCACAGCCAGCATCGGAATACTTGGCGTTGACATATCGAACGACGTTCAGTCACTTGGAGGGAAATGCTAAATATTTCACACCGCTCACTAAACAATTGAGGGCGATTAAATCACACTATCTTTCTATAATAAAAATAGAACTCACCGCAGCTGCTCAGTACAAGAAAAAGAAATGCTACAAACAGGCTATTCATAATGAATCCAAAAAATAAGACAGACTAAGTGTATTTATACTCAGAATATAACATTCATTTACATAAAAAAGCGATATTTAAGCAAAACTTTAACACTTGCTATGTAACATTACTTTACCTGACTCTTATTTGAAAGAAATAAAGAGAGAAAGAACTTAATTAGACAAAATATACAGGAATATTTCGGTAGAGTGCACTGGCCCCCACACTAGGATTTCCTGTATTGTGGGCAGCCAGTCTCTTCCTTTTCACATCAAAACAGTATTGCCAAATTATTCCTACGTTACACATTTATGTTTTTACTTTTTTGTACCATAAGAATATTTTCTGTATTAGTATAGGACAGCTTAACAAGATATAGTTTGAGATTTTTGTAATGTTAGTGAAAATTTTGTTTTAATGAAGTGGTTACAGATAAAAAAATTTAAAGTGGTTTATATAAATACAACAAAGGTAGGTGTCAATTTAATATTATTTTATACTTGGTATAACCCGTTCTCGAAGCAGGATCCTCCTTCACCACGACATTGTTTTAGCGCATTCCGCACAAGGGACTGGTAAATATTTGACTATAGCAGTTGTCATGAGAGATCATGATCATTTATTCCCAAGAACTATAAAGTCGAGGTATTCGTTTAACGAGCCCTGAAGATGCGGTGAAAGCTTGCGAAAATGTCATACATATCGAATGTAACGATGTGTAGACAGATGGAGATCAAAAAACAATAAAAATATTGGCAAATATATTGTTTTTCATTTTCTAAACATTTTCAGTAAAGAAACATTTAATTAAGAAGTTATTATTTCAAAATTTTTAAAGGATTATATTATTTAATTTGAAATAACATTATTCAGAAGCGGCATCCAAAAAGGATCTGCTTCTTAAACCAAAACGTTCTGAACCGACATCGGCCTCTTAGAACTCTGACTGATAGACTTCAATTTCATTATAACAGTTAAGTTTGCTTATAGCTTTAAGTACATTTTCCTTTTGGTAATGTGAAGCCAAAGCAACCGTACTTGCATTACATATATAGTAGGCCCTCATTGCTGTGCCTAACCTAGTCCTTATTGTTATGAATTATAACGTGTCACGTGTAAAATATTATCATAAGAAATGCAATAAAGATTTGAGTTTGAGTTTGAGTTTTCGGGACAATCAGACATTTCATGGACTGGTCACTTCTTTCACTTAAGGGAACTTTTAGCCTTCACAGGTAGAAATAATAAATCTTCGAAATTGCCTTGATAAAATCGCATTATCAAAATACATTTTTAAGACGCCAAGATGTTAACCACTAAACCGTGGCTATTGTCTTATATAATACAAAACTATCTATAAGAATTTATTATAATGTCTGCGAGCAAAATTCGGGTGATTAAATATTAATCGACTTGTAAATTTGTACGAAGTACATTAAAATGTTATCGTTACTTTTATTAGCTATTGTAATTACCAATTAATTCCAATAAATTATTTAGATAGCAATATGGAAGTCGACTAAATATAGGTAAAATTTATAAATATACTATTTACCACGAGCCCCGTTAGCCTAGTAAATACAATTCTGATTATTAGCTCAATATTTTTTTATACATAATTGGACGTTTGGCCACAATCTCATCTATATGTCTATCGGAAGGCACGCTTGTACAGGAGAGGCCTATTTAGACGCCGCTTGAATGGAGTTATGCAAGGAAAGAGTTAGTATTTTGGAGAGATTCGGGGGCAAGCATTTCCTTTGCTGTTACAAGAAACGAGAATCCAAATGCATTTGGGAATGTCAACAAAGAACGGGTAAATCTTCAGCGTGATTCTAGACGAGGGTTGATTGAATGAAGATGACGGAATCAGCATTCTCAGGAGTGTAATCTATAGAAGACAGGCGGGCAACTGAACAGCGATGGTCAAATCGGAAGAGTTTCCAACATAAGATTGATATTTTATCTGCAGCAGGCTCTGGTTATGTATTTTATAGAACAGGGGGCAAATGGGCAGGAGGCTCACCTGATGTTAAGTGATACCGCCGCCCATGGACACTCTCAATGCCAGAGGGCTCGCGAGTGCGTTGCCGGCCTTTTAAGAATTGGTACGCTCTTTTCTAGAAGGACCCTAAGTCGAATCGGCTCGGAAATACTTCAGTCGGCAGCTGGTTTCACAAAGTGGTATGTAAAGTTAGAATGTATATACATTCTCACTTTACAATTGAGAGAATACTAAAATAGATTTATCAAATTTCTCTCTCGCTCGCGTATCTATATCCGATAAAGAAAATCAAATATAAAAAAAGGATCTTGGATACCATATATTATTACCGCCACCTGACGGCGGGTACAAAAATTACTCAAGTATATTTATATCAAGGGTATATTAAATAAAATAAAATTAGTAGGAGATTAAATTAAATAATTTAACCACTAAAGTCTCTAATTACTCTACAACCGGGTGTGGTTCACAAACACAGGAAAGCTTTCGAATCGTGATTGCTGGGGACTTATCTCTGATCTAATATTCTATGACGCGTGGAGGTCTTTGCTGAAGAAGCAACCATGGTCCCTTCGGTGGAGAGTTGTCTATTGGTTATAGATCCGTACGATGGAGAAGTGGTCTGTTGATACCCAATCTGTACAATGGAGAAATTGTCTGTTGATTTCCAATCCGAACGGTGGAGAAAATTAATATGTAATTGACTTGAGAACATGCTAAAGAGCAACGGAAAGAAGCATGGTGGGTGTAACACTGAGATATCGAAAAAGAGCAGAAAAGAAACGATAAGCGATCAAAGTAGAGGATATTATAAAGAAAATAAGGCAATTAAAATGGCGCTGGACCGGGCACATAACGAGAAAAAGCAGGTTGAAATGGACAAAAATAAAAACAGAATGGCAACCACGTGATTGAAAAAGGAAAAGAGAAAGACAGAGCAAAAGATGGGCAGACGATATAAAGAGAATAGAAGGCATAACTTGGACAAGAGGAGCTAACATTAGAAAATAATGGAAGCAGCTGGTCGAGGCCGATGCGACACAGGACACGCTGATTATCCAATACGGGTCAAGTGCTGTTGTAGTGTTAGTATATTATACTGGGTGTCTAAATATAATGTCTAATAAATAAATAAATAAATAAAATTAATCAACACAATTTTAACTAAGGTTCTTGAAACATTCAAGTATATCCTTAATTTAGGTCACGTTTTGTTCCATTGGATTAGTACACACAATAACAATTATTCAAGTGACTACGATTGGCAGATTATGCAGTAGTTGACCCTTCAGACAATAGTCTACATACGTCACTCCACAACGCTTATAACTAGCATAGATCTAGAGTGGTTTTGTGAGGAGGTGATAAATGTTAATTTCCTGAAGTACATGCTGTGTTTAATAATAAAGTTTTGAAACATCTTGTCATGGCGTAGTCTTGCTCTTTCGCGAATTTTGTAAACGTTTTTGGCATACAAAAGCATGCCCAAAGTCAAAGTCAAAATTTTTTCATATAAGTTATCATTTATTCATATAAGTAACATGATGTATACTTATGAACGTCAAAAAAAAAGAAATATTAAATGAATCTAATTTTACATTTACTGCCAGTTCTCAAATCAAGGGCGTAGAACGGAAGAGAACAACTGGCAATAAACACTCCGCCACTCTTTTTAATCGCCAATTTTTTTTTACACAATGTTTGTAAGGAGCTGCAACCATTACACCATGTTCCATATAACATCTTGAGTAATAAAGAATAATAAATTAATTTAAAAGCAAAGATTTATAAGACGCATCTAAACTGAATAAACGAATTTGGTTTTTGATTCTATTTCTCTAATAAGTAATGCCTAGTACTTTGTTTGATATATAGCATATGTCACAACTTGGTCGTTTCAAGTGAAAAGAATAAGGAAGTTCGAAGAAGTAGGAAGAACTTGTGTCATGCAAGTTTTTCTGTTAATTGTCTAGTAACCTGTAAAATTACCAACCAAATGCGGTTTATTCAAAAAAATCTTCTTGAGTCTTAATACAAAAAATAGAAAATTAACCGACACGTAATCATTACTAATTCTTTTCTCACGCAATTTAAATAAACAACCCATTTATAACCCTTGGAAATCAAATTATTTACATTATTTATTTATTAAGTCTACAAAACATATTAAACATATTGCGAAATCTACTGATTATTTTATAAAATATATCTGAAATGTATGACAATTTATGTAAACAAGTTTTGTAAACAATACAAATAAAAACATATACAAGATAAGACAAACACACAATAAATTTACCAGGAAATTTTGGTACTTAAAGCAGAAAAAAGAGAAAAGTCATCAGCAAAACAGCGAATTAGGGTCGAAAAAGGCTTTCTCTTAAACCGATCGACCCACTACCGAATATATCAAGCTCCGGATAAGCTGTGTTGAATCCGTTAAAATCAAGAAAAACTAGAGGTGCCTGAACTCCTAGGTTGGTTTTGGCAAAAGGAACTTGGAAAATATTGGTGTTTTTAAGAATTTACTATTAAGATAATATATTTTTAATATTCCCTTCCGACAACAATTTACTGATTGATGATTTGACAAATATATATTCTCAAAATTTTGTTAATATATTTAACAGAAAGAATCATGTACTAAGAAGGGTTTAATAATAATATGTCGTTTAACCACTCCAACTTGAGTGGGACATTTTGGTTTATAACAAGTGTCGACCCGATTGATAACAAAATAACCACTATATAAGTCAATAATTAATGAAATCGTCATAATCATTATACATTTTGTAATACTATTACGATGTTCCTAAAACTACTAATTTTATCTTTTGCGTTTTGTGCAGTGCAAGGCAAGTTTAATTTTGAGTGTATTGAAAAAAACTTAATTTTTAATTAATAATCATTTCAAAATTTTAAAATTTGATATTATTAGGTTCAAGTACAAATAACGAAGCTAACAGTGGGTCTACAAAGAGAATTATTGTAGTCTTTAACTAATTATTCCGTCACAGTGTAGCGATGATAAAAATCTTAGCTAGACATTTCTTTAAGAAGTCTGGGATATTTAGAATAAAAATTAAAGACAAAACAGGCAATTTGCCTGTGTGTTCAATGACACGGGAAGTATTGGCAAGTGTCTGCGAGGTATAATAGCCGCCCTGGCATTGACAGTGTCCATGCGGCATCACTTAACATCAGATGAGCGTCCTGCCTCTAAACAAAAGCCTCTCAGTTGAAACAGGATCTTATATTCTATATAATTGTTATCAATAGTTGAAATGTACGCACTAATACTGCTTTAACTTACAGGTGCAAATCTCCGCTTTTATCCTGAACAGATAACAAGAATTGTTGGAGGTAAAGATGCGCCTAATGGTGGAATACCATATCAGGTTTCGTTGAGGAGTATATACGGCTCTCATTTTTGTGGAGGTTCCATTTTAAGTGAAAGGTGGATTTTGACAGCTGCTCACTGTACTGTTGGGTATAGTTCCCTTTTTTGTTATTATATTAATCTACTGTAGGTCTAGGTCCTGGCAAATTAAACCAGCCTAGCTCGTTCCAGAAGTGCAGTAGTCTCCTGGGCACGTCACAGGCTTCACGGACCGACCTCACTGCTCCGAGGATTTCTGCACGTTGTTTAGCCACAGCCTCGCAATCCAGGACTACGTGGATGACTGATTCCTCTGCGCTGAACCAGCCTCTCCCCAAAGGAGCTGTCCGTCGCGCTTAGGACAAAAAGATGTTTATTAAGGAGACAATGACCCGTTATTGTCGCTATCATTGTTTTGAGTTTGGTTCTATTAAAGCGTGAACTCGTTTTGCCAGTTGCGGGTTCACTGCTGGCAGAGCGGATTTCTGGCGAATCCAGGTTCGCACTGGGTAGACGAGCAAGGAACTACAATAGATAGTCTCGCTAAATTCTATTTATACAAGATATTATGCATCTCCAAATTATCGACCGATCCGACCGGTCGACCGATCAGTCGACCAGAGTGAGAACCGAGCGAGAAAACATTGGAAATAAAATACTACAAATGAGATAGATAATCCCCCAATAAATGGGGCGCGGCCGTCCCCTTTTCGAAGCAGTTTCGGCTATTTTCAACCCCATATAACTCCGTTGTGAAGGCTGAATTTTTAGTTCACACGCAAAGAATGTTTAGACACAATATTCTTCATATTTCATTCAATTTGAACAAATAGATTAGGAATTATAACTAGTCAAATTCCGTAATTATGTCACTCACTGACTAGACACAGCTAGAAGGCGAAAGTGAAAGTTCAATAGAATACAATAAGTGTATTAATGTATGAAACAAGGACAAAGTAAATAAATGTTTATTGGGAAGTCGATGTATATTTTAAAAATATAAAAGATTTGTTACGTTAGCTGTTCCTTACCACTTTTTAGTTGAGTTGAGTTGCGAGACTTTTATTCAAGTGTGAAGTCATGTTTTTAATGGCAGTGTTCGTTGCTAGAATTTGGCGTATTTTCAAAAGTGGTGTGATAAATATAAAATAAATATAAATAAAATTAAAATACGAAAAGGTTTATGTAGTAAAAAAAATTAAAGTCACTTACGTTGAATAAATACATATTATGTATACAGAATAAAAAACAAGATACTCTAGTAATATTGTGATTCTTTCTACATACGACGTGTATAGCACACATGTATATCTGTACATATTTACAAGTACATAAACGTGATTGTAAACACAGAACTAAATGACCTACATATAAACTGTATTAACTTACTTAAAATATGTATTGAATTGATTTTTGAGGAAACCCGTTAATTTTCAGTTCATCAACTGGCAGCGTGAAAGTTGTGGTCGGTACAAACAGTCTTGTCGATGGTGGAGAGAAGTACTCGGTGGACAAAATTATTGTCCACGAAGGTTATGATGGCGGTTTGATTTTCAACGACATTAGCCTCGTCAAGGTCACGAAAGATATCGTGTTCGGTGACAGAGTAAAACCAATATCACTTCCGGAATTCAATACAAACGCTGACACAGAACTACTTTTGACGGGATGGGGGAGATTATCAGTAAGTGTAACATCACGTGTGCGACTCTCTTCGCTGAGGAAGTAGGTTCGATCCCCGGCTTTGCACTAATGGACATTCTATGTTCGCATTTAACATTCGCTCGAACCGTGAACCTGGTGAACCGTGCTTTAGAGTTAATACCCCAAGTCGATGCACAGGTGGCACAGGAGGCTGAATATCTACTTGCCTATTAAATTGACAAACGATCATGAAACAGGTACAAAATTCTGAGGATCACTGTAGCGCCATAATTTAATTGTGATTTATTATTCGTAATATAAAGAATTGTAGAGTAATGGTAGTTTTAAGATACTTATTGACGATTACTAAAATCGTCGAAATTAACACTAAAGAGTTGAAGCGGATTCTGTCTAACACAGATATTATATTACGAGTATTAATTCGCTAGTTTTGACCCCTGACCCGGGAACATATTAATTCGTTTACAGAAACAGTTAATTACTGCATATACTTTAATGATAATTTTTATGGACAGAATTTTTCTGATCTGATATTTTGCTAAGAGTCCCCGGTCTATTCGACGGTTAATCGTGTCTCTTGAATCTCCTCTTCGGTTATATTTTAAGAGAAAACATTTCATGTTTATTTGTTTGCATTGAATGCGCTCCAAACTACCATTAGAACCTTACATGGTCTCCGAGAAACATTGGCTGTATCCTGATTATGAATCAATGATTTTCAGTATCCCGGTAATTTGCCCGATGTTCTACAAATGATTAATGTGACTGCCTTGAGTGTGGATGAATGCCAGAGCTTATTTAGTGGGATTAATCCTGTATTTGATTCGCAAATTTGCTCTCTTACAAAAGCAGGAGAAGGAGCGTGTCACGTAAGTATTATCTTTTTTTTAAACACCATAGATAAAATTACTACTATACCAGTAGAAGTAAATTTTAAAATATGTATGAAACTTCCCCTGAATATTACTCGCATCAATAAATTCGGGATTGGAAACTAATTTGTATAATCGCCTGTCAGCTCTCATTGTATACAGAGGATTATTAAATTCACATTAGATTGTATGTTTAAGCCTGTATAGAGATTTATTTCTTTATTTCCTATTTTTATAGTAACTTAATACTAATACAATAGAAATCTGAACTAAAAACATAATATAAACCTAAAAAGTAAAAATTTAAAACCATTTTATAACTTATTATAGGGCGATTCCGCTATAGACGATTTTTGACATGAATTTCTAAATCACGCTATTTGTTACTTTTTTTTATATCGGTACAAAGAAAAAGGTATAAATTTATTAAAACATTTTTTATTTTACTTCATATTTAAATTTTTGGCGCGCTTGGAAACATTATCATTCGAAGAATTGGCTGAATCTGCAAAATCACAACGTGGCAACACTGGCACGAAAGAGCTGTTACCGACAGTTTCAGTTTATGTCCTACCGGCTAAATGTGTAGTGAAAATATTGTTTTATTCTTATGTGCAAAAAAATGTAAGTACTTGTTGTTATTTTTTAAGCATTATTGAATATAAAAAGTCACTGTTAGCTTGTTGCACCCGCGATACAAAAGATATAAAAGTTTGTGTTTTTCACAGAAATGAAATCCTATAGTTTTCAAACTTTGTAAAAGTAAAAAAAAATCAAAGGCAAACGTATTTAAATCGTTTTTAGGAGTATAATGTTAGTTGAATTGAAATTTACTTAAACTTAAATTGGTTGCACCCGTGATCGTGATGTTAGGATCGCGGGTGCAACTCTTTGACAAATAACCGTATTGCCTGATTTATCACATATTTTATTTTTTTGTTATGCTTTAAATAATAATAATATGGTGTGCATGATTGGTGACAAATATTTAATGTGTGGTTATATTATATTCCGTATTTTTTTACAGATTTGGCACGCAGTCTGTCTAAAAACATCTTCTTTATATTCGTAGCAAAAGAAGAAGTTAAAGAAAAGATAGCCATGTTGGATGCTAAATGAGAAGGACTGAAAAATATACCAGGCATTCAATAAAAACATTTCTTCCAACCTGAAGTTGGGAATGATAGTATTTCCGTGGCGCGAACTTCACTGTCTCATCTCATATGCAGACTAGTTTTGAAATCTCCGAAAACCACTACTGAAACAAAAAGTGATTGGAATGACGATGACTTGGAACCTCTTACAAATAAAATACAAGAAGGAAATCTCTGTCCTTCAGTATCAGATCAGAGTAAATCTTTTGTCCCACTTAAAACAAAATTGCGCATTTCAGATGTTTTCAGACGACGAATATCCTCTTCAACCCTCAAAAATACTCTCAGAAGCATGCCCTGAAACTGGTTCTGCCTGTGCTGATGTCTTACCAAGAGATATTAGCGCTGGTTTTTACGTGCTCGTGTAATTGCTCTGTAAGTCTGGCAAAAAAAGTACTCAATACCGCTATGTAGGGGTGTGTCAGAGCGATATGGACGAAGATGGAGAGGTTAGAGTACAATTCCTGACGACGGTTGATGGCAAGCATTTCACTGAAATTGTTAATGACATAGCAGACGTACGATTTTAAGATATTATCGCGAAGTTGGAAGCGCCAAAGAAAAAGATTGACGGAAAAAATACGTTTGTAGAATTTTCGGCGAATATAGACGTATTTGAAAAGAAATAATATAAGTGACAAAGAAGTGTTCTGATTAGTAATAAACATTGATTGATATTTTATTTTATTCCTGTAAAAGTTTTATTGATGTTTGTATTCACTTAAATTAGACGGGTTGCACCCGCGATAATTTGATGTTGCACCCGCGATTGCTTTAAAAGTGAATAATTCTGTGTTTATTTTTGTTTCCTATAAAAAAATATATTTGTTTACTTGGTTAGTTTAACGCCTTACGAAATACGAAGGCATAACATAATAAAAGTTTCACAATTAACAGACTTTTGTGTTTTTGTTTAATGATCTAGAAAGGCTCGGCCAACTTTGTTGCACCCGCGATAGGAGTTTGAACCTCATTCCTGACTATATTAATTATTTCAATAAAATTCTTTTTACGAAATATAAAGTGAACTTGTTGAAACGTAGCACTTACAAGAAGATGTTTATTTAAAATATTTTTGGTTTTATTATTATGAAACTTAACATGCGTCAAAATGTTGCACCCGCGATAATGGAATCACCCTATAAATAATGCCTTGTGAATTCATCCAGTGTACAACTACATACATCTGTCTCACACGCAATAATATGTATTTAGGGTGCGCAAGACATGTGTGTTTGAGTAGGTTTTCACGCGCCCGATATACCAACCATAAACTTGTATGTGCTTCTATGTAAACTTGATGTATTTATAAAAGAACTCCGCCTGAACTTTTGCACCAACGTTATAACTAAAATATTAACTTGTCTTTTTTCAACTCAGCGTAAACACAATTTGACAGAAAGAGACGATAGAGTACTTTAGACCTACTACTAAAAGAGTATTCCTTAAGGATTGCAACTGATTTATGTTCTATGAATAAGGGAGCAATAGACACTCCTTCCTTTTCAATTTTCCCAAGTCTATTTGGACGCACATGTCTTGCTCTGATGTGGAATTGATAAAATTGTAATTAACACATTGAATGCTTAAACAATGGATACAAAGTAATAGCCGGACATCAAAACTTTTTTTGGCGAATTTTCATTAAGTAATAGAATATATTATTATTTTAATGAAAAAAAAAAAATTTATTCGATCAGAGTGTTCGGCATATTGAGTGCCGAATACTCGGATCCGAGAGGTAGGTACGGCAATGGTTTAAAAAATTATCGGGACGCTCGCATGGATCCGAGTGGACGGCACCGCAACTATGACTCTGCACCACTCGGATCCGAGAAAAAAAGCACCTAATACGTTAAGTGAGATAATTCAATCCAGTTTCTGGTAGAGGAGTTAACTCTTTTGAGAGAACGTAATTGATCTTGCACATAAAACTTGTGTACTCCACTGAAATCATGTGCTTGTTCTGTGTGTCTTATAATAAGCAAGTTCTATCCAGACCACATCTTTCAGGGTGATTCTGGAGGTCCTCTGGTTGAAGACAATCGGGTCGTTGGCATCGTCTCCTGGGGCATGCCATGTGCCAGAGGATACCCTGATGTCTACACTAGGGTCTTCTCTTTCCTGGAATGGATTCAGGCCAATATAAATGATGAAGAAAATGAGAAGACAAAGTCTATATAGTATAAAAGTAACATGTCATATAAAATTATTGTACTATGTATTGTTATATGCAATTAGATTATGTATAAATTATATATTTATTTTCAATTGAAAGGAAGTCAGATCGTTGACTCGCAGTAGTACCATGTCATTATCAAGTTATAAAGTGGCAGATCTGAGACAGCAGGATTCCTTATTTCCCTTCACCAATGTTAATCGGGTAATGAATAACAATACCGACCACTTAACGCGTACGGAAAGGAAGCAAATGGAATATTTTATATTATCTGATATATAGAATGTAGGATAATAGTAATAAAATAGTAATTGTTACATATATATCATCCAGTGACGCTATCAGATGTCTGTATTTGTTCCACTGATGTTGGAGGAAGGATCCGGTTGCGCGCACAAAAACATGACGCAGGCGTTACCTCGCTCTGAGGCGTTCTATTTAAGGCTTGAAGTGCAACGAGCGACAAAGAGGCACAATCGGCAGCCGCGTTCGGTAGCGTTCGTTCGTTAAAAAATTAACATAATTGTATGCGTACAAATAAATGTCACTTGATCAATTCAATTGTGATTTCCATCTAACTCTATATCCATAAAAAATATCTATCAAACAAATTAAATTAAAATTTCATTATATCAGTATTTCCTTATGACGTTGTCACGTTCAACTATCGTCAATAAAGGTTATATATTTTTTTCTGAAAGAATTCTCTCATGAAATAATTGCTTCGTTGTCTAAGTTTTTAAGTGCTAAAATAAATATAATAATAGCATTTGATATCTTTTTCTTTATTAACTGAACTAAAGTTAGGTTTTATTTACTAGGGCTTAGTTGTATTTTTTTTAATATTGCATGCATACATATTGTTGATATTTTTTTTAAAATTAAGGATTTAGTTGTTCATATTTTAGATATTACAAATAAAATAAAATGTACTTTTACTTCAAATAATATTTATTTTACTCAGATGTAACCATCTTGAATTTTTCAATAAATATTTCATTTAATTTTGCTCCGTATCCAATCGTAGAAACCATGGACTGAAGCAAATACATCAGGAAAGTCTTTGCCGCACGGAACTGACCAGGACACGACTCCTATTTGAAGAGTTTTGTTCTTATCATCCTTAATAACGAGTGGACCACCAGAATCACCCTGCATGAGAAATAATGACATTAAAAGGTATCGCTTTACCGGATTGTGCTATATTGATAATTCACACGATAATGTTATTAACATAATCCAGAAATGAAAAAAGGGTTTTGAGCTCAGATCGAATAATTTGCTCATTTATTTATATAGGTATATAGATGATCAGGCATTTTTTTCGATTGCCTCACGATGAAGTTCTCCGTTAATGCAAACTAAACTTCGGAACATTTGAACTACGTATGAGATGATGTGAACCTAAATTTACAAACATTTATTATATATATTTATTATATAATTAAAATATTTGTAGTAAATTTGATAACTTACACGGCATATGCCTTTGTTGTTCGGGCGCTTAACGCAGAGTTGTCCGGCGTCTATGGGTAACAATTTCGGGTAAGGCGAGCTTTGTAATTGTTTTGTGCAGTCGTCATTGCTTATTGTTTCGAATTCGAGCATTTGAAGTGTGTTTGGCACAGTTCGTTTTCTCTGGAATAATCGACATTTATTTTTCAAAGAGAGAATAAAGTGTTTAATTTTTCATAAATAATGTAAGAAAGTAACGTAGCAAGAGGCTGGCATTATTTTGACACACTTTTATTTTTTATTTAGTTTTTTTAATCAATCCATAATATTTTGGCTAAATTAATTGACCTTTACTTGTACTTGTACGAAATAAGGGTCTCAGTGCAGAATATTACAAATAAACTTATAAAACATTTAGTTAATCAAATATAATTAATCCACTCACAATGTCTGTGTATCCCCAGCCAGTCAAGAGACATGTCTTTCCAACGGGTGCCATTTCTTTTAACAACTCAATTGGTTGAACCTTATTGTTAAATTTGAATTTGCCTTCGATCTGTATGATGGCTATGTCATTCTTCACTGTCGGCTTAGAATAATTCTCATGAGGGATCAAATTTTTAATCTGGTAACGGATGCCGCCTTTGTAGATCGAGTGACTGCCAACGACGATTGACAAATCTTTCTTGTCTCTCCTAAAACGTTTTATTTTTAAATCAATAATGTATCATTTTTCTAATTTTCCTGTAAACCAGATAATGGCGCATCATGACTTGTATGCAAGCGTATACGCAGAGGAAGGAGTTTATGTATGAAGTCACTCAACAAAAAATTTACTCACTGGTAAAGGCAATGTGCGGCTGTTAACACGTACTCTTCGTTTAAAATAGACCCTCCGCAACTGTGAAATTCTTCTCTCCCTCTATGACCACGCAATGAAACTTGGTACTTAGCCATGCCTGGAGGGGCATTTTTGCCACCTATTATTCGGCTGTCTCCATCTATAGCTTCCGTTCACCTCACCTGTGAAAGTTCTTTATTTTATTCGGCAACAACTTCGAAACCATCTGCACAGTGTATTAAACTAAACATGAAATTAAAAAAAAAAATTTTTTTGCGGAAAACATAAAAGAAAGAAAGAATTCATGAAATTTAATAGACGCTCCAGAAGGTAGGAAATTAAATAATTCTCATAAAGACTAACATTATCTGGAAACATTAACATAATCAGTTTTTTTTGCAAATTGTGCATTTTATTTATAAAAAACATAAACCCTACGATATTTGAATCTCACATGCTGTCTGAATCGTGTTGTATCTCTCATAAGCCTGCAAAGTATTAAAAAATGAGTCTTACCAAGGATTCCTTGGGACATAAGAAGTAATATTCCAAAATGGAGAAACATTTTCCTCGGAATTCTGTGCTTACTTTGAAGTTTTTAATTTTCTAAGCCATATTTATACTACAAATTCACATCATTTAAGTAATGTAAAAATATGCAAAGACGGAAATTATTTTTTAAAAAACATAATTAATATTAGTAATATTGTTGCTTAATGATATAAATATATACAAAATACCAATTCCCCTTTGCATCTTATAATAATCTTTATTGTTATCTTTACGCGTCCTCTTTTCTTATTTGCTTTAATCTCATTTCATTTATAATTTTGTTTCTTGGGTGCTAGTTTACTGCCGAAATCACGATGGCGGCTCAACGTGACTTACCCTTAGAATCCCTGGCTCAAATTCACTTATTGCCGAGAAGTTTGGCGGGCCTTACGCTCTTCTGCCTCACATAGATAGGGGAGGTTGTAGGCGATTTGGAGAGGCCAAATCGCCTTCACATCAGAGCTGAAGCTGCATGATTCGGAAGCTTTAATGAGTTTTAGTCAAAATCAAAAATGATATAAGTAACACAATGTACACTTATGAACGTCAAAAAAATAAATATGCATTAAATTCTTCTAATTATACATTTACTGACAGTTCTCAAATCGAGGGCGTAAGACGGAAGAGAAGAACTGAGCATTTAAAATCATGGAAATTAATTTAATGCTAGCATCGGCTCTGGATCGACCTCTTGTCATACTGCTGGCTATCCATAATAAGTTTATTATTATTAAAGTTTATAGATAATTGATCAAGGATAATTAAAAAAAAATCCTTACATGAGTTCTAAACTCTTCACTGACATTATACTATTTTTCATCATACAAGTCATTCAATCTTAGCCTCTTCTTGAGTAGATCTGGAGTTGCCCAGTCACAAAGGGTAGGTTTTCCATAACCAAAGAAGCCTTTGGAGTGAACACATCTTTGAATTCATCAAGAAATGATTCAAAAAATGTTATATATATAAATTATTAGGGCAATAGTAACTACGCAATAATGGCATTTTAAATATTAAATTATAAATCTGTCTAACCTAAAATTTCTTTTTTAAATTTACTACTAATGAATAAAAAAATACATTTAAGTAGTTTTTGCATGTAGTTGAAATTCAAATAATAAAGAGGAATTATATTACTAAAGATTTTTTATTAATGTTGCCGTGAATGTTATCCTAGTAGGTACAACCAAATCATTAATTAAATTATATAATTTAAACAGATTAAGCATACGTTTACTTGAACTACAGTTGCCAAGCAAATTTACATTTAACTCCACTAACGATCATTTTTTTCTTAAGTTTTTGCAATTCGTACAAAACTTGCTCTAATATTTTTTCTAAGCTCTCATATTGAGCTGAAGGAGGGCTATACAGTTCAAACAATTTGTATTAAAAACTTGGCGATTGAAAAGAGTGGCGGAAACTTTTTTGCCAGTTCTTCTTACCCGCTCTACGCCTTTGACTTGCGAACTGGTTGTAAATGTAAGTTTACAATTAATTTGATTTTTTTGACGTTCATAAGTGTACATGTTTACTTATATGAATAAAGATATATTTGAGTTTTTTGTTTTATACAAACTAACAATGATAAAATGCTGCAGCTCCACACAAGATACTTCAATGAGGCGTTCCACAGTGGGGCTCATTATGTTATTTATTACTAAACAATATTAATGAGCCACCGTATTTTGCATTTACTCTAAAGAACTACCTACCAATCGGATGATTACAAAAATTGATCATAAGTGCACTTGTTTTCAACTAGTATTCTGTAATACACAATATTATGTCAAAAACAACTCATTTACTTTTCGTACAGAAATTAAACAAAATATTTTTATAAAACGTTTTATTCCGAAATTTACACGTGCGTTAAAAATTGACAAGCACGTGTAATTATTACACATACTACACAAGATGTAATTCACACGTGCTTCTCAATTTTAATAACATGGAAACATGATACAATTATTTTAAATATTTCCCATCAACATCAAGGTTGAGAAGTAATTAGTTTTTGAAAACAATTAAGTTAAACCTGGCAAAAAAACCGATTCGTTTTTATTTTATAACCAGTTATTTAATTTGAAATATCCATTTGTATCATGTATTTCAGGGGGTAATCATTCAGGTTAGTTAATAAAGTTATCAAAACCACCGATGAAGGTTACCACGTATCCCTAAGGGAGTATGTAATAGGATAGTGTGATACCACTATTTCGAAAGCTTAAATTAACACAGTTGTGTCTTCATGTTAGTCGTCTCCAACGTCTCTTACTCGATGTAGAGGTAAAAAATGTGTCCAAAATTATGATGATTGCAAAGACGTGACTAGAAAGCGCTTAACAAATGGCGGAAAATAATACTCCTCCAAAAAAGGTTCTTGTACTAGCAAAAAGCATGGTAAACCTTGCACGTGTACAAATAAATAAAGTTAATTAATTAATATAAAATTATTGTTATAAATAAAGATAATTATTTAATTTAGCTAATTATTCGTTCATTAAAACACTTGTATAAAGAAAGGATTTGATAAGTTTTGGGAATTAGATTGCGGCATTGTCTTCGATGCTGAAAATTGAGCGCACCCAACGTGCCATTCTTAAGATATCCTTCAGAAAACCTTTCCGCTACTCAACTCCAAAATTGTACAGCGAAGCAGGGCTCCTCACTGTAAGACAACTTTATTTAATGGCAATATGCAGGCTTTTTTGGAAACAAACACCCCCTACACCAAATCTAACCAAACGCAAACCTTTATATAAGCAACCTAAAAATCGCACTTTTTTCGCTCAACGCTTTTTCTCCTTCCGAGGCCCATTCATCTTTAACCACTTCATTAAAAATAAAATTATCACTAACATTTCAAAAATCACACTACATACTTTCACTAAAAAACTCAAAAAATATCTTGTTAAGCTGTCCTATACTAATACAGAAAACATTCTTATCGTACAAAAATAGTATAGGTATAAATTTGTTAAGTAAAATTAATTAATTAAGTAACGTTTAGATGTAAAAGGAAGAGACTGGCTGCCCACAACACAGGGAATCCTAGTGTGGGGGCCAGTGCACTCTACTTTATAGAAACAATTAATGTATTTTGTGTCTAATAAAGTTATTTCTTTCTTTCCTTTAGATACTCGTGAGAAACAACGGTAGCATTATGCGACTTAAACTACAAAACAGCAGAAGAAAAGGGTTCTTCCAAGACTTTTTAGGCATAATCGTCAGTTAACTTACGAGTATTTTTTGCGAAAAGATTCATTAAAAATAGAGTTTTGTAAATTCAGTAATTAGTACTCTTCATATGGGTTAGCATATTAAAGTTTTATAAAAATTAAAGTTTACAACGTTACGAAATGTTAGCGATCCCTGAAACATTTTAATCTAGATAATATCTTGATGACAAATAAAATAGGTGTTATGTTAGAACAGGTTAGAGAAAATTATAGAAAGTAATGATTTTATTTTAGCAATGAACATCATTCAAATAGCTTGGATCAACTACAAACAGTAAATTGGCGTAATGCATTTGAACCGAGTATCTCGTATCGAGTATTAGTAATATCGAAATTAAATAGCAGATGCCAACAAACTAATCTATGACATTATTATCTTCAACAATTTAATGGTAGCTTTAATGTAATTGCTTTTGTTCCGAGTAATCTTGTGCCTTGTTGTTTCAAAACTAAATACCTAAAATTCATAGATTAAGTGATTCCCTAATTACTAGTGAATAGATTTTAGTGAATAGATAGAGTAAGAGAGATACTTTGTGCGGTTTTGATTATGACTTTGATAGTACTTTTGTTCCTACCATTACTACAACTTATTCTAATTATTAATTAATATTTATATATAATTAAGAGCCAGTTCCTACCCAGTTTTAATTAAGTGTTTTTTTAACGTAATATATATACAATATATATATATTTGAATTCCTGCAAAGAACGGTAGTGCGTCACATTAATTGTTAGTTTATTTTTTTTAATTATGGCATGTGTGTTTCGTTAATTACATTTCTTTGACGTCATACATCACAACAAATAATTAGTTTCAAACAATTGGGAATTTGAATTGAATATTAAGTAAATGGAAATTTTAAATAATTAAGAAATACCTTGAAACGAAAAAAAAACTCCAAAAATAAATTTAAAAAACCTTAAAAGTTTTTTATTCTAGTTTCCTTTATTTTTCTTAATCCAGGCCACACACGAAAATACTCTCGTGATGACATCGGGAACGCCCACATCGTATGGAGCAAGGCAGAAGGCGATACCCATCGTTTTTTTTTCTTTCATCAGATCTACCTGCAAAATTGCAATTAAATTAGATTAATTTTTTACTCGAACCCAAGACATTTAAGTCTAGATCTTATATTTAGCCTTTTATTTTCAAAAATTGTCTTTCGACACTGTGTTACTAAAGCAACCTACCTAGGCTTTTTTTGGTCATGTAACAAGAAATGCAAAAAGTTAAAAATAACTCATTGTGACTGGAATAAGAAGGCACCAGACCTTGAGGCCCAGGGTCAGAGGGTTTTGCTCTGGCAGATGCTTGCGGAAGATAATTTTCAGAATCTCTTACCCCTCAAATTCCTTCTCTAGCTTTATTGAATGTATGTGCACAACTGAATATCTTCAATTGAAAGGTATTCACGTGCTGATGCCAAACTTTATTACATTTCTACTTTGATATCGTTTTTTGATCTAACGATTTCAGGTTGTTTGGGACTGTGTTTTGGTTCTGAAAAAATACTTTTTATGAGCTGCGCATTTTTAAATAGTACAGTTAAGAGGCGTGAGTTGCTATTATACGACTTTTGTCTAGAGTCGACTTAAAAACAAAGACGAAAGTATTTTATAGTGATTGTAAAGAGTATTAATTCACTGAACGTGCAAAATGCATTGGCCCTAATGTTTCCATACGCTGAGACAAAATGACGGACGTCCAAGTTGTAGGTGTGCAAGGAAATGTAACGAAAACAGTTAGGTAATAAATACTTATAATACAACTAGTGACCCGCCCCAGCTTCGCACGGGTGCAATGCTGATGAAAAGCAGGTTTTTATTATGTATTGTTATTTCCGTCGCTGGAAAGCTCCGATAATATACGCGACATATACCATATAGACTTATACCATCACGGACTTTTCTGTAGACCTTTTCAATGTGTGCAATACTTAGTACATTATTTTGATAAAACTCGTAGGGTTCAGCCTACGTTTGCAACGTAAGCGGAAAAAATGTAAATATTTACGACATCACATTAGAAACCTCAAAAATAACAGTACTTCTCCACTATTTAATGGATGTTATTATATATAATATATATAAACCTTGAATAACTCTATCTATTAAAAAAAGCCGCATCAAAATCGGTTGCATAGTTTCAAAGATTTAAGCATACAAAGGGACATAGGGACAGAGAAAGCGACTTTGTTTTATACTATGTAGTGATTATATCGGTACGAAATTTACGCATAAATTTTATTAATACACTCTAAGCCGAAGGTCTAAACCTGCGTTTACTGCACAAGGTATTATGCGACAGAATTGGCATCAAAATTTCTAATATGTAACTACTAAAGGAACACATCAAACAATTTTTTTTCGATCTCTCTTTCTCTCAATCGGCATCAATCGCTCTCTCCCTTTTCTTCGACAACAACGCAGCAGATCTTTGTAATGTTCCATCCCCAAAAAAAACTCATGCACATAAAGTTTTACTTTAAACCATTGAGGAACGTGTATTTTATATAAAAACTTATGATGCGTTGTTTTTCCATAAGCCAAGCTATTTTAATTATAAAATAAAGAAGGAACAGGACTTGTTTTACAGCATTTTGTTACAGTATAATATATAAGTGCTTTTTTCCCCAACTAAAATGTATTTCTACAGTTAATATCTACAGAAAAAATTTTTGGTCCTCGGGGACGAGAGAAATGACAACTTAAACTAATCAGATTTGAATATTTAATTCAGTAATGTTCCGATTATCATCCTTTTTTGAACGTGAATATAACATAACAGAACATAAATATGAGATCTGATGTTTTATAAAGGCCGCATACCCCCTGCGGCGTATTCAGGTTTGGAATTTAGTTTTTCTGCCGCTTCTCTTGCTAACGTGTTCGCCCTCTCGTTCCCTAGCGTACCAATCTTCGCCTTTACCCAAAAGAGTGTTACATGAGTTCGTCTTCTGCAGCACTCTTCCAGGCTCCGGCGGATCTCGGCTACCTCGGAATCGAGAGATCGTCCACTATCGATCGTTAGTGCTGACCTAGAGTCACTGTATATTTTAGCGTGACGCTTGTTTTTATCTATCGTATAGGTCGCGTTTCGTAGTGCCGTCAATTCAGCTTGAAATACTGTTCAGTGGGGCTCCATTTTTATATTCTTTCTATTTATTTCTATTCCATCTTCTCATTCCGTCCAAGCGGTGCCCACTCCTATATTTGTTTTGTTGCCGTCCGTATAGATTTGTGAGCCACTGTGGCGATTTCTTCTTGATTTGTGGGATCACGGATCCAGAAGAAATTTAAAAAAATCGGATTATAACCTGCAGCTAAGTTTCATCATCGAAGGTCGAGGCAGAATACGAAATTCCACCCGTATCACCTCGACGTCCGCCGTTCCACAACTGCGCGTTTTTGAAAGCAGTTTTTGCCGCGCACCACCACTTTGTGGAAACAGCTGCCCACTGAAGTATTTCCGAACCAATTCGACTTAAAGCCCTTCAAGAAAAGAGCGTACCAATTCTTAAAAGGCCGGCAATGCACTCGCGAGCCTTCTAGCATTGAGACTTTTGGCATGGGCGGCGGTATCAATTAACTTCAGGTAAGCCTTCTGCCCGTTATCCCCCTGTTCTATAAAAACAAATATTTAGCCGTGGGTGTCATACTCAGAAGAAGTGCAAATTTACATGACTTATATTTATTGAAATGGCGCTTAAAAACTAAATTCAAATCTTTGTAGATAGACATTTATAGTAAAGAAATTGTCCTTGAATATAATTCTAACTAACTCGGCTATTGCCATTGAGACAGTAATGTATGTAGATATATGTATTGAAAATAAATATGGTAATTGATCTAGAAATTATGATAAATAACTATTGTAATTTAAACATAAATTTTTGATTACTTGTTTGTACTGTCTCTGACGAGTATGAAGTTAAAAATGTTACTTTATTTTACGTTGCTGGCATCGATTGGACTAACTTGGGGTAAGTAACATACTTTTCGTGTATGGAGAAATATTAATTTTTAGGTTATGTCAGATATATTTGGCATTTTTTCATCGAAATTGTGAGGATAAGTTGTGAAGTATGAATAAGTCAGACAAAAATTTATTGGGAATGGAATTAAGTAAATGTGTTGTGTATTGTAAATAAATAAAAATCATTGAGCCTTATTTTCCATGAAACATTTATCCATCTTACTAAAGTTACACATACTAAATGTTATTTTATTCAATACGCATAGAGTAAAGGCCACCTGCAATCCATCCATCCTGGATCCATCATTTCAGCATTGTTTTCCTCCAACTTCTTCTGTTCCCCACCATCTATCTTAAGCTCATTGAACCACCGTGAGACCTCTTTTTTCCCTGACCTTTTCTAACTTTTTACGAATCACTACCAACAACCTCGTTGGTAAATCTGCCATTGTTCCTGCGAGCGGTGTCCATCCCATTTTGCCATGGGATACCGCATGAATTACTATTGTTTTCATTCCTATTTGTGTATTTATTAAGTTGTTCTTTAGTTTTCAATTAAGTAGGTAGCGAGAACCATTAAACACTCTTATAAATAAAAATTTCTAATTACAAATATTAAGGAAAAGTAAGAACATTAATTTCTTTGATAACGAGTCATGTGCTTTCATGTAATTAATTTTATTGGTTTTTATCATTTTGTATTAATTGTCTTTTTCATTTAATCACTTTTATTATAACCGTCAGAATTAAATGAACATTTTATTGCCATGTTTCTTTTTGAGATATACGTTTTCATTATATTATTTAATTCCTCCTCTGGTAAGTGTATTATAATTTTTGGTAAATTTGTCGAAGCACGGCTCCAATTTCTTTCTGAGTATTTAAATCACTCTGCAATGGGGTACCATGCAATAATGTGGTGCACTTATTCTTTAACCCAACAGAGACTTAAACATCATGTAATGAATTAAAGATGATACCATTTTTGGCTAATCTTAACTAACCATAAACGCTACTTAGAAAAAAAAATCTAACGTAACGTAACACTCACTGGGAACTGGGCCTACTTAATGTTACTTGGGGTACCATCCATGTCGTAACGATACGAAACATTTACCTGTTTAATGGCGTAATCTAATATAAAATTCTCGTGTTCAACAACCCCAAAATAATCGTACCCATTCTCCTCCGAAACGGCCGATTCTTATGAGTAAGTAAGTCTGAGAATCGACTACTACCTATATTTCAACCCTCTAAGTGATGGAGGGTCCACCCCTGAACTCTTATTTTTTAGTTTTTTTTCTGTTTTATGATAAAGCAAAAAAAAATACATACAACCCTTAATTTTAATTGTAAACTTATACGACGTTTGAGGTTTTTTTAGAGAAAAACTCAAAGAACAACCTACAAAAATTTCATTCCGGAAATCCAAATAGTCTCTGTGGTAGCATACGCTTCCTGTCGCGACCACTTAATTGTTCAGAGATACCCAAAGGCCACGGCTCCAAGTAGAATATTGTATTTTTAGTTAATATTACTGTTATAGTTTTAAAGATTTATTCGTCTATATGTTGTGTCAATTGATGCGTATTAGGTTGTTTTATTCATCATGTTCTTCCTAAGATATCTGTATTTTCATCATTTTCATAATTTGATATACTATAAGTTTTTTTTTATAGAACAGGGGGCAAACGGGCAGGAGGCTCACCTGATGTTAAGTGATACCGCCTCCCATGGATACTCTCAATGCCAGAGGGCATTAAAAGTAACACAAGTACTATAATAAATGTTACAATAAAATACCTTGTGACATATTAAAACTAATTTTACGGATTGTCTTTTTAAAGTACACTGCAACCAAGCTTATTACAAATTAGAGGATATACATTTTTTCTTATATTTAGACGCTACTTATGCAGCGAAATACATATGGACGGTCCAACAATTTGTCCCCGAGACAACTACATAATCTGTATCATCAAATTCGTGTATATAATTTTAAAGTCCAAGCCAAATCATTTGGTTGCTGATGAAATTTTGCATATTTTTGTAACTTTTTATTCGATAATACGATAAACTGTAGTTATTTTATTTATATCTCATTCACTGTTTTATACTCCATTTTGTAACTAAAATCATCTTTATATTTTATTTTTTATTTAACGTTCAAAAGTGTCATTTTAGGTCTTATTGGACTGAATGATTTTACTTTGAAAAAATGGCGAGCATCTTTGAAAATAATAATATTGTATCAATTTAATGAGTAATATAATTAAATAAATATTAATTATTTTAGGTCTAAAGCTTGGGATTGATGCTAAACCCAAAATTCTGGGAGGTGATGACGCACCAGATGGCGCTATAAAATATCAGGTGTCCCTCCAAAATTTGGGTAGCCACTTTTGTGGTGGATCCATCATAGATAAAAAATGGGTGGTAACTGCTGCTCACTGTATGGTTTAGTAAGTTCAACGAAATAATCAACTTATTATAACTAATTATGTAGCGCAGAAAATAAATCAAAGCATAGAAAAGCATTAAAATAAAAGAAACCTGTGTATACTTATATATAATTACTAGCGGACCCGACAGACGTTGTCCTGTCTACAGGACTTTAATTTGAAAATTTCAAACTTTTTTTAATAAGCTAAAACATTCTGGACCATTTTGATGAAAATTATTATTCAAATGTTATGACAATATCTAACGATACAGCACATGGTCTACAATAACACAATGATAACAAAACTTTTTTTTAATTTGATCGCAGCTCTAACGGTCGGTACAGACTAAAATTAAAATTCGAATATTATTTAAAATTTGACACTGCGATGGTAGCGCCGTCTGTCGGATCCAATGTAAAACATTCCAAAATCAACAACTACTAATAAATTAAAAATTAATTAAAAAAACATTGTCCAGCGGACAAAATTGTGAATCAAAACCATTCCCAGATCCCCTTGAGCACACACAAAAAATTTCGTCAAAATCGGTCCAGTCGTTTGAGAGAAGTTCAGTGACATACACACTCACACAATAATTATATATATAAAGATGTACACGCGTTAGATAACATCTTTGACGTTAAAAGATAAATATATTTTCCAAAATTTTTATATCTCGCCATATTTTACGTTTATAGAAAAAGGACAGTAGAAAAAACTGAAATGATCACTATAGCAAAACATCACCAAACCGACACCCTGATGTCGGATAGGTCGTAATATCGTGATTGTATCGTCTCGCGAGACCGCGAAAGAGGTACTTTTTCATTCCCACCACCATACAGGATACTATGATTCTAAAATACTTTTTTCCAATATTTTGTTAAACACAACCCATGAGCATTTTTATCGAAATTTTTGAATTTACAGTCGTCCAAGCAAATCTTTCAAAGTTGTAGTGGGAATCAATAAACTGTCTGACATGGGTAAAGAATATACACCAGATAAAGTGATAATCCACGAAAAGTATGACAAGAAACTTTTTACAAATGATATAAGCCTTATAAAAATCGAGCCTGGAATAGAACTTAATGATAGAGTGAACCCAGTGGATTTGCCTACTACTAACATCAATTCAGGAGCAACTCTGACATTAACAGGATGGGGCAGGATTAGTGTAAGTTAAAATACATCACTCAATCTATGTTCAAATCTTCTGGATTTTTAATTTTTTACCAATTTGTAATTGGGAACAGTGTTGGCCTAGTGGCTTCAGCGACTGACTCTCTTACCTATGGTCTTAGTTTCGATCCCCGGATGTGCACCGATGGACTTTCTATGTACGCATTTAACATTTGCTCGAACGGTGAAGGAAAACATCGTGAATAAACCGACATGTCTTAGACCCAAATAGTCAACGACGTGTGTTAGGCACTGGAGACTAATCACCTACTTGCTTATTTTTAAATATGATCATGAATGAGATTCAGAAATCTGAGGACAAGACCAAAAAGAGATTGTAGCGCCATTGATTTATTTATTTTATATATCCATATATTGCCTTATTGCTTGAGCGATGAATAAAATTTCACCAATTCTTCTTTATTTTTTTGTAAAATCGTGACTAACATAAGGTTGTCCCGGGATAGGCTATCCGACATGTTGCTAGAGCAGAGATTGCATCGGGAAAAATTCAGTCATAAAATAGTCAAATATCTCGCTAAGACAAATAGCACCAGGTTTCCACCAGGAGCCTGGTCCTATTTGTCGCACTCGCACATCAATATCATGATGATATTTATGAAGTAGTTATCACCAGGGCACGGTTGGAGATGCCAACCCTTTTAAGTAAATAAAGTCCATTTTTAGGAAAAGGCTCTTGACAATCTAGCTTCTCAGCCTGATAGACTACTATTCTGTGTACCTAAATAAAGTTAAATATATAATATTTCCGAACCAATTGGACTAAGGATTCCTCAAGAAAAGATCGTACCAACGTGAGCGTTCGGAAGCAGCAGTATCTTAGCAGAGCGTCCTGCCGGTTTGCGTCCTGCTATAAAAAAATGCTTATTGCTATTGTACTATTAAATCGATCGATTCGGATTAATATTATAAAGCACTTATTGATTATCAATGAGTATCTGCAATATCTAAGCTGGCGATATCTTTCTAACATAAAGTGAAATGATTACAGAGCGATGGTCCACTACCAAATAAACTTCAGATTGTTGAAGTAAATGCAATATCCGTTAAAGAATGCAAGATAAAGTATAAATTATACAAACAGCCGATTTTGCGTTCAAATCTTTGCACACGCGCGCCACCTCGAGAGGGAAGCTGTCAGGTAATAGTAATTACACAACGTTCTTCGCTCGTCATATTGTGATAACTATTTATGTTACCTAAATTATTGACATAAGTCTGGGAGTTTTTCACGTCATAGTTGGCACACTTCAACATAGCCACCGTCATCAATAGAATTCAGGTTTTGAATGCCAGAATGTTTCGAGTCAAAGCAACGCATTCGTAGAGCTGTCTGCCGTCTGTCTGTCTATTTTATAAATAATGTTGTTAATAAGTGATATTTACCAAGCCTTTATCGAATTTGATTTTGGAATAAAAAAAATAGTATTATGATATATTATAGACAAAATATTCCTACGTGCTGTTAAATATAATGAAAAAATCGAATATATTTGAGTTTTTGACAACCACACTTTCACAGGGAGATTCCGGCGGTCCTTTAGTAAATAATGGAACTATTGCTGCCCTGGTTTCCTGGGGGACAAGAAGCTGTGGTCACAGCAGAGTGCATCCCGATGTCAACACTAGAGTCTACTCTTTCGTTGATTGGATAAAAAATACAATGAGCAAGAATTAAAATGAATAAATATTTGCATTGAGTACAGACGTCTTTTAGTTCCCATATATAGTTAGTAGTTAATAAGATAGCCTAAATCTAGTTCAATTTAAGCCCAATAAGACAGAAGTTTTTCCATTGTCGTTACTTCTCTTTTGGATAATAATTTAAGAAGAGTCAGATATATCGGTTCGAATCCACGACCAATCCCTTTCTGAGCTGCATCTATCCCTTGGTGTAGAGATGTGGGTTTCCGTGGATTTGCAGTGGTTTTTGAAAAGCCAATAACAATTATAAATTTATAGCTAAAATTTCATGTGACATGTCATTACATTAACACTACGGCTTCAAAGTATCCCGCCCAATCTCTGTAATTTTGAATAGAAGTAATACATATTTATAGTAGTTCTTTTTATTAAGAATGTAAGTGTTTTTTTTCTTGTTGCTATAAACAGAAAGAATAATCATAATCAGTAAAGAAAATCGCCATCACCGAAGGCGATCAACTTCCGATCCACATTAGACCTGTAAAGTTTATCGTACGAACGAACGATAAATACATATTTCGACAGACACGCCTCAAATAAAACACTGCTCCTGACAATTCAAGTAGCGATTGGATCCAAAAATATGAATCGTACTTAAAATGCGGGCAATTATTTATAACGAATAAAATTATCATCAATATCTGTTTTATAAATGAAAGATAATTTTATTTCAAATGATATTTTATTTGATCAGTTCTATTATTAATTATTTTTTAATTCATTTCATTTTGTTCTGAATCCAATCGTAGTAACCATGGACTGAAGCAAATACATCAGGATATTCTTTGGCACAGGAAACTCCCCAGGACACGACTCCTATTTGAAGAGTTTTGTTCTTATCGTCCTGAATGACAAGAGGACCACCGGAATCGCCCTGCATGAGAGATATTAATATTAAAAGATATTGATTTACAGGAATGTACTATATTGTTGATGCACACTTATTGATATTCTTATTAATGACAACAATCCAGAAGTGTATTGATTGTAGGCTTTGGCCTCAGATCGAAAAATTTCATCGCTTTTTTGTTTTTGAAGATGATCAGTCTTCTTTCCATCAGGATAAGAAATCATGATCACGATGTTTTAACTTTACCCTACGAGTATTAAATGCAATCAAAGAATATGAAACTTTTGAATACATTCACCATTCTAGGTACTATGATTATTATGACCTACTTTTTAAAACCATATTAATAAAGCTCGATAGTAACGTAAAACTATCAACAATTAAAAATATTGTAGCACATTTCATTACTTACATGGCATGCACCTTTGTTGTTCGGACGCTTAACGCAGAGTTGTCCGGCGTCTACGGGCACTAAATCCGGGTAAGGCGAGCGTTTTAATTGTTTAGTGCAGTCATCATTGCTTATTGTTTCGAACTCCAACATTTGAAGATTATTTGGTACAGTACTCCGATCCTTTAACAATTGTTAGTTTTTTAATTTTATATAAAACAATATGTTTAAAATAAATTCTTAATTTTTTTTAAACATATTGTTTGGCATATTTCTACAAGTGCCCATGTGCAATAATTACTCATTTGACTCGTTCGGTTGTTTAGGAATTGAGTTGAACAACAGCCCGAAATGGGATGGTCGAGTCAGAGTAGGGAATAGATATAAAACAGGCGCACGGGCCATTTCATTAACAAGTTACACTTACATAGCAATTAACATCTAACACAATTAATTTTTGTATATGAGTCCTTAATATTGAGCAAAAATAGAATCCTCTATTATTTAAAGCACACAGTAATAGAACACTAATATTTTTCCCAAAACATTAAAAATTAAATATATTAATCTTACTTACATAATCCGTGTATCCCCAGCCAGTCAAGAGACATTTCTTTCCAACGGGTGCCATTTCTTTTAATAACTCAATGGGTTGAATCTTATCGCTGTATTTGATTTTACCTTCGATCTGTATGATGCCTATATCAAGTGGATCAGAATACTCCTCATGAGGGATCAATTTCTTAATCTTGTATCGGTCGCCGCCTTTATCAATCGTGTGAGTGCCAACGACTATTGACATATCTTTCATGTCTGTCCTAAAAGTTTTTGAAAATAAATAAACTATTATTATAGTTTATTAAACTCATATATGCAACTAACTAATATATTAATAGAAAAGAAAAATCTACTTACTCATAAATGCAATGAGCTGCAGTTAACACGTACTCTTCGTTTAAAATGGACCCTCCGCAACTGTGCCATTCTTGGTTTCCACTACGAACACGAATTGAAATTTGGTAAGTAGCCATGCCTGGAGTGGCATCTTTGCCACCTATTATTCGGCTGTCTCAATCTATAGCTTCCGAAACCTTCACTTCGCCTGTGAAAGAATTATATTTTATTCGGCTACGATTCGTGCGTGTAGGTTTAATATTCTGTGCACGTGAAACGGCATAACAAAGTAACAAAAGAAAGAATTCATTGTTGTCAAGATGTTGCAGATAGTGTGAAATTAAATAATTCTCATAGAGATTAAAATTCTTTCGAAATAGTACCATCATCGGTTACGACAACAAACGAGTCGTGTCTGTATCCATCGTAAAACTATACAGAATTGGGTAGAATTAAAAAAAAAGAAATTTATCTTACCAAAAAGTCCCTGGGACAGAAGAAGTAATATTACAAAATGTAGAAACATTTTCCTTGGAGGCCTGTCCTTGCTTTGAAATTTCTCATTTTCAACAGAATATTTATACCTACTAAAAATCTACATAATTAAATGGAAAAATATGTAAAATACGTAAATTAAAAAAAATGGTTTTTGTGTTTTATGATATAGATAAATATTATTGAATTGTATGTGTGTTACCCGAACGTTTATTCATACATTGTGGTAGTGATGCTGCTGGTATTTTAACGTCGAAGTCGCATGTAGTCGCCAGCCTTATCCTTTGGGCTATGGTGAAGAGCTCCAGGTTGTGGCGGAGATCGTCGTTCCTCACGTAAAATGGCACATCGGTCGCGGTTCTCATGGATCTCGACTGCAGGCACTCGCGGTTACCAGCACTTGATAAGGAGAGCTGACTTCGAGTTTAGTCTTTCCAGCTCAAAGCGATAACAGTTATGACATCATTCCAACGAAGACCAAACGAAGCAATGTAGAGAGCAGCTCGTCCGCATTGTAGCTTTTAAATATAAAGTCGTCTCTCGTACAAATAATAGGTTCGTTACGTATACTACCGTTACGGTTACTTGAGCAATTTATGTAGAGATATTTTAAAAACTATCAATAATTATATAATAAAAAGTGATTGTGTAGTTTAAATAAGTAAAGAGAAAAACCACACGTTTTAGAAATATCATTCATTTATAAAATATGATTATTAACATAGATGTTAATTTTCTCTTTTTTGTTTTTTACCAAAACCTCATGAATTAATTAGGTATCTTTCTTGTAATTAGTTAATGTTTAATTAACTAGCTTATTTATTGTTATTGTGCGTATTAATTACATAGCCTTGAAGTAGTTTCTTGATAGCCATAATTTGTTTTTAATATTTTTTGTTTTTATAATGAATTTATTTTAAAATTGTTTTATTTTTTCACTGGTACGGAAGGAGGACGCGACGGTCCTGTAGGTTAGTGTATTGTGTAACTAAGCAACATATGTCAGTATTATATTACAAAAAGGTTTTCTTTCCCGGACGAATGTCTGGGGTAGAACGACTTTAAATATTGGCACTTTTCACAAGGACAAAAGGACAAAAGGACCCTTTCTAGGCCTGCACGGTTTGTGCGTCAGCCATGTACAAAAGTTAGGAAGTGCATTATTAGGTTTATTGGATAGGAAATTAGTACGGAATTTGGAAAAGGATCAGATACATTTTATTATAAGTACGTATATACATAAAACATAGGTTATAATTTTATATTGTTAAGAAAAATGAAACTGGCTAAAATTTTATATATACATCAATATTTATATTAGATAAAAGGACAGAAATAGAAGTAGGAAAAGGAATATTTATGGATAAAAGCGAGGAAATAAAAGCGGAACGGTCATGTCTATTACAGGCAAAAAATATATGGTTAAAATCCCCAACGTCATTGCCACACTCACATGTGTCGTCAGGCAAAAGGTTAAGTATAAGTGTCGAAGTAATATCTTTACCAAGCGTCAAAGTAGAAAACCATGGTTTAGGAGGTATATCCCCCTGAATCATGTTGTAATACCGTCCTTTCCTCTGGGATGTCACATTTATAAATGCTCTTATGTCCACCCGTTACTACCGCCTGCCTTCTATTAGTTACAAGCGATTTGATCCATCCGTATAGATCCCCACGAATTCCTAGCGCTAATAGCTTATGGAGGAGAATGACATGATCGACCCGATTGGAAGCTATTTCTTTCATGGTTTCATCAATTTGTTGTCCTTCGTCCATCCCCTTTAATATGTAAATAATGCAATGTAATATGCTGCTGCTGTGGTAGTTTTCTTTGGATAAGAGGACTTAACGTTTTATTAACTAATTTGTTATTTTTAATATTCTTAACCTAATTTTGTTTATAGTTTTCTACGATTTGTCTTTTATGTATTTATCTTTCATAAAAGGTGTACGATTAGTTGGATGGAACATTTTTGTCGCGGACCGCACATTGACCGTGTTAGTCGTACTTTCATTGACTGCTAAGCACTTATGAAAAAACATATTTTCAGAAATAGAGAATCAGAACGCGTATACTATACGAACTAGTATAATACAGTCTATCATTATTAAGACTTGCCACGCACTCACGAAGATTAAGTGTTTTAGTTCTATAGTCAAATCAATACTTATCACATCATCTCTAAGACCCAAGATGGTTTACCTTCTTGTAAAATAAGATTGATCTTTGTTCATTCTTTAACACAGATACAATTTGAAGCGCGGCTGTATTGTTACGTTTTAATAGTGCTATAAACGTAAATATAATATTGCATACTTTTATTGAATCACAAAGGCGTTCGAATGCAGTATTAAATAAATTTCAGGGTGAGTCTGGCGGACCTCTAGTGAGGAATGGAAAACAAGTGGGCATAGTATCCTGGGGGATACAGTGCGCTCGATGCTTAACTGACGTATTTGTATATACTACGACTGGATAAATGAGTGTATACAATAAATGAAATTCTTGATGCATAGCGCCTAAACATATTCATTACGAACTACACAGCAGATGTCATATCTACAAGCGGAACAAGGCATCTATTAACTTTCATTATTAATTTGTCATTCCGATTACACCTCTGTATAAGTAAACAATTTGTTTTAATTTATAAACGTTTTTTCTTAACATAAGTTATTCTTAACTTTCCTTTTATCCTTTTATTTTCATTGATATTATCATTGATCCTTCGAGCACGATTCAGGATTTACATTTAAATAGATAGGAATTAATTATATAAATCAAGGTCAAGGTTTTGTACAGGAGTGATTCCAGGTTTTTTGAAAAAACCAAAGTAGCTGACCTTATTAAAAAGCGCAGCAGTTATAAGGGTCAATTTGTAAGGCTCGGGAAGATGAGTAATTAAACAAATGAATGCTCGAATAATACTCTATATTTCAATAAATTTTCCTTATTAGATACAGATCTGCAAAATATAGATTATGTAGAGGTGACACCACAACTCCCATCCAACAGAAAAAAAATTATATAAAATTATATTTAGATAATAATCATCACTTTTTACCGATCGCGCTATCATGACAAATTTATTTGGTTGTAAAATATATAGAACCCTATACCCAGACCGATTTTAGGTGATCACAGGCACAGGATCACGACGTATATCTTACCGGCTGCGCCAGACAAATCACGACGATATTTAAAAGTTTTTTTTTTAATAAAAAAACTTTATTAGTTCAAGGATAAATGACAATATTGTAATTTATATAATTGTTATCACTTACACCTCTCGAATACAATTAAAATACTATGGAAAAATCCTATTTCTAAAATCTAATTCCTAGGCAGGAAGAGGTTGCTCGATGATCGAAATCGCTGATATTGACAGCGATCGCCACCTGCTTCTTGCCCAATTATGCTTTAACATAAAATTTAAGATTATTTTTTTATTTACTTGTGAAATTAGCTTTTACTTCCTTTCTTTCTTCAAAATCTTACAATTTCCATTAAGTGACAAACATATGTACAAGTCCGAGAAAAACGTGCTTACCAAAAAATATGTTTTTGGCATTTATTCACGTTTAAAGTTTAGTATAAATATGTTGTTGAAAATAAGAAATGTTACATTCAAGACAGGACTGTAATAAAAATATTTTTTCATTTAGGAATATTACTTCTCTTGTCCCAAGGACTATTTGGTAAGATAAAACTTATTTAATTATATATTTTTTATACGCAATATTGTGCAAATTTCGTCGATCCAAAAGAATACACTATCCATTACATTCATTTTGAACAAGAAGATACATTAAAATGAAAATAATTGCAACTCAGATTTATGAGTACGAACCTTATAAAATCATGTAACCCAATAAAATGAAGTATGTTTTATAGGCAAAGAGAACATTTCGGATGGAGACAGCCGAATAATAGGTGGCAAAGATGTCACTTTTTCAATATCTGAGCGTTTAATTTACTATCAAAAAACTATTGAAAACATATATATTATAAAAGAATTGGTGGGGTGATATTGTATCTGAAAGTAAATTAAGTTTTGATAAATTTCAACGTAAATTAAAAATCACTGAAAGATAATTTGAAAATAACCGTTAAAAAAACCGGTTACTAAAAAGTCGCAAGTTAAATATCACCAATACAACCAGATATAGATAAGAAATCTAATCATTGTTATATTTGTAAAAAAATTGTGTGGGGATTCAACGAATTACCACGATTGGGGAATTTGTTAGGGTCATACATAAACTTTGTTCAGAAAAATATAGAGTACCTACATTGAGTACTATATAGAGTACATATTACACTATACCAATTTTTTTGAGAGAATATAGAGTACATATTACACTATACCAATTTTTTTGCACAATTTCAGTCATTATGATGCACATTTTATCATACATGCCTTAATTTGATGAAGGTCGGGTGGAAGTTCTTCCGCAAAATAAAGAAATATATGTACATATCATTTTATAGGTACTTAAAATCAATAATAGTGATGTATCTAAGCTACTAAAACGTAAAGTTAAGCAAAAAGTTAAAATAATTATAATTTTAAAGAATTATCAAAATGCTGACTGACAAAAAAAGGTGTATTTCCATATGAAATAATTAGAGATTTTGATTCATAAAACTACAATCAAGTTCCAGATTTTTCACACTTTTAAAGTACTCTCACAGATTCCATCATTCCTAATGAAGATTATAATCATGCCAACCAGGTTTGGAAACATTAATTCAACTTTAAAAATTATTGAAATTATTAATATTTATTTATAAACGGTTTTATTTTTAAACAGATATTTTTGAAAATTTTAGATGTATTTGCATTAAATGGTACGATTTAGATTCGGCTCATAAATCCTACATAAATCTCTCACGTATCATACGTTATTAACCTTTTATTTGTACGAGAAATACTTATAATAAAATATATAAATAATTAAGTATTTAATATATAAACTAAATATTAAATACTTAATATTTAATTTATATTGGACGAGATGCTCTCTCACTTCAGTGCCCTCGAAAAGAGTTATTAAAATCAAATCAACTTGTTTGAATATAAATTGTGTAATGGCGGAGACCAAGAAAAGGTGGGCCGAGGGGCAAGTGGAATGCGGCGTAAAAAGAAGAAGAAATATGGGAAACACCACTCACCTTTAGTCCTCAGGCACTTCACTTGTCTCCGTGGGAGAAGACCACGCATAGAATATTAAGCGGTAAGTACTTGGTACTCTGCGGTAGCGTAAACACAGTAGTAGAAGTGAGCAAGCGTGACCTCGCGACGGCGGTAGTGGCTTCTCTCTGAGGCGCGGGCGCAAGTCTCATAGTCCCCTCCTTCCACACTTTAATATTGAGAGAGAGAGAGAGTGGTGTTTAAGGAACGGGTGCGGTTGGGACAGAAAATGAGGACAGAGAGGACTAAGGTGATTGGATGGCGTGAACATTGCCCCCGGCCTAAAAAACCTTTAGGTTTTTTATAAAGAGAAATGATAATAAAAAGACAAAAAAAAATAATAGTAATAACAATGAGAAAAGAAAATTGATATTCGCGATTGGTAAAAAAGATCATAGAACTATATGAGTTTGTTTAGCGGTTTGTAAAGCGATTTTGTAAAGCGGGTTGTAAAAGATTCATAAAGCAGTTTGGAGAGCGGTGTATTAAGCGGTTGATCGAGCGGTTTTAAAGCGGTTTTGTAAATTGTTTTGTAAGCGGTTTTAAAGCGGTTTTGTAAGTTGTTTTGTAAGCGGTTTTATTAGCGGTTTTAAAGCGGTTTTGTAAGTTGTTTTGTAAGCGGTTTTGTAGGCAGTTTTATTCGGTAATGGGCATAAACGCACAACAGGCCTTTTATAAATTCCCGTTGCAGTTTTGACTAAAACTACTCTACAAATTCCATCTTTTCCGGGAAAAATTTCCATTACCTTTCCCAAAGGCCAAGAAAGTGGAGAAACGTTATCTGTCACTATAACTACAACTGTACCTATTGTGACAGGATTGGCTTGTGTATTCCATTTTGTTCTCGACTGTAGCAAATGGAGATATTCCAATTTCCATCGATTACTGAATGATTGTATCATACCATCCAACAACGCATATCGTTTTAAAAGTGAAACTGGTTCATCATCTACCTTCATTCTAGCGGGTAGAAATTTTACTGGTGATGACATCAAGAAGTGAGCCGGAGTTAAAGCTGTGAGCTCAGATGGATCCTCACTTAAAAGTGTAAGCGGTCGAGAATTGATAACTGATTCAATTTGTGTAAGAACAGTTAACATTTCCTCATACGTTAGTAACTGATCACCTACCACACGACGCAAATGGTTCTTAAAAGCCTTAACAAATATTTCGAAACAGCCACCAAAATGAGGACTTCGTGGAGGATTGAATTTCCACTGTATACGATTATTTGCAAGCTCAGCGGCAAATGTATCATGAAATTCAATCGAGTTTGTAAGTGTAAATATATCTGATAATACATTTTTTGCTCCAACAAAATTCTTTGCATTATCTGAATAAAGAACAGAAATAGCGCCACGACGCGCAATAAATCGCTTGAATGCAGAAAGAAATGAACTGGTACTAAGGTCTGTAGTAAGCTCAACGTGTACAGCTCGAACCACCATACAAACAAAAATGCAAAGATAAGCCTTCATAGAGCGGACTCCACGTTTTCGATAAGGAATTATTGAAATAGGACCAGCATAGTCTACAGCGGTATGGACGAAAGCTTTAGATTCGTTTACACGATAGTCTGGTAAGTCACCCATGAGCGGTATAATAGGATGAGGATTTGCTTTAAAACAAAAGTTACATTTATGTATAACTGATCGCACTATGCTGCGGCACGATAGTATCCAATAACGTTGTCGGAGAATCGCCATTAAAGTGACTGGACCAGCGTGACAGTTATGACGATGATAATAGGAAATAATTAACTCAAGTATCCTGTCCTTTCGGGGTAACAAAATAGGATGCTGCTGATCATACTGTAGATTGGCATTTTTTAATCTACCACCAACCCTTATCAACCCATCAGCATCTAGAAAGGGACATAATCTTTGAATAGAACGCGAGCAGCGGCCACTAGTTTTAAGGCTATAGATGACATCATAGAAATATACCTTTTGTAAAACCTTAAATATCTGTATTTCAGCATAACTAATATCGTCAGCAGAGATATTAGTAGATCTAGGAAGTCTTTTTAGAAAACGGTATATCCATACCACTGTACGGAGAAACAATGACCAAGAAGAAACTCGATGAGACAGTTCTAAAATTGGGTTTGGATCACTCCACACTGTAGCAGGAGTAGAGACTATTTTTCTTTCTTCTTCTATATCAACAGCTGTTTCAGAGTTTAGAGATGTAATTGGCCACTCAGATGATTCCAATTCTAACCATTTTGGGCCAGTGAACCAAGTAGAATTATTTACAAATGCAGTGGGTGATAAGCCGCGAGATAGACAATCACTAGGATTTTGATCACCCGCAACATGGTGAAATTTTTCAGGTCGAATATGAGAAACTATTTTTGTAATGCGAGTAGCAACAAAGGTCTTAAAGCGGTGCGGAGATGCGGAAATCCAATGTAATGCAACCATTGAATCAATGAAACAAAAAATGTCATTAATGACGTGGCGTTTATTGTAAGTATCTATTACCCGCTGAACTAGCGTAGACATGAGTAAACATGCGCAAAGTTCTAGTCTAGCAACGGAAATGGTTTTAAGCGGAGCAACTTTCGACTTAGCACATATTAAGCGAATAATAGGCGGAGAGTTTAAAGTGTTGTTCGTCTTTAAATAAACAGTAGCGCCGTAGGCTTTTTCACTGGCATCCGCAAAGGCAATGATGGAAATTGTAGATTTTTCCTCAACCCCCAAATGTCGTGGAACTCGTAGCTGTCGTAAACATGGAAGCTCCCGAATATAGACATGCCAATCATTAACTATAGCCGAAGGAAGTGGATCATCCCAGCCTATTTTAAGAATATGTAATTTTTGTATAATTAGTTTAGCGTAAAGTATAACTGGTGCTATTAGTCCTAGGACGTCAAATTGTCGAGCTATTAAAGACAAAATCTTACGCTTAGTCACAGGGTTATTATGGTTAATCGAAACCGCGTACATAAAATCATCAGTGATTGGAGACCATTGTAAACCAAGAACTTTTAAATTATTTTCTGAACCATCAAAATCTATTTTTCCTAATTGACGATCTGAAGACGATAATTTTTCAATAAGCTCCGACGTATTACTGGCCCATTTTACAAGTTCAAAACCCCCAGCCTTAACGAGCTCCCGAAGTTCTTCGCAAAGTCTTAACCCGACAGGTAAGGAAGGCACAGAGTAACAAACATCATCGACGTACGTGTTATTTTCAATTATAGGAATAGCGGTAGGAAAACGTACTTTTTCATCATAGCACAGCTGGCGTAAGACTCTCATTGCAAGGAAAGGGCTACAGCGTAAACCGAAACAAACACGATTAAACTGATAAACACAAAGCGGTGAAGTTGAATTAAAGCGAAACAAAATTTTTAAATATTTACGGTCACTTTCTGAAACGCAAACCTGTAAATACATTTGTTTTATGTCCGCAATAAAGGCAAATTTATACAAATGAAAGTCTAACAAAATATTAAAAAGATCGCTTTGTAGACTATCTCCTATATACAAAATATCATTTAAGGATAAACCAGAAGATGTTTTTGCACTAGCGTCCATCACCATGCGCCATCTCGTGGAGGTCTTATCCAACCTCGCAACAGCATGATGTGGAATATAATAACCTTGGTTTTTATTATCACTTTCCACTAATGAAATGTAACCCTTATTGATGTATTCTGTAATAATTGCATCATATTCCAAACGAAGTTCCTTTGATGCTGACATTTTACGCTCAAGAAAATAAAATCGTTGCTTAGCCATATCATAAGAGTTTCCTAAAACGGCTGGACTCTCTGAAAAAGGTAACTTCACTGTATAGCGACCAGTGGAATCGCGAGAAAAAGTATTGGTAAATATGCGTTCATTCTTAATAGCGTCTGGACTCAAAGGGACAGAACATTGCACCTCTTCTAAATGCCAAAACTTTTTTATTAAATTTTCTAACTGCGGTTGTTCTACTAAAGAACACAGCGAAATAGCGGTATAACTGTTACAGTTATTGGTGCAATCAGAACCCAATAAGGGGACGTTACCGATGATAATATACCCGAATATTGTTTCGAAAGCGGTAGGAGTGCCAGGTGCGCCAGTAACACGACCCGACAACATTATATCGGCGTAATGCGGTGCACCAATAAGTATCTCTATCTCTGACGGATGAAAATAATTTTCATCCGCCAAAGTAATATTGTTTAAATGTTTCAGCGAAGACTTTTTAACTTGTGCCACCGGTAAACAGTCTGTTATTTTGTCTATAGTAAAGGCATTTAAAGGTATAGAATTATTATTAATCCGAGAAGAAAGAACGGTAGAAACTTCTCCTATTATCGGATTTGAAGCGGAACCTATACCTTTTACAAACTTATTCGAAAATTTAGTAACCTTTAAATTTAATATTTTGCAACATTTCATGGTTATAAAAGTGCTTGAGACGCACAATCAATTAAAACACGAACTGTATGTGGTTTACCATTTAAATCATATATATATATACTTGCGCCGTACCTAATAAACATGTATTATTACTTTCGGAAATAGCCGGCCGAATATTACAAAGTGAAATATTTGAGTTATTAATCGGCTGATTGTCGCTGCGTGGAGGTAAATTAGGTGTATTATTAGCGGGAGGCCCAGCAAGCGGCGCAGTTGCATTGCTCATGCGATTCAAGTTATTAGCGTGCATGTTTTCTTGAGAAACAGTCGCATTACGACACAGCGTAGAATGATGTCTCATGCGGCAATTACGACAATTCCATGCAGACTTACACTTATTTAACATATGCGATAAACTTAAACAGTTAAAACACCCTTTATTGTTTTTGATAAAAGTGTATTTATCATCTATAGACAATTCGTTAAATGAATTACATTTATATAAATTAAAATGATCGATGCGTTTACAAAATGAACAATTAGACCGCTTCTCTGTAAGCGACACAAACGCACGCGAAGAAACCGGTTTGTTATCGAATGTGCGAGTAGTATCCAAATGCTGAGCTATTCTATTATGCTCACGTACGAATGCAATTAAATCTTTATAACTAGGTATTGTAGGGTTGTTAATATTATGTAATTCGAAGGAACGAATTGTACTAGAATCTAATTTCTTCAATGATAAATATAGTAATATAAAATCAGCTAAATTTTCTAATTGTAATGATTCTAAACTTGATATTGCGGTGCAGTAATTGTCAAGAAACAATTGTAAATTTTTATGTGAAGCGGTGGTAAGCGGTTTGAAGTCTAGAATCTTTTGCATATAAGCTGAACCCAAACTTCGTTTGTCATGGTATTTGTTTATAAGCGTTTGCCAAATTAAAGCATAATTTTCAGCATTTGGAATTATACCTGCACAAACAGAGAGGGCCGAATCAGATAATTTACTTATTAAATATTGAATTCGTTCGTGATCTGTAAGATCAGGATTTTCATGAATGGTACGTTTAAAGGATTCGTAAAATAACGGCCACTTAATGACATCACCGTTGAAAATCATTAATTCCAACTTTGGTAAGTGAAACGATTTGCGTTGGTGTTGGTTTGCATCAGATAAATCATTCCTACCTACAACAAATTTATTAAATTTCTCAAAAATGAATTTACAGTGACAATACATGTCTTCAAATGAATTCATGCAATTAAAATTGACAGTGTATAAGGGATTAATAGTTAATTCGATAACATTTATTTTACTCACTGTTTCACAAAACGAATCCCGAATATTATCAATTGATATCATACCCGATAAAAAAGAATTTATGTCAGCCTCCTGCGAGGTTTTCTTTGACCTATCATACAAGTCTTGTACACGTGAAAATAAATTGTCTCGTTTTGCAATTAAAACGGCTCGATCAATTTCAAGCGAACTGTTAGCGCCTTGTTTCTCAGAAGCCGCTTTACGAGTATCCATAATGACAAAGATATATATATATTAAATTAAATTAAATCAAATCAAATCGCGATTTGAAACAAACTAAAATAGTATATCGCGGCTCGAAAAGGACCAAACAATGTAATGGCGGAGACCAAGAAAAGGTGGGCCGAGGGGCAAGTGGAATGCGGCGTAAAAAGAAGAAGAAATATGGGAAACACGACTCACATTTAGTCCTCAGGCACTTCACTTGTCTCCGTGGGAGAAGACCACGCATAGAATATTAAGCGGTAAGTACTTGGTACTCTGCGGTAGCGTAAACACAGTAATAGAAGTGAGCAAGCGTGACCTCGCGACGGCGGTAGTGGCTTCTCTCTGAGGCGCGGGCGCAAGTCTCATAGTCCCCTCCTTCCACACTTTAATATTGAGAGAGAGAGAGAGTGGTGTTTAAGGAACGGGTGCGGTTGGGACAGAAAATGAGGACAGAGAGGACTAAGGTGATTGGATGGCGTGAACATTGCCCCCGGCCTAAAAAACCTTTAGGTTTTTTATAAAGAGAAATGATAATAAAAAGACAAAAAAAAATAATAGTAATAACAATGAGAAAAGAAAATTGATATTCGCGATTGGTAAAAAAGATCATAGAACTATATGAGTTTGTTTAGCGGTTTGTAAAGCGATTTTGTAAAGCGGGTTGTAAAAGATTCATAAAGCAGTTTGGAGAGCGGTGTATTAAGCGGTTGATCGAGCGGTTTTAAAGCGGTTTTGTAAATTGTTTTGTAAGCGGTTTTAAAGCGGTTTTGTAAGTTGTTTTGTAAGCGGTTTTATTAGCGGTTTTAAAGCGGTTTTGTAAGTTGTTTTGTAAGCGGTTTTGTAGGCAGTTTTATTCGGTAATGGGCATAAACGCACAACAGGCCTTTTATAAATTCCCGTTGCAGTTTTGACTAAAACTACTCTACAAATTCCATCTTTTCCGGGAAAAATTTCCATTACCTTTCCCAAAGGCCAAGAAAGTGGAGAAACGTTATCTGTCACTATAACTACAACTGTACCTATTGTGACAGGATTGGCTTGTGTATTCCATTTTGTTCTCGACTGTAGCAAATGGAGATATTCCAATTTCCATCGATTACTGAATGATTGTATCATACCATCCAACAACGCATATCGTTTTAAAAGTGAAACTGGTTCATCATCTACCTTCATTCTAGCGGGTAGAAATTTTACTGGTGATGACATCAAGAAGTGAGCCGGAGTTAAAGCTGTGAGCTCAGATGGATCCTCACTTAAAAGTGTAAGCGGTCGAGAATTGATAACTGATTCAATTTGTGTAAGAACAGTTAACATTTCCTCATACGTTAGTAACTGATCACCTACCACACGACGCAAATGGTTCTTAAAAGCCTTAACAAATATTTCGAAACAGCCACCAAAATGAGGACTTCGTGGAGGATTGAATTTCCACTGTATACGATTATTTGCAAGCTCAGCGGCAAATGTATCATGAAATTCAATCGAGTTTGTAAGTGTAAATATATCTGATAATACATTTTTTGCTCCAACAAAATTCTTTGCATTATCTGAATAAAGAACAGAAATAGCGCCACGACGCGCAATAAATCGCTTGAATGCAGAAAGAAATGAACTGGTACTAAGGTCTGTAGTAAGCTCAACGTGTACAGCTCGAACCACCATACAAACAAAAATGCAAAGATAAGCCTTCATAGAGCGGACTCCACGTTTTCGATAAGGAATTATTGAAATAGGACCAGCATAGTCTACAGCGGTATGGACGAAAGCTTTAGATTCGTTTACACGATAGTCTGGTAAGTCACCCATGAGCGGTATAATAGGATGAGGATTTGCTTTAAAACAAAAGTTACATTTATGTATAACTGATCGCACTATGCTGCGGCACGATAGTATCCAATAACGTTGTCGGAGAATCGCCATTAAAGTGACTGGACCAGCGTGACAGTTATGACGATGATAATAGGAAATAATTAACTCAAGTATCCTGTCCTTTCGGGGTAACAAAATAGGATGCTGCTGATCATACTGTAGATTGGCATTTTTTAATCTACCACCAACCCTTATCAACCCATCAGCATCTAGAAAGGGACATAATCTTTGAATAGAACGCGAGCAGCGGCCACTAGTTTTAAGGCTATAGATGACATCATAGAAATATACCTTTTGTAAAACCTTAAATATCTGTATTTCAGCATAACTAATATCGTCAGCAGAGATATTAGTAGATCTAGGAAGTCTTTTTAGAAAACGGTATATCCATACCACTGTACGGAGAAACAATGACCAAGAAGAAACTCGATGAGACAGTTCTAAAATTGGGTTTGGATCACTCCACACTGTAGCAGGAGTAGAGACTATTTTTCTTTCTTCTTCTATATCAACAGCTGTTTCAGAGTTTAGAGATGTAATTGGCCACTCAGATGATTCCAATTCTAACCATTTTGGGCCAGTGAACCAAGTAGAATTATTTACAAATGCAGTGGGTGATAAGCCGCGAGATAGACAATCACTAGGATTTTGATCACCCGCAACATGGTGAAATTTTTCAGGTCGAATATGAGAAACTATTTTTGTAATGCGAGTAGCAACAAAGGTCTTAAAGCGGTGCGGAGATGCGGAAATCCAATGTAATGCAACCATTGAATCAATGAAACAAAAAATGTCATTAATGACGTGGCGTTTATTGTAAGTATCTATTACCCGCTGAACTAGCGTAGACATGAGTAAACATGCGCAAAGTTCTAGTCTAGCAACGGAAATGGTTTTAAGCGGAGCAACTTTCGACTTAGCACATATTAAGCGAATAATAGGCGGAGAGTTTAAAGTGTTGTTCGTCTTTAAATAAACAGTAGCGCCGTAGGCTTTTTCACTGGCATCCGCAAAGGCAATGATGGAAATTGTAGATTTTTCCTCAACCCCCAAATGTCGTGGAACTCGTAGCTGTCGTAAACATGGAAGCTCCCGAATATAGACATGCCAATCATTAACTATAGCCGAAGGAAGTGGATCATCCCAGCCTATTTTAAGAATATGTAATTTTTGTATAATTAGTTTAGCGTAAAGTATAACTGGTGCTATTAGTCCTAGGACGTCAAATTGTCGAGCTATTAAAGACAAAATCTTACGCTTAGTCACAGGGTTATTATGGTTAATCGAAACCGCGTACATAAAATCATCAGTGATTGGAGACCATTGTAAACCAAGAACTTTTAAATTATTTTCTGAACCATCAAAATCTATTTTTCCTAATTGACGATCTGAAGACGATAATTTTTCAATAAGCTCCGACGTATTACTGGCCCATTTTACAAGTTCAAAACCCCCAGCCTTAACGAGCTCCCGAAGTTCTTCGCAAAGTCTTAACCCGACAGGTAAGGAAGGCACAGAGTAACAAACATCATCGACGTACGTGTTATTTTCAATTATAGGAATAGCGGTAGGAAAACGTACTTTTTCATCATAGCACAGCTGGCGTAAGACTCTCATTGCAAGGAAAGGGCTACAGCGTAAACCGAAACAAACACGATTAAACTGATAAACACAAAGCGGTGAAGTTGAATTAAAGCGAAACAAAATTTTTAAATATTTACGGTCACTTTCTGAAACGCAAACCTGTAAATACATTTGTTTTATGTCCGCAATAAAGGCAAATTTATACAAATGAAAGTCTAACAAAATATTAAAAAGATCGCTTTGTAGACTATCTCCTATATACAAAATATCATTTAAGGATAAACCAGAAGATGTTTTTGCACTAGCGTCCATCACCATGCGCCATCTCGTGGAGGTCTTATCCAACCTCGCAACAGCATGATGTGGAATATAATAACCTTGGTTTTTATTATCACTTTCCACTAATGAAATGTAACCCTTATTGATGTATTCTGTAATAATTGCATCATATTCCAAACGAAGTTCCTTTGATGCTGACATTTTACGCTCAAGAAAATAAAATCGTTGCTTAGCCATATCATAAGAGTTTCCTAAAACGGCTGGACTCTCTGAAAAAGGTAACTTCACTGTATAGCGACCAGTGGAATCGCGAGAAAAAGTATTGGTAAATATGCGTTCATTCTTAATAGCGTCTGGACTCAAAGGGACAGAACATTGCACCTCTTCTAAATGCCAAAACTTTTTTATTAAATTTTCTAACTGCGGTTGTTCTACTAAAGAACACAGCGAAATAGCGGTATAACTGTTACAGTTATTGGTGCAATCAGAACCCAATAAGGGGACGTTACCGATGATAATATACCCGAATATTGTTTCGAAAGCGGTAGGAGTGCCAGGTGCGCCAGTAACACGACCCGACAACATTATATCGGCGTAATGCGGTGCACCAATAAGTATCTCTATCTCTGACGGATGAAAATAATTTTCATCCGCCAAAGTAATATTGTTTAAATGTTTCAGCGAAGACTTTTTAACTTGTGCCACCGGTAAACAGTCTGTTATTTTGTCTATAGTAAAGGCATTTAAAGGTATAGAATTATTATTAATCCGAGAAGAAAGAACGGTAGAAACTTCTCCTATTATCGGATTTGAAGCGGAACCTATACCTTTTACAAACTTATTCGAAAATTTAGTAACCTTTAAATTTAATATTTTGCAACATTTCATGGTTATAAAAGTGCTTGAGACGCACAATCAATTAAAACACGAACTGTATGTGGTTTACCATTTAAATCATATATATATATACTTGCGCCGTACCTAATAAACATGTATTATTACTTTCGGAAATAGCCGGCCGAATATTACAAAGTGAAATATTTGAGTTATTAATCGGCTGATTGTCGCTGCGTGGAGGTAAATTAGGTGTATTATTAGCGGGAGGCCCAGCAAGCGGCGCAGTTGCATTGCTCATGCGATTCAAGTTATTAGCGTGCATGTTTTCTTGAGAAACAGTCGCATTACGACACAGCGTAGAATGATGTCTCATGCGGCAATTACGACAATTCCATGCAGACTTACACTTATTTAACATATGCGATAAACTTAAACAGTTAAAACACCCTTTATTGTTTTTGATAAAAGTGTATTTATCATCTATAGACAATTCGTTAAATGAATTACATTTATATAAATTAAAATGATCGATGCGTTTACAAAATGAACAATTAGACCGCTTCTCTGTAAGCGACACAAACGCACGCGAAGAAACCGGTTTGTTATCGAATGTGCGAGTAGTATCCAAATGCTGAGCTATTCTATTATGCTCACGTACGAATGCAATTAAATCTTTATAACTAGGTATTGTAGGGTTGTTAATATTATGTAATTCGAAGGAACGAATTGTACTAGAATCTAATTTCTTCAATGATAAATATAGTAATATAAAATCAGCTAAATTTTCTAATTGTAATGATTCTAAACTTGATATTGCGGTGCAGTAATTGTCAAGAAACAATTGTAAATTTTTATGTGAAGCGGTGGTAAGCGGTTTGAAGTCTAGAATCTTTTGCATATAAGCTGAACCCAAACTTCGTTTGTCATGGTATTTGTTTATAAGCGTTTGCCAAATTAAAGCATAATTTTCAGCATTTGGAATTATACCTGCACAAACAGAGAGGGCCGAATCAGATAATTTACTTATTAAATATTGAATTCGTTCGTGATCTGTAAGATCAGGATTTTCATGAATGGTACGTTTAAAGGATTCGTAAAATAACGGCCACTTAATGACATCACCGTTGAAAATCATTAATTCCAACTTTGGTAAGTGAAACGATTTGCGTTGGTGTTGGTTTGCATCAGATAAATCATTCCTACCTACAACAAATTTATTAAATTTCTCAAAAATGAATTTACAGTGACAATACATGTCTTCAAATGAATTCATGCAATTAAAATTGACAGTGTATAAGGGATTAATAGTTAATTCGATAACATTTATTTTACTCACTGTTTCACAAAACGAATCCCGAATATTATCAATTGATATCATACCCGATAAAAAAGAATTTATGTCAGCCTCCTGCGAGGTTTTCTTTGACCTATCATACAAGTCTTGTACACGTGAAAATAAATTGTCTCGTTTTGCAATTAAAACGGCTCGATCAATTTCAAGCGAACTGTTAGCGCCTTGTTTCTCAGAAGCCGCTTTACGAGTCTCCATAATGACAAAGATATATATATATTAAATTAAATTAAATCAAATCAAATCGCGATTTGAAACAAACTAAAATAGTATATCGCGGCTCGAAAAGGACCAAACAATGTAATGGCGGAGACCAAGAAAAGGTGGGCCGAGGGGCAAGTGGAATGCGGCGTAAAAAGAAGAAGAAATATGGGAAACACGACTCACATTTAGTCCTCAGGCACTTCACTTGTCTCCGTGGGAGAAGACCACGCATAGAATATTAAGCGGTAAGTACTTGGTACTCTGCGGTAGCGTAAACACAGTAATAGAAGTGAGCAAGCGTGACCTCGCGACGGCGGTAGTGGCTTCTCTCTGAGGCGCGGGCGCAAGTCTCATAGTCCCCTCCTTCCACACTTTAATATTGAGAGAGAGAGAGAGTGGTGTTTAAGGAACGGGTGCGGTTGGGACAGAAAATGAGGACAGAGAGGACTAAGGTGATTGGATGGCGTGAACAAATTGAATTGTTAATTGTTTTTTTTTTTTAAAACTATACACTTAATTAAAATGTTATCGTAGGAATTCATCAGCTAAATTAATTACCAGCAAAACCTATTTAGATAACATTATAAAGTTTAATATCATGAAATTAAAAAAATATATTATTATTTACTCTTCATTCTTATTTTAATCGAATCAATTTGAAAATAATGTTAACAATATAGGGTCTGAAAGGGGGTCATAATACATTTTCCCTCATTGGGGGTACGATTATTTGTAAAGCATAAACATACGATCAAAAGACTGTAAATATAGATAAACAATAAAATGGTGATCCGATTTCTGTATCAAAGCAGTTTTTTTATATATAAGCCTTATGTGCTTGACACACTTCATCTACTTCTTGTAAAAGGCACGCCCATTTCTTTACGGCGTATTCCTTCACCGTACAGAAATATTAGTCTTTTAGTGCAGAGGATTCGAACTTCGAACCCATACCCATACGACAATTGAATTGGATGTATTTGAGCCTCCTGCCAGTTTGCCCCCCTTTCTATAAAAAACATAGGTCTCAGTTTAAATCCCGGATAAAGCTAGCTCTATGTCGTCAGCAAATCTGAAATGATTAAGGTTCAATTTGTTAATACTGATTCCAAAATGCTTCCAGCCCAAGTTCTTGAATATATTTTCTAACACTGCTGTGAAGAGTTTTGGGGAAAGTGGATTGCCTTGCCCAACGCCTTTTGGAACGATAAATTCTTATTTTTGTTGTTCAAGTTGGGCTGTTGCTGTGGTGTTTTTGTAAAATTCTTACATGTATTTTTCTATAATTTGCTTCACAAAAAGAATATGGTCGATGGTGAATAATCGGCGAGAAACCCAGCTTGCTATCTCGGTTGGTTTTTTTTAGGTGTTTTGATATTCGCCGGAGTACTATTCCGCTGAAAAATTAATTAGCGTTTTTTCGAAATTTCTACTATCAGGTTAGGTAGGTTTATCATATTCAGAAGTGCGGTCAAGAAAGAACCAATTACGCCAAAAATCATTGTGCGTTGGGGGAGTTTTGCGGTACAATAGACTCCCACAAAATATAAAAAAAGTGCAGACAGTCTAGCAATATTTAAATGAAGACTTAAAGACCATCTATTGAGTGATCCCGATCTACGGAAATGAAAGTCCACCCAATTAAATAATTCATCCTTGAAGTTCTTCAATGACCCACGACGTGATAAATTGTATCTTTAGCATATAAGTTAAATAAAAGAAGAAATGTATTTAAACCCAACGACACAAAAAACAAAACAACAACAAAAATAAAATAATAGCTTTTTTCAACCTCTTTAATTACCAATTCTTAATTATCCTTAGCTAACTTGACGAATATCTCATTATTGTAAAAACATTTTCAAATTATACTTTTTTTTTAAATCTATATTTTATAAATTATAAAAGAACATTTGTTACCATATCTTAACGAACAGTTGATTTAATTATAATAACATTGACTACTTACACTACATTACATTTTCCTAATTTCCGTTCGCGCCCTTTTGTCAAAACGTCAATCTATGACAAACACCTATGCCTAGCGAAAAATTGAAATTTTAAATGGAAATCTTGAATATTTTTGCATAGATCTTTTATTTTTATTATTTAATTTGTTATTAATTACCCGAAAATTCACAAAACATGAACTCTAAAATGAATTTACAGTATTATTCACTTTAAACGTGGAGTATTGAACAAAATATTAATGAATAAAATTGTTCAAAACGAAATAGAATTACGAAAAATAGCCAAAGAATCACCGTTCGCGTAACGCTGGTAAACTCGCAAACGAACTACTGACTGAATACTGCTCTCTCTTGCTACTACACTGTGATACAGACAAAAGGCCTGCAGTGTGCTAAGAGAGGTCTATGAGAGGAATAGAGAAAGAAATCGCCTTGCCTGATCACACTTTTAGTAACGCTTACGTCACGCGTTCGCCAGCTTACTCCCCAAGTCAAGCGTGCGTAAAGAAGTTTCATTTCAATAAAATCTTACAGGTTTTCAACTATCTACAGAAGAATCATAAAACATAATTCCAAGTTTGCTATCTATTATTGAGTCAGTTTTTTAAATCGATATCGGTACTAGAGATTAAATGACGGAGTTTGTGATGTTTTTTTCCTACTCAAAAGTTTCCGCCATTACGTAGAATCTCGGCACGTCGTATAATTATAAAATATGGTGCCACCGTACGTATACAATTTCACGAGTACCAAAATATATCCAAGCAAGGAATTTAAATAATTACAGTAATAGTACTTAGGTCCCTCATGCATAGGCATACCTAATATATCTCTTATTTATTTTATAATGTCCTTAAATTCAGCTGTAAGTTGGAAGCAATTATGTGTATTTGTGCTTGTTCATACTCAAAGAACTGTACAAGTTAGATCCTCTCGCAAGGAGTGAAACAACATGATGACGTGATTATGTTCAACTCAGAGTAGTCAACTTAACAAAAGTTCTGGAACAGATCTGATGGATTTCGAACGTGTTAAATAGTAATCAATATCACTAACACCTCTCAAATACAATTAAAATACTAATGGCCATGAAAAATCTAAAAAAGTTAATTAGTTGGTTTATTATGTGTTTATCACGTGAGAAATTTTGTACATTTAAAAATCGTCGGCTGGGTTTTGTATTCTAACATAATTTAAGCAAAAACATGGACATTCCGCGTCGTAGACTTGGACCTGTTGCAGCCACGCTCATGGGCATTACCTAGAGCTACAGGCAATACAGGGCCAATGTTGAACATTCTGCGCCTCAAAATAGTATCCACCTAGTTCCGAATCCCGTTACTCGATGTCCGAAACCGCTGATATTGACGTGAGGTGAGTGGCGATCGCTCACCTTATTGTTGCCGAATTATGCCTTAACTTTGAATGTTATAATTTCATTTATTTACTGCGTATTTGTTTTTAAATTAAAGTCTTTGAAACTTCCATTGTTTCTAAAAAACATGAAATTTCAATAATTAATAAACATACAAGACGTACAAACTCGTTTAGTTATTTTGTTTCAATATGTACTAATAATTAATAATGCTAATTGTTTTTAAGGTAATTTCCGGCATTATCGAAAAGTTTAGTTGGTATAAATATGCCGCTGAAGATAAGAAATGTTACATCGAGGAATCCTATGACTGCAGTAAAAATGTTTCTTCATTTTGGGATATTACTTCTTTTGTCTCCAGGAATCTTTGGTAAGATAAACTTCATTTAATTTTATCTCTTTTTATACGCAATATTTTGTGGGTTTTGTCCAACAGTCATCCTTAGCGCTGTCTCGTCAATAGTAGCTATTATTATCACATTAATTTTGCAAACAAATTTTCGTTGCATCTTTTAATTTGCTCAGAAGATATCATAGCTTTAAAATAATTCCTCAACAAAATAATTGCAACTCAGACAACGAAGCGCGCGGAACAATGTCCAATAAAATGAAGAATGTTCACAGGCGAAGTGAGCGTTTCGGAAGCTGTAGATGGAGACAGCCGAATAATAGGTGGCCAAGATGCCTCTCCAGGCATGGCTAAATACCAAGTTTCCATTCGTGTTAAAAAACGAAATGAAGATATGCATAATTGCGGGGGGTCTATTATAAACCAACAGTACGTCTTAACTGCCGCGCATTGCATTGTTGGGTGAGTAAATTTTTTCATTCCTTTTCATTCCATTGTAACAGAGCAGTGTTGGCCTAGTGGCTTCAGCGTGTGACTCTCATACCTGAGGTCGTAGGTTCGATCTCCGGCTGTGTACCAATGGACTTTCTATGTGCGCATTTAACATAATATGCTCGAAAGGTGAAGGAAAACATCGTGAGGAAACCGACATGTCTTAGACCCAAAAAGTCGACGACATGTGTCAGGCACTGGAGACTGATCACCTACTTGCCTATTAGATTTAAATATGATCATGAAACAGATTCAAAAATCTGAGGCCAAGACCTAAAAATGGTTGTAACGCTACAGATTTTTTTTAATTTATTCATTCCATTGTATAGAAAAGCTATAATATATAAATTCTCCTCCTTGCTTGCTCACACTGAGTCGTGGTTTGGCAGATGACGTCAAACCGTTTTCATTATCATCTACTTTAATAATTTAAAATGTGTTTATGTTATCTTTTAAAGTGAAACGACGAACTTTAATGATGATATCCTTATAATTTCCAATAATAACTTATAGGTTCCGTCCCGAAGTGGTGTCTTTAGTAGTTGGCAGTCACCAGATCAAATCAGGTGGCCAGCGTTACAAGGTTAAGAAATTGGTGCCTCATGAGAAATTTTCAAAGACCACAGCGAAGAATGACGTAGGCGTCATAGAAGTCGACGGCAGCATCCAATACAACAACAATGTTCAACCAATTGGGTTGGTCAACCACCAGGTATCCGTTGGAACGCAATGTCTTTTGACCGGTTGGGGAAAAATAAACGCCGTGAGTATATTAACTTTGTTATATTCTTCCAACGAGAAATAAATATCGTTTCTCTGGTCGTCTAGTAATATATGTATAGGAATGTAATGTAATGGTGAATGTGGTAAATCACAGAACAGATTTTATCTTATTTTTACTTATGTAACTTAAATGACGTTGTGGTTTATGACATTTTCTTTTGAATTATTGTATCTAAAGGGAGGATAAAACTTGCTGAGTTTTTTGCCCGTTCTTCTCAGAACAAGACCTCCTGGTAGTCTTGCGAACGGATGGCGTAGTTTTGCGCTTTCGCGAATTTTGTAAACGTTTTTGACATTCATAAGCATGCCTTAAGTCGCATCTAAACTGAATAAATAAATTTTGATTTGATTGATTGAATAGTCGGTGAAAAAGTGTAGAAATATGGAACACAATAGTATATTTCATTGCAAAGAGTTCCGACAAATTAGACAGTCGGAACAAGTTGCAATGACGGTTCCGTACGTGTACTGAACAACTATTTTTAATACAGTTGCGAAAAAATTAAGCAATTTAATAAAACTACATTATGCTTTTTTTTTCTTCTCTCCACGCAATAAATTCGTTGTACGACTTTTACATTTCCGGTAAAATGTTCTCCGAAGCATTTTGATCAATTACTTAAATTGAGTTCGGGTGGGTGAGTACTCATTTTGTGCAATAAACAACTAAACTCCCAATATTTTTTTTAAACGCCAACATTAAAATAATATAAGCAGAGTTTTTATTTGTTTTCTTCAGCCATTGCGGGTGGGCAAAGGGAACTATGCCCATACAGCCAAGTCTTCAGTAGAAGTTTTTAATTGATATGAAATGAAAAGAAAGCTAACGTACGCCGTCGTCTTAGCGTCGTCAGCGTACGAGGCGTAGAGCAGACTGCCTATCTTCTAGCTGACTGTAAACTTCTCTAAATTGTTTCTAAAATCGAGAAAACATTTAGTTTAATCCGTCTTCGTAACAATATATCAAAGTTATATTCATCATTAACAATAAAAGGAGTTACAATTTAATTTTAAAAAGTTATTATTTTAACATTTTTAATACATGTTGATTAATATTACAGGAAAAGAACATTTTTCCAAACAATCTTCAAATGTTGTATTTCAATACTATAAGTAATAACGAATGCACTCAACGACTGTTACGCACGCCTTCTAAGAAATTTATGCCTATCGATAAGGGACAAATCTGTGCTAAGCGCCCGAACCACAAAGGGACATGCCAAGTAAGTAAAGTAACAATAAAACTGTGAAATATGACTCGGTGGACGTTACAGAGAGAGATAATATTTTCATTTCAACGTATTTAAAAAAATATGTCAAAAGAGCAAGTATCGGGGTTTTTTAAATTCGAAAATCAGTGATATGTTTTAGAAGTAGAAGACCGATCACTTACAAACGACGCGTTTGTTTTTATATTTTAATTGTTATTTGATTTCTCTTACAGGGTGATTCCGGTGGGCCCCTGGTTATTAAAGAAGGAAACAATTTTGTTCAAATTGGAATCGTGTCCTGGGGAATTCCTTGTGGCTACAACTATCCTGACGTATTTGCTTCAGTCTTTGGCAACTACAATTGGATACAGAGCAAAATTAAGTGATTACATTGATGAACATTATATATTGTAACATCTGTGCTAAATATAATCATTTGAAATATGAGTATATTTTATTGTATCTGAAAATAACATCCAACCCCTTATTTAAAAAATCGATTTAAAGACGAAGACGTACTACGCACAGGAGCACCTATGAGCACGAAATTCTTTTAGACTTTTCCAGCCTTGGCTTGAAATTGAAATATTAAGTCTAAATTAAAAATGGCCACCAAATTATTAAAAATACCAATATAATATAAATACATAATATACCATATCAATTTGTAAAAATACGTACTCATATTTTAAATTGTGAAAACTGAATCCGAACAAACTGACCACAGAGCATTGATTTCATATGTATATAATAGTAACTATAAAAATAATAATAGAGAAGCAATAAAGGGTAATAAATTTTACAATTCCAGTAATGGGTTTCGAAAGTATTTCTTAAACCGAAACTAAACTAGTTTATAATAAAACATATTTATTTAGGGTATTGTGTTCTAAATATTTCCAAAAAATTGATGTATAGTTGTCATAACAACTATAATAATATATGTATATAGTAGCTTACCTTTAATTTAATTTTTGATAATTTTTGTTTTAAACATTTTATAAAAGTGCCCTCTGTGTCTTAGTTGTTTTACTAAGTTGTTCTAAACTCTACAGTCCAATTGTCTGAACTTCAATTAAAAAAAATGAATTTATTTATTTTTATCTGTATTTAAGTTGTTGATTCATTTGAAAATTCTTGTGGTAAATCTCTTAATGTCTATAAATATATAACACAAAGTCGTCTTATTTACGCCACTGACAACTTAAGATAGGCTGAACTGATGTTAGTTATCTGTTTTTATATGGATTCTACTCCGCTCCGAGAATGAGTAATAAAATATATATATATATCGGACAATGAACAATAAATAAATTTAAAAAATGCAAACTACATGTGGTGCCATCTATTGACAAAACTACGCAAGGCAAAATGGATATCAGACGGGACTTACAGTTGGCCAACTTCAGTATATTTTAATTAATGTTTATTATATATTATAAATAAATTTCTGTATTTGCGAAAACTGTTATATTAATGTTATTATCTTAATAAAATCATAAAATAAGCTTAACTAAAGCGGCGGAATGAAGTAAGCCGGACCGGCTAGGAATTAATAGTCTGAGAAATGCTGATTCTTGATGTTACAAACGACTATCGCCGAAACGGCTTTTGTGATGCAGCAGAAGTATAAGTTATTAACTTACTCATGTGATAACTTTCAACGATTAAGTTTATACGCAGAGCGAAATGAATTGTTTTTCCGTCTAGCACCTAAATCTTGTGTCCCTACATGACACCTTATCATAACGCGTTTTTCATTAATAACATTTTTCGTATACATCCGTGACATCCTTGCAGTAATGGACAGTTCGCTGTTGTAGTCTTCAATAGTTTTTCTGGTTCAATCAAGATTTCTTAATCTGGGTGACTCTGGTGGACCCTTCATCAGTGATGGTGTACAAGTTGGCATGTCTAGGGGATGCTAAGGGGAAAGGTGATTTTTTACAATTTTTGCAATAACATAAAAAAATACATACAACCCTTAACTTTCACCGCTCTAGAGTGAACTTTAACCTAGGTCTAAAATCACCTCACACACAGCTTATCCGGAGCTGTATATATTCGATAGTCGGCTGATCGGTTTTAGAAAAAGCATTGTTCGAGGCCTTTCTCAAACCTAATTCGCTGTTTTGCTGATGATTTATTTTCTCTACTTTAAGAACCAACATTTGGTAAATTAATTTTATTTTATTTTATTCTCTAATTTTCTTATCTTGTTTATGTTTTTAATTGTACTTTTATGATTCCTATTTTAGCAAAACTTATGTTTACATAATATGTTGTTAATTATAATGTTATTAAATATAATGTTAATTATATTGTCGTACATATTAATTAGAAGATTTTATAAAATTATCAGTAGATTTCGTAATATGTATGATGTTGTAGACTTAATAAATAAATAAACTTCTATTTTGTATTAGTTACTTAAAAGCTTGTGCGCTTAACTCTGAGCTTAAAAATATTTATTCAAAATATTTTATTTCCTAATTTTACTTATCTATCATTTACACACTACTACTATACTATAATATACACTGAATTATTATTAAAAAATTATTACAACTTACACAAATCACAAAATTAACCCTACATATAATGGAACTAATTTAATTCCCGTTTTAAATGAGTCATGATTTGTAATTACGGTCGATATATTTAGCTGACAACTAAATACGAAGCTTAGGAACCTACGGAAAACTTTCTGTTGGGTTTTCGCAAGAGCGTCACGAAAGCCAAATTTATTAATAAAATATCCTTTTGAAACTTTACCAGGCTTCCCTAAACTTACACATTCTAAGAGAAATATTGCTTCTCAAACGTTTGTAGTGTACACGTGACTTGACAATTGGGAAGTCCACGACGAAGAGTATGTCAACTGCGCGTGACCGAGTTTATACAATGCGGGGATTTTCTTATTCGACATATCAAATCAATCAAATCAAACATCATTTATTCATTTAGGTAACATAATCTTATATCTTTAAACGAGCAATTCTTGTATATATATATATATATAATTGGAATCTCGGGATCGGCTTCAACGATTTTCATGAAATTTAGTATACGGGGGGTTTCAGGGGCGATAAATCGATCAAGCTAGGAATAAATGATAGAAAATAACAAAAAGGTGGTGTTTGAGTAGTCCCAATTTAAACTGAAAAATGAATCTTCCTGACATCTATCGGCGTTTAATAATACTATTATTTTAAAATTGCTTTAACGACACAACAACACTAAAGCTATTCCAGCATATATAATCTATATTGTTCATATTTCATCATTTTATTAGTATGTAATTCGTACTTATATATAATTTCCAAAAACACAATTTATAAAAAAATTCAAATACCGAGCAAAGCTCGGCCATCCAGGTACTGTAAACTTATGAACGTCAAAAAAAAAGAAATAATATACATTAAACGATTATAATTTTACATTTACTGCCAGTTCTCAAATCAAGGGCGTAGAATGGATTAACGGCCAATAAATTCTCCGCCACTCTTTTTAATCGCCAAGTTGTTTTCTACACAATGTTCGTAAGGAGCTGCAACCATTACACCATGTTTCATATGACATCTTGAGTAATAAAGAATAATAAAATAAATTAAAAACAAAGATTTGTCCTCTATTAGCAGGACGCATGGTGAAATAGGAGCATGCACTTACATACTCGTGAGAACAACACGCAAATACGTAGTATAAACAACTTATATCACCGCATACACGAATTCAAGTACGACCACCAGTAGCACCCGTTCACGAGTATGACGCATGGCCAGCCATCGGCACCCTCGCCATATTTTAGGGAGAGAGACAACCCGACGCATGAACCCCGCACAAGCAATGACATTTAAGTGAGCATGACGATCTTTGAAATGTGGACTTGGCTACACAAGAAAAAAGTAATAATACTAATTATACTGAAATAATTTGATACCACACGAATCACGGTTTGTTCTCACTTTACATTAAGAAAAAGTCGTAGATGTCGACGATCGCCCCATAGTTTGAAAATTCAAGTGAGAGATTCAGTCGCGTTACCTATTTATACTGAAGCAATTCATATCCAAGCACTATGATCGTTTAAGTATTCATTTATATTATAATAGGCCTTAGCAAGCAGTTTTACTTTAATGTACCATATAAAATTTATTTATTGACAATATTATGTGTATCTTACTAGGGATTTTGTTGAAAAAACGTATGCAATTGCCTTGGAAAGAATTACTCGTTTTATGCAGCCTTGTGGTTGGTGCGTTTATTTTGTCTTTATTACGAGTACTATAATTATGGAAGCTACAATTTTTTTTAAGATATCAATATATTTCCGCACATACAAAATATTCTCATAAATGTATTGACTTGCCAAAGTCAAAATATGTAATTCCTTAAACTTCCTTCGGACTTGGCGTGGACATGGCGACTTTTGCACTACAAATATCGAATTAATGTCAGCGGCATTACCCCACAAAATAACACCATAATATGACATGATACTATGAAAATAGCTGAAATCGAATCCAATCGAAGATGTTTTCTCATCCCACATTGTCGTACAAACGTTGGCAGAAACTATCCAATTAATAGGTTATGTCGCCAACATAATGACACAGAGTTTTGACATTTTTCATGGTTCGCTGGCCTCAGCTAAGAGTAGAATTAGAACACAATGCCAATAATTTATGTTCTTGGTTCAAATACTTTAATTCTTTATATTTTTAATTTTTAAAATTTATGGTTGTTGTACCTGATTTCGCTGGTCGTGTCCACATGTTTTAGGGACGACACCGCTTTTTATATTTTCGCATGTATGTTAATTTTGACATGTGTTTGTCCTAATTTTGTGGTCCAAATAAATAAATAATAATAAAAAATTCGGTAGGTCATTTAGCATTATCAGACATTCCAAAGGTCCCAAATTACTGCCTTGTGTCTCACCTAATCTCGTAAAGTAAGCCTCTGCCTACACCCAGCATATTCCACGTATTGTGTTAGATCTTCCATGAAAGTGGCCATAAAGTTTAATAATTGTGGAGTGAATCCTATATGTGCAAACTTCTGCAAAAGCATGTCATTATCGACCAGATCAAACGCTTTTTTAATGTCAAAATAGGCAGCGTCCACCTGTTTTCCACTGTCAACTACTGGGCAAATATTAGTCATATAATTTAAGAGGTTGCCAATGGTACTCATAAGCCGAAACCCGTGTTGCGCTCCTGATAGTTGGGGACTCACTTGATTAAATATGCATTTTGAAGTGCCGCTTCTAATACAATAGCTAAATGACAATAGCTATCGGCCTATGCTGTTCTACTTTATCATGGTATCCTCTTTCAGGAACTGGGATTACCCGACTGCTTTTCCAACATGTGGGAAATGTTGCTGCTTTGAGACACGGGATATAAATGTGGAGCTGTACAACGCCACAATCTCGTAAGATATAAGGTAGTATACCATCCGTGCTTTGGATCCAATTTTTAGTTGTGGTTATTTTTTGACGGCTCTTTTCGTGCTTCTATACGTTCTGTGTGTTAAGTGTCCAACTTTTGTTTTGATCTCGAGATTTATAAAGTACGACAATATGTGATGTTATTGTTAAGGACAGCCAATGCCTTTTTTAGAATCAAATTATGAGATGAGTTTTCAAATTTAAGAAGTGAGCGATCATTCAGTTACGTGTTTTCGACTCACGTGTACAATTTTTTTTCTTAATTTTTTGTTATGATGCTTTATCCAAATTAATATGAATTAATATAAATAAAATCTTATCTCTTTTTCTCAGTGTAGAAAAATATTTATTCATCCTAACATTTTTGAGAAAGTATTTTCATAAATCTTTATTAAAAACCCGTAAACAAAATTTATATAATTAAATTTCAATAACTTTACCTTATTTCGTTTAAATTAACTTTGCGACAAAATAGTAGTATCCTATTAACTAACTACACGCGTATTTTCATGTCTCGTCCAAATACCTAACTATTGTGTATCCATGTTGCTGGCGAAACTACGGTTGTAAACTTTATTATAAAGAAATAATGTTAGAATATCTATCAGTAGTGAAAATTCTCGTTTGTGATGCATGTTTTGTGTAGTAAGTAATTTTTGAGTATTGTGGATCTCAAGAGTAAATAAAGATTTTCCAAATACATCTTGACATACAAAATTCGAAATAAAGTAATAAATAGATACCTTCATTAAAGAGAAAGTTGAGAGTTTTCACAAAACCTATTATGACAAAGGATCTTTGAATCAAGACTAGGCTTTAATCAAACTTACACTGTCACAAAATAGTGTGTTCGTGTTAACTTTTTACGAATGCAGATTTCAGGAGCGCATGAACAAAGTCGCCAACATCACGTGGATTTGATTTTCGTCAAGATCTAGATCTAGATCAAAATGTTTCATGTCTCAGTGAAGACACATGTATTCAAAATAATTATATATTATATGATTATACTATTTATTTATGAATTAGAACAAAAAGCTGCAAATTTTGAAATTACTATATACATTGTAACATTAAAAACTATATGATAATTAAAATTCAGCTACTAAATATACTTTATAGAATATATAATTTGAGGTGAAAATTAAAACTTCACTCGTTAATTGAAAATATTAGATAGAGAAAATAAGAGATGAAATACCTCGTACTTCTATTCATACAGTCCGAGATCCGGTTGCAAGATTAGTTCGCTCATCAGTTATTTGCTAATTACTTAAGAGAATGTACATATCATATAAACGGTGCTGCGAAGAAGTGCGGTAAAATCTTTATGTGAATTGCCGTCACGTAGACGATATTTTATTTAAATAACAAGTGCACGAAATGCTTTCCCAGAAATCAATTCATAATCATTTCATTTCATACTAGCGGCTAAATTTTGATTGGCAACTTGGTACATACATTCTCCTAATTATAAATATACATAAAAATTGTTTTTTTACCAAATAACCGATGAGCGAAGTAATCCTGCAGCCGGATCTTAGACTAATAATATCTTGAATATCTGGAAAATGCTTCCTGTATGGCCGAGCGATATAATCTATCAGACGCTTTTAAGACGAGGGACGTGCAACACGTCTCGCAACCTTACCGTTTTGTTTGTGTTTGGGTTTTTTGTGACCTGCAGCTTTAGAGGTAAATTTTCATCTTAAATACGATTTCGGGTTAAGATAAATGGGTCTCTTCCTTCATTATTGTCATCTGTCTGACACTTCTTGGGTTAATAATTGACATTTTTAAAATGTTTATTTTAACTTTTGGTTGATTATGTCGTTATAGATAAAGTCGAGTAATGGGGAACTGTGGATTTTCTGATACATACTCTACTGACTTCCGGTTTAATTTATTAAACCTTAAATTGAGGCATTAGATTTCAGTTTTATAGGATATGTAATCCATAAAAAATACTTCCGGTGGAAACGTAGTGTGTCCTAGAGACTCTGATAAGTCTAGACGACTTGATTTAAAGTAAAAAATAATTAAACTGTAACGTTTCTCTAGCCGAGCTTAAAATATGAGCGATGGCTCATTCGATTCGGAATCACCTCTAGAAAAATGTTTTTGAAGGATGTTGGTGCAGGTTAATAATTGTTATTAACAAAATAAGATATAAAAAAATTTAATCGTTTTTTGTTAATAACTCGAAAGATATTAATTAATTTGCAATAAAATAAAATTGCTACTATAATTAAAGATCTAAGCAATCTTATCTCTCAAGTTGGACCAGACTGCTCACGGTGTGCCAATTTAATTTAAAATCGGTTAAGTAGTTTAGGAGTCCATCGTGGACAAACATCGTGATGGGAGATTTATATATATATTAAGGTTAAATACGCCGCGCCAGCTGTCTACTCTCCATCCGTCTTATGAATTTTCGATCAGGTCACGTTTAACATAAAATTCTCATATCCAGGAACTGCAATACGTTGTCAGTATTTTTTTTATCAAACGTATTTCTTGGTTACAGGTTGACCGTATGATGACTCCAGAAACCGCTTTGAACTCCCAAGGGTATGTTGTGTCATTTTCTTAGACTTTATAATTATATACTTTACTGTGCATAAAACATTTCATTTACAAGAAAATAAATAAAAAATAATTTCCAAAAAGAAAAGAGTGTGATACTTATAAATAATACAAAATAGTAATGAATTACGTAATATATATTAAAGGCCGGCAACGCACTCGCGAGCACTCTGGCATTGATAGTCTCCATGGGTGGTATCATTTAATATAAAGTGAGCCTCCTGCCCGTTTTTTGGTAAAAATCTCAAAGCTCACAAAGGAGACCCAATAAAATTGTCGACTTCTTCAGTCGAGTTTTCCAATAAATAATTTATTGTGAAACAAAGTACATATTTATTATTTTATTTATTTTATTGTAGGGGCCTCGCTGTATAATGGTAAACGACTGATAACCCTGTATCTATAATATCCGTCAATATAAGTCAAATGTTTTAAGAGTTTTGCTAACTTCTTCCTGGGTAAAACTAAAAATGTTTGAAATATGGGTTGAACATAATATTGTTAATGAAAACTTTTTTTGAAATTTGTCGTCCATGCGTCGGGTTGTCTATCTCCCTAAAATATGGCCGATGCGTCTATATATATGTTGTGTGTAGATTACTGCATATGGCGCAGGACAAGACGCGGTTCAGAGAACTGACGGCCAAACTCCAGTAATGGCCACTCCATTACTGGAGGTTGGCCGTCAGTTCTACTTCTTCACTTGAAGAAGAACTGTTTACAGGATGTTCAAAAATTCATCGCCCAACAAAAAGCTGACAATTTACCTGGAGTCACGGGACTACGTGGTGGATAACGGGAGTGCCGATAAAATACAGGGTGTTATACATGTGGAGTCGGCCGAATTGAAAAACATGAAGCTACTCGGACAAGTTACGATGATCTTTAGGTAATTTTATGCAAAGATAAAGCTTTACGCAGTTAGGTCTATATTAAAGACCTCTGGGTCTGTAACTTACAGACCCAGAGCTAAATTCAGTGTAAACACATCCGGAAAACATATTGATAGGGAGGAGAATTTCTATCCAGCGAGCATTCTCTTGAGATTCTATTCTCAGGAAAAAATCATTAGGGCCAAGTCTGCAGAAGAGTTTTATTCGAATTTCGTGATTTATTGCGAAAAATTAGCTAATAAATGTTATGTTATTAATCAACAGATACGGTCGCGACGACAAAGAAGTAATGGGAGTCGAATCCTGCAATGAAACAATAGTGAGTCTCACTCAGATCTGGCCTCCGTATTATCATGTTAAGCAACCGATCTCAGCATTTCAGGTAATTGCTGTCCCGCTTAGAAGTAATAAAAAAATAACCCTGAATTGTTGGTAGTTCAGTCAAATAACTAAATACTTTACACTTTTGACGTTTTTTTAATGACACAAAAGTGTAAAATACAATGTGCAAAGGTGTAAAAAATCAGATTGAAATTTTACATAAAAAACATTCTAAGACATTTTTGTCCGGTCAAAATTAAACCAGGGAAGTTTTTTAAGTGTCAGGGATTAACGTGAATTAAAATAATCATAGGTAGTACGAAAATAAGTATTTTTTATCGCTTAGCAAAATTTTATCTTTAATTGTTTAAATATAGTTAAAACTCAGCTGGTCATATTAACGTGTTATTTAAATAGTCAAAGAAATAACTGCAATCTTTACTGAAGAGTAAAAAATAATATACAATGGATCAATTAAAACGGAGCTGTAAAGATTTTTAACTTTTCTTTTACTCTACGTATCAAAAGAAATCGTAGCGTATTTCAAACTAACTAGTACAGTATCGAAATGTTTTATACGTTGACATCGATTGGTAAATCGTTGTATTGAAAAGCGATGAAAAATGACTACCAGATATTCCAAAATATTTCAAATTAGCCCTAATACCCCGAAAATTATTTCAAAACCTTAACCATCGGTCGAGGCCACCATCAAAGGTTGAATGGTAAAGTTTTTTTGTGGAATGTTAAGTTTATGGACGGACATACAAGATACTTGTTGTTGTCATGGGGGAATGCGATCTGATGGAATTTTTTCATGCAACAACTCAATTTTTTCAGTAGATATTGGAAAATACACCCTGTATGCATACTCGTACATTTCATCCAGATTTGTTTTCTACATCTTTAATTTAGAATTTTGAAACAAATAAATTTCACTCATTTAAATAATGGCCAAAAATAATACAAAATTTTTTGTTTCGTGCGGGGTAAATGTTTTCATAATCCGTTGTTAAATAAGAATATTAAAAAAAAAAACTTTAATTAATACTGGGTTACAATGCGATGCTTAAACTCATATAAAAATTGAACATAATTAAATGAAGAGGAGGGCATCTGGCGGCATTATCGCTTTAGAGCGATCTCTTTCAGGTAACCACTGTGAGAAAAAATGTGTTAAAGTAGATAAGGTAATTAGTAAGAAGTGCAAAAATGATTTATACAAATAATTATTAAGACAAAACTCAACAGTAACATAAAAACTAAACAAAAAAAGGGGTACATGAAAAATAAAAAGTGAACATGAATCATGATAATTTTTATTTAAAAAAAAAATTAATAGAAAAATTAATAGTTCAAGTGCAGGTACTTAAAAGAGTGATTATAAAAGTTGAGTTAATTATTAATAATAATATTAATGAAATAGCGATTAATGTATAGCGGGGCGCTAGAACCGTAAGTAATAAAGTTCAAATGGATATATTATTTTATTTTAGTATAAATCACGAAACACAAGAATACACGCTTGCACTACCCACATTTTTTCTCCATTTATGTTTCTTTTGATTTGAAATGGTAACTATCACTTTATGTAGTGGACAACTAAGTTGACAATTTCTGTATATAATTATCATTTTATTCACGATTATACTATTTAAGTGACATTTCTCAGGAGACACTTATAAAGCGTTTAGGAGACTATGCGTTTCCATTCTACTTGAACATAACCCACCTAGCGCCACCTAGCATTAAATTAGTGCCAGCTAAGCAATACTATGGTGCACCCATGGGAACTTCGTATGATGTTCGGGCTTATATGGGTAAGACTTATTATATGATAAGATTACTTACTTACTTTGTTTGTTTGAAGTGAAACTTCTTTATCGGCGTTGGAAAAAAATTGACCGTCACATTTTTCGGTTACGCGCCATCTTTTTCCTGTCGATCGGTTCGAAGAGATTCGAAGCCATTAATAATAAAAATATAGCGGTAACAATGACAGAAATATTACAATGATTGAAATTCTGTAATAATCTTGTATAATAAGGTAAAATGAAAAAATTGTATTATTTGTATTCATGTAAAATATTATATTTTTTTATATTAAAGCCTTTTGTTAAACTTTATCTAATTTAACTTTGTTTAACCAATTTCTGTAAAGTTGTATAATGATATTTTTTTTTAAATAAGGTTATAAAGAAGTTTCACTTGTTACGTGTGTACACTAAGCACACGCACAGATTTTTTTTATCTGTTTACTATGTTTATCATACATCCGGTTCGTAGGACATTGATAATGAAAAATTATTGATGTATTTGACTAATCCATTTGGAGACAATGAGCGTCTTTAATATTAAACAAAGGAGACTTAAATTCCACTTATTTAAAAATAATATTAGCATTAGCAATCTTCTAAAATACAATATCTACCTAGTCTTGCCATAAATACTGAAACAATGAAAAATATTTTTTTTTCTATTGCAAATAATATTTATTACTTTTATAGTGTGTTAGTTTAATACATAAATAAAAAACAATTTATAATATAAAAAGCTTATTTGAAGTAGTCTCCATTGGCTGCGATACAGTCCTTTAAACGTTGAGGCCAGTTATCAATAGAAGCACGCACTCTTTACATGGGATAATTCATCACTACCAATCGTACGGATTGTTTTTGGGCCTCCAAATTATCATGCCGTTTAGAGCAAGCCCTACTCTATAAAACTGACCATAAATCATAATCTAGCGGATTAAGATCGGGACTAGACGACGGCCAGTGTTCAGCTCTGATGAAGTCCGAAACGTTCATTTCCAACCAAGACTGCGTAAACCGAGCTTTATGACCCGGTGCCGAGTCTTGCTGGAAGGACCATTCTTTGTTATTGAAAATGGTGTTATTAAGAGGCTTCACTACCTTCTCAAGGATGGTATCTTGATACACTTGTGCCACAGTTTTGTTACCTTTTTCACAAAAGTATGGCTTAGTCACTCCTTCATAGCTAATACCCCACTAAACCATCACTGAAATCGGATAGTGCCCTCGTTGCACTCTGTCGACTTATTGGGAAGCTTCCTTAGAGCTTTGAGCACAAATACGGTCATTTTGTTTGTTAAAATGTTGCTCGATTTAAAAAAAAAATCTCATCCGTAAACAAAAATTTTCTGTGACCACTCTTTGCGTACCGCTTTAGTATTTTTTTCGATTTTATCACCCTATTCTTTATTAAATTATCAGTTAAGAAATGACCAGAACGTCTCTTATAGGCTACAAGTCCTTAGTCATCTTTTAAAATACGCGACATGGTTCTAGGTGCTATCTTCGTCTCCCGAGATAAAATCTTTTGCTTTCGGACAGGATTTCTAAGAATTCTTTCCCTTACTGCTTCGACCACCTTTTTCGTACGAACACTACGTGGAAGGCCAGATCTTTTTCTGACACAAACAGAGGAGGTCTCATTGTACCTATTAAAAGCCCGGTACACAAATATTTTTCTAATACCAAGCGTATGGAGAGTTTTAAAAATTGCATTTGGCTCCTTACCTACTTTGTGTAATGCAATCACAGCGATTCGGTTCTCGTCATCACCCCACTCCATTTTAATTTTGCAAAATATTATACAAGGTATTGGCGCCATAATGAGAAAACTCCATGAGCAATCATATAAAAATAACAGATTTCAAATTCAAATGTAATATTTTGTTTATTTTTAATTGTATCAGTATTTATGGCCAGACTAAGTATATAACAAAACGAATACTATGAACTCTTTACAAAATTCTGTTGATAAATATTAAACATTAATTTAATTTATCAAATAATTTTTGTTCAGTTCTACTCCCATTTATATATTCAATTAATATTTAATATCCTACTATAATTAATATGTAAATTATAGTAGGATAGATATATAATATTTGTCAAAAAATAAAATAAAAATAAAATTTTTATTTTCAGAGGACAGTTCCCGTAGCAATACAGTCCGTATGGGAATACGACTGTTTCGAGGTCGTCGTCGACCCCAACCACGTCTTTTCCCTCCCCATGCTCCCCACCCCACACTTAACGCCCTCGTCTGGCTGCCACACCAACCATTCAGGTACAGTCGACGTTCACCAGAACTAGCATCAAACGAAGTTCCACATCACGTATCACCTTAACAAGTATAGTTTATTAACGCCCACACCCAATAACCTATCTCAAATCCATTTTTGACTATCCGATATGGATACCTTAATCTAAATACTAATTAATAAAAGTGTTTCAATAACTAATCGACGGATTGTTATAGCCATCTGTCAATATAAGCTATCCATGGAAGGGCGAATCGATGTAGTCTAGATCTAGTATGTGGACAGGCCTATGTATGAAAATGACAGTTCATCTGTGCCAATATCCTATCGTAAGATTTTACCTTACACCAATTTTTAAAATAATTTAGAAGCTGTTTGATATGTTTTAAACATATACATGTATATTTTAATATTATTTGTACAGTTTTATTTACTTTATTTGGTTTATATTGATTATCAAATATGAGTGTAAAGAGTTTGTTTGCATTCTATCCGTCGCTCAGATTGTTTTCAATCTCAGATTGTGGATTCATTATTGGGTTCAGGCGTAAATGAAGTTCCCGCTATTTATTAAAATTCTTCCTTATCATGTCCTGATACTAGCCCAAAAGAACCCGTTCAATTGGGTAAACGATAAGAAATATTGTAAAAAAACAGTAGCGCCATGTTTAGGCGGTAGGTTAATAATAATAATAATAAAAGCCTTTATTGCTGTATTTACATATTAGGTACTTACATTAAAGTGTGAAATACTTAAAAAAATATGACTAAAAAACATAAATTATATACTAATTATCCATCGGCAAGTAATTAACAGCATTTCTAAACTTTGTCATGTCCTATAATTCTTCTAGTTTTACTCTATCATTCAATTTCAGACCTAGAACAGTCCTTTCGATACTATTCTGACATACTCTTAGTTTATTTTCTTGTTTATCAGTGAGTGACCAGGTTTGACATGCGTATGTTAGGCACTGTTCGGAATAGAATCATTTTTAGTTTATAAAATTAATTGAGGGCCATGAGGGTGGTCCCAAAAATATTTTTAACTCGGCTGATCCGCGCATTCGCATTGTGAACGAGTCGTGGTTGAACATTCGTTGCGTACAGTTAGATGCAAAATTATAGTGTTTTTTTGTGCATCTCTTGTCAATAGTTACGTCCTCCATTTAGACTATTATAGTGAGTGTTTTTGTGCGTATTCGTGAACTATTATTGTAAGGCAAGGTACAGCATCAGTCCTAACATTTCTTGTTCCCAAAACTAACAATCTATCCATCCTTACGGCTGACGTGTTTTTTTGTGCCTTTCGCCCTAACAAGGAGCAACCTTGAGGTATGTACTCAGGACTTATTTTAGTATAAGATTACGTATCGACGGCCACCGAACCGTTCTTTGTGATACATAATTTTTTGGTAGCAGAGCGTGGTTTCATTTTAGTTAATGATTTTTATATATATAAGTCCTGGGTTCATAACTTATTAATGCATATATCTTGTTATGTTTGTAGGGATTATAGTGTTTTGATAGTGTTATAAATCGTTTTTTGTAGTAAGTTATTAGCCGCTTATTATAATTTGCTTTTTATTTGATTTTTGTGCTATTGTTTGTACTTTTATACTTTTATATAATGGCGGTTTCGCACAAGGTGGCTAGGATCGGCCGTTTTAAATATTTCGCGAAAAGATCGCGTACAGGCCCTTCTATCAAGAAGTGACGCGTTAGAGGATAGGATGAAAGATTTATATAAATCGTATCAGGCATTGCTTGAATTGGGTTTGGAACCGGAGGTGATGGACAAGGTTTGTGGAGACATGGATCAGGCTGAGGATTTGGCTGATCAAATCAGGGAAGCCGTTGGTATTATTAAATTAAATTCGGCTACTCAGTCAAATAACCTTCAATCGAAGGATAGTTTAACTTCAAGTGGTATTATAGGTAGGTTACCCAAATTAGATTTGCCCCATTTTAGTGGCGACTTAAGCCAATGGGTGGCGTTTATACATATATTCGATAGTTTAGTGCACTCAAGGGGTGATTTAACATCTGCGCAAAAGTTGGCATATTTGTTGGCTAGTCTCACCGGGGAGGCTAAAGGGTTAGTCCAACATTTAGCACTTGTGGACAACAATTATGATATAGCCAGAGATTTACTAATGAGGCGGTATCAAAATATACGTAGGCTAGCGGATAGCCACGTAAATGTCATTTTAAATTTACATAGTAATGTGCAGAGCCACAACTTAAGAATTCAAGTTTTAAATCCTTTATTAGTGGCAATTAATGGCTTAAGGGGTTTAAATTTGCCTGTAGATAGTTGGTCTTTTATTTTGTTGCATATTACATTACAAAAACTAAATTTAGATATGCGCACCCGATTTGAACAGGCGTATGGTGGAGATTCAACCACTCATCTTCCCACGTTTGATGAATTGATCTTGTTTTTAGAGGATGAGTGTCGCAGACAGGATAATGTTCCAGCGCCGTCCACGACGCCGGCCCCAATTTCTACTAGGCCGCGACAACAGCATATGCGCTTAATGCGACGCCCTGACCAGCGAGTTTATAACGTGGCAACTCAACATCCAGGCAAATGTTGTGTTTATTGTCGAGTCCCTGATCACACCGTAGTGTCATGTCAAAAGTTTTTAGCATTACGTTTTCAAGCACGGCGAAATATTGCCCGACAGCGGAAGTGGTGTTATGGTTGTTTAGGTAAGCACCTGGCATCACAATGCCAAGTGTCACGACCATGCAAACAATGTAATGGCAATCATCACATTATACTTTGTGGTAATATGAATGGTTCACCCCAATCAGCTGCACCGGCACGGGAGTTTGTTGAAGATATGCAAAATACAGGTGATCAGTGGAATGGTGGTGTGAAGGTTAGACACTGTAGTTTTGGTCATGCTTCCAGGCACCGTACAGGATCAGGTTATTATGATTATCATCGGAGGCAGCCACCACCCTGCAGGGGCGGGGGAAACTTAAGGTCTCATGACAGGACTCGTGTCACCTCTGATCAGCAACAACTTCCTAAGAGCAAAGATAATTATGACTCTTGTGCATCACCTGTTATTAAACAGCAACGTCGTGATTTTGTTAAGCCTTTGCCCTTTTCTGAGTGGCCTCGTTTAGGCCAGCGGGTCCCTGAACCAGAAGGATATTGACTAGGTCACGTCCCTACTAGAACTCCTACATCTCCTATTACTGTTTTGTTACCCACCGCACAGATTTGTGTTGGTTCTCCATCAGGTGAGCAGGTAACCACGCGTGCGATTTTGGATTCTGGAGCACAGGGAAGTTTGGTGTCAATGGATTTGGTGGATAGGTTACAGTTGCGTATTTTCCCTGCTAGCGGGAGTATATTTGGTGTAGGTGGTTCTAAGGTTGCTGGTTTGCGGGGACAAGTTACACTTACCTTTTCTCCTGTTCAATGCTCTCAGCCACAGATTACAATTTCTGCCATAATTTTAGAAAATGTTATGGGCAGACACCCACTTGTTAAATTACCATCGGAGATATTAGATTTTACACGTAGTCTAAACTTAGCGGATTGTACATTTCATATTCCAGGTCAAATCGATTTGCTACTCGGAGCAGAAGTTTTGGGAATGTTGCGGCTAAGTAAAAGCACACTTTTACAACCAGCGGGTTTAGTAGCAGTCACAACTGATTTTGGTGATGTCATTATGGGTCCTGTGTTTCCAATAGAATCTCTTAGCGTTGAAGATGGTAACTTGTGTGTGGGACTCTCACTTGCTGAAGCCATTCAACGGTTTTGGGAAGTCGAAGAGCCTCCCACAGCGGCTCGTGAAAATCCGGAGCACCAAGAATGTGAATTGTTTTTTCAGAATAACACTGGTCGTCTCCGTTCGGGTAGGTTTGTCACGAGGTTACCTTTTTTACCATCCCGACCACCTTTGGGTCACTCCAGGTCTTTAGCTGAGAAAAGGTTAACATCCATGGAGAGACGAATGAAGAGAGATTCTACTTTTCGTGCTAAGTATATAGAGTTTATGGACGAGTACTTTAAGCTCGGACATATGTCAGCTTCTGATTATGATTGGCGCACACAGGTGCACTACTTCATTCCACATCATGCTGTGTTTAAAGGTGGTAAAATAAGAGTGGTTTTTGATGGCTCAGCGCCTACTTCCAATGGAGTTTCTTTAAATCAATGTTTGCATTCGGGCCCAAAGTTACATCGTGACATTGGTGATATTTTAACAAATTTTAGAAGACATCAGATTGTATTTGTTGCAGATATTAAAATGATGTTTAGGCAAACTGTAATTCATACTGATGACCGTTGCTATCAACTTATCTTATGGCGTGAGAAGGAATCCGATCCAGTTACAGTATTTGAATTAAATACCAATACATACGGACTCAGATCAAGTCCTTATATTGCTATTCGTACATTGTTAGAATTGGCTGAGCGAGAACGTTTGCAATTTCCAAGAGCAGCTGATGTTTTGAATAGTGATGTTTTCGTTGATGACATTTGCACTGGAGCTGCAAATGAGAAAGAAGCCTTGATACTACGCGATGAGCTAATGGGGATTCTTAAGGCTGGTGGATATGAGTTAAGGAAATGGGTGTCTAACTCACAAGCTGTTCTTGCTGGTTTACCCGAGGATCATCAACAACATCCTTATATTTTTCAGAACGTGGACAACCCTGACGCTGTTGCAGTATTAGGTATTCAGTATCAACCGTTAGGTGATATATTTACCTTTCGAGTGCAAGACATAGATGTAATTAAATCTTGGACAAAGCGTGTAGTACTTTCAACTGTAGCCAGGATATACGATCCTAATGGATGGTTAGCTCCAGTTGTTTTTTGGGCAAAATGTTTTATACAAAAGCTTTGGTTACAAGGATTAACATGGGATGCCCCTTTAGTTGGTGAATTGTTAAGTGTTTGGATTAGGTTTGTTTCGTCGCTTCCTGAAATTCAATTGATTAAAATTTATAGGTCTTTATTGCCACCAGGGAAATGCATAGTGGATATTCATGGTTTTTGTGATGCATCGGAAAGTGGTTATGCTGCTGCAGTTTATATTCGTTCTGTCAATCAATCTGGTGTTGTAACGGTTAAACTAGTTATGGCAAAGAGTAAGGTTGCACCAGTAAGAACACGCTTAACAATTCCTAAATTAGAGTTATCAGGTGCTGTTCTGTTGACACGTTTGATAAACCATGTTAAATCCATTTTTGGCCAAAAAATGAATATTCAGAAGTGTTTTGCTTGGACTGATAGTCAGATAGTTCTTGCATGGCTGCAAGCGTCAGTTCATGTTTTGGAAGTATTTGTGCCCAATAGGGTTTGTCAAATTCAGCAATCTGTCGTGACCTTGGATTGGAGGCATGTACCGGGAGAATTTAATCCGGCAGACTGTGCATCTCGAGGTTGTGAGGCTCCAGTAATATTAGACCATCCCTTATGGTGGGCTCCAGGTTGGCTGTACCAACCCGAAAATTGTTGGCCTGCTTGTCACGTCTTCCAGTGGCATAACCTTTGCTACCAGCCTCCGGTTTTGGACTCAGTCATGTTAAGCCTGACTGGGACGGGGGACTGTTCGGAATAGAATCATTTTTAGTTTATAAAATTAATTGAGGGCCATGAGGGTGGTCCCAAAAATATTTTTAACTCGGCTGATCCGCGCATTCGCATTGTGAACGAGTCGTGGTTGAACATTCGTTGCGTACAGTTAGATGCAATTTTATAGTGTTTTTTTGTGCATCTCTTGTCAATAGTTACGTCCTCCATTTAGACTATTATAGTGAGTGTTTTTGTGCGTATTCGTGAACTATTATTGTAAGGCAAGGTACAGCATCAGTCCTAACATTTCTTGTTCCCAAAACTAACAATCTATCCATCCTTACGGCTGACGTGTTTTTTTGTGCCTTTCGCCCTAACAAGGAGCAACCTTGAGGTATGTACTCAGGACTTATTTTAGTATAAGATTACGTATCGACGGCCACCGAACCGTTTTTTGTGATACACAGACTGTAATATACAGACAGGCATCGAGTACTTTTCTTTTGTAAAACATTTTCAAGGTTCTGTATTTCATTATTTCTGACAGTGACCAGTATCTCTTCCAAGTATTTGTAACACTACGGTCCAGTTCTTTGCCCATGCATTCTTTATTAGCTATCAGATGTCCTAAGTAGACATACTCATTTACATATTCAACTTCATCTTCGTTCACGTTTATTGGCACTTCTGTTGAATTTGTCATTACTTTAGTCTTTGAGATATTCATTGATAGTCCTGCTTTAGCACTCTCCTCCGCTAGTTCTTGTCGTCTGGGAAGCGCAAATGAGTTTATGGTTCTCCATTTATGTTAACTCCCTTATTTTCCCAGTCTAGGTTTCTGAATATCATTTCAAGAACTAAACACCATTTTTATTAAATGTCTTAAAAATGTTCGCGATGTTTTCGAGATATAGGTTATCCTCGTAGAGAAACATAACCCAAGAATTATACAAGAAATATAATGTTTTGGTAAAATTTATACAATTTGATTATATTTTAGTTGAAATATAACATTGATGGTTATTGAACGATATATATAATATTATAAAAATAGAGAGCCTTAAATAATTGGAATACTAAAATTACATATATATATAACAACTTACTTTTTGTACTAAAATAAACTTTTAAAAAAGTAATAAATATGTCTTGAATTAAATTAAATATGTTTTCATTTAACTGGCATTTCTTTGTTTGCTCTTTAAGAGTATCTTATTTATAATTAAAAATGTTCTGCACTTTTACAGACTTAATGAAGAATCAGAATTGCTAGAGGTCCAAAGCATTCGAGATAAAAAGCCAATCGGTAAGATGAGCTTCAACTCTGACACACACATTTACATAAGCTTGTCAAATCCATTGAATGTGAAGCATGGCATATACCCACACGAAACGTGGAATAAATTATAGATTTCCTGTCCAGGACTGGCTTAAAAAACTATACCTCAAAAAACACAACAACTTAATTTTTTAATTTAATTTAAATAAATGTCAATTTTTTACAAGCAAACATTGAACTATCGACATTTGGTGGGATGATTTGTTGACACCGGGTTAGATTTATGAAAGCTTAATCAATTTAATTAGTCATGTCCCATTTAAGGGTATGAAGAAAGTAAATAATATTTTTTTAATACTCTTAATCTTCTATTAGAATACATACTTTTTAGATATAATAAATACAAATTCATGATTAATTAGCTAGTTTAGTAATTAGAATTTCATCACGAATTCTCCAGTGAATAATTTCAATGTGTTTTCAGTGAAGGTGGAGCTAGGGGCACCTTGCGGCAAGATCGAAGGGCCTTTTCTACTTTCTGACGGCAGGTGAATATTAATACGTAAATCAATTTTATGTACTCAAAAATCCTTTCTTCATGTAGGTACAATTTGTAATAATGCATGTCAATTCACGCTATCTCACCATAATTCGCGGTATTAGTGCTCGCACATTGTTATCATCTACGTATTCTTGAATTGTGTATACCCTTTTTTATTAGGGTTTCCTTCACGTAGAGTTTAAACTTATGTAGCGGAAGATTGTGATCTGGAAAATTGACACATCAGTGTACATTTCCCTATAAATGAGCAATTTTATGAAAAAGTTCAGTTTGCTGGAAAAGCAAGTCTATTCCTACTTCTTGTGTTTAAATTGTCATTGAGGTTTAGAAATGTATTTTTTTAAACGTATACAATATTTTTCATACACATATTGGAAGCCAACTGATAAAATACTAATCTCTTTAAATAACTCTCTTAGCGAGTCACGCGGTTTTAATTTGCAAATATAGCGCGTATTGCCCTTTTTATTTGTAATGTTAAAAATATATCTAATATCAGCCGCTGAGCCCCACAACAACATACCATATTACGTTGATATGTTGTGTACTATGTCACTATTGAAGTAACTGAAAAATACAAGCCTCGCGGTTTCAATATCTAATCTAATCGTTTTATTGCAAAACTAACCTAACCGTCTTCCCGCTCTGGTGGTAATATGATGCTTCCATTGCAAACGAGAATCTAGAGTTATCCCTAAAAATACAGTTGAGTTTATGTATCTCCTCATCAATATTAATATTTGTACTGCCCTTACATGAGGCAAAGAAAATGTTATATATTTTGTTTTATTAGAATTTAGTAATAAGTATTTGGATAAAAAATAAACAAATAAACTACCTATATATTTTAAAAATGGCCTCGCGATAAATGTGTTTTAGAGAATCACCTCCTGTTATATTATACAGCAATTATTTTTTTTAAAAGAACGCCGATTGAATTTTTATAAATGCGAAAGTATTGAATTGATTTTAAACGTGTGACAACCTCCTTTCTTGAAAACCGTCATTATTTATGCGTCTGTTTTAATTTTTTTCGAAGCACATTATTCCGACAAAATCGAACGCATAAAATTCGAGTTTTACGCCATACAAAACCATAAAAGTTGTACCATATGATTTTTTGTATAATATTACGTTAATTGTGTATCAGTCTCTTTCTTCTTGGTAAATTTCTGTATCTCCTATATCTTCCTCCAGTACGCTATTTTGATCTGCCGTTCTGTCGTTTGTCGAAGATCACTAATTAACAAGTAGGTGATCATCTGTACTTGCCTGCATCTTACATACCTCCTCAGAGTTTACTGTAAGTGCGAGTGTTAAATTTCGCAAATACAGAGTAATATCCATTGAGTACGCACCTAGATTTATAAGCGACATTATGTTGTGGTTAATAAATTATGAATGAAAATACACCTCGAACTGAAATATTGTAAAATTTAAATGTTTCCAGGGTGGAAATGGAAGTGATGCTTGACAAGGCAACATATTGCCACGGCGAATTAATCAATGTCCACACGTACATCACAAACCACTCGTCAAAGATCATTCAGTGGACAAAGGTATATTTATACATTTATAATTTTACGCTGCATCTTTACTTTTATGAACAAAAATGAGACATGGCAAAAATTTAAATATGGTAAAAAAATATGGAGGAGGTACTCTACCGGACTGGAGCCGTTTTATTGTTGTTGTTGTATTTCAAATCAAATTAAAAATAATTTATTAATGTAGGTACTATAATGAACATCAAAAAAGAAATATACATTGAATGCTTCTAATTTTACATTTACTGCCAGTAATTAAATAGTAAAAAACAACCACGAAGGTTTTACTAAACAAAATTAATAGAAGTTTTTTGATGGTGAAGAGGAAGAGAAGAGGTGTTTAGGTTTTGAATAATATATACAAATACATATTTCTAAAAAGTTTACTAATAATTGGATTCAATAAGTTAGTTAGGTTTCTTTTCATTTCATATCAATAAAAAAAATATTAAAAAGAAAAAACCAACCAGGAAGTTTTGACAAAAAAAAATCACAGAAGTTTTTATGATTCAGGTTACTACTTTGTTTCAATATCAGATTCAATGAGTTAGGTTTGGTTTCATTTCATTTCATATCAATTAAAATATTCTACTGAAGACTTGGCTGTATGGGCGAAGTTCCCTTTGCCTACCCAGAATGGGTGAAGAAAAAAAAATCTTTGCTCGTATTCTTTGACGGTTGGCGCCATATTCTAAAAATGTTCTTGAGAGTTGAGTTATTCGTTGCACAAAATGAGTAATTTCGACGATATTTTATTTGAATTGAATTTTTTAGGCGTAGGGACCTGACGACCCCATCGCCCACTGGTGAAATAACCTGTGAAAGAGGTTATTTCACCAGTGCAATCAGTCAACCCCCTTCCTAGTGGGAGTGCCATGCTGTTGCTTTCGGGCTTCAGCCAAATGGGCAGGCACGACCGGGGCAGTACCACTGTCTCACAGAAAACCGGCGTGAAGTGATGCAATAGGTTTATCTTATTGTACTCGCGTTTCGTTCGGTGAGTGAGACTCCCGGAGCCCATCCCCCCCCCCCCCTCCCCAGAGTATGACGGTGCAGTTTAAAGAAAGATTACCCCAGGGGGGTACCACACGTGGAGAATCCCCCTCTGGGCGTCCATCATCGGAACAATCAGTATCCGGTGGTGGATGCACAGGCTGCCCTTCGTATTCTGGGGTGGGCAAAAACTGCGCTCTAAACAAAACATCCAGTTCTAGTTTTAGGTTTCGATCTCGGGGCAAACGGAAGAATTCGCCGAAGGCAACCCCTTCCACGCTCACAGTGGACTTCACCAATGTTAGGGGGCTCAACTCAAACCTAAGCGCGGTTCACTTTCACCTTGAATCTGCGAAGCCGGCCTTATTCTTCCTCACTGAGACTCAGATATCCTCCCCGGCTGATACTTCTTACCTCTCCTACCCGGGGTACAAATTGGAACATTCATTTGTGCCGCGGGCGGGAGTTTGCGTGTACGTCAGAGAGGATATCTGTTCTCGTCGCCTTGGGACGCTTGAAGGAAGGGACCTATCTAACCTCTGGCTCCGCATAGACTGCGATGACCATCCGCGATTCTATGCGTGCCTGTATAGGTCCCATAGCGGAAATGACGAAACTGACCGACTCATCGAGCACATCCAAATGGCTACAGATTCCCTGCTTGAAAGGGTTCCTACCGCCGAAATCGTGATACTTGGCGATTTTAACGCCCACCATGCCGATTGGCTGGGTTCTGAAACCACCGATCACGCGGGAAGATCCTTTCACGACTTTGCTTTAGCCTACGACCTGACACAAATGGTCCCTGCGATTACGCGAATACCAGATGTGGACGGTCATAAACCCTCTTTGTTGGACCTTCTGCTGACTTCGCATCCGGAGAACTATCAAGTCTCCGTTGACCCGCCATTGGGTTCATCGGATCATTGTGTGGTCCGGAGTACTGTGCCATCTACGCGCCCTTCGCGGTCGCGCTTTTTGGGTTTTCGCCGTATTTGGCACTACAAGTCAGCAGATTGGGACGGGATGCGGTCTTTCTTTGCGTCCTACCCTTGGGGGCCTATTTGCTTTTCGTCTGAAGCTCCAGATTCCGTCGCTGCCTCTGTCGCCGAAGTGGTTCTGCAGGGAATGGAACTCTTTATTCCTTTTTCTGCGGTGCCGATCGGTGGCAAGTCTCAGCCCTGGTTTAAGCGTTCTTGCAAGACAGCCTCGCGTCGAAAGCGAGAATGCTTTAAGGCATGGGCAGAAGCGGCGAAATCTCGTGATGCTAATACCAGCGAACTCAAAAAAGCATATAACTCAGCCTCCAGGTCCTTCAAACGGGAAATCACTAAAGCAAAGTCAGAGCACATTGCCAGATTTGGCGAGAGATTGGCCCAACTCCCTTCGGGGACTCGAGCCTTCTGGTCTCTAGCCAAAGCTGTCCAAGGGAATTTTTGTCAGCCCTCCATTCCACCATTGCACAGGGAGGATGACTCGCTGGCCCACACTGCGAAGGAGAAGGCCGACCTTTTAGGCTGTCTCTTCGCGTCCAACTCGACTTTGGATGACCGAGGGAGATCACCACCGAGCATTTCACGGTGTGATTCTTCGATGCCGGAAGTTACATTCCGGCAACGTGCTGTCCGTAAAGCATTATCTTCCTTGGACATACATAAGTCGAGCGGGCCGGATGGTATTCCTCCAATTGTGCTGCGTACTTGTGCTCCTGAGTTGGCTCCGGTCTTAACGCACCTTTTCCGGTACCTGTACTCGCTTGGCACTGTCCCGGAGTGCTGGAAGATCGCATCGATACATCCGATCCCTAAAAAAGGCGATCGCTCCGATCCGTCCAACTATCGCCCAATAGCGATAACCTCCTTGTTCTCCAAATTAATGGAATCCATTATTAATTGCCAGCTCCTGGAGTATCTGGAGGGCCACCAGCTGATAAGTGACTCTCAGTACGGCTTTCGTCGTGGTCGTTCGGCTGGTGACCTTCTTGTATACCTTACGCATAGATGGGCGGAGGCAATTGAGTCCAAGGGGGAGGCTCTAGCGGTTAGTTTGGACATAGCGAAAGCCTTCGATCGGGTGTGGCACAGAGCACTGCTCTCGAAGCTTCCAGCCTATGGGCTTCCGAGAAATTATGCGATTGGATCTCCAGCTTTCTGGCCGATCGGAGCATCAAGGTCGTCATCGACGGAGCATGTTCCGACCTTAAACCCGTGAACGCTGGGGTCCCACAAGGCTGTGTTTTATCCCCGACCCTGTTTCTTCTGCATATCAATGATATGTTGCAACTTAGCAACATTCACTGCTATGCGGATGACAGCACTGGGGACACTCTTTACACTGGCCGGGCAAGTATTTCTCGGGCAGATGTCGATGAGTACCGGAACAAACTTGTGTCTGAAGTAGAAACCCTACTACGTGGAGTCTCTGACTGGGGCAGACTAAACCTAGTCCAATTTAACCCCAAAAAGACACAAGTTTGCGCGTTTTCCGCTAAAAAAACACCCTTTGTCGCTACTCCTCTTTTCGAAAACACTCTCCTTAAAGCCACAGCCAGCATTGGAATACTTGGCGTTGACATATCGAACGACGTTCAGTTTCGCGGTCACTTGGAGGGAAAGGCAAAATTAGCCTCCAAAAAGCTCGGTGTGCTCAGCAGGGCGAGACGGTACTTCACTCCGGGCCACCGCTTGCAACTATATAAAGCGCAAATTCGGCCCCACATGGAGTACTGTTCCCACCTTTGGGCGGGTGCTCCCCAGTACCAGCTTCTTCCACTTGACCGTATTCAACGAAGAGCGGTTCGAATCGTTGCCGACCAAAATCTCTCCAAGCGGCTTGATCCTTTGGCGTTGCGTAGAGATGTGGGGTCTCTCTGCATCTTCTACCGCATTTACCATGGAGAGTGTTCAGAGGAGTTGTTCGGATTAATACCTGCAGCTGAGTTTCATCATCGGACGTCGAGGCAGAATACGAAATTCCACCCGTATCACCTCGACGTCCGCCGTTCCACAACTGCGCGTTTTTCCAGGCAGTTTTTGCCGCGCACCACCACTCTGTGGAACCAGCTGCCAACTGAAGTATTTCCGAACCAATTCGACTTAGGGTCCTTCAAGAAAAGAGCGTACCAATTCTTAAAAGGCCGGCAACGCACTCGCGAGCCCTCTGGCATTGAGGGTGTCCATGGGCGGCGGTATCACTTAACATCAGGTGAGCCTCCTGCCCGTTTGCCCCCTGTTCTATAAAAAAAAAAAAAAAAAGAATTAATACCACCCGAACTCTGCTTCGGAGAACATTTTACCGGAAACGTAAAAGTCGCTACTTAACTACGTGCAACGAATTTATTGCCTGAAGAGAAGAGAAAAAAAAGCAAATTGTTTTATTAAAGTGCTTCATTTTTTCGCAACTGTATTAAAAATAGTTGTTCAGTAGGTACACGTGCGGAACCGTCATTGCAATGACAGGCTTTCCGCACTTGTAATGAAATATACTATCACTACATAGTATAAAACAAAGTCGCTTTCTCTGTCCCTATGTCCCTTTGTATGCTTAAATCTTTGAAACTACGCAACGGATTTGGATGCGGTTTTTTTTAATATTTCAAGAGGAAGGTTTATATGTTTAATAACATCCATTAAATAGTGGAGAAGTACTGTTATTTTTGAGGTTTCTAATGTGATGTCGTAAATAATAACATTTTTTCCGCTTACATTGCAAACGCAGGCTGAACCCTACGAGTTTTATCAAAATAATTTACTAAGTATTGTTGTACACATTGAAAAAGTCTACAGAAAAGTCCGTGATGGTATATGTCTATCTCTTATGGATAACCCACATTTTTATATACAACGTTCACAGATTTTCTGTAGTGTATTTAGTATCGGGGCGGGTCGCTAGTTTTCAATAAACAGAAGATCCATAAAAACTTATTGGAACGGAGAATGCTAATTTTGTGATAACTGAATATAAGGATTTAATGGTTTACGAAAAATGGTTTAAGAAAAATGAAGTATGATACTTCATTTTTCTACATTGTTCACAAGCATTGATTACAGCGGTCACGGTTTCTTTCATGTTTGCCCACCAATAATCTGTTTTAAGTTTAATTAATGTTTCATTTATGCCCCTATGACAAGTTTTCCTCTCATGGTATTTTATTATTACGTCTCTCTGGTCAACTTCTGAGTCATTCAGATTAACAATTTTTTCTGTACACTCTACTAAGTTACAAGTACCTTTGAAAATATCTTTTTAAATTCAGGATTCTCGAAATATATATAGTAAGAAATTAACAAATAAAATTACTAAAAATAACCAAATTAAATTACACGAAATTAACCACAAATTCAACAACAATAGTAACGTCCTATATCTAGTGCGAGCGTCGAAGAAGTGCGCCCGACCATACAGCGCGCCGTGCTTATATAGCCTGAAAACCAGTTTAGTCCAGTATACCCCACTGCTACACGTCACTTGACTTTTTACAGCTTATTCGGCCTCTCCTGACGACGGTGCGTCCTCGCCCGTGTGATGATAGGCAGGTTGGCATGTTGAAACTTGACCTGCTGATGACTCTTGTATCACGTGCGGTGGTTGTGGTGAAGGACTATCGTCATCATCAGCGCCACCTAAAAATTACATGATTTTTGTTATTATAACGTTAAATTAACATAACTTCATCGAAAGTAAGAGCGCATCCATTACTCTCGACACAACATTAGTTCATTTTTTTTTTTTACATAGCAAGAGCGTCTCCATTGCTATCAACAGTAAGAGTGACTCCATTACTGTACATCACACTAAGCAAGAGCGTCTCCATTGCTTTCAACAGTAAGAGTGACTCCATTACTGTACATCACACTAAGCAAGAGCGACTCCATTGCTTTAACAGTAAGAGTGACTCCATTACTGTACATCACACTAAGCAAGAGCGACTCCATTGCTTTAACAGTAAGAGCGACTCCATTACTGTACATCACACTAAGCAAGAGCGAATCCATTGCTATTGATAGTAAGAGCGACTCCATTACTATCACACAAGACTCCCGCAGGTCTTTACCAAAATAGGTACTACCTATATGATAAGCAGTCCTAATAAAATTACAGTTCTCTCAAACATTTATCAACATACATAAGTTTTGAAAAGGCAAGTAAAAATTACTTACTCTCAAAGAATGCGGTACACACATCAGGGGTCCATTCCCCGCGCCAGGGCAACATGTATTCCGCGGCAGCTTTACCATAAGAACCAGCGACTAATTTTAGTTCATATCTGTCCTGCGACAACGTCGCTAAAACCACATATGGTCCGCGCATACAGGAGTCTAGCTTACCAACAGCTTGGCACAAATGCAAAATCGCCGCCTTGCGAGTCAACCTCGCAATGCACGTCTTCATATCTTGACCATTGCTAATGACTCGGCATAGATACTCGATCTCCGTAGTCTGAAAGTTACATTTTTTTTTTAAATTAATGGAAAAGCCTGCCTGGGTCCCTTACCCTTACCCCCATCTCTGACACATCATGTAATGTACCTAAACCCTCTTCTATTGTTTTACTAGGTAATAATACGTCATATACACAATTACAACACACAAGGGCTCTGCCTAATCTATGTAAAATCGTAACGTATTTGATATAATTCGTTGATATACAACCTGTGCATTACCTAATTCTTATGGCATCTTTATGTACTCATAATGACCCTCAGGTGTTACGAATCTCGGGAGTGGTGTCGATTTTTTTATTTAATTTTATCTGGTGAAAGCCAGTAGCCATATCAAGGCAAATATAATAGGTAGCTTTATCTAGCCAATCAATATGGTCCTCAATTAACGGAAGCGGATATTCCAACTGCCTTTGAGTTTTAAGTTTAAAGTCGACACAAAGCCTATCTGAATCGCTTTTTTTCTTTACAAATCTCTATCTCTAATTATTTATTGATTCAACACATCTTTTATGATATCTCTAACGCGTAATTTTTCATCATACGACATTTTATAAGGGCGGTAAACTATAACTAATTTAGCCTACCGCTCGACTCGGAACGCTGTCGAACAAAACAGTCCTCCGTTTTATGTCCTACCTTCTTTCAAAATGTGCAAATAATTTTGATATTAGAAAACTGCCTTTTATCTAAACTTGAATTGTTTGTAGATTGGGTCTCTGGTGAGGTTCCATACTTAGTTTTTTTTTTAGGACACAAAATTTGTATATGACCAATTTCCCCAGATGAAAAACAGTTAATATTAGACTGAAAATTATCTCGTTTTCGGGAATTATCTCGCAAATTTGGCCTTTTAACGTGATTTTGTATTATAGAGCGCGGTTCTAGGGGCTTGGTATAAAATGAGAGGATTTTAACTAAGCCTACCGATGATAAATTAGCACTAGTCGCGGCGGCGCGAACTTATGGGTCCTTAATACCCCAAATAACTACTGCGACAATTAACTCTTCACTCATTCCTCGTACAACACGCAATACGTGAGATAACTATCAGAGTCTGTTGTCATTACGTCGAATAAAAATTTGCTAAGTCTACTCGCTACGGAAAAAGCTATTTAAATTCTCTCAAGTATGATCATTACTAAGCCACTCATTTAGCCACACTTTAGCATCCCCTTTCAAACAGTATCCAATCAGAGATACACACTCACGGTCATCCCAATAATTAGACAACCGCGCAGTCTTCCTGCTCACACCATATATCGAAATATTTGAAAGACGGATCAAAATTAGAAATATAAATGGAGTTAGATCTTACCAGAATTGTGCTCAACGCACTTACTAGTTTGTCGGTCACCTGATTAAGTACCAGATCAGTGCTTGACTCGCATGCGCTGCTTGAACTTGGCACCGGAGCGTTCTCAGTACCATTGTACGAACCGTCAGTACCAGGTGGTAACGAGTGTCACTTAAGGAAGAAAGCAGCAAATCCGATGGTGTTGCGCATGTCGGTGCAAAGGGCCGATCCCCTCGCGGTGGTGTTGCTGAGCACAGTTGTGGTGACACCACTGGTGGACATAGCTCAGTCGCTTGCGTCGGTTGACGGTTTAATATCGACTGTAACGTTTCTTCAAGCCCAGAGACGGGCACACCGTCTTTTTTTTTTTACGTGTTCACCGCCTACCCTCCATTATTTTTATTAAACGTATATCACTCGCGTTTCAAACTGACTAAAATAAAACCACGTGGGCGTTAATTTAAACTAATCAGAAATGAGAACGAATCCCACTACTGAAGTAAGAAATTAACAAATAAAATTACTAAAAATAACCAAATTAAATTACACGAAATTAACCACAAATTCAACAACAATAGTAACGTCCTATATCTTAGTGCGAGCGTCGAAGAAGTGCGCCCGACCATACAGCGCGCCGTGCTTATTTATATAGCCTGAAAACCAGTTTAGTCCAGTATACCCCACTGCTACACGTCACTTGACTTTTTACAGCTTATTATATAATATCTATATTTGAAATCTACATATTCCTTAAAAAAAATCCTTTACTATACTTTCTTTATTCAGCGGCATATGTACCTCTAATATACGTTGTTTTTTATTTGAGATATCTTTAACTGAAATTTTGTCAATGAACCAAGTGAACACTAATATTTGTCGTGTTTTACAGTCTATATAGCTTCCTTTAAAATAGGCATTCCCTCGTGTTCCCTATTTGACACTGAATTAGCGAGAGCACCGTCGTCTGAGATTTCTACAAGTTCCATCGGCCCCTCACATTCTATGTAATGAGATATCCATTCGATTTTCATTTTCTGAATCAGAAAATGATAATATAACGACCTGAGGCATAGGGATTTTGTTCCTAACTGTCACAGACTCGTCATTTAGTTCTTGTATTACTTGTTGAAGTCTTTCATCATTATCATCTATATTAGCCAAAGTCGAATCGAGATCGTCGTCTAGAGCATTAATTCTTATTCTATTCGTCCGCATTTCTATTTTGTTGACCTTTTTTATATTTAATCTCAAAATCGTATTCTTCCAACCTTAGACGCCAACGTGTTAACTTACTGTCGGATTCTTTCAGAGAATATAACCAATGCAATAGCCTATGATCAGTAAATATAATGAACTTCCTACCATAAAGATACGACCTAAAATGTTTCACTGCCTAAAACAGCTAAAAGTTCTTTTTCTATGGTACTATACCTAGTTTCTGTGTCACTTAAAGTCCTACTCGCATAAGCTACTGGTTTATCATTGCCAATAGTACCTTGTGATAGAACGGCTCCTATACCAAAGTCTGATGCATAGTCGTTAATGTGAACGATTTTTCAAAATCTGTAATAAAGGTGCATTTGTTAAAAAGTTTTGCAGGTTTCAAAACTTTGTTTGTACTCATCATTAATTATTATTTTAATTCCTTTCTTTAAACAAATTGTTAAAGGTCTCGTTATTTTAGCGAAATACTTAATAAACTTACGATAATATCCAACTAATCCCAAAAAGCTTTTAATTTCTGTAACTGTTTTAGGTAGAGGGTATTTCAAAACTGCGTCTATCTTGTCAGTATTAGGCATAAGTCCCTCACTTGTGATAGTATGACCCAAATACAATACTTCTTTTCGTAGAAAATGAGATTCATTTCGTTGAACTTTAAGATTTGTTTTTCTGAATCTATCGAAAACTGCTTTAAGTTTATCAACGTGTTCTGGTAAGCTTTTTGAAAAGATAATAACGTCATCTAAGTACACTAGACATTGCATGCCCTGTAAACCTCTAAGGACATTATCCATGGCTCTTTGGAATGTCGCTGGGGCGGTCTTTAAACCAAATGGCATCCATCAATTTAAATTCATAATGCCCAAAAGGGTTGCTAAAAGCTGTTTTCGGTCTATCTTCTTCCCCAACTTCAATAAAAATCAAATTGATGGTACCCTGATGCTAAATCAAGCGTCGTAAAATATAAACTTTTACCTAACATAAATAAAATAAAATAAAATAAACATGTCAAATAAATCGGATATTTATCATCAGTAGTAATATCATATTTTAGTCGTCGGTAAACTATGACCATTCTCCACTTTTTCTCTCCGGACGAATCTATTTTCTTTGGTACTAGGTGTACCGGTGCACTCCAAGGAGAGTATGATTCTTGAAATATTTTGTCTTTTTACATTTTTTCTACCTGTTTATTTTTTATTTTTGTAGTTTGAACTGGGAGTAAGCGATGAGCTTTAATATTAATTGGATCTTCGTTCTTTGTCCGAATCCCGTGTTCCATTTCGTTACTAAAATTTAGTGGTATCACAATAAAAAATGTCTTTATACTCCCTACAAATTTTTCCAATCATCATCATCAAATAAAATAAAACAAAATATGAATAATAACTAAAACTAAAAGTTAAACATTACAGTAATAAACAAACAAACAAATGAAAACTTAAACCACATTAAGATTTAAGAGCCTTCAAAACGAGTTACGTTAAGTTGGTAGACTGTTGTTAAACACATCAATATTTTTTATCAATGCTTGTAATAAAGTTGTAAGAGCGAGATGGCCTATTCACTGGACCATTAAAACTATCAGATAAGCGAGCCGTAGGTACGTATAGTAGACTTTTAGTTCGAGTAACTCTAGGATTACAAAGAAAAATTATATTAAGAACATAAGATTCTTACTAAAAATATATGTGTGATTATTAGGACGTCATTTTTTTAATTTTTTAATAGGTTTTTTATGTTGTTGATTGAGACAAAAACGAAATGATAATAATTGGTTACTCTCCGCTAGATTACATAGACATAACATTTATGTCTATATATAACAGCGGCAGTAAAGAGGCTGTATAATGCCTCTTATCTCATTTTCTCCCACGTTAAATCTTATGAATTGTGTTTCTGTATCTTTTTACTGTCGCTTTTACCATTGCATCCGGTTTGAAATTACGATACTAAAGAAGTTTATCTATCTCATTTTCTCCCACGTTAAATCTTATGAATATATGTTTTTGTCTCTTTTTACTGTCGCTTTTTCCATTGCATCCGATTTGAAATCACATCGATTCTAAAGGATTTTCACTTATTTACTTCTATAATAATAATAATAAAAAAAAATATTATTTACTACGATGGAGTTTTATGCTTGCTAGAGTTGGTTGAAGCTTATTGCCTTTACTGAGTTCTCTAACTAATTAGTTTCAGGTGATAGTTATTCAGCATATAGACGTTTACATGAACTCAAATGGGAAGTTCAAAAATGTAGTGGCATTTAAACAAGAATATGGCAAACCAATTCGACCTGAGAAGGCCCACCATTATATTTATAAAGTGAGGCCTCACAGAGGTAAGTTGGCGAAGGTCGTTTAAGGATAGATGTGTGATAATAAACTGAAACTGATAACTGCACTGCTTTCATACCTTGTTTCGGATGAGCAATTACTACAAATTTATTCTTTATCGATGACCTGAAAAAAAGATTTATAATTAAAAACAAATAAATTCAAGCTTTACCTACATTAATCTGCTACCATTTGAGAATGTACTTGTATCAGGTACTAACTAGACAATATCAATATGATATTATGATGATGACATCAGTTTACATATTACAGGTGTCATCAAGGAATGGATAGCACTCCAAGATTCATATTCAGAAACCGGCGCAACTCTAGCATCAACCTTTCCATGTAATTCTGACACTAACGTGAATGAGCGTAACGTATTCGCTATTGAAGTGTCCTACTATGTGAAAGTAAAGTTAACACATAGTGAAATAGACGGTACAGTTTCCGTCAAACTACCGTTCACTCTTACCCGGTCCTGCATCGATTAAGCCGGAAGCCTGCTTCTATGGGGTGCTTCGTCTGTTACGGTTAGCTTACCATAGATTAGCGTAACAGACGAAGCAAGCGACCGAACTTAAATGATTCTAGATGGTAGAGAAGAGAAAGCAGAAGTAAAGGACAACCAGAACAGCAACAGAGAAACAATTCATGAAGCGGATGAACGTCACCAGAGAATTATAGATCCATCGCGCATGTGCTGGTAAATATCGTTAATATTTACCAGCACATGCGCAGCCAGAATTTCACGAGATCCGATGAAATAGTAAAAGTTTAATCGAATGTAGTGAATCCGATTAAGTGGAATTGCAAATCGAAGTCTGAATGAAAGGCAGAGAATTTGAAAAGAGCTGTGTTGAGTTATTGTGTCTGTAAAGTCCTGTCTACTGAGATATGAAATATAATTGATTAATTTATACATAATATATAAATAAGAAGCCTTCCATAATGTTACTATTGTTTTTGTACTTGTATAATATAAACTTTCTTTAAGAAACTTAATTTATATCAGGCACACAAAATGAAACATAGAACCTGAAATGTTTTGTCGAGTTTATTATTCGCATATTTGTAAGTATAAGAATAAATAAAAATATATTATGTATATTTTGAGTTTCTCAATAATAGACCACAAAATGTATTTTTTTAATTATATAAAAAACAGTCACAATTAAATTCGACCTATACATTATTTTAATATACTTACTTTGTTTATTTAATATCAGTAAAACTCCGCCCTCTAAATAAAATACGTCGGTTATTCAGTGCATACAATAGACTAACTTTATTCTTTACTAGCTAAAAAACCCGGCTTCGCCCGGGAGTTGATATGAGATGACGTGGTAGTCATTATAAAAAAATAAAGTATGACGTAAAAAGTAAAAAAAAAGTTTATTGAAAACGTTTTCTCATTATTTACAATACTTGTTTATAAACAACATTTTTCATTTTATTGTCCGGAGTATATATGTCACCGTAAGATTGTAAACATCGTTATATTACAATCTATCTAGTAAGATTGTAAACTATCGATAGATTGTGAACCGTATCATTATGATTGCAATTTAACGCATCATTTTTCGCTATATTTTAATCTACCGAAGTGGAACCGTTAAATTACAATCTGTCCCGCGTCAAATTGTCAACTGTCTGCAAGTTCTTCCTGATTGGTCGGTCTCATTTCATTTAGAAATGAAATAGACGTGTCACTTAAATAAAATAAATTTATTATTTAATAGGAAATTAGAAATCCTGACATATGTTAGAAACAAATTGTAACGAAATATTTATTCTACAAACACAAATTCTAATTAAAAATTTCAAAAAAATCAACAATTATTATGTCTTTAAGCACAAATTATAAAAATAGAAATAACAAACAAATATGACGTGTGGCCGGGGTGGCGGGGGCACATACCGTTCAACCAATCAGAGCGCGAGTTGCATTCCGTCCTACGCCGGTTCACAATTTGACCGCTTCCCATCGATAGATTACAATCAAGCGAAAAATGATGCGTTAAATTGCAATCATAATGATACGGTTCACAATCTATCGATAGTTTACAATCTTACTGGATAGATTGTAATATAACGATGTTTACAATCTTACGGTGACATAATATATATGTTACAGTTAAAACCGGTTTTTAGGTAGAACGCGTTATTCCTAGTTAGAAGGCGTTTTTACTAAACGCCTTTGTTAAAACTAGAATTAACTAATGCTCACAATTGAATATCAGTTAAAACTAGTTATTACTAGACAAAACGCGTTTTTTCGAAGTTAGTCAGTTAAAACTGTTCCGACCAAGGCTACTTTATTCTGATTGGTCGCGAGACATCACCTGATTCGGCAAACGCGGGGGAATCCCTTCCCAAGAACCGTCGTCCGCGCGCTGTGCTTTCGTTCGCCAATAGTTATCGTTCGACAACAATGAACTTGCCTAAAAACTAATATTTACATGAAACTTATAAAAAATGCACTTTCGTAAAGATTTTTTGTGTACACATAACATCAGTAGAGTGAAAGTTTGATATTCAAAAGACTATTAACATACCATCAACTAAAGGAGGACTTCAAAAACATTAAATTACGAAGAACAGCATTTTAAAACACGACGAAATGTATCAAATTATCATCAATTTCTCTTTAATAATTTCCGTTACAAATTTGAAAATCACCGATTAATTAATCAAAAGGTATTGTGCTCTAATATTGTCGCCATTATGAAATTAAATTTTGACTACCAAAAATAAATTGAACGTTGCATTGGGAAATTTTTATCGGGTGAGCTCGTGATCATCTCGCAGGTACGATTCCAACCGATCATTATCTTAACGAAGAATCGTTGGTGTTTGGATTTTTTTTAAACATTGCATATAATGAAATAATATGCTTTTATTTCAAATGAAATTTATTTTGATCCGATGTAACCATCGTGAATTATTCAATATTTCATTCCATTTTTCTCTGCATCCAATCGTAGAAACCATGGACTGAATGAAGCAAATACATCAGGAAAGTCTTTGCCGCACGGAACTCCCCAGGACACGACTCGTATTTGAAGAGTTTTGTTTTTTATCGTTCTTAATAACGAGAGGACCACCAGAATCACCCAGCATTAGAGATAAACTTAAAATTACCAAACTAAAATCACTTATAGGCAGATTTTGGTCAATATCAAAATGTATTCCTCAATCCGTACGTCATTTAATTTATAATTGTTTAGTCAAGCCACATTTCATATATCTAATTGAAATATGGGGTACGGCATGTAAAAACATAATTTCTAACTTACAAACACTACAAAATAAATTAATAAAATCATTATTTAGATACAATTTTTTAACACCGACTAATAAAATCTACCAAGAAACCAAAATTATGACAATTAAACAACTGTATGTATATAGCACCTGTATCTTGATAAAAAAAATTTTAAATAACTCAATCCATAGTTGCTTGTCGTTTAAAAAAATCAAACACACAACGACACGCAATACTCGTCGAGCGAGTTTGCTTATCTTACCGAAGCCACGTACAAATTATTTGAAGAAATCTATTAGGTATGAAGGTGTGCAATTATTTAACCAATTACCATCTCAAATTCGTAATATTGGAGTGTTTGACAAATTCAAAAAGGCATTAAAGATGCATGTTAGAATGAACATAGCTGACTAAAATTGTTACGGCTAATGGCGACGTGTATCTCGCTCGTATATAATATTATATACATATTAATATTAAGTTTCTCATGTAAATAAAATATTTCTGTTTTGTAATGAGAAATAAAGTTCTTTAAACATTAAAAACATTTAAGGGCATTCATTTACAGGAATGTGTAATATTGTTAACAGTAGAATGGATTCCCGGGGACTGCCTCACTCGCTGCCTCAGTCAACCTAACCCTACGTGTGGTTCTGTTTGACTCAGAGGCAGCACCCGCCAAGTTTGAAGTAACAAATGCAACTATTTTTTTTCTTTAAAACATGTTTTGTGGTCAAGATGACATAAGCCACTTTTGGACCATTTCTTTCTATGCATGTAGGCTACGTACGTATAAAAATGACATACATTTTTATTGCTTGACTCATCAATTTTTTAGATAAATTTCATAAAATACGTTTTTAATTAACATTTCTGATTCCGTTTTTTCTGCCCTCGATTGCATTTATTAGTTGTACCCTCTAATACGATTTATATAGCCCCATTCTATTACTATACTCGATTCTGTGCCCGAAGGCAATGCCGTGTTGACAAATTGTTAAATCCCAGCTCGCTGTAACGTATGTCAAAGTCAAACGGATTGGATATTAATTTTATACATCATAACTATAGTAATTACTAACTTCAAACGATTCGAAAACAAATTTTAGCTGGTACTGACCACTAGATGTTATGATTGGTTATTTTGTTATTACGCCATTATTGAATTGTTGTTTGTAAATGTTTATTTGTTATTTAAGCATGGGTTTGGCATATGCAGTAGATTACAGTTCTAATATCGATGTTTAAATGGTTAGTGGTAGAGAGGAAAATAAACGTTGTGTAATCATCATTTTCATAAATTTGTATTGTTTTAAAATTAAATAACTAGGTATAAATTACATAGTTCAACGAGTGTTCTTATTGCTATTATGTGATCCGTCCTAGACAACCTTGTATAATTCAATCTCAGAAGGTTATATTGGTCTCTGGTAGAGTAACCGAGTATTTTTATATCTACAAAAGTGTTAACTTGATAGTTGCCGTAATAAAGTGTCTAGAAAGATTCTGTCCTACAGAATATTTTTGATACTATTTTCTTTGTACAACCCGAATTAAATATCCTTGAGAGTGTCATTAACACGCCTTTTATAACGTCCGGCAGACCTACCTTCCATTTAACAGTATAATGATAATGTCGATCGTATTAATAATTTAGTGAATAGATATTTTAAATTAATACTATGGCAAGGCTTAGAAAAATTATTGTAAATAACACTTATTTTCAGCCTACTTCCTATTCTGTAGGGGAGACTAGACATTAATGCCTCATGCAGATTCTCACCAGCAAGACGTTCTCTCCAACGCATGGGTCGACTAAAATGAAAAACTTTCGATTTATAAGCGAATTTTATTCCGGACGTCCTAATTGTATGGGATAAATATATTTCTGATACGAAATTGTTTTATCATCATATCACTTAAAATTCATTTATTTTTAGTTTTTCTCATATAATATAACATATATAACTTCAAAATCAAGTGATTCAAACGTCGTTAACATTAATTAAGGCGTCGCGTTCGTACTCATAAAAATCATACAAAGCAAAATTGATTTGTTTTATAACTGAATTTTCACGAAGCGGAAACTGCATAAAACACAGGACAAATATCCTGGAAATCCGTTTATAAAGAGGAATAATATTGAATTAGCATTTGTTGGTAATTCGTTGTAAGAGGGTTTTAATGAAAGTGTATTCGCTTTTAAAAATATCTCAACAAATAAATACTCTAAATGTCAACAATCAATAAGTAACAATTTTTAATTGCGTGGTCTTCCAAACTAAAGCGATTAGTCTGTGAGGGGCGTATAATAAATGCGAATATGGCTCTGCTTGCGCCTATAAGGCGATTGTTGGTGGCGCTTTGTGTTCTCAGTGGGTATGAAGCTGCGCTAAGATGTGCGCTAAGAAAAAAAAGTTAAAACTGAAGTGATATCTACTAACTAATATAACCGAAGTATTTCCGAACCAATTCGACTTAGGGTCCTTCAAAGAGCGTACATATTCTTAAAAGGCCGGCAACGCACTCGCGAGCCTAGCATCGAGAGTGTCCATGGGCGGCGGGTATCACTTAACATCAGGTGAGCCTCCTGCCCGTTTGCCCCCTGTTCTATAAAATAAAAAAATATAAAAAAAAACTGAATCAAAGTTATTCCGTTGATGCCAGAGTCAGTGGTCGAAGATTCTATCCTTAGGTCGGAGGAAGCGAACAATTTCTTCAATCGAACATATCCTATATGCATTTCTATAGGTTTAAAATATCTTAATGACCCTTCGCCTTCGCGCCGACAAAATTTTCAAGAAAATGTTTTTGTTAAGGTAAAACAAGTGACTCAAAAAAATTGTGTGTGTGCACGTGAGTACAAACGTAAGAAGTGAAACTTCTTATTTTTCGAAATATGTAAAATAAGTCTTTTGGGTTGGATTTATAAATCAATAGCTCGAATTTGATGATACTCAGTATGTAGGATTCTCGGGGGACCTTGATTGGAACACCTCCGTGAGATTTGGAGTAATTAATGCTGTCGGAGTTGCATCTAAGTATTTAATTTTTTTATTAATGTAAATTTTTAATTTGTAAACAATCCGCCATTTTAAACTTTTCTATTGGATACTAGAGATGTGACATTCTGCATAAAAAAACGGTTTTTCGATTAATCGATTCCTTATAGTATGAAAAATCGATGATTCGATGAATAAAGAATTGTTTTTTTATTTATTTCTCTATTATTTCCTCATTTTTTAATGTTAAAGTTATTCTATAACTTTGAAATAAACCTAATTTGTTGTTGATAGATTTTAGGTGCAAGCCCTATTTAATACATAAACGCAAACCACCATTTGGAATGTAGATTTTGTCAGAAAACAAATCCGTTACTTTCACGTAAGTTTACTGCTTGCTTCTGCGTTTATTTTATTTAGAATTTCTGTATTAGCCAATTCTAATTACAATATTGTTAACTTACTTTATTTCCTGAATTTTATATTCAAAAAGTACCCAAAACCGAATCAAAGCACCCCACTATCCAGATAGTCTTGTCTGCCCCACCCCTAGTGTAAAAAATCGAAGTCGCGGAGGAAGAGCAGCCCCCACCTGCTGTAACAAAGCATAGGAATTATGCAAGCCGTAGCGACTAAGGCTGGTCGACCAAAAAGTCGAAGATGCGGAGGCTTGAATGAAATGCCTGTGCTTTGTTACGTAAGGGTGGAGGGGTTGCATTTCCCGCAGCGCCGGAACTGTCCAAAAAACATATAATTAATATTGTTCGGCTAGGTTAGGTTAGGTAATATTATATTATTAGTTTTTTTAATTACTGACTAACTATTTCTGGTACTTCAAATAATTGTCCCCCCCAGACCCCATAATCGAGCTATTGAATTCTAAATTTTAACCAGTTTTTTTTGCTTGTTCTTCACTTTTTACCCATATATATCTGTAATTACAATAATGTGAATCATATTTCTAAATGAGTTTAGGATACATTTAAGTTCATCAAACTTTCGTTGTCCTACAATACTTCGAGCATTTAAAGTATAAGAATTTAAATGAACTTTTTGGTTAATATATTTCTTTATAATATGTGTTTGTAAGTTTGTAGTAAATTGTGTTACTTTTAATTCTATCAGTGTGCACTTGGGAATTCAAAATTTCCGACAACGTCTCTATAATCTTGGCCGAAAATTAGATAAACTTTAACAAAAGGATTTTTTATCACACTTCTTCTTCTCATTCGGTACGCTCTGGCCAGAGCGGTCGTGATCGCTATGTAGTAGAAGTAAAAGGCGCAGATGTAATGTGCTTCACGACGCTCCGCCATCGCTTTTATCACACACATGAATACAAATAATACAATTATTTCATTTTACCTTATTAATACTAAGATTATTACAAAATTTCATTATTTATAATGTAATTATTATCATCAATGTTATCGTTATTATATATTTTTGTTATAGATGATGTTATAGATGGCTTCGAATCTCTTCGAATCAACCGTTTCTTCTAAAGAAAAAGATGGCGCGTAACAGCAAAATGTGACGTGTAAATTTATTTCCAACGCCGATAAAGAAGTTTAGAAAACAAAATAGATAGATAAATTAATTAAGTCCAACGGGAGATCACTTTTACAGACGAAGACATCAAATTATTTATCCTCTTATAATTGGGGTGCAGGTTCCAACCGATGCATAAAACTATTTCAATTGTTAAAAATAACTCCAATTATCTTTAGAAATTTGAAAAGATGTCCCTCAATAGCGTCTGACTATAAACGCGATATAATCTAACACTATTGAACAGATTTGATTATAGTCTCACTACATATATTATGATTTATATTTCAATGTCATGTAAATTGACTGAATGTTACGATTTTTGTTGAAGAGATTGCAGAAAATCATACATCATGTTAAAATACACAAACAGGTACATGGAAGGTACGGACGGAATCTAGTCAAATACATAAGACTGATATGAAATCATATTTGTCAATAGATTTGTAGTTTATAGAAATGGATTTTCAATCTCCGGTCACAATTTCCAGAGCGCCAGGAGCGGAAGTTACCTTTTGTGGTATTTTGTGGTGGTCTCGAAAAAATGTATATTTCATATCCATATCAGACACACGCAGTCTTACTGAAAGGACTGGCTATATAAATAATGTATAACGACTTTACGCCAGTTACACCGTCTTTTTTACATGTACACAAGTTCGTCGGTACCTATAAGAAATCTATTGCTGCGAGGTTGAAATTTTACTATTCAACTATATTTTTTCAACTAGCTCTTATCGTAATGTCAAAAAGTCTGTGAACTCGCAGACTCAAGTCTCATCTCACCAATCTTCAATCGTTCAGCCACTTACCTCAAAGAAATAATAATTATAATCTATATCTAGAAATGAGTTTAAACAAAAATATTTATCGATAAAATACAAATGTCTTCTTCTCTTCTCATTCGTTTCGCTCTTGGCAGAGCGGTCGTGATCGCTATGTAGTAGAAGTAGAAGGCGCAGATGTAATGCGCTTCACGACGCTCCGCCACCGCTGCCTATTGGAGGTCATCCTGCTGCACTGATTCAGTGTTTCTCCTACGGCGGACTTAATCTGATCAGTCCAGCGTGTAGGTGACCTGCCGCGCGGTCTAGCGCCTTCCACCTTCCCCTGGACGACAAGGCGTTCTAAGGACTGATCGCCACGCCGAGATACGTGACCGAAGAATGTAAGGATGCGATTGTACTGTTGAAAATAGACGCTGCTTAACACCGAGTTCTTGAAGTATCGAGACGTTTGTACGAAACTCGGTCCACAATACCCCAAGCATTCTTCTCCAGCACCACATTTCGAGAGCGTCTATTTTCTGCCTTTCCACATCTCGCAAGGTCCACGTTTCGGCTGCGTACAGAAATATGGGGAATATGAGTGCCTTCACGAGCCTGGTCTTCGTGGCTTTTGTTATATTTCTGTTTCCCCATATCTTCTGCATCTTGTCCATCGCCGTTCTCGTGATGCCCATCCGACGTTTAATCTCGTCGATGCAGCCGCCATTGCTCGAAATCTGAGCCCCAAGATAAATGTACGATTGGACCACGTTGCATTTCGCGACTTGAGTCACTTGAGGCGAATTATTTCCGGCACGGTCAACAATCATCACCTTGGTTTTGCTACGATTTATCCTGAGGCCAAATTCACGGCTCACTCGCTCCATCTTTAACAGAAGCTCTTCCAAGTATTGCGAACTGGATGCATACAAAGTCGTATCATCCGCGTAACGCAAGTTCGCAATCCTGTATCCACCAATTGTTACACCGTCTGTCCAGCCCTCCAAAGTGATCCGCATTATTAGCTCTGTGTACACATTGAATAAGAGCGGTGACATTATACACCCCTGGCGTACTCCGGCACTGGGATGGAAATCACCTGATAGAACATCATCTGTGCGAACTGAAGCTATACCTTCTTCATAGAGCCGTCTTAAAAGGTGCACAAGATGTTTCGGTGTGCCCATATCTAGCAGGGTCTTCCACAACACCGGCCATTTCACTGAGTCGAATGCTTTTGAGAAATCAACAAAGCAAATGAATATGGGCTTGTTAAATTCTCTTGACTTCTCTATAATCTGGCGTAAAATGAGGATTTGTTCCCGAGTGCCTTTTCCCCTGACAAAACCGGCTTGTTCCGGAGCGATCTCCCCAGAGAGATAGGTTTTCAAGCGCTCGTTGAGGATATACAGCAATATTTTGCTAGCGTGTGGTATTAGAGCAATGAGGCGGTAATTGTTACATTTCCTCGTTGAGCCCTTCTTATGCAGGGGTGTAAATATGGTGTGTGTCCATTCCGTAGGCCAAACTCCCGTCTGCCACACCTTATTTCAGATGAGATGAAACATCTGGTCGCCACGTTCTCCTAAGGCTTTAATTGTCTCTATAGGAATTGCATCTCTACCAGTTGCTTTTTTGCTTTTCAGGTGTTTTATGGCAGCTCTTACTTCGGACAGAAGGATGTCTGGTTCCAAATTCTCTGGCTCTGGTTCTGTGCTTATAGACAGTCGCGACTGCGGATCTAGGAACAATGATTGACAATAGGTCCTCCACGTTTCAGAGATTTGTTCGAGTTCTGTTACCACTTCATTTTTCAGCAGGCTTGTATGTTAGCAGACAGTTGATACAACTCTCTTATGTCTGCTCCTGCGGCTTTCTTTAGGCGTCTCTCTTCTATAAGGGCAAGGGTACTGTCGGTCATCCAGTGTTGACGTTTGCGTGTTTCTGATCTCGGATTAGACTTAGTGACTGCATTTTGGATGAGTGGTTTAGCCTTATTCCATAGCGTGTCTGGTGTTGCTTCATTGCGGCTCACAACTTTCCAATCTTGCCAATTCCGTTCAATGGATGTAGTGAATTTCTCGTTATCTGCTACTTCAATCCGTCTTGTGATCTTGGAGGATCGAGTCGCTTTGAGCTTCAACCTCATCTTTGCGATGATGAGTTGGTGATCGGAACCGCAATCAGCCCCAGGGAGCGTGTGGGCATTAAGAATGGAGGTGCGCCAACGTGATCTTATTAGTATGTAGTCAATCTGGTTTTTGGTTCTACCTCCAGGTGATGTCCAGGTGAACAGTCTACGAGGATGGTGTTGGAATAGACTGTTTACCACTACCATGTTGTTCTCGTCTGCGAACTGCATGAATCTTTCACCTCTTTCGTTACGTACCCCAAGTCCGAAGTTTCCTACACATTTGCTGTACTGGGCAGAGTTTGCGCCAACTTTGAGTTAAAATCACCCATTATTATAAGTAATTCTCTATTGGGGATTTTGGCAATTGTTGTTTGTAAATCTTGGTAAAAACTCTCCAGTACGAGGGGTGGAGCTTCACTAGTAGGGGCATATGCCTGTATTAGATTTAAGTTTACAGGTGAGGCTTTGAGCTTCATACATATAATGCGGTCGCTAACTGCCTCATACCCTTATCACACTTTTATTCTCATGCTTAGGAATAAGAATCGCTACTCCGTTTCGGCTACTGTCATCGCTACTGGAAAAGTAAATAGCATGGGCGTCGGTAAAGAAGTGCCCATTTTTTCTCCAGTGCGTTTCTGTTAGACCGCAAATGGATAAACCATATCTGGTGACCTCCCTTTCCACGATGTTAAGTTTACCGGTTTTTAGCAACCCGCGAACATTCCACGTGCCTATCCTCTGGATTTTTCGCAACTTTACGGAGTTTCCAGTAGCATTATCTCCACGTGGAGCCTGGTCTCTAACTCCAACATGGCCGGTCATTTCCCACCGCTCGTTATTTGAACCCCAAGGCCACTGTAGCCTCTTCTGACCTCTGGTCAGGAATGTGGTTATACCGCCGGCTCGGTCGCCATTGCCTCGTCCGATATCTAGCAGGGGGACCACGGTATAGGAATACCGCCGCGGATGATATGTTGTCCGCGCGTGCAGGTGAGGTTGACAGTTGGGGCCGGAAAGATGTTGAGTCCGTTCTCCCCTATTACCCCCCTACAAATACAAATATAATGTCTTCAAAATATGAACCAAGCCCTTAGATCAATTGAGTATGGTGCTGAATTAGAACAACGTTTTACTGGTTTAACTATTTCGCAGGCTGACGGCGATTCGTCAAAGTTCGTAATTCTCTAGCCATTTAATGAGGAAATTATTTAGAGAATGAGATATAGGCAATTTAGAGAATTTTAGATGGATTATAAAATTCAAGGCTCAGCAAAATCGTGGCCGCTCGTGACATAGCACTATCAAGGACGCAGTACCAAGGACGAGAATCTAACAACGTATTCCACGTCGTCTAAGCAGGACGTTGTGCAGTTCGAGACGCGGTTGAGGTAAGCCTAAAGGTACTGACAGACGTGCTCAAAAAAAGCATGCTAATAGCTTGCTTAAAATTAGCATGCTCTGCAAACTGTTCACATTTTCAAGAAATAAGCAAGCTTGAAATAAGCATACTCCTAAATAGGCATGCTCAATGCAAACGTACGGACAGACGTGCTGTTTGGCACCAGGCTCTCGGCCAAAACTTCGGCGTGATACACAGATCTTAGGTTTTTAATTTTAGTTTTAATTATTTTCATTGTTAAACTTGAATCATTCATGTCCTTTTTCTTCTCCCCAACGCGACATACTGCGGGTTTAATTTTAATTAATTACATCAATTAATTGCATAAAACAGTCGTCCGCCGCAGATCGAGACAAAATGGATAAAAGCATGCTAATAAGCAAACATGTTCAGACGTGCTCGGAGCACGCCACCTACCCGCGCCTCAGGTAGCATGCTCGAAAATCAAACGTCGTTTGATTTTTGAGCACGCTCTAAATAAGCATGCTCATTACTTTACACACGTGCTACTAATGAGCACTTGCTCAATAAAAGCATGCTTTCGTGCTACTAATGAGCACTTGCTCAATAAAAGCATGCTTTCGTGCTAGTAATGAGCACGTCTGTCCGTACCTTAAACCTTCTTCCGGTCCTAGGGGTCAGGTTAAACGAGGCCGTAATTTTGGATTTTCGAATAATTAAACCAGCTGTGGTAACGGATGGTCATTTGAGAATTTTACTGTGGTAGAAATTGCTTGAAGGCGAATTATAACAATACCTGATATTACTACAGGCGAGGAAATGTTTCTTCGAGTGACTGGAATGAGAAAATTTCGGAAGTGGAATACATATCAAAAACGTTTGAAGATAAAAGCAGAAATTTTATATCCGTTAAAATCGGCTAAATTGATCAGAACCCCAGGTCCAGATAACATACCAGTAGAGGTCGTTAAGCTCTTCGAAGAGGATAACATAAACTTACTCAAACGATTACTCAAACACATTTCACACAGGTGATCTCCCAACCGAGTGGCTAAGATCTACGATTATTACCCTCCACAAAAAGAAAAACTATCGAAAATGTGAGGTATATCGTACAATCAGTCTTATGAGCTACGTGCTTTTGGTTCATATTAGATTTGCACTAACGATGCAAATATGCCGTAATATGTGTGAGCCATAACTTAATAACAAGACTGGATTTTAGCTTAAGCTGATGAGACGACTATCAGATAATTTAAATGGACCCTGCACGCAACACTCGCGAGCTAAAAGAATAATTGAGTTATGTCGATAATTGAAAGTGCAAGTGACGTGAGTGTATGCAGCAGTGTAATTAATGAGGGAAATATAGATAATTATTATAAGAATTTATTCATGACGAATGTAATTAGATAAGGATCATATGGAAATTTGAAATTTGTATGCTATTTTAACTATACTAGTAATAATAGGAACTGGTATCCTAGATAAAATACAGTATAAAATATACAGTATATTTTCCGCATCAGTTAGAATTTTTATAGTTTTAATTTCTGTGCCGTAAAATTATTGTAGTTATATTTAACAAATAAGGCTTTATTTTTTGTGTCGTGTTAAACGAAATAGACAAAAGACGATCAGAAAATTTTAACGTAATATAAAATATACAATAGTTTCTTTAAAAATCAAGCCATATGTTATGTAATACATCAAGGTAATAGAAAAATAAATTTTGTTCGCTTTAATATATGAGATTCTTAAGTTTTAAAGCGAACAATCGTGTAGCTAACCAAAAATAACTTCCCTTTGTAAAATGACTTACCAGTTAGCTTCCTGTTAATACAGGCCATAGTTAAATTTCTTTGTGTAATATCCTAGAAGAAGCCTTTGATGGTAATGACATTTAATATTCCGAACATAAACTACGCTTAATTTCCTGTTTTATTATAAGTACATTAAGATTCACTCTTTAATGGAAGTATTGGGCTGGTATTAAAATTCCAACTCGCTTTAAAGTTGTGTTCAAAAAATGTTTAATGTAGGCACTATTCGGAGGTCTAATGAATAATAAAATAATCTAAACTGTTGCTTTTTATTGTCAATTTTACATCTAGAAATTAATTGTTAGAATGAAAACGGACTTTCAAACACCATAAGATAAATTTTTGTGGTCATTATTATTGTTAGGACAAGGATTATACATAATATATCAGTATTTTTCAATTTCATAATAATATAAGAGTAAGATTTGATATGATGATAATGAAATGTTTAATTTCCCCAATACTCTGAAATGAATTTATTAGTTCCAGTGAATTTTAATAACGTCATTGACATATCCCGAAAATTGCAAATATTAAGCTCTACAAACAGCAAATGCAAACAATATTGACCAGTACTAATAAAAGTAAATTGTTTAACTCGAATATCCGCAGTTGAAACCAACCTTATACCGTATAATATAAAGTCGAGTTTGGCATGTAAACAGTGTTGTAATGAAGGATTACGGTTGTGCAACTAATTACGTCCAGGGTTCACTTTCTAGACACAAGGAGGCAGATACGCGCGTAACTGCCATAGTAACAGCTGGGATGCATTTTCTCGGTCGCCTTGGGAATTTTGCACGATATTTAAGAGATAATATTTTCAATATTCCCATTGTACGTTTTACGCTTCATCGCATTTGTAAAATATTTGACGTGTGTATGCAACGTGTGCAATTAATATAATAATATAGTGTAATAGTTTATAATATATTGTCGCAGTGCGATATTATATTCTACGTGTTGTTGTAGTGGCGTTTCAACTGGTGAACCCAATGCCTAGGACAGACAAGTCACTCATTAATCATCAATTATAAAGTTATTTTGTCTATGCCTGAGAGCCGCCAAATATTTAGTTTTAAAGATTTTTTTCATATAGAATATCTGATGTTAAGTGATACCACCGCTCATGGACTCTCAATACCAGAGGGCTCGCCAGTGCGTTTCCGGCCTTTTAAGACTTGGTACGCTCTTTTTTTGCAAGATCAAGATCAAGTCGAATTGGTTCGGAAATGCTTCATTGCAGTACAAGCAGTTGGTATTGGGCAGCTCCCGCCTAGAGGTGAGAACAGTATGTGGGGCCGAATTTTCACTTTACACTATTGCAAACAATCTACTAAACTTAACTAAGAAAATGTAATAAGCCAACTAGTGAATCAGCCATAATAAAATCCAAGATAAAATCAAAAAATTATGCACCTACCACAAAGAACGTTTCGGTGGCCGTCGATAAATAATCCTATACTAAAATAAGTCCTGAGTACTCTCGTTGTACTGCTCCCTACTAGAAAGGGACACAATGACATCAGCCGTAAGGATATGGAGAAATTGTTAGTTTGGGAAGAAAGAGAGGTTAGTCTGATGATGTACCTTGCCTTACAATAATAGCTCACGAAGACGCACAAAACACTCACTATAAAAGTCTAAATGGAGGACGTAACTATTGACAAGAAATTAACAAACAGTATATATAAAAATGCATTTAACGATACCCAAGTAAAACTGTTGTTTAACACTAATAAAAAAATGTGAGGATCGGCCGAGTAAAAATATTTTGGGATCATCCTCATCAAATTATATAAATTAAAATTATCTAATTCGAGAATACTTCTTGTTCAGTGAATTTTCTGGCAAATTTTATATCAACAGGTGCCGTTTGCTACCTTTCCGCCCTACTGGGTGGCTGTGCCATTAAAGTGCGGGTACTCGAAATGTTATTACGGCTGGTAAACCGTTTTTTAAACCTTCCGTCGGAGGCTCCACCGCAAAATTGAATCATATCCTGTAATAACAAACATCCTGTGCTCAAAGCGGAGTACTGGGGAAGAATATTAGATTTCTAGAATATCTATCACAATTTTTATCAATATCTAAATAATAAATGTTCAATACGGTTATTCAGGTCCACGTGGGATCACGTCTATATTATAATTAAATCTATATAATTGTTATTAAATATTTTAGGACAGTTATACGTGTTATTTTATCTCAAAATATACTGACCTACTAACAATTATATGATTAAAATATATACTTTGTTTGCATATTATTTATAACGTTTTATTGGAGTAAGGTGCCATGATATAATTGTGACTTTTATATTTGTAGTTTATTTATATTACGTCATTCTGTCACGATCATGCAGGTTGGTTATTATTAAGTTTACATCAAGCACAATACATACAAGCGTTATCTGACATTTATGACGGTATATTTTACTATGATCAACAGTTTTTTTTAAACTTTAAACCACGTTTAATGTATTTTATTGTAATTGCTTTATTTAATATTTATTTTTTTAGTTTGGTTTTGTATCGGTATCGACATTGTATATATACCCAAACACAATGTTTAGAATCATATAATTTTTATCATATTTTGAGGGTTTTTAGCTGTGAGAATGTAATCATATTAAGTTTAGTCTAACATCGACTAACGTTGCGATAGGAGTCTTATAATCGAGTACCGTTTAAATTTACAATTGTATTATTTTTAATTCACTAATATAGTTTCTTATTTTAAAAAAAACCTTTTAAAACCATCGCGATTTGACTATCTATTACATGATTTATATTAGTAGATAAACATTTACTCAAACTCAAACTCAAATCAAAATCAAATTTATTGCATTCCTTGTGTTAATATTTTACACACGACACGTTATTATCAAACACAGCAATATTGTGGGAGAGCATGCTCCACCATAGTTAATACATTTCATTTTCATTCATTTCATTGTAAGAATACACGATACCTTATTTATTTCCTTTGGCTTCACATTGCAAAAATGTCTGGAGGAGAATGTCCTTAACATTATTAATAAACTTAACCTTTACAAAAGAAATTAAAGGCTATCGGTCAGATACTCTGTAACAGTCTAATAACATTTCTGATTTATATAAGAAATTATTATTAAATTATTTAAAAATTTGGTTAAGCCTCAAGTTATTTGCCTCGCTCTTCAAACTTTCCGGTAATTTTTTATATATTTTTATTGAGGAGGTCAATGGTCCTGATTGTTGCAATTTATTTTAAGAATGGTGCGATTTATCTACGTAATTAATTCCGGGTATATAACGGATGGAGCAGTTTTGGCGTAGCAGCTTCAGCGTGCAACTCTCATACTTTAAAATCGTGAGGAGGGCTTGACCCAAAAAGAGACAGCGTGTGTCAGGCATATTATGAAGCTGATCACTATGATCTGATGGAGCACTACTGAACACTAGAGAAAAGTGATGAAGGTTTTTTAACTTCTAATTGGATCTTGGTTTAACGTTTATTGGTTAACAAATAGTCATTAAAGTCTTTCAACAAAAAAAAATATATCATGAATAACTATAAAAACTTTGTAAAATCTTGGTGAATTAATAGATGAGAGATACGTCCCATACATCGAAGTTCACTCTTTAATTCAGTGTTGAATAGTGTTTACCTATCATATTGACAAAATATGATCATGAAACAGACACAGAAATCTGCGACAGACGTGAAGGCCCTAGCAGGTCATGCTGTGTCATTATCTCGGGGTGGACTGCGGTGCGTAATGGAGAGCTGGAGGACCGAGGCGCCCATTTAATGATTTATAACAATTAGTTATAAATCATTAAATGATGTCATTTTATGAAATGGATTACTAATTATCGTGTAAATTTTAAAATCATGTTCTATATAAATCTTCGTCATAAAATTAATTCAAAGTGTCAAAAATTTCCTATGTTTGGATTTTTTTTCTATTAAGCGAAGTTGAGCGAATGGATACATAATGTACTCAACTCCACCATATATTTTTTGCATTTGACCTACTAAAAGAAACAATATACTTTTTTGGAATTTGGCAACTGGATAGCTCCTTAAAAGGTTGTGGCGTCACCGATTTAATTTTTAACCTTATAATTAGGTACCAGGTAAGTGACAGCTTATCCGCGTAATACCCAAGGTGTAGTCTTAACATTATCCATTTCATGCAGTCTCCTTTACAACAAAATTTTAAATTGGGCTTAATCCAATGTGGTTGAATTATCGAGATACAACGTACTGGAAATGTGAACCTGCTTGCATTGATGGATACTGTGTTATACTAAGATGTGTGAGTGATACAAATTACTATAATTGGTGGTTAGGGTGCGACAGCCACGAGACGGATTGCCGATCATACGATTATTCACGCTTGCACACACATTATGACACACATATTACACTTATAGCACGGACTCAAATTTATAAAATGTTTCTTAGTTTGTTTTTCTTTTACTGTATATTTATAAGTACTAAGATTGTATTACTTTATCGGTTATGTTATAGTGTCCTGCATCTATAACAGTAGAATAGGTAGTGTTTAGTTTTTTCGTTAATCGGCCCAGTTTTTAAATAAAATAAAATATGTTTACTATGGAACATAAAATAGACAGGTATCACTTATTCCACGTTTATATTCAATTTGAACCTGTAGGCTATTTTACTCATCGGCAAAGAAGACAGAGGGTGTAGGGCGATAGAAAAAGCCGGCGTGAAAAACTCTCGGTACTATTTTAAAGAAGCAAATTATAAAACAACACTTATTTTAAAACGAATATATAAGTAGCCTGTCTAGCACTAGCCCCAGGCCCTTTTATCAACTAGATAATCGCTAACTTTATAGTAATCCTATTTACACAGATTTTTTTAAATATATTTCTTAAATTTATTAAAAGGCAGAAATAAAAGAGCCTCTGGGATTTTATTAAACAAGAGTATCCCTTTTATCAAAAAAGAATTACTAACTTTAGACAGTCTAGTACGGGGAAATTGCAGCCTGCGTTTGTTCCGAATATTGACTTTGTGCGTATGTTCTATTCTAGTAAACTTATCACTATTTAACTAATTTAAATACTTATTTTTTTGATTTTAATGAAAATATTCAATTTTGTAAAATGTATCGATTTCAATCAATAAAACATACAATTTTTACCGAAAACACTACATAGTATAAAACAAAGTCGATTTCTCTGTCCCTATTTCCCTTTGTATGCTTAAATCTTTGAAACTACGCAAAGGATTTTGATGTGTTTTTTTTAATAGATAGAGTGATTCAAGAGGAAGGTTTATATGTATAATAACATCCATTAAATAGTGGAGTAATACTGTTATTTTTGAGGGTTCTAATGTGATGTCCTAAATAATTACATTTTTTCCGCTTACATTGCAAACGCATTCAGAACCCTACGAGTTTTATCAAAATAATGCACTAAGTATTGTACACATTGAAAATGTCTACAGAAAAGTCCATGATGGTATATGTCTATCTCTTATGGATAACCCACAATAACTTTTTTTTGTCATTTACTTTTTACGACAAATAATGGCTAATTTTCGAAGCGATTTTAACCAATACAGCATTAATCCTTAACCAATTAAATACCTTGACTACATTGTTCATTTAATATAGATCTATACAGCCCATTGCAGCTTATTTAGCAGCGATCGAACGCGTATATTATCGGAGCTTTCCAGCGACGGAAATAACAATACATAATAAAAACCTGCTTTTCATCAGCATTGCACCCGTGCGAAGCTGGGGCAGGTCACTAGTAAATAGATAAAACATAATATTTATCTTTTAATGATACCAAGCGACACATTCTACCAAATAATATAGATATAAACTCGTTAGCAATTCCAAGTACAAAAATGTGAACTAGATAATGAATAATAAGTTAATGAAATTTAGTTGTAGTTAAGTTCACTACTCATTATTATTTATTGATCTTTGTAATATTTTTTAAGATATTTTTTTTTAATTTAGATATAACCTTATTTGTATTTTATTCTAACTTTAATGTATAAAAAAGAAACTAAAGAAGAAAGAAGCATAAAGAATTATTCATTTTAATTAATCTTTTGCTGCCGGTGGTCAGGATGTGAGAAAATCAAACTTTGTTGCACAATTCATCCAACGCAGGGGTAGTGCATGTAATGAAATTACATAGTGTTATGATAGAATGCGGGATGGAGTAGGATGAAGTGAGGGCCTGAGGGGGTATCATCAGGGGCTGCCTGGTTTGCATATATTCGATGGTCAAAATTCTCATTTGATAATAATTGATGATTTAATGAGGGAATCTGACGGTAGAGTTGTTAATATACTTACAAAACGAAATCACCATAGAAATTTAAGTGTTTTTTATGTAACAAATTTTTATTTCATCAAGGAAGAGGACAACGTGGCATTTCGCTTAATTCAAGTGATAAAACAAAATTAAACTCCTAGCAAGACAGGTTTCGCCTTGGAACACTAAATTTATTGAAGAATATGCAGATGCCACAAAAGTTGCTCACCACTTGATAATTGATTTAAAACAAAATACTGATGACACACATCGGATAAAATCAAACATATTTTGAAAACACTCACTATTGTTCAATAAATAATCAGTGGCGCTACAACCTCTTCAGGTCTTGGCCTCATATTTCTGAATCTGTTTCATGATCATTTTTAAATCTAATAGGCAAGTAGGTCATCAGCAACCAATGCCTGATACACGTCGTCGACTTTTTGGGTCTAAGACATGTCAGTTTCCTCACGATGTTTTCCTTCACCGTTCGAGCAAATGTTAAATGCGCACATAGAAAGAAATTCCATTGGTGCACAGCCGGGGATCGAACCTACAACCTCGGGTATGAGAGTCGCACGCTGAAGCCATTAGGCCAACACTTCTTATTGTACTATATATACCCATGAAGACATATAGGGTATAAAAAATATTTTATTAATTATGGTTGAAGGTATTGGTATTGTGCAATAATACTTAATTATTTATTAATTTCAATTGTTTTATTCAGTAACAATGCCTCGTAACTACGTCCAGAAATCTTTACGTGCAACATCGGGATTCGTGAATGGCTTGAAAAGCTAATGTGCGCTCTACACTCGCCCGCGAATCGCGGCCGCGATTCACGCCGTGAACTCTGCGAGTGTGATTGTGTTCGCGTTCGCGCGCTGTGAACCAAGCGCGAACCTTTGTCGCAGGACCAAAAACCGACAACGAACGGGGAACGGCGCGAAGCGAAAACGCAAACGCGCGAAACCATCTACACTCGCGTTTCGCGGCTTTCGCGGCCCTTCGCGCCGCGAGTGTAAAGCGCACTCAAGATGTCAAAAATTTGAGAACGTCTGTTTTAATCTTTCCCCGTTGGGGTAAGATTTATATATTAAAAAATAAACAATTAGCTGTACCTTTGTTAAATAAAGGTATTTTTAAACGGTTTTATTTAGCTCACCCCGTTTGTTTAATTTATTCTTTATTCTTTTTAATTAATTTCTTCTTGGGTCAAATTTAGTAATTCAAATTTCACCCTCTTCCTGTCAACCGATTAATCTGAAATTTTGCATACACTTTGGATTTTGGTGACAATACAATTATATTTATTCATTATCATTATAAATTCAATATGGCCGCCGCTACAAAATGGCGGATAATTTATGTTTTATTAATTCCATCATTATGGGTATCAAATGAAAGGGCTCAACAAGCAGAATACAATATACTATAAAAAATTGAAATACAAGATGGCGGCCGCTACAAAATGGCGGATAACGTAGGTTTTATCGATCCCATCAATATGGGTATCAAATGAAAGTGATCAACCAGTATAATACAATGAATCCCTCCGAATTGATTTCGCAAGAGACGGAGTACATCTTATACACCCGAAAGCCATACAGTTTCCAGCTAAGTACAATTACGGGACGGCTGAAAGAAGAATGTTGCATTTAATACTATCATGGGCTTCTACAATACATAAAATGCAGGGCAGCACTGTGGATCACGCAGTCGTATATATCGGCGCAAATTTATATATTGTTACGAAAAATATTAATAATGTTTGGAATTCATATCTTATATGATAGTCTGTAGTAATTTTATATTCTTTATTAATTATGTTACAGCAATGGCGTGTTAGTGTCAGCTGCCACTGTCATTATCATTTAATGACATCGAAGTCAAATCTCTTTAAAACCGTTAATATGACTAGTTCATTTAACTTGTCAATGTTGCTAGATCTTATAATTAATCACTATTCAATGATCGATAATAATTATGACTCCATAGTCATAATTATTATTATGGAAAGTTATTTATCATAATTTTAAATATTAGAGACTTAATAACAATAAATATTAAAGTAATCTTTGACACTCGTTCCTACGACTCTGTTTGACTCTGTGGTCTATTCGGGTTCAGTCGTGGAACGAGTACCCGAAATGTTACGAAGCTTGTTTATTACAAATTCTGGTTGTTATAAATACAGGAACTGATTGGTGCGAGCCTCAGTTCGATTGAGCGGTCGAACCAAGCGGAAGCCTTTAAAGTGTAGACTCTAATGTCGAAATTAAATGGCAGATGCCAACAAACTAATCTATGACACCAGTATTACTGACGTCATTATCTTCAATAATTTAATGACAGCTTTAATGAATCTGGATTCGTTATTTACAGGCGCTTCGCGCCGACAGCAGCGGCGGGATCACACATCTCCAAGAGACTTCGGGAGAGCTGATCCATACGTAAGTGACGTGTAGAGTTTCGGTACTCGATTGACGTGCCGAAATGGCGCAACTACACTTCGGACCAAGCGAGCCGTTACGCAGAGTATGCTACAATGGCACGGACGTTTTTTAAGAGGATTCGACCATATGCTACCGACGCCGACGCCGAGGTAATGGTTGCGGTGATCACAGGTATTTACCCTGAGTTTTTTCGATCTGAGTAACTGAGAATTACCTCCGATTCACTAAATAAATTCTTATCAGTTCTTATAATATTTCGTAGGCGTAAAATCGAAAGTAGAGTTAATATAATGATATTAAAAAGATCCCGTGTTATAGTATCTTCAAAAGATCAATTCGTTCGTTTCACTTTCTTAAACCGGGTCGTTTGTCGTTGTCGCGTTACCGGGACTGCAAAGTGAGAAATCCGTCTAAGCATAACGTTATTTCGTCATAATTCAGTAACAATAATACCGGTTTTCATGGCACAGTTTATTAAATGAGTTTTCTGCCGTTGTGTGGGTCATCTAGAGTAAAATTGCTACTACCGTCAAAATGACGAATGTAACTCGCTAAATTAAACTATTAAGTATTGTTCATTTATTAAACTTACTACAACAAAATATGTAATTAATGGTTCAAAGAAAAGTATAAGACTTTTTAAAACTATTAAAATGGTCAATTAATTCGAGAAAGTCATAATAAGAGATGAATTTTATGAATCGAGAAAAAGAACGGGACGGACCAACTTTGCGTTGATTTTTGCGTGTTGAATTCAAGTGCGGTTAGAGATATTAGCAGACCAAATTTAGAGATTAGGCAGAGCCCGATATTACAGATGCATCTGGCTTTCACGGAATTCCCTAATCAGATAACACTATTAAAAAAAAACAGCTTTTGTGTTTTAATATTTACGTATGTCTTTCGGTAAATTCATGTATTTTTACTTTTCGTCATCGCTGAAAGTGAAAAGAGAATTTTATATCGGTCATTATAAACATTCTCTTATATTTTGCACATATGGCAAAGTAAAATCCAAATCAAAGTTGTAAATATAAATTTGAACATTCAAATATTTGGAGACGTTAACTGCTCACAAAAAAAAAAAAATTTGATTTGAGTGGTTTAGTTACTAATTCTTTTTGGGAAAAGGGATTCTCTTCTTTAATATAAAATCCCAGATGCTCTTGTATCTGTCTTTTAATAAATTTGGGAAATGTATTAAAAAGAGGAGCTGTGTAAAAAGGCTTACTATAAAGTCAGCGATTGTCTAGTTGATGAAAGGGCCTAGGACTAGTGCTGGGCAGGCTACTTCTGATTAATTTGCTATGAGCGTTGTAATATTGTTTAATGACTTTTTTATTTTAAAAGAGTACCAAGAATTTTTTACGTCGGCTTTTTCTCTCGGCCTACACCCTGTCTTCTTTGCCAATGAGTAGGGATGCCTACAAGTTCGAATTTAATGACGTGGAAAAAGTGATACCTTGACGATCTTATGTTCCAAAATAAACGTATTTTATTTTAATTTTATTCATAGTTGTCATGACAAATATCAACTTTGTATGAATACTCAATCCAAAACGCTTTCTCTTCAGCTCAGTTACATTCTACACATCAAAATGCAGTGATTTTTGTCTACCGTACGTTGCGTATTCGTTCTACCCACTTTTCGTTGTTATTCTATTTTGTTGGGTTTGGCCCATTACTAAAAACTAAGTGTGCATTTTATATCAACCATCATAAGCGAAACATTCCATACGTTACAGATATGAGTAATTAAGATTTGAATTTAAGTTGTAAATGTAACTGTAAAAGTAATTGTAAAATTAAACCTAATATTTTTGACGAACATCAGGTGCATGAATGTAATTTGATGTGAATAACTAATGTGATAATAGTGTGATGACAAAAAAAATATCATGTATTTTTGTGATACCATTTTACTGTGGGTTTTAATTTTTAATATTTATTTTTTTAAAGAGAACGGGTATCGGTATATTCTGTCATTAGACTGCTTTTGAGAAGAACTGCTTTATAATTCTTAGTCTAGATGTCAGCAGGCCGAGGCGGTTTACATGTTGTGGTTGGTTGAGTAACCAATTGGAGCAATTTTTCGAACGCCATGAGTTTATACTTCAGTCGAATTGACCGTATCGGCGGAAGATTTGTCGGAGAGTTTTATGTGAGGAGGCCTCAACCTTTTCTACTGACGTTATTGGATCTAGGTAATTGCATTGAATTACTGAACAACTAATCTAATTAAAGGTAATAATTATTCTATGTATATGCATTGACATGTTTATGAAAAAAAAAATGTGTTTTACCTATCCAATATCCTTCCTAAAACGCTGGCTGGCCACCATGCGTATCCTTGATCCTGGTCTTGTTGGCTGAACCCAGGATGGGTGATGCCTTGTGTGGGCTAGATCTCGTAATGAGTGATGCCTTGTGTGTGGGCTAGATCTCGTAATGAGTGATGCCTTGTGTGTGGGCTAGATCTCGTAATGAGTGATGCCTTGTGTGTGGGCTAGATTTCGTAATGAGTGATGCCTTGTGTGTGGGCTAGATCTCGTAATGAGTGATGCCTTTTGTTTTCCTATCCAATATCCTTCCTAAAACGCTGGCTGGCCACCATGCGTATCCTTGATCCTGGTCTTGTTGGCTGAACCCAGGATGGGTGATGCGTTACGTGTTGGCTAGATCTCGTCATGAGTGATGCCTTGTTTAAAGTTGTTGCAATGTAAAGCAGCGCTAGGGACGCGCTGGAGTCAGTATGGCCGTATCGGCGCAAATTTATATATTGTTACGAAAAATATTAATAATATTTGGAATTCATATTTTATATGATAGTCTGTAGTAATTTTATATTCTTTATTATTTATGTTACAGCAATGGCGTGTTAGTGTCAGCTGCCACTGTCATTATCATTTAATGACATCGAAGTCAAATCTCTTTAAAACCGTTAATATGACTAGTTCATTTAACTTGTCAATGTTGCTTGATCTTATAATTAATCACTATTCAATGATCGATAATAATTATGACTCCATAGTCATAATTATTATTATGGAAAGTTATTTATCATAATTTTAAATATTAGAGACTTAATAACAATAAATATTAAAGTAATCTTTGACACTCGTTCCTACGACTCTGTTTGACTCTGTGGTCTATTCGGGTTCAGTCGTGGAACGAGTACCCGAAATGTTACGAAGCTTGTTTATTACAAATTCTGGTTGTTATAAATACAGGAACTGATTGGTGCGAGCCTCAGTTCGATTGAGCGGTCGAACCAAGCAGAAGCCTTTAAAGTGTAGACTCTAATGTCGAAATTAAATGGCAGATGCCAACAAACTAATCTATGACACCAGTATTACTGACGTCATTATCTTCAATAATTTAATGACAGCTTTAATGAATCTGGATTCGTTATTTACAGGCGCTTCGCGCCGACATATACTTAGGTGCGAAACTGTTTGAAGAAGGTCAAGCCTACGTGGCTCTTAGTAGAGTAAGATCTTTGCAGGGACTACGTATAGAGGAGTTGGACTGCAATAAACTAACGGGCAAGAAACCTTGCAATAATGAAGCACTAAATGAATTAAACAGAATGCGAAATGAAACTAGAAAATAAAAATAGGTAAAAAAACTTTTTAAGTTAAACGGTTTTATGTTAAACATACATTGCAATGTTTAAGATAAATGTACTAAAAACCAAAAAATAATAAAATAGATACAGTCGTGGGAATTATAAATATATGCATAGACTAGACTAAAATAAAACCGTAGGGCACGTCAATTGTCTACAAATTGAATGGAGATGCTCCATTACATGGAGTCTATAACTATTGGAATTTCCATGAGCAAGAAAATAGTGAGTAATTTCCTCACCGTCTGCGGGCCAACTGCCTATTTTAACGATGAATTAAACGATTCTTCTATCGCACATTAAGTCGATAATCTGTAGACAATTTGATGTGCCCCACGGTTTTATTTTAGTCTAGTCTATGCATATGTTTATTAATTGATTCCCACGACTGTATCTATTTTATTATTTTTTGGTTTTTAGTACATTTATCTTAAACATTGCAATGTATGTTTAACATAAAACCGTTTAACTTAAAAAGTTTTTTTACCTATTTTTATTTCACTTAAGATCCCAGATGTGGTTTTGCAAGTCGACTTCTCACCTTCATTACATATAACTTGACGAGTTTATAAAATAATTCAATCTTTCCCCGTTACGTTTTCATCTATACCTTATTTGGAAGTCGTATCTTTGTTTTTTTATTTATTAATTTTCTCTGCTTTGAAACAGATTTAACAATATGATATTGATATGATAGAAAATCATAGTTTTTGCTCGTTACTAAACAAAGCCATGAATTAGTACAGGTTAATATTTATTGTTCTACAAGAGGTTCAAACACAACTCTGCTCATGTCATAAAAAAAACCGTTCAATCTCTCCAATCATTGAAATCAACGATTTTAAGTCTATTCATATCAACCATGAAAAAGTTGGACAATAATTTTGATTCCTTTGAAGTAAGTAATCTATTAGAGTAATAGCGGATTTTTAAAGAAGAAATTATCGGGTGTGGAGCTAGCGTTCAGGATATCTATTCTGCGTTTTGTGGGGAGTATTGTGTGGTGTATTAGTACTACAAGTTCTCGGGAAGTTGTTGTTCAACTTGGAAGATTACCTCAGATATTTTTCGTATGACCAAACAATGACATGGCACTAGTAAAGTTGTATTGTAACATAATGCAAATAAACACATAAAAATGGAAATCATATTTTTAATTTTCAATCAAATCTTTTTCCCATCCACTTCTGGTGCATTTAAGGGTGAATGCGGATGGTAATTAGCTAATGTTGGATTTAAAACTGACTCGGTGATTAATAAATTAGGGTTACGTGTTGGACGAGACGTTACACCCTTATTATGAGGTGATCGATTGATCTGCAATGTATAAAAAAACCTAACTTCTAAACAGAGAGAAATTTTGTTTCGGGAGTGAGTGCTATCGACTCAGCACGGCCTGTTTAGTGGGGAAAGAGACCAAACTTTTTTTAGGCGGGTGCTGCCTTTGAGCCAGTAACACATGGGGGGTTAGGTTGAATGAGGCAGTGAGTGAGGTAGTCCCCAGGAAACCATACTACTGATAGGCGTGGTCATTGATAGGCGTGGTAACTAGCCACGCCTACATGTGGACTTTCAAAACTTGAGAACTATTATATACATACATCTGTAAACTTTTACCGAGAAATGCTAGCAACATTAATCAAAAGTCAATAATGGCGCAGTTGGTATACCGTTATTTAGTTAAGGGTTGTTGCATATTTTATATTTATTTATTTATACGTGAATAAATAATGTGACAAGAGTTACTGTTCTGCATATCTTAAACCAACAGCTTATCAGTTAATCTGTCAAGATAAAATGTACGCAGTTGTTGAAAGTGTTTGTTAACATTAGTTTGAAAGATATATTTTTATCTGTATATTTAAATTTATGAAAAAACGTAACAAAATAACATCACTTATGTATGATTTATAGTTGGTGTTATATAACACTCTGTTTTTATTAATTAAAAGCCTAATTCCAAGCGATATATCTTAGTAACGATTAATAGGAATATTATTTGCTTCTTGCATCTATTTTCGTACAATCCTTCTAAAAATACATAATATATTTTATAGATGATTTGTTTATAATATTTTTTTTTCCTTTTCCCAATCCCAAACGTTCCATTTCCATGTTGTTGTAATTCCTACTAATTAACTATTCTTTAATATTTTGCTGTTGCTTTGTGTTAAAAATCTTGAGTAATCAATACAAACTATGATTGTTTTGACTCTGATCTGTTTTAGATATGTATATGCTAATGGAAGTTAAAAGTTAATAAAAATTCGACTCGCCATTCAAGGAAGTGTATTATAAGTAATTATTTAAAGGTCTTATTATTTTAAGGACTATCCTTATCTCGGAAAGCGTTATTTTAAGCGATGATTGAACACGTTAGCTGCGCCATCATTTTCAAAGAACTTGCAGCTGGTGCTTTGGAGACCTAAAACATCTCGAAACAAACCTACCCTTTGATGTGTTGGAGACCTAATCAGTCCCCTTAAGATACAGTTTTGAAAATAATTTATATCTGCCAAAAAAAACACTGACAAATTTCAAGTTTTTGTGGGTGAAAGATAGCCTATTACTTTATATTTTGCTATATATTTTGATACCGATTCTATCTGGTTCCGCTAACGAAGATAGGTCAATCAATATGTGTAGTAAATAGTGATGGGAATAAAATAATATCTCAGTTATCGATTCAAAAATTTTGTTAGTTTTGTTAACTATGCAATGTTTTTCATTTAAACATGGTAAGCACGTAAGAGAAACAGTACCACAAAATCTAGTAGTATCTAGTAGGTATAGTTGGTGTAGAATTCGTCATAAGTAATGTGTTTAAACTATTTTTTTCGAGTGGATATCGTATTCTGAAGCACACTAAATCGTTTTCCAGTACACGGGCTGATATAATATGTATATATATTTTCATTAAAATAATCACTCTGCGTTAAGGACCTAATCGATCTCTAATTTCTTTTTTAAAGTCCTTGAATTCAGCTTTAAGTAGAAAGCCAATATTAATTTATATATTTACTAACAGCCCATACATGGCCAAAGTCGGACCAATTAAGTTATTAAGAAAATTGCCAGTAAATGCTATCCTCTGATCCTCTCCAAGTATACCCTCAAATCACAAAATACTACCCCCATACTCTTCCCAAATAGGTCGCTCTCCGGTGAAGAGTCAAGGAACCCATTAAGCAGCCAGAGTGACCGACGAATGGGAGCTTATTGACGCTGGCAGTGCGAGCCCAACGCACAGCAAAGAGGTTATGTTTACATTGTGTTACGGTAGCGGTAATAATTGTCCGGAAAGTACAGTCTCATGATTTCTCCCAGCAAGTATGCGGTTTCTGTTTCGTTTTTAATTTCGCTTATACCGAACTATCTATGCTGCTCATACATACATAACTTTAGATTTTTTAACAACACGATCATGTCAACGCATAATACAAAAGTCTTGCAAGAGATCTGATAGGTCTCGTAATGCAGCAAGCATGTTAATCTATCAATTTATTCACGAATATGGATAAAATTAAAATTAAAAAGATTTATCGAATTGTAAAATGGTGACTAGCAACTAGTGGATGTAAAAGCGGTGCCTCCCTGAAATGCAATCATAAAGGATGGGCGTGTAATTGCGCCACAGATGCAACTATAAAAGCTAGCTTTCGCCGGTTCTCGCCAATGTTTCACAGGTCTTCAGACTACGAACAAGTATTTCTCTAAATAAGTCTGCCCTTTGTATAAATATAATCCAGTGAATATAAATTTTTGGATTTGTGATTATTGTTGTGAATTTAAAGCCATTTTAATTTAACGGCGTGTAATTTTGATTAATAAGTGAAGAGAGTTCCTGGGATCAAGTGAGTAGTACTTTTTACTACACAGAAAATAGTATTAGTAATTAGTATTTTCCATTAACTGATTTTTAATAATATTTTAAATATTGTTTATTCCTTTAGTGCTTAGTGCTTTTCCCTTCCCCTATTTTATTAAATGCTAACAAAATGTTTTAATGTTTGCTTTGTTAAAAACATCATATTTTTTTTAACAACAGCTATTAATTTTTTAACTGTGTCATAAATATTATTTCATGTTATTTTAGTTTTTTTTAGTGAACTTATAAAGTATTTAGAAATTTATTTCGAGGCGATTTGAGCGAATAGTGACGCCGTTACGTTCAGTTTTTTTTTAAAGTGAAACTTCTTTATCGACGTATGGGAGAAATTTTGTAAGAAAACGTCACGTTTTTCGGTTACGCGCCATGTTGCTTTTTTATCGAAGTTTAGTATAGTGACGTAAAGAATATAATGTAATATATTATAATAATAACAACAATATAATATTAGTTTTGAAGTTTGGTTTGAAATAGGAATAACAATATATTAATTTGAAAGTGATAAAATAAAAAGACTTGTTCAAATTTAAGTGAATTTACAAGAAAAGTGAGAGTGATTATACATTTCGTTTTCAACACGTATGAGAACGATTTTAATATTTATTTGAGGTTAACCTCACTTTTTGATTGTAAGTATCAGTGAATGTATATAAATCTGTTAAAATTAGCGAGTATTAATAAATATGACTGAAAAAATTGTTTTTCTTAAGGCTTAAGCCTTATCTACCCCATTTTCGTGAAGTTGCAAATAGCAGAATAATGATATGTCGTAAAGAAGTTTCACTTCTTACCTGTGTACTCTGGTACACACACATGTATTTTTTTTTAATATATGGTTTTTATTTGATTGAATAAAAAAAATCTCGCCTCAAGTTTTTATTATATTTCGTGTTTTTATCCTTCTTGACTAAAAAGTCGAAATATTGTCGAATAACAAGTCTATCGATGAAATCACAACGAATCGCGGCCATTCACTATTCACACTATTCACACATATTCAAAAATCTGCTTTGCCTCGGTAAACACGTTCGATTTGGTTCCCGACAAAACAACTTTTTTATGCTTTAAAAGTTTTTATTTGAAAGACATTTGTTACTTTTTTATAATGTTTAGTTTGAATTAATTATTTTATCAGTTTGTGAGCGTAAGTATTTTTACAGGTTCGGCTGCTAAGGATGGATCACGACAGACTCTTCAACATTCTCGAAATTGTAACAAACGTTGCGACGGTTTTATGCAAGATAACTGGTATAGCTATAGTGTATCGTATGGGTCTGCGTCTGAATGTAGTTTTAGTTCGGATTGCATGTAGAGACTTCGACGCAACTGAGATGGAAAATGTGACTATCTGGTAAGTTATATTCGGCTTCAGATAAAAAAATATTAAATATGAAACCTTTTTAAAGTATTACTAAAAATTGTAATTCTTTTACTACAACTAAAGCTTCTAAGGAAATAATTTGTTAATACGTTAACAGGAATACACAAATTAACGTTAACAAACATACATAGTTTTGCAATACCAAGGGTCAAACGGCCAGGAAGCTCACCCGATGTCAAGTAATACCGCCGCCCATGGACACTCTCAATGCCAGAGGGCTCGCGAGTGCGTTTCCGGCCTTATTTTTTTATTTATTTTCACTACGCTTATGAAAAAGCTTTAGAATCTAAATATAATCAATTAATGTTCCATTAAGAGAGCTTACGTAACTTTTTAGAGAGGGGCGTATTAATATTATTATAAGAAAGTATATATAATTAACATGTTATAATTTTACAGGTAGACAATGACAGAAGAAACAGGTCAGTACGCATTTTTATTTTCTTTAAAACCCAAGAAAGGTGGAGTTTAAAACCAGAGAAGGAATTTTAGTTTAAATATTCCCATATTTTTTCTTTTCTATTTATTTATTTTATTCCTTCCTTTTTTTTATCTTGAAGATTTTTGTAATTTTTATTTAAAAATATAATGCGTTGTAATTGTATGGAAACATTTATATTTCGTTGTTCAAATTGAGCATTATTCTTATCGTATGTCACAGTGAATGCGTTATTTAAAAAAATATGTGTCTATATTAGCTGTTACTATTTAGAGGTGCGCTCGCACATATATGTTGTTGACTTAAATATAAGGCGACTGTTCAATGTCTGCAATAGTTATGGTGTAATACTGTGTCTATATATTCTAATCGGAGCCTATCTTTCACCAACAAGATTTATAAAATGACGAATAACGATTTTTTTAGTATATTTCCGAAATTTACGAAAATATCTGACTTCCGAGATTAATTTACATTTTTATACGTCAGAAAAATCTTTTTAAAGTAGATGTTTGGTCTGTATTAAACAAATACACACAGTGGCACTACAACCGTTTTGTGGTCTCATTTAAAAGCTCAGGTAAAAGCAAACGAAGCTCTGAACCAGTCGTCAATTTTAAGGTTTTTAAATGTTTCCTGCGCGGTATGCCATGAAGCAAATCGCATATATATAAATTACAATTTATTAGAATTCGTGCTTATCCACTAATACTGTACCTTATAAAAAACAGTCAAGAACAATGATTATGCAGCTTATTAACAGGCGGATATTCAAATTTAAGGTCAAGTTAAAGACGTCGGCAGAAAAATAAATTTAATAAATTGGCAATTCAAGGCATATTTAAAATTCAACGTCACGAATTTTTAAATTGTTAATATGCTTAAGTGATCGCCGTACTCTTTACTAACTTTACTGAAAAAAAAAATATTATAAGTAACTATTTTATATGGTCTGTACAATAAATAATACGGGAGCTATAACGAGCAGAGTATATGCACTTTGAGCATAGTATATGTATAATCACACTAGAATATCGCGAGTTTTATTGATCCGCTCAATAATTTCAATTACTTATATTGGTATTAATGATTTATAATGCCTTGTTTATTAAATAATTAATGTGAAATAAAAAAAAACGTGTGTCATTTTTCTTCTGGTACTTTACTTTTTATATATTATCATGTATTTCTAACGGTGAGCTAATTTCTAAAATAGCTAACATTTATTTACGGTTAATTGTGTTATTCGTTACAAACCATTTAAAAAGAACATCCGAAACTTTAATACTAAAACATTTGTCAATTCAATAAATACAATCAAAACTGCACTACGATTAAAAGTAATTGTTATACATACTTTCTTTTAACAAACATAATTTTTAGGCACCCAAAGCTAAGCTACGACACCGTTGCTACGCCGTAGCGTAGAAGAATACTCGTATACGGACAACTTCAACATTTAATTTTTTCTTTATAATTAAATAGTAGCTTACTAGGATTTAATTATTGCATTTTGTTGCATATTAAATAAGAATAAAAAAGGAGTCAATTGTATATAAAGCACTGGTATTATTTAATTATGAACTGGTTTTGCTACCTAAATATAATTAACACTAAGACACATCACCGTTCGGTGCTATTCATAAAATTTACATTTCAACGTATAACGTAACGTAAACATCAGTTATTGCAGAATTGGTTCAATAAAAATTATAATTTGCACGAGTTTAAATGCGGATCAATTCTTATAACAACATGTGTAATAGTAAATTAACATAACAACATTTTAAGGTCAAGCAAGGTAATACGTTGTTGTTGGACTAAAATATAACTTTATCAGTACCAAAAAGTCATCTATAGATTTATTTGCTTACATTGAATAATACTACATGTAAATAATTCTATAAGCCGCCGTTACTTAACGTGTCATATTCATTAGGATTAAATAAATTAATCCTGACATAAACGTACCAATTCTTAAAAGGCCGGCAACGCACTCGCTCTCTGGCATTGATAATGTCCATGGGCGGCGGTATCACTTAACATCAGGTGAGCCTCCTGTCCGTTTGCCCCCTGTACAATAAAGAAAAAGCATAAACTATACTTGACCAAAATTCACAAAAGTATATATAGTAAGAAATTAACAAATAAAATTACTAAAAATAACCAAATTAAATTACACGAAATTAACCACAATTTCAACAACAATAGTAACGTCCTATATCTAGTGCGAGCGTCGAAGAAGTCCGCCCGACCATACAGCGCGCCGTGCTTATATAGCCTGAAAACCAGTTTAGTCCAGTATACCCCACTGCTACACGTCACTTGACTTTTTACAGCTTATTATATTGTAATAAACTATCACTGATCACAACTGCTTAAACCCACTCGAAATATTGAGTTATATAAATAATGTAATAAATTATTTTTTATTATATTGGTCAATTAAGTTGTATTACAGTACAAGTATTTTGAACCAATAATCAAATTTAAAATATGCGTATAAATACTGTAAAAACTGAACCAAATTATTTAGCAAGTGTTACGGACAACGAACAATGCAACTTAGAAAGCTGGTAAACGAAGCTGCCAGCCAGATGTTATTCTACGAAACGGTCGGCGGCTACGCAGGTATCAAAAGGGACGGTCGGCCCCTTTTACCAGCGTGTAGTTTTAAGGCTTAGTTTTAAGTTATTATTTGTATACTTTAGATAGATTTACGCAGCCGTGCCGGACGGACGTTAGTCATATGCTTGCTTCGCCTTATAATTGTGTTTTACCATCACTAACGTTCGACCAATATACGGAACAATTAATACTCCATTTCGAGTTTCATTTCAACTATAGCGGCGGTGCTTCAGAACGAGGCGCCGTACGCTTATAGTTTTGGTCCTTCGAGAAGCCGGATAACCAGAAGAAATATACTCAACGCATCGACGCCGAGAAGAAGGAAGATTTTACCTGCGATCCCAGGAAGATTTTCATCGGCAGTACTACCTGCGATCCCAGGAGTACGTGCAGAGGGTTGACTTCATTGCCTGTACAAAGTGACTCACCGCATCGACGCACTGCTGTCTGGGTCGCCGACGGAAAGCATTATCCACCAGTTCATCGAAGCGAAGAATACAATCGACTTCAAAATGAACACAAGAAGCCGACAAGCGAGGAGGGCAGATGAAATCGATGAAGATGTACGGACAGAGAACGTGCCGTTACAATCACCATCGAAAGTCCTAGAACGTGGACTAGCTGATGTTACACACGACAGGGAGTCAGTTCAGACCTCTAGAAATAAGATGAGGTCAAAGGCGTCCCGTGTAAAGCAAATTGAGTACGAAGCCCAAGAACGCTTAGTCGCATTGAAAAAAGAATATATAAGGAAACAGTTCGAATTAAAGATGCAGGAAATGGAACAGGAGATGGAGCTTGAAATAAAATTGTTAAATGAGCGATTCGCCATTGACTTAAGCAGAGCCGACGAAGAGAGAATCGTCAAATGCTTGCCAGAACAGCGGAACGGAAACAAGTCCGCGGCTATGGTAGATAGATGGCTAAGAAGTCATAGAGAGGTCAATACGCTCCCAGAACGCGTGGAGACATTGAAACACAATGTGTGTCGGGAAATAGAGCGTCCCATATCACCTATCGAAGAGGTCTCCGTACCGAAAACGATATCCCAAGATCAAGGGATAGAACAGCTTATCGGAGGCTTTGAAAAAATAGTTACAGACGAACTCCCTGTACGACATGCTCAAGATCTGACGCAGTTTGATAAAGCGCTGGAAGAAATAAATAGATTACCCAGACCGGGATATACAGCTGTTGAAATAAACCAGTTTGCAATAAAAGTGCCAAACATCACGTGGCCATTGAAAAGTGTAAACGATCGTAGCTATACGAGTAACGGAGCCTTAGTCCAAGAAATAGTGTCTAAACGGAAGCTGCACTATCAGACTAGATGGACAGACTACGGTAAGGCTAATAGTAATGAGAAAGAACCAATTCTCACCACGCTCTCAAAATACCTCTTAGAAGAAGCGAGCTTACAACTCACTTTCAACTATAGCCAAAGAATTAGCGCGGATAATTTGCGCTACAACAATGTGGTTAACTTACCACTCCAAGAAATGATCGGCGAAGTTAAACCACAATTATTAATTGGAGCAGACAATTGGCATCTCATCGTTTCAAGAAAATTATACTGTGGGAAGAATAATAAACCGTCTGTATCTTTAACACGATTAGGCTGGATTTTACATGGAACAGCGCCTAATCGAAGTTTAATGGAAGACAATAAACGTGTCTTGCCCAGCATAAAAAAGGCGGCAGAAAACGACATTTACAAAGAGACAATAAATGAGCGTATAGAGGCAATTTTAAAACAAAGTCTTGCCACAGATGCCTTAGGGATAAATAATAAAAAAAGGTTAACTAGCGCCGACGCACGTGCAGTTCAATTGTTCAATAGAACAATAGAGAAACGAGAATGGCATTACTACCTGGGATTGCCATGGAAGACTGATAACACGAAATTCCCAGAAAGTTATAATATGGCATTTAAGCGGCTTAAAAGCATTGAACGGAAAATGGATCAGTCGTATGAGTTTAAACAGTCATATACGAGACAAATAAATAACCTGTTGGAGAAGAATTACGCCCGCCCTATTGAAAGACCCGAAATACCGACATCAAAAGATTGGTACTTACCTCATTTTGCTGTTACAAACCCTAATAAACCGGGAAAAGTTCGTCTAGTATTTGATGCAGCGGCAAGATCAAATGAAGTATGCTTAAACGATGAGTTGCTAGACGGGCCAGACTTACTGCAATCATTGCCTGGTATATTATTTATGTTTCGCGAGAGAAAATACGCGGCAACAGCTGACATTAGAGAAATGTTCCTGCAGATTAAAGTGAACGAAGACGATCAAGTTGCTCAAAAGTTTCTTTGGCGTAGAGAAAATCGAGATAAGCCCCCAAAAGAAAACGTTATGACTTCATTGATATTTGACGCTAAGAGCTCGCCATTTCTAGCACACAGCGTAAGGGATTACAATGCTTCGTGCTACCGTACTACACATCCAAACGCTTATAATGCTATAACAAAAAATCATTATATGGATGACTACGTAGATAGCTTTGATACCGAAGACGAAGCCATAAAAACAATGCAAGAAGTGATTGAAGTTCATAGCTATGCCGAGTTAATATTGGCTGGATGGAATTCAAACTCACAAAGAATAGTGGAAGCTACGCCACCTGAGCTTCGCACTACAAGCCCCAAAGAGTTGGGAACCACACCCTTGTATTATGAGAAGACATTAGGAATAATTTGGGAAGCCACTGAAGACGTACTTTCTTTTAACACAAGCCTCCACAGAGTTCCTCAAGAAGTAAAACAGGGAATTAGGCTGCCAACTAAAAGAGAAGCTATAGGAGCCGTTATGTCGATTTTTGATACGCTAGGATTAATAAGTTATTATACCGTAACGGCGAAGATAATTCTACAACAATTATGGGGATTAAAGACAGGGTGGTATGAAGAAATTCCTACTGACCAAGCTACTGAGTTTAAACAGTGGTTGAGCCAGTTAGAAAATCTAAAAACACTGAAGATACTTAGATGGTATAATTACACGAGGGGAGCTGAGCTACAATTGCATGTGTTTTATGACGCATCTGAACAAGCCAAGGCGAGAGTAGCATATTGGCGAATTGGAAGCGATGTAATTGACGTCAGACGCACAGCGAAAGCATGGGTGGCACCTATTAAGCCACCGAGTATACCGCGGCTAAAGCAGGCAGCCCTAATCGGAGCGAGATTGGCCGTGGCCATTACAGAAGGTCACAGAATTGAACCAAACAAGATCGTGCTTTGGACGGATTCAACGACGGTATTACAGTGGATCAGAATTGTAAAGAAAACGCATAAAGGTCCTGATGGAGAAACCCGATTAGTAGAACTGGAATTGAAACATCATAAGCTGAGACGACTGGTATGCGCATCGTTGTCCTACCTACGGAAAGCTTCACATCATAGGAAGGTTTCGCTGAGGGGAGACTGTTACGGACAACGAACAATGCAACTTAGAAAGCTGGTAAACGAAGCTGCCAGCCAGATGTTATTCTACGAAACGGTCGGCGGCTACGCAGGTATCAAAAGGGACGGTCGGCCCCTTTTACCAGCGTGTAGTTTTAAGGCTTAGTTTTAAGTTATTATTTGTATACTTTAGATAGATTTACGCAGCCGTGCCGGACGGACGTTAGTCATAAGCTTGCTTCGCTTTATAATTGTGTTTTACCATCACTAACGTTCGACCAATATACGGAACAATTACTACTCCATTTCGAGTTTCATTTCGAGATAGCGGCGGTGCTTCAGATCGAGGCGCCGTACGCTTACAGCAAGCATAAGGTGATGTCAGGATTAACTTATTTATGTAAGTTAAACTTTCGTTGTAATGTATGTACACTGAAAGACTTTAGATTGTGAATATATTGAAAAAATGGCTGAAAAATAACAATTATTCGGCTGTGATTCGCTATAAAAAATTGTTATGTACCGAGGTACATGTATTCTTTGTATAAATGCGTGCCAGTACATTGTAATTTCCAAAAGCGATTTCGTGCATTTTATTTGCATAGCGCTATTGCGGTTAACAAATATCGCGATACAAAAATCAAAATCGAAAGCTGTTGCTTATTGCAACCCATCTAGAGCAGGGACAATTATACGTCAAATTAACAACTAGTACTATTGTACTGATACATTGATAACCTTTTATGACGAATAAAACCAAATAGTATATAAGGTTTACTCAGATCGCACACATAAATCGTAACGCGTAACGCGAGGTAGTGTAAACACGCTTTGGTGTATCTCTGTGTTTTGTGTAAACTAAAAATAGTTTCTTAACTCAAATTATTTTACTTACACTGTTAGTGATGTACTAGTGTTGTTTTACTTATGAATCGCTAATTTTTCCTCAATTATATCCTTCAGATACTAATAACTATCCCATTGTTGAATTTTATTTGTTGAAAGCTACCCTCATCTTTTATTTCTCAATCAACATACATTATTATTATGGAAGAGCTAAAAAAGTCATTGACTGATGTGTCAGTAATGGTATCCACCAAGATGGATGAGTTCCAGCAGCGGCTTCTAGCAGCACAGGAAAGGTCTCCATCCCTGGAGCAAACACCGCTCACTAGGGAGTTTGAAGCTTTCAAAAGTTCTGTTCTATTCTGCCTTAAGAATCTTCAGGGACAAATGGAAATTCTTTTCAAGGTGCAAGAGGAGCAGGAAATGCGCAGCAGACGTAAGTGCTTGTTGTTACATGGCATCAATGAAACAAAGGATGAGAACCCAGGTACAATAGCTAACATGTTATCCGTGCTGCTCAAATGCCCAAACATAAATAAGGCTAGTTTTAGTAGATGTCACAGAATGGGCATAAGACGTGACGGCAAGCCTCGCCCAGTACTAGTTAAGCTACGGGAACATTGTGACAAGGACAAGATTTGGTTGGCTAAAACTGAATTAAAGGGGACCGGTATCACCTTATCTGAGTTTCTGACCAAAACCAGGCATAATTTGTTTATGGCAGCAAGAAGGCGGTTCGGAGTAAGCAAGTGTTGGACCAGGAATGGCCACATTTTTGTTATTGATGCTAATGGTGAGCGACGCCGTGTCAATTCAATTAAAGATGTTGATGCGGCTCCTGCAAGCACCCCACCCTCTACTACCGATACTAAGGCAGCATCCCCCAACTTAAAATCTAGAAACAGGAAGATTACAAAGAACTGATTTAAAGTGGGTTAGCTCAACTTCAAATTATGTTTCTGTTGCTAGCTGCACACTTAGCATATCTTTAAATTTGTGTCACATTAAGCAATCACCAACAACATTTAGTTTTAATAACTTGTATGGGTTATATTTGTATGTGATTTTCTTGTACTTCTATGTTCAATTATGTGTATATATGCTAGCTGCACACTTAGCATATCTTTAAATTTGTGTCACATTAAGCAATCACCAACAACATTTAGTTTTAATAACTTGTATGGGTTATATTTGTATGTGATTTTCTTGTACTTCTATGTTCAATTATGTGTATATATGCTAGCTGCACACTTTGCATATCTTTAAATTTGTGTCACATTAAGCAATCACCAACAACATTTAGTTTTAATAACTTGTATGGGTTATATTTGTATGTGATTTTCTTGTACTTCTATGTTCAAGTTTGTTTTTTTGTTTAGGCGATGATTGTTTGATTCTTTGACACTGTCACATTGGGATGTGTTCGTGGTACATGTAGTGAGTTTTATGTGTTAAACAGTTCTTTCTTTTAGTTTTCATTTTGTATTAATTTTTAAACTGATCATTGGTACATTGTAACCTTCAACTTTGTTTGCTTATTGTAATCCTTAGCCCATTGACAGACTATAAGTATTAACATGAAACGTGACGTGACACTGTCAAAGGTTGTGATTGTCAGTTTAATGACCGATTATGTGTGTTTCCACAGATCATAAAATTATTTTTGTGATCTGTGAAAGTACATGTTAGGAGATGTCATAAGCTTTTACAATAACTTTCCACTATAAACGATATCTAAATTCGCTTGTTAAATTGTTTTTTTAGATATAGTTAAAATTAGTTTATTTAACCCTTTTAAGTTAAGTTAAGTTTGTTATTATTATTATTATTTTATTTTTTTTTAAAGTGTGTGTCTATATTATCTTTTACACTACTAATATTAGCGGTTTATATAAGTTAAAAATTTATAAACTTAGTACACCTATAGATAAATATCATTGTTAACACATGAATCACGATAGTGAAGCTACTGAATTTGCATCGGTCTCTTCGTCAGATTACGATTCTTTCCATAGCGCTGAAACATCTCCCCCTCCCTTGCATTGTACCCTCACGGCTTTATTCAAAGACCAATCCAGACACTTTAATGCCGTTCATATCAATGCACAAAGCGTTCCTGCTCACCATTTGGACTTGTTGACAACCTTTGTATCCAACGAAATTCATGCTATCCTCATATCAGAGTCTTGGCTGTCTCCAGCCCTCTCCTCCATCAGCTATTCTATCCCCGGTTTTAACCTAATAAGAAATGACCGAGTTGGTATGCGTGGAGGTGGCGTCGCTATTTACCTACGATCGCACATCCCTTACACTATTGTCAATATGTCTCCACAACCACCACCACCTAATGCATGCGAGCATCTCCTGATCGAGGTTATGCTCAGTAAAACAAAAATTCTCCTTGGAGTGTTCTACTCTCCTTCTCTCTTAGTCGACTATTTTTCAGGCTTTGATGATACTCTTGAAAGGTTTGCGCCTCTCTATAAAAACATAATAGTTATGGGTGATTTCAATACCTGCTTAATAAAAGACGACTGTCGATCGAAAAAGTTGCTCTCCATCACTGACTCTTATAATCTTCATAACCTGCCACTTAGCGCCACGCACAAAGTCCCAGGCTCCACTCCTTCCCTATTGGACCTTATATTTACCTCTTCTCCTGACCTAGTCACTAGTCATGGCCAACTTCCTGCTGTTGCCTTTTCTCATCACGATCTCCTTTATTTGTCCCTCAATCTTAAACCTCCCAAACTAAAACCCACCGTAGTTCTTAGGCGTAATTTTGCTGCGATCGACTCCGAGCGTCTGCTTACTGATGCAGCTAAAATCGACTTTAGCACGATTTACGAGTGTCCCACCCTCAATGGTAAAGTTGATCTACTAAATTCCTCCATTACTAATCTTTTCGATATTCATGCCCCTTTGAGGCCAGTTAAACTCAAGCATTTACCTGCTCCTTGGCTCAATGATGAAATCAAAACTTTGATTAAACAAAAAAACCGTGCTAAAGCCAAGATGAGAACAGCCAAAACGGACAAGGATCGTGTATTTTACAAATCCTTGCGCAACCGTTGCAACACGCGTTGTCGGGATGCGCAGAGAAGACACATTCACGACTCAGTGTCAAGTGGGGATCCCTCAAAAACATGGAATTTTTTAAAATCTCTGGGTGTCGGTAAGCCGCCACGTGCTTCCATATCTCCCGATATCGAGGTAAACAGCCTAAACGCCCATTTTACCTCTCACTCTACTCTAAGTAATATCGATCTGGATTTAACACTTGAGAATATATCATCTCTCCCTCGTCCTAGTTTTCCATCTTTCTCATTCGCTGAATTTTCTTGCCAGAACGTTGAATCTGGTATTTCGTCTATTCATTCCAATGCTGTTGGTTCTGACCTGATTGGTCGCGCTATGATCATACCTATTCTCTCTCTTATACTTCCTGTAATCACACATATTTTTAATTTTTCCATTTCTACAGGTGAATTTCCTTCTTGCTGGAAGGATGGACTTATCATCCCTATCCCCAAAAAGGCTAATCCTAGTACTTTTTCTGATTTTCGACCCATCTCAATTCTGCCTTTTCTATCCAAGGTACTTGAACGCCTTATACATGATCAATTAAATGATTTCCTTAACAAAAATTCCATACTGAGTCCACTTCAGTCCGGGTTTCGATCTGGACATAGCACGACTACTGCTCTGGTCAGGGTAGCCGATGATATTCGCGAAGGCATGGACCACAAACAACTCACAATTCTCACACTACTAGATTTCAGCAACGCTTTTAATACTATTAATTTTGAAATTTTAATGGAGTTGCTTAGGTCTATAAATATTTCTTCACATGCTGTTAACTGGTTCTCTAACTATCTTAATGGGCGCCGCCAGTGCATTAAGACAAGCGATTGCGTATCTCAATGGAGTTTCATTGAATCTGGCGTACCGCAAGGTGGCGTACTTTCTCCTCTTCTTTTCGCTATTTATATTAACTCTTTAACGTCCCGTCTTTCTACTAATTTTCATTTATACGCTGACGATCTCCAAATCTACGTTCAATCAAGTCTCGATGATCTCCCGCAGGCCATACATTCCACAAACTATGAGCTGGCAAAGATAGTTGACTGGAGCAAAAATTTTGGTCTTCTAATCAATCCCAACAAGAGTAAAGTCATAATCATTGGCAGCCCCTATTTCACGACGAGAATTGATTGGGCCACTGTACCACCTATACATATCAACGGCGTAACTTTAAATATAAGCCGTGCAGTTAAAAATTTGGGGGTCTTATTTGATCAAAACTTATCCTGGGAGCAGCATGTCAAAGAAGTTAGCCGCAAATTGTATGGTGCCTCTAGTATCCTCCGACGTCTCAGTAATTTCCTTCCCTTTAGTACTAAAACCTCACTGGCACAATCTCTCCTCCTGCCTTTACTGGACTACGGCGATTCTTGCTCCTCCGATATGAGCGAGGAATTGCTAAACAAACTGGATCGTCTCCAAAACTTCTGTATCCGATTTATTTTCGGTCTAAGAAAGTATGATCATATCTCTGCGTTCCGTAAGCGGCTAGGTTGGTTACCCATTCGACAGCGACGTGATGCTCATATTCTCCATCTCCTATATTCCATCCTGTTCAATCCTAAAACTCCTTCTTATCTCAAAAATGATTTCAAATTTTTGGGTTCACATAACTATAGTTTACGCTCTTCCGAAAACTATACCCTTGAAATCCCATCTCATAACTCCTCTTTTCTTGGCGATTCCTTTAAGGTTTCAGCAGTTCGGCTATGGAATTCACTTCCCGTCACTATTCGCTTAGCTCCTTCTCTATCTTCCTTTAAATTTCTGCTTTATAAACATTACCTGTCCATGTCATACCACTAACTACTTACTGACGTGAGAGCGATCTTTTTCATCTTATATTGTCCTGATTCATGTGCACTGTTTACTTTTTGTTTTGTTTTATGTAACTTGTATCAGTTTAGTTTATTTTTATTTCTTTTTGTTTCTGTTAAGTATGTTTTGTTTTTTTTTTTTTTGTTCCCTTTTTATTTTTGCACTTCTTGCCTACCTTATCTAATATACTCATAGTGGTTTTTTTTTTTCCTTTACTAACAGTGGTTGTCTGGAAGAAATCGCTCTAAAGCGATAAGGCCGCCAGTTGCTTGTCATTAAATTATGTTTAATATTTTCCTTTTATGTAATGCAACAAAGTGTAAATAAATAAAAATAATAAATAAATAAATTTACGAACAAATTGAATAAACGCTTTGAGATGTAACTAAAGATTTTTTTATTATTTTATTAATTTGGCAAGCGGCCGGATGGGATGGGATGTCTTTGGTATGGACTTGTGTGGACACGTTTGTCCCGGTTCACCTACATCGGACGAGCCAAAAAGTTGGGGGACCCGCAGCAGGCAATAATAAACGGCTCAAATTTAAGAGTATTTCCTCCAACATTGATTTTGTGCCCTTTGGAGTAGAGACTCTTGGGCCGTGGGGCTTGAACAGCCGCTAATTAAAGATTTATGTTGGCACCTGGTAGATAGTAGTAGTTATTTTGACAATAAGTCATGTTGTAATTGTTAATATAGCTTTAATTTCGTGTAGGTATCATATAATAATTTAGTTGCTTAAATTTACAATAGATTTGTAAAAAGTCACTCGCTACTAGTTAAATGTTAGGTTATCACAGATGTGTTCACTACATTAAAAAAACAAAATAAAAATGACAAAAAAACTAAATAACAAAAAAATAATGAAATTACAAATAAATAAAATAGGATATTTTAAATTTCGACTAGCCAATATCTAAAGCACTGCCTAGAGGTGATAAATAAAATACTAGTTTTAGCCCACTTTATACCATCTGAGACTGACCAATACTGCCAGGTACTTAATTATTAGGAATCTATTCATCAGTGCCTTCACTGAAGATTAACTGAGCGTACCAATCGGCTGTTAAATTTATTCGAAATATCATATTCATGATTGATGATGCCTGGATCGGTTTTGGATGATTATTTCAGGTTTAACATTGGAAAGTTATCCTAATCGAAACGGTTACTACAATTCTACGCCTACCGAGACTGATTATAATTATTATACTGTGACGGGGATTAAGATGCAGCGTTTAAACTTCACCTGTACCCCAATAGATTCCTCACTTTGAAAACATCTTTAAGACATGGCGTGATTCAGAGCTTAACTTGCCTTGTCCATGTCTGCCAACCATGTCAAGAAAATTATAATCTGATATTGCGACTCAGGCGCAAACCAGCTGCTGTGGTCTCTGGCAGAATGACCAGCAATCATTCTGACCCTCAGCATAATACTGAGGCAGGGCCAATTACAGCCACAGCATACACGCATTACACATTTGAAATGAGCCGAATGACAAAAGAAATTTCATTATAATTATTTTTTTTCTTTGATTATTGTTATTTTGTGTGTTTTGTTTGTAATAAATGTTATGTCTGTCTGTCATATTACTGTAATCTGATACCGAGACCAAAGTTTGTAGTGCCACTGGTGTGTATGTGTATTTGTCTATGTATACGAATATCTGTCTCCTTCAGAATGATAAAATTAAATGAATTTTATCAAAACAAAAAAATATTTTTATTTGTTTTAACCGGCTCTGATTGGGATTTTAATAAAAGTAATTGTTATTTATGTGTAGTGTATAACTGTAATACTCTCATTGTCAAAGAAATTTATAACTAAGTTAGGCTACCTACCTTCGTTACCGACATCTAGTCTAAAATGAAATTGGAAATATTTTGCGATTTATTTGTTTGTATTATACATTATGAAGTTGATTATTTGAAGTTGAAGGTGATTATTTGGTATAAACAGTTTATTTTGAAACTAGTAAAAAAACATTGTAAATTTATCCTTATGTTTTGTTATTAAACTGGTAACTACTTAATGTCAGTATTAAAAGAACCTGAATCGCTATTAATTATACGTCGCAAAAACCGAAGACTATTTCCGATTTTTGATCTTACTTAGAATATTGTCAGAAGATGTACGGACATTGTAGTCTGTGACAGGTATAATTAATGTTGTTGTTAGTACTCACACTTACCTTAAATGTATACAAATATATTGTATTTCCTCTGTTATTATAGCAGCACATGTATGTTATAAATGTTATAAACCCTGTTATTTTAGCAGCACAGATTAAAGACTTTTTAATTTTATCTGTGATAGTGTGAATTAAATAAAATTATACCTAATCTATATTGTGTCAATAAATGGATGTAAACAAAAATTGTTTTATTTAATATATTTTCTTTGCGTATTTTGTTTCCCCTTAATATGACTTTTTAATTTAGCCAATTATTAGATTATTTCACACATGATCAGTATATAAAAATGGTTTGAGTTTGGTTCTGTGTTTGCGTTATTTTTTTATTTATTAAGAAAAAAATTGTTAATATACGTCATAGATTGAATTCTAAGTCTTAGTTCAAAATATTAGTCACGAAAACTGACCCGATTTGTTTAATTATTTAAATATCATATGTAAAAAAAGTTGCCGTCAGTTTCAAACACTGACTTTTGAAAAATATGCCAATGAAATCGAGGTATTGGGCTAGTATAGATTATTATTTTAAATAAATGGATACATTTAATACATACCATTATTTTAGTAAATACCAACATGGAACATTTTGCTATGCTACCCCATCGACTGTTCGGTTTTCCTGAATGAAAAATTTTTAGGGTTTTTCTGTGTTTTTTTTTATATCCTCTCTTTAGGGGTTCATGGTAGAGGATAGATGGTCATCGTCAATTGCCAATCCGGCCCAGTGTGAGCCGTCAAAACATTTCAGGTAGCCGTACTTTACCGTTAAAGCCACCCAGGGGGCGGAAGGGTGGCGAATGGCACCTGTTGATATAAACTTTGCCAGGAAATTTGCAAGGAGTATTTAGATTTTAGCTTGGATTATTGAATGGCTTCCTCACTAGTTGTTTTGATTGTAGAAATATTTATGGAAGAGAATATTATAGGAAAGCATCCACAGATAGGTCCGTAAATCTTTAATACAATATGCGTTTTGTCTACATTCAAACCTTGTTCTTCTTTATTTATCTATTTGTACTTTGTCCGAATCAAAAACAAGCACTTTACTACAATTTTTTTTTATAGAACAGGAGGCAAACGGGCAGGAAGCTTATCCGATGTTAAGTGATACCGCTGCACATGGACACTCATACACAAACTTTATATAGTTTGTGCTATATTTTATAATATTTATCTTTACACTATGTTTTGTGATCCTATAGTCAAGTTTGTCTGTGTGGACTTATTGGTTATAAACATTGGTATGTATAAGCATAATGTTTGTGTATGCCGTCCGCATCTACGTATATTCGTTTTATAGAGTACACACATTGGTTGCAAAATTTATAACTTCTTCTATCCTGTTTTTGGTTATGCTTGGCCTTATTGGCACGGCTTTATGCATAAATAATGGTACAATGGACATAACATATAAGAACAACATAAAAAATTACATTTAGATAAATTTTGGTCATAAAAAAAACATTTTGCGACAGATATTCCTGTAACGAAAAGGAATAATAAATAAAAAATATAGCTATTTGAATAAAAAATACAGACTAAGTTCGCGTTTATTTTTTTTCATAAAATTTTCCGTACAATCCTTCCGTTTTCTATATTATTGAAAACGTATCCTCACTTTATTTTTTATTGAACGCGCTAATTTCATGAATGGAGAAACCTCCCTACTAACTAACCTACTCACATTAGTTATTCAATTTACAAATATGAAATGATAATACTATAACTAAATAAATTTAAATTTGTTGTCTATATTGTTTTCGGAAATTATGTTATGAACGTATAAATGTATCGAAATAACACCTGCCTGGGAAGAGAAGTACGGCCAGGTGATCAAAAGCACCCGTGATTTTAAAAATATTTATGTAAATTGCCGTTATGTAGACGATATTATATTTAAATAATAAGTGAACGAAATGTTTTCCCAAAAATCAATTCATAATAATTTCCTAGTTACATAAAAAAATTTTTTTAGCAATTAACCTATGAGCGCACAAATCCTGCAGCCGGATCTCGTATACCTATGTATAACAATTATCTATATTATCGCCATTAATTGCACTGCTATATACACTGACGTCACTGGAAACCTAAACCCGACCAGAAATTTGCCAAATTGAAATTCGAATTGCACTTTCAATTACCGACATGCTAAGTCAATTATTCTTTTAGCTCGCGGGCGTGGAGTGCAGGGTACTATTAGATTATCTGGTGGTCGACTCATCAGCTTCAGCTAAAATCTAGTCAAGTATTTATGTCATGACTCAAATATTATGGTACGGCATATTTGCATCGTGTATATTATTAATTTAAATCCGTAATATTAATTGTAATAATTAGATCTAAATAGGCTAGAAATATATTTCAAACAAAATAGACTTACAATAAGTATAAACAACTGTAATAAGACAACTTTTTCACGTAAAAACAAAAAAATACAATATATTTACTAAATCAATAACATCCCCATTAAACAAGTAAAATTAGTTAAAGACCTTGGAATATTATTAGATGAAAAAATGGGCCTATCAGAACATATAGATGACATAGCAGGCAAAGCGTATAAGCAGTTAGGGTTTGTCAAGCGGTCGTGCAAGATATTTCAAAATATAAATGGCATAAAAATTTGTCAAATTTCTATGTTTCAAAAAATATCAAAGTTTCGATAGTTATGCAGGTTCTTGCTTATATAGACTCTGATTTTGTTTAAGCAGTAGTTTTAAATTCTAAGTATTATTTGTTGTTTTAAATGTTAAACTTCAGTTTACTTTCGTTTTGTTCTTTTGTTTTATTAATGTATCTTTATTTATTAATGCACTTGCATGTGTTCTGTTTTTATACATAAATTGTTTATCTACGTATCTGTTTTGGTTTTCTGTATTGCCTTAGTGTTTTGTATTATAATATGTATAATTTTAACCTGTTAGATTACTTTTAATTAAATAAATAGATATTTCCGTACGCTCAAATATGAACAAAATGGTCAATTATAATATACTGGTAAAACTAAATGAGCGAAACTTTAATTTTTTATTACAAGTATATTTATACTATATAAAAATATACATTTATATTATATAATATAAATTAGAGGATTATATTCAATATAAAAATATTTGGAAACATGCTAGTCCTGTTCCATAGGACAATCATATATCCTTGACAAAATCAAATTGGTTGCTGATCTAATTTTACACAGTTTTGTATTATAATATTACAAACTGTAATTATTTTATTTTTATCTCACACACTGTGTTATTATTTTTTTATTACTCTTTAATATATAATATTCTACGTTTTTGATATTTGTAAATATGTGAGGAACATGTACACTAACAATACAATAATATACCCGTGTAGTAGTTTTGTTCTTGGACTCTTATATAATTATTTAAGTAATGTAAACACATATTGATAATTTTCATTTAAAAGAGAAAGTGTAGCATTTCTTGCGGATTCTTCTCCACACGAAACTACCTTTTGGACGGGGCAACTAGAATCACTTTTATATTTTATTTAACGTTTCAAAGTGCCATCTTAGGTGGTCAACAATATAAAATATAATCATTACACAAGTGCAGTTTCAATATCACACTACGGACAAACATAATATAATCATTTTTAAGGTACAGTGTTGGCCTAGTGGCTTCAGCGTGCGACTCTCATAGCTCTGATTTTTTTTAGGTTCGATCTCCGGCTGTGCACCAATGGACTTTATTTCTATGTGCGCATTTATTATTTGCTTGAACGGTGAAGGAAAACATCGTGAGGAAACCGACATCTCTTAGACCCAAAAAGTCGACGTGTGTCAGGCACTGGAGGCTGTTCACCTACTTGCCTATTAGATTTAAAAATGATCATGAAACAGATTCAAAAATCTGAGGCCAAGACCTAAAGAGGTTGTAACGCCACTTTTTTTTAAAGGTACAATAATGATCAACTAATTAGAAACAACAAAAACAATATAAGTACAAGTAATTAGCATTGCTTTTTACGAAAAAGCTATGATCCACATCTAACCAATAGTTATAATTTATTTATTTATATAAATAACATATAAAATTAGTTTATTTACATTTCACTAAAGTATGTAGGTACCTTTTTATAAAGTAACTTTTTGTTAGGTTTGCTATCATGATAAAAAATACCGCCACAATTGGTTTTGGCAGTCCCCTCGTAATGGTAACCTGACACTGCCAAAAGAATTCCGAAAACACCGAAACAAGTAAATATCTGATAATATACATGAAGAGATGGATTGAGGAAAATTTATATTAGAGGATTTAACAATGATTATAATTTGTTGTAAAAAAACTGCTTAACTGGTGCCCAAGGTACTAGGTAGGCAAACGCAAAAGAGGAAGACAACTGAGAAGGTGGATTGACCACATTAAAGAAACGGCAAATGGTATATGGCAGATAGTGGCACAGTGCAGAGAGGAATGATGGGATTTGGAGGAGGCTTTTGCCAAAAAAGGGCATACAGATGCACCAGAATTGGATTAAAATGGAAATTTGTTTACATGTATATAAAATATATAATGTAAAATGTATCTGAATAAAGGCTATTATTATTATATTTTGTTGTAATTGAGTTTACCGAGCCAATGGTTTATAGTCCTTTTACATTTGTGGTATGTAAGATTATGCAAGCTAAGGATTTTAATTAAACTATTGTAGGGATAGGCTGTGCGATTCTTGAATTGATTACGTGCTTTAAAGATAGTCTTGCAAATTACGTAGCTAATTATATTATGTTGGACCTTTTTTGAGGTATCGCCAACGAGATTTGATTACAATTGCATATATTAAAATAAAATAAAATAAAATACGTTTATTTTGGAACATAAGATCTTCTAGGTATCACTTATTCCACGTCAATCAATTCGAACTTGTAGGCATTCCTACTCATCGGCAAATACAGAGGGTGTAGGCCGAGAGAAAAAGCCGGCGTAAAAAACTCTCGGTACTCTTTTAAAAAAGCAAATCATCAAACAATATTTAAAACAAATATATCAAATTAATTAGAGGCAGCCTGCCCAGCACTAGTCCCAGGCCCTTTTATCAACTAGATAATCAATAACTTTATAGTAAGCCTTTTTACACAGCTTTTCTTTAATACATTTCTTAAATTTATTAAAAGGCAGAGATAAAAGAGCCTCTGGGATTTTATTAAAGAAGAGTATCCCTTTCCCCAAAAAAGAATTACTAACTTTACATAGTCTAGTACGGGGAAATTGCAGCCTGCGTTTGTTCCGAGTATTGACATTGTGCGTATGTTCTAATCTAGTATATTTATCACTATTTTTGTATACAAACATAATATTTTCATAAATATATTGCGAGGGAAAGGTAAGTATATTAATTTCCTTGAATTTATCTCTGAGAGATTAATGTATATAGTTTACAGTGATACTTTCACGTCCTAAAGTCGGGTTGCGCCTCTTAATATTGTTACAAGTTTATAAAAGTCTAACTAAGTATCTAACTAGGCACTACGTAATCGTTTATCGCTGGGGAGCAGCGACAGCGGTGCGATGCCAGTGAAGTGATGGTCCGACCACGGTGGCAGTCGCACATCGAGTCGCGGGCTTGCTGCCGGCGGCCCGATGTGCGACGAATTCCCTATTGCCAGGCGGTCGCAGGCCACGATTCAGCAGGCACCCTGGCTAAGCCCTGGGACAAACTAGACTATAATGCGAAAAGACTTTTTTAATACAGTTGCTCAAAAAGTGGCATATTGCAGGGAGGTATAGCGTTCGGAAAGAGGGCGTGTGAGAGAGAGAGTGTGTAATAACTCGTGCTTTTTCTTTGCCTTTCTCGCACTCGTGCGTTCTCTTTGCCAACTGTCAAAACAATGCGTATTAAAAAGAAAAAATCAACCACGAAGGTTTTAATTTAAAAAATCATAGAATTTTTAATGATATATGATTTCTAAATATTATAATAATTGGATTAAATAAGTTCGGTTAGGTTTCTTTTCATTTCACATCAATAAAAAAAATATTAAAAAGCATTTTATGATATATGCAAATACGTATTTCTAAAAAGTTTACTAATAATTGGATTTTGTTTCATATCAATAAAAAAATTTTAAAAAGAAAAAACCAACCACGAAGTTTTTACTAAAAAATCACAGAAGTTTTTATGATTCATGCAAATATTTTAAAAAGAAGCTACTAATTTGTTTCAATATCAGATTTAATGATTGGATTCAATGAGTTAGATTTGGTTTCATTTCAATAAAAATAATCTACTGAAAACTTGGCTGTATGGGCGAAGTTCCCTATGCCTACCCAGAATGGGTAAAGAAAAGAAAAAAAAGCTTTGCTCATATTCTTAGACGGTTGGCGCCATTTTCCAAAAATGTTCTTGCGAGTTGAGTTATTTGTTGCACAAAATGAGTAATTTCGACGATATTTTATTTGAATTAATACCACCCGAACTCAGTATAATTGCACAAAATGCTTTGGAGAACATTTTACCGGAAACGTAAAAGTCTCTACATATCTACGTGCAACGAATTTATTGCGTGGAGAGAAGAGAAAAAAAAGCAAATAGTTTAATTAAATTGCCTAATTTTTTCGCAACTGTATTAAAAATAGTTGTTCAGTACACGTGTGGAACCGTCATTGCAACTTGTTCCGGTTCGTTCTTGTCGGAACTCGTTGCAATGACAGGCTTTTCGCACTTGTCATGAAATATACTATTTCCCCAACCTAATATTTGATGCTATTGGTCATTGTCATGCTGATTTAACGATTAATTGCTCAGCTATTCTTCTACCACTTATGATCTATATGTAGGTACATTAACATTGATTTGCCTACTTGACGCGTCACAACTTTCATTGTTGCCGATTTTGATCAAATTAAATTTTTAATAGCCGCTAAAATAATAGAAAAAGCCAAGAAAAAATGTTATTCTCCAATAAAAAACTCAATATGGTTGCTTTTTTTTAAATATTTCTAGTTAGGCATCCAAGCGGCCATTAACAGAAAATAGACAACTACGTATTGTGTTGAGCTCATTCTGTAATTAAAAGTAAAAATATTTTTTTATATTGCACGAGTTTTTAATTTAAGTGGCTATGATAATGCATAATTATTAATTATTGAATGAGTATAATTATTTACGAGCATTTGTACATTGAAGTTATACTTTCTTAAGAAGTGATTCTCATTATATGACCACCATATCTGAAGGTATTACTTTTTAAAGAGTTTAGTCCGGTAATTATTGATAATATGAAGGTTTACTTTCGGTAATTCAACATTTTATTTCGGTACACTTGTTATTTATTTAATTATCTTGAGTGTAAAAAAATAGTTATTTTGAGTAAGTGAAAAGTTAGCAGTTAATACGGCTGATTGACTTATATGACAAAGGAGATCGGAAAACGAATGAATTTTTATTTACAGCGTCAATATATATATTATATACATATTTGACGAATGTCAAATTGGTGTTAGATGCTCACTGTTCGGTGTAGCCTAATACCAGCTTTAATGGTTGAGTTGCTAATTAGTTATAAGTCGAGTATCAATTACAGTACCAACGTACAAATCTCGATATTATTATTCATAATAGTAGATATCGTTTGAAAATACGCAGCCCAAAATCTCATTTGAAATTGAAATCGGAATCGCAAGGGAAGTAATGTAGCTGGCTGGTAAAAACAAAAAAATATATATATAGGCATATCGGATAGAGAAGATTGAATTTTGTAGAAACTATTTACAAAAAACATGTATTTTGTGAAATCGTCCCTAACAAACATTGTTATTCTCATTAAAGTTGCATGGTTTGAGTACAAATATAGCACTCGCAAGTTTAAATGATAAAGCTTACTTTATAAAGGCACAAAGCCTGGGACAACCGGAAAGGGTATCTGATATCTCAATTGTCAAACGAAATATCATCCGGATTGGTTCAACGCAGCAACAACACGACAAAGCTACGGAGCGAGCGACTTAGATGTCTGAATTCCCATTGAAAAAGAAAAGGAGGTTAAATGCTCGTTACTCAACCTTAAAAAAACGATGCGTTTTAAAAATTAACACATTTCTTCAAGGTATAGAATTCATTGGTTTAATGAAGAGTAGAAGGTAGAATTTGGCCTTTTATGTTTAGGTGACTAGCAATTATTTAATAGCGCAGGTTTCATGGCCGCCTATCAAAGGCTTTGTAGCAATAATATTACTTGTACGCTTGTGTAAAAACAATTTTAATTATTGCAAAATGATTTTTACAATGTTACAATTTTGGTTTGAAGTTAAGAAACCTAGAGGTTTAATATTTTCAAAAAGCATGTTTGTTAGCTCTGCGTCGTATCACTCGTACATGTCCTCTACAGAGGCCCTTCTGTTAGTCTATGGAATGTAAATTTGGTGCCTTCAGCAATTATTATAGAATACATTACTTATTGTCTATGTTATATCTGGTATCTATGATTTGCTCTGTGTAATATAATTAAGCTTACTTCCTTTTTCGCCATTGTCTGGTTAACATTAAAATATAATTAACACAGTGATTAAATAAAATACTCGTTTCATTTAACAGGTTATGGGCCCAGACCACCTGATTTTATTTAAAAACAAAATAGTTAAAGTGAAAAGTACGAAATTGAGTTCAGTATAACCTCAAAACTCGCCACGCGTTTTTCAATTTTCTTCATCAGCAAAAAAAATGTCTTCAAATAATACGATGGCACTGATTGAAAAGCTGACTGGAAGAGAAAACTATCCTACGTGGAGATTTGCAGTGCAAACCTACCTCGAACATGAGGAATTATGGAGTTGTGTCACCGCGAAAGACAATGAAGCAATTGATCCCAAACTTAACACAAAAGCGAAGTCGAAAATTATCTTATTAGTACATCCCATCAACTATGTACATATACAAGAAGCCAAAACAGCTAAAGAAGTTTGGAATAATTTAGCCAAAGCTTTCGATGACAAAGGTTTGACACGCCGAGTTGGTCTGTTGAGAGATCTGATCAATTGAACACTTGAAAATTGTCTGAACATTGAAGATTATGTTAACAAGATCATGACCACTGCTCACAAGTTAAGAAACATTGGTTTTGAAGTCGATGATGAATGGCTTGGGACTTTATTACTTGCCGGTTTACCAGAAATGTATCAACCAATGATCATGGCACTTGAAAGCTCTGGTGTGACAATTACAGCTGATTCTGTGAAGACTAAGCTTCTGCAAGAAGTGAAAAGCTCTGAGTCTAGTGCATTGTATGTCAAAAGTAAGGGAAATCAGTTTGTCAAACAAGCTCAAGATAAAAACAAAACAAGTAAAGGTCCAAGGTGCTATGTGTGCAATCAATATGGGCATATAAGCAAATATTGCCGAAGTAAGAAAAAGGAACAGAAGTCTAAGGAGAACACAGATTCTGGGTATGTTGCTGTGCTATCTGCAACAATAAACAACGACAATAATTGGTATATTGATTCTGGAGCTTCAATGCATATGACAATGAATCGTAACTTGATTTACGATGAAATTACACCTCCAATTTCCACAATAAGAGTAGCTAATGACAAGAAGCTAGTTGTGAAGGCCTGTGGAAAGGTAAATATTAATGTTGTCAATACACAAGGTAAGTTGGAAACTATCAAGGTACAGAATGTTCTCTATATTCCTGAGTTGGCTACGAATCTTCTCTCTGTCAGTCAGATAATAAATAGTGGCTGTCAAGTACAATTTGACAAACAAGGTTGTAAAATTTTGAATAAAACAAACAAGCAAGTTGCAGCTGCTAAAATGATAAATAATATGTACAGGCTAAATACACATAGTATTCCAGCATACATATCTGCTTCAACAGAAAATGATGATTTCTACTTATGGCATCAGCGTATGGGTCATTTGAACTACATTGACCTGAAGAAGCTGGACACCTGTGCTGAAGGTGTGCAAATGTCCCTGAGCAGTAATGTGACCTGTATTTCCTGTATAGAAGGTAAACAAACAAGCTTGCCATTCAAAAGTGAAGGTTTCCGAGCAACAAAATTGCTAGAACTTGTTCACTCCGACGTATGCGGGCCCATGGAAGTGAAGTCACTTGGAAATGCAAGGTATTTTCTTACCTTTACTGATGATTATTCTAGAAAAGTGACTGTTTTCATTTTAAAATCAAAGTCTGAATGTCTTAATAAATTTAAAGAATACAAATGTCTTGTAGAGAACCAACTTGATACTAAAATTAAAGTATTAAGAACTGATAATGGAACTGAGTATATAAATAATGATTTTACTGAATTTTTGAAGTCATCCGGCATACAACATCAAACATCAATTCCATACACGCCTCAACAAAATGGCTTATCTGAACGTATGAACAGGACACTGCTTGAAAAAGCCAGATGTATGTTAATCAATGCTAACTACAGAAAAACTTGTGGGCTGAAGCAATAATGACAGCAGCATACATAGTGAACCGTTCACCTACACGAGCACTAAATTATAAAACACCTGAGGAGATGTGGAGTGGAAGGAAACCTGATGTAAGTCACATGAAAATATTTGGTTGTTATGCAATGGCTCAAATACCTAAAGAGAAAATTAAGAAATGGGACTCTAAATCACAGAAACTTATTTTTGTTGGTTATTGTGAAAATAGTAAAGGATATAGATTATTAGATTCCAAAACAAAAAATATCATAAAAAGTAGAAATGTAATTTTCCTAGAGAATAGTATAACAAGAAATGTGGTTCCTCTCTCATTGTCAGAATCAGAAAATAAAGAATCAGATCATGTAATTGAAAGTTTTTCAAACCGTGAAGATAACACCACAGATTTGTCGTCTCATACACCCGTGGATCACAGCGATGGTTCTGATGACCCTGAGTATGTACCGGAGATGTCAGTGAAGTATCCTCAGAGTTCTAATATTACACTTCGTCCTCGAAATAAAATTAAAAAGAACACAGAACCTAAGACATACCTATGCTCAAGTAATGTACCACTCTCTGTCACACCACAAACATATGCAGAAGCATTGTCATCAAAAGACTCTAACTTGTGGATGAAGTCGATTGAAGAAGAGCTGAAAGCACATAGTGATAATGGTACATGGCAGTTAGTAGAACAGCCACCTGAAGCTAGAGTTATAGGATGTAAATGGGTGTTTCGTATAAAGGATGAAACTGAAGGACTAAGGTACAAAGCAAGGCTATGCGCTAAAGGATTCACACAGAAAAGCGGTATTGACTATACTGAGACATTTGCACCAACTGTCAGGTATGACTCAATTCGCTTACTTTTATCTGTTGCTGCAGAACAGAAAATGTCAATGATACAATTTGATATTAAAACTGCATTTTTATATGGTGAGTTGAAAGAACAGATTTACATGACGCCGCCAGAGGGCCTTACTGTTCAAAAAGATATTGTATGCAAGCTCAAGAAATCTTTGTATGGCTTAAAACAATCACCTAGGTGTTCGAATGCTAAATTTGATAATGTTTTAAAGAAATATGGTTTTAAGAACAGTCATGCTGACAGATGTGTTTATGTGGGCTGCATCAATGGTATTAAAATATATTTATTACTGTATGTGGACCATGGATTATTACTGTCTACAGATGCCTCTGCTCTTACTCAAGTAATAAATGACTTAAAGAAAGAATTTGATGTAAAGATTTGTAAATCATTACATTTTATAGGAATGCATATAGAAAGATGTGATGATTATATATTTGTGCATCAAAGTACATACATTGAAGAGATGCTGAAAAGATTTAACATGTGTGATACCAATACTAATAGCATTCCTGCTGATCCGCATGTTACTTTGGTAAAAAGCACTGAGTCTGATAGCAACAACAAACACATTCCTTACAGAGAAGCTGTGGGTTCTCTCATATTTGCTGCAATAGTGAGCAGACCTGACATCATGTATGCAGTGTCGACAGTTGCTCGCTTCCTCAATAATTATGATCAGATGCATTGGAATGCGGTAAAGCGTATTTTTAAGTATTTAAAAGAAACAAAACATTTTGGACTCTGTTTCAGATCAACTCAAAGTAACATACTTGAATGTTACTCTGATGCCGACTATGCCAATGATCCTGACACCAGAAGGTCTATCACTGGTTACATCTTCATGAAAAATGGAGCAGCAGTGACGTGGAGCACTCAACGACAATCAACCGTCGCTCTGTCTACCACTGAGGCAGAGTTTATGGCATCCTGCTGTGCTACAAAAGAAGCTCTCTGGGTTCGGCAGTTAATGCTTGATATTAACGAATATAAACAGAGTTGTATTAATCTTCATATAGATAATCAAAGTGCTATTTGTTTGATCAAGAATAATGATTTTCATAAACGATGTAAACATATTGATATTAAGTATAACTTTGTAAAAGAAAAATACGCACAAAAATTGATAGATTTGAAATATGTTAGTACTAATAGTCAGTTAGCTGATATATTTACAAAAGCTCTATGTAAAGTAAAATTTCAATATTTCAGAGAGAAACTTGGTGTGATTGAGAAACCAAAAATGTAAAGCTATCATATTACTGTGTTGCTCAAGTATGTTTATATAAAGTTTTATAACTAAGCTATTTAATGTTTGGTTTTCATTTGTAAGCTTTAATAGAAGGCTCAAATTTAGTAGGAGTGTTAGTCTATGGAATGTAAATTTGGTGCCTTCAGCAATTATTATAGAATACATTACTTATTGTCTATGTTATATCTGGTATCTATGATTTGCTCTGTGTAATATAATTAAGCTTACTTCCTTTTTCGCCATTGTCTGGTTAACATTAAAATATAAATAACACAGTGATTAAATAAAATACTCGTTTCATTTAACACCTTCACATCTCAAACTTCGACCGCATAGCGTCAGACCTCTTCAGAATACCGAACTGAGTTGACAGACTCTTTGACATAATGCTTAGAACTAGTTTAATTAAAATAGGCAAATAGTAAATTTGCAATCTCGCAGCAATAGATTGCGTGCGATTGATTAGCCATGTAATAAAAAAAGATGGCGTAAAGTTATGTTATTGGTCTATAAATATCGCTACATTATACATATATATTTTATACAGCCAGCCCTTTCAGTAAGACCGTGTGTGTCTGTGATGGATATGAAATATAATATTTTTCGAGACAGTACCTCTAAGGGTACCTTCCGCTCCTGGCGCTCTGGCAATTGTGGCCGGAGATTGAAATCATTCCTATAAACTACAAATCTATTGACAAATAAGATTTCATATCAGCCTTATACATTTGACTAGATTCCGTACCTTCATATACATTCAGTCAATTTACATGATAAAATAAATAAATAAATCAGTGGCGCTACAACCTCTCCTCCTCCTCCTCTTACTGTCTCTCGGTTTCCTCACGATATTTTCCTTCACCGTTCGAGCAAATGTTAAATGTGCACATAGAAAGGAGGTCCATTGGTGCACAGCCGGGGATCGAACCTACGACCTCAGGTATGAGAGTCGCACGCTGAAGCCACTAAGCCAACACTGCTCCAATTTACATGATATTGCAGTATAAATCACTATCTATAGTGAAACTATACTAAAATCTGTTCAATGGTGTTAGATTATATCGCGTTTAAAGAAAACACTTTTTTAACGGATTGAAGTTATTATTGTAATTATTGAAATTGCAGGAGGACACCGTGAGCAATTTTTGCTGAAACCCTACATCTTTTAGTCGATACCAACTCCGGGGAAATAAATACAGATAATACAGCATTTTCTACAGCTGTGATACTTTTTTGACATTCAACACCTTTTGTCTTCAGACACCGTGACCACGCACGCTATAAAGCACGCGAAACTTCGGATAAATTTAAAATTATGTTTAAATAATTATAAGTTTTAAATATCTAAAAGTTATTTTAATAAAAGACAATACTTATATCGCGTTTATAACCAGACGCTACTAAGGGACATCTTTGGTAATTTGTAAGGATAATTAGAATTATATTTAACAATTCAAACAAGAAACCTACGCGCCAATTATTTATTTATTTATTATAAGAGGATGAATACTTTTATGCCTTCGTCTATAAAAGTGTTCTACCGTCGAAGTTAATTAATTTACTACACAAATATTTCTTGAAAATTTTGTCGGCACGAGGGGTCATTAAGATGGAAGAAATTGTCATCTTCCTCCGACCTAAAGATAGCCTCCGATAGTCGAGTATCCTCGACCAGCCTAATCACTGACTCTGGCTTCAGTAGCTAAGGTTCAGTGACATCCGTAGCGATCGGAGTAACTTTGTAAGGGCGTTTTAAGGTCTACCGTTATCGAATTGATACTGGCGGTAGATTCAGTAGGTGTCACTACAGCTTTTTTCTTAGCGCACTTCTTAGTGCAGGAAGTTAGAGACTCGCTACTGTGCATACCCAGATCACAAAGCGCCACCACCAATCGCCTTATGCAGGATGCGCTAGCAGAGCCATATCCGCATTTTTTACACGCCCTTCACAGACTAATAATACAAGTTTGGAAGACCGCGCAATTAAAGTTTCTTTTGGTAGATAGTTGAATTTTAAAAGGTGAATACGCTTTCAATAAAACTCTGGTACAACGAAAATTATGACGAGATTTCCAGGAAATTTGTCCTTTGTGCAGTTTTCGCTTCGTGAAAATTCACGTATAAACCAAATCAATTTTGCTTTGTACGATTTTAATAAGTTCGACGAACGCGACGCCTATATTAATTTACCAGACGCCATCCCGAAACAATTACACTGCATGTCACGCACACTGTCCGTTGAATTACTTGATTTTAACGTTATTAAAATTTAATTAAAACAGGTCAAACGGAAGTGGAAAATTAAATAAAACAAATGTGGAATTCACACGTGGTAGAAGTGAAACCTTCAAAAACAAAGTTTTATTAATATGTATTAAGAGTTTTTCACTATCTATATGTAGAATTAAACTTTAGTTTAAAAATATATTTTACTGTTAAATTTTAATTGCATCCGGTTTGAAATCAATAGTAAAAATAAATGAATTTTAAGTAATATTGTAATAAAACAATTTCGTATCAGACATATTATATTTATCAGAGATATTGGTCTGGTACTGCCAACAAACAATTAAATAATGGCGTAATAACAAAAGAACCAGTCATAACATGTAGTGGCCAACGAATATTTGTGTCGAAACGTTTGATGCTACTATATCGATGTCTCAAATGAATTTCCGATCCTTTTGACGTTGACATGTTACAGTGAGCTGGGATTTTAGGATTTGTCAATTTGCCTTCAGGCACAGAATCGAGTAATAGCATGGGGATATAGAAATCGTATGAGAGCGTACCACTAATTAAATTCAATCAGGGCGATAGCCAAAATGAAATAGTAAATGTTCATTACAAACCTATTTTATGTAATTTATCTTAAAAAATTGATGAATGAAACAATAAAAATGGAATAGTGTGTAGCCTACATCACTAAATTTAAATAATATGACTTATCTAAAGTAATAAAATATGATCTAGTTTTATAAAAACATGTATATTTTACGTTTTCTTGGTTTTAAATAAAATAATAATAATTGAATTTTTGCATTGTCCGTGTACAATTATCATACTCTGGCATACCTTATATATTTCTTGTATCATACGGCCTAGAGATACAACATCATAACTATATGTTTGCTTTTAGCCAACAATGAAAGTGGTCTCCGTCACCGTCACCGTAAAGCTAGTATCGGATCGGTACAAAGCTGTCTCCTAAAATTATAAATTAAATATACACTAAAAGGTCTTCTCTTGGTTGTTGGTCGAATAATAATCATCTCATAATATTAAAAAACATACCGTTCGCCTACACACTATCCACCTACAGTACTCGCTATGGTACATGTATGTTCTTTGAAAATGTGATAGAAATTTTCATATCTTTTCACTTACTTATTTTCCTTTTCAGAACTGCCTACGCTTTATATATTGACTTAATTACCACGTATTTTCTTGTCTTATTATTAAATATATTAGCAACAGGGTTTGGTTAGTGGCTCGAAGCGACCCCAAACTGCGCGTTCCGCACGATTGGCAGTGAAGAATTTTCCCATGGAAAGAGTGCGTGTATATAGATACACTACAGTCTTTTAAACGTTATCAATAGTGATAACGTTTAAAAGACTGTAGTGTTTCCATTATAAGTTCAGTTAAAAATTTACTTAGTACAGCTGTATTATATTACCTATATACGTGTAGATTATTTCATAAAATCCTCATTATTTATTTTAACCCGGCTAAATCTAAAGACTTATTACTTTTTTTTTGCAAAATCTGCAATCTGCTATTTAAACCAATACGTTCTGAATCGACAGCAGCCTCTAGATTTCTTAACGTTGGCTGATAGACTTGTGTAAGATTATTACGTCACTAATTCAGTTCACACACATACACATACCACATGTGGTTTCCTTATAATATATAGATTCCTTATGTATATACTATTGAAAAAAAAATGCATATATTTCTTATTTTGTTAACGTACCTATTGTAACCAAAATTGTCTATTCTTTATTACTTATTATCATTTGTCGATCCGAAGTGGTGGAGTAACAACTTTAACAGGCATCAGTCTCACATAAACAATTACTCCAAAGAAGAATGACAATTATTTAGATATACATTATTGTAACATATCATAAATTAAGTTTTGTAAGGTTTTGTGAGAAAATAAAAAAATATTATTATTATTACTTTAATTTCATTATAAAAAGTTCAGTTTATTAATAATGTTAAGTACATTTTCCTGTCCGCAATGTGAATCAAAAGAAAGTTTACTTAATAAATAGTGTATCCGGTAAGAATAGAAATGGTTCTGAAATTCCCACAGTCTTGAAGAATGAGGAATCTGGTAAAGCGTCTGACAAACGAACCGATTATATATTAAAAGTAAAAGGGACATTAATAAAATCGAACTCTCTACTTTTGAAGAGTTTTTTACAAATGTACCACTCAGTACGACCAAGTCCCTGGATTCTTCACGTGCTGTTGCGATGTCATTACTAGAAAAATGTGTACCTAAATGTAAAATTCACGAGTATGTAAGTGCGTGCTCCTATTTCACCATGCCTCCTGCTGATAGAGGACAAATCTTTGTTTTTAATTTATTTTATTTTTCTTTATTACTCTATATGTCATATGGAACATGGTGTAGTGGTTGCAGCTCCTTACGAACATTGTGTAAAAAAAATTGGCGATTAAAAAGAGTGGCGGAGAGTTTATTGCCAGTTCTTCTCTTCGTTCTACGCCCTTGATTTGAGACTTGGCAGTAAATGTAAAAATAGATTCATTTAATATTTCTTTTTTTTGACATTTATAAGTGTAAACATAACGTTAAAACCTTTAAGCTTATTATATATGGCCATACTAAGTACCTATTATGTAGAAACCATGTAATTATGAACTGTAAGTATGTAAGTCTGAAATATATTATGAACTGGCTTTCGTAATACATTAACACCCGTAAAATATTAGGATTATCAGTTTTAATATTATAGTTATAATATATTATGTATAAATTAATGATTATAAGCGCAAACAAAATTTTAGCAATATTCCTACAGTCTTTTATTTTTAGCAAACTCATAAATTGTGTTATATATTAAATGATTAAAGCCAGTTGCTACCCCCTTTAAAATAAAGTATTCCATTTAACATATATCTGAACAACCGCCACTGAATTCCTGCAAAGAACTTAAAACGGTTGTGCGTCACATTAATTGTTCGTTTTTTTTTTTTTAATTAAAAGAATTGCCATTTGTGTTTCGTTAATTACATTTCTTTGACGTCATACATCACAATAAATAATTATTTCCAATACAATTGGGAAATTGAAATTAATGTTAAGTAAATGGAAATTTCAAATAATTAAGAAATACCTTGAAATTAAAAATCTCATTAGTCGATCTTATACATTTTAAAATGATATTATAAATAAGTTTTTTATTCTAGTTTTCTATTTCCTTCTTAATCCCGTCCACATTCGAGTATACCCTCGTGATAACCTCAGGAACGCCCACAGCGCACGGAGCACCCCATGAGACAATATCCACCTGCTTTGTGTCTTTCACTAGAGGTCCACCCGAGTCTCCCTGCAAAATTAACAGCAAAATTGCAGTTTACAGAGGTATACCGTATGATCCTGTGACCATTTTCAAAGGAGCAAGAGGCATTAGACAATGGAGCATTTATTAATATTTTTTCGTTCCGTGATGTGGTGTGTTAGACACATGTTTTATGACGCAGACGCATTTCCTGACTCGAACCCAAGAAATTAAGTCTAGATCTTATTATTTAGCCTTCTATTTTAAGCTTGTTTAAAAATACTTAGGAATCCTTGAGCAGTTAAGAAAACAAACGTGGCCATACTAAGGTAAAAAATTGTCTTACGACACTTTGTTACCAAGTTTTGGTCAACCATCCTGGTTTTTTTGGACATGTAGCACGCAGAGATGCAGAAAGTTTAGAAAAACTCATGGTGACTGGTAGAAGAGGGCACCAGACCTCGAGGCCCAGGGTCAGAGGGTCTTGCTGAGGCATATGCGTGTCGAAGATACTTTGAGAATCTCTTACCCCATATAATTTCCTTCTCTAAATCTATTGGGAGAGGCGGACGCAACCGCCTCATGGCCTATCTGTTTATTGAGGCGGATACAAACAAAACAAACAAACAAAAAAAAACAACGATAGGATACGGCTCTGTTGTTATCGCATCCCGCCTAGTTGGGGGCGCCTTGGGGTTTTACAGCTTAATAATTATTTTCACACATTTAAATAAAACTTCTTTAAAACTACAGCTTTTATGATATACATAATATATTTACATAACAAAACTACCAAATTCTTGCAAGAATAATAAATATCTCGTATGCATTTTAAATAGCCCAAATTTAAACTACAATTGTTTTTTTAAAAAATACCCTCATGCACCTAAAGTTTTACTTCAAAACTTTGGGGAAGGTGACTCTAGAGGAAGTATCCCGGCGAGTAGCGTTGCTGCGTGTAACGATGTCGTCCTATAAGTTTTTGCAACTTTTAGGGCAAAGCCCCTTGGCACATGATTTAGTTTTTTCCCAACACATATTTTATTTCAAATTCAAATTCAAATTCAAAATTTATTTATTCATGTAGGTAACAATGTACACTTATGAACGTCAAAAAAAGAAATATTATATGAATTTAATTTTACATTTACTGCCAGTTCTCAAATCAAGGGCGTAGAACGGAAGAGAAGAACTGGCAATAAACTCTCCGCCACTCTTTTTAATCGCCAAGTTCTTTTTTTTACACAATGCTTGTAAGGAGCTGCAACCACTACACCATGTTCCATATGACATATTGAGTAATAAAGAATAAAAAATAAAAAATTAAAAAAATTAAAAACAAAGATTTGACCTCTATCAGCAGGAGGCATGGTGAAATAGGAGCACGCACTTACGTACTCGTGAGAACAACACGCAAAGACGTAGTATAAACAACTAATATCACCGCAAACACGAATTCAAGTACGACCAGTCACCACAAGTAGCACCCGTTCACGAGTATGACGCATGGCCAGCCATTGGCCCCCTCGCCATATTTTAGGGAGAGAGACAACCCGACGCATGGACGCCGCCACAAGCAATGACATTTGAGTGAGCATGACGATCCTTGAAATGTGCACTTGGCTACACAAGAAAATAGTAATAATACTAATTATACTGAAATAATTTGATACCACATGAATCACGGTTTGTTCCCACTTTACATTTAAAAAAAGTCGTAGATGTCGACGATCGCCCCATAGTCTGAAAATGCAGCCGAGAGATTCTGTCGCGTTACCTATTTATACTGAAGCAATTTATATCCAAGCACTATGATCGTTTAAGTATTCATTTATATTATAATAGGCCTTAGCAAGCAGTTTTACTTTAGTGTACGATTTAAATTTATTGATTGACAATATTTGTATCTCACTAGGGATTTTGTTGAAAAAACGTATGCAATTGCCTTGGAAAGAATTACTCGTTTTATGCAGCCTTGTGGTAGGTGCACTAATTTTGTCTTTATTACGAGTACTATAATTATGGAAGCTACTATTCTTTTTAAAGATATCTATATTTTTCCGCACATACAAAATATTCTCATAAATGTATTGACTTGCCAAAGTTAAAATATTTAATTCCTTAAACTTATTTCGGACTGACTCCCGTGGGGACAACCCACAGATCGCTCTTATAGCCCGTTTTTGTACTACAAATATCGAACTAATGTCGGCGGCATTACCCCACAAAATAACACCATATGACATGATACTATGAAAATAGCTGAAATAAACGAGCTTTGCTGTGTTCTCATCCGTAAGATCGCGTATCTTTTTCACTGCGAACGCTGCAGAACTTAGCCTATTCGAAAGACCTTCTATGTGTTGGCCCCACTGGAGTTTACTATCTAAGGTAATTCCCAAGAACACCGCACTATCAACAAAGTCTATTTCCTCGTCTTTAATTATTATTTGAGAAGGACTACTTTTTACATTTGTAGTTTCAAATTTAATACATTTTGTCTTCTTCTCGTTTAACTTAAGATTATTTGTACTAAACCAGTGAACCACACTGGAGATGGCACTATTTACATTCTCAAGTGATGGATTTCGTCGTTTCACTTTAAATAAAAGCGAAGTGTCATCAGCAAACAGTACTATCTCGTGTAGCTCCTTTACAAGAAATGGTAGGTCATTTATATAGACGAGGAATAAGAAGGGACCAAGTATGGAGCCCTGCGGTACGCCCATCGTAACAGACGATCCCTGTGATATAGCTCCATTTACATTTACCTTCTGAATTCTATCGCTCAGGTATGATTCCATAAGATTTAGCGCTTTTTTGCCAATGCCATAGTGTTGAAGTTTTTTGATAAGGATTTCGTGATGGACACAGTCAAAAGCCTTTGATAAATCGCAAAAAACTCCAATGGCATCATGAGAATTTTCCCAAGCATTTAAAATCTCGGAAATTAATTTAAGGCCAGCATCGGCTGTAGAGCGACCTCTTGTAAAACCATACTGCTGGCTATGCATAAGTTTATTATTATCAAAATGTATCAGTAATTGATCTAGAATAATTTTTTCAAAAATTTTACTCAATGCAGGCAGCACAGATATGGGTCTAAAATTTGTGGGGTCAGAAGTGCTGCCCGTTTTGAATAACGGTGTGATTTTACTGAACTTCATCTGGTCTGGAAAGACTCCACAATCTATACATTCATTAAATATTATAGCCAACTCTGAACTGATAGCATCGATTACTGATTGTACAATGAAAACAGATACACCCCAAAGATCTTTAGTTTTTTTAATTTTTAGCTGTTTAAATGTTTTTATAATATCATTGCAGCTAATGCGGCTAAATATAAACTCACGATTGCATACAGGAACATTCTGTTGCAATAATAAAAGGGCGGCTGATGGCGAAGAATTCAGAACGCTGGTTGTATCTAGTGGAATATTAGTAAAAAACTCTTCAAATGCAGAGGCTACTTCGAGGTCGGAACTAATTACTTTACCGTTTATGTTCATTTTATATTCAGAATCCTTTCTGGAGGTTCTTCCAGTCTCCTCGTTTATAATTTTCCAAGTAGCCTTTATCTTATCAGAGCTGTTGTTTATTTTATTACTTAAGTGTTTTGCCTTAGCGATTTTGCACTCTTGCCTAAATTTTTTTGAAAATGTCCTAACATGAGTTTTAAATTCTTCACTGTCATTATACTGTTTTTCATCATACAATTCATACAATTTTAGCCTTTTTTTGTGTAGTTCCGGAGGTGCCCAGTCACAAAAGGTAGGTTTCTCCGAGACCAAAAAAGTCTTTGGAGTGAACACATTTTTGAATTCATCAATAAATGATTCAAAGAATGTGTTATATAAGTTATTAGGGCATTGGTTACTACGCAAAAATGGCGTATTAAATATAATTTTTTTTCTAAATCTGTCTAACCGATCATATGTTACAGGTATTGTGCATATTGTCTTTTTTGGATCTTTACATTTAAGTATATTTTGAAATTCAAACAATTGACCAGAGTGGTCAGATGTAAGTTTGTTGATAATACAGGTGTTGAGAGGAACTATATTACTATAGATATTGTCAATACATGTTGCCGTGGTGGCTGTTACCCTAGTAGGTACAATAAAATTATTAATTAAATTATATGATTTAAACAGATTAAGCATACGTTTACTTGAATTACAGTTGTCAAGCAAATTTACATTAAAGTCTCCACTAACGACCAACTTTTTCTTGGATTTTTGCAATTTGTACAGAACTTGCTCTAATATTTTTTCTAAACTATCATATTGAGCTGAAGGAGGGCTATACAAACTAACAATGATAAATTGCTCCAGCTCCACACAGGATACTTCAATAAGGCGTTCCACAGAGAGGCTCACTATGTCCTTCCTTTCTTTAAATTTTAATTTTTTATGAAGCAATATTAATGAGCCACCGCGTATTGCATTTCCTCTGCAGAACGAACTACCAATCTGATGATTACAAAAATTGAACATAAGTTCACATGTCTTTAACCAGTGTTCTGAAATACACAATATGTCAATATTTTCACTGCTCAAAAACAACTCAATTTCTAGTAATTTACTTTTCATGCCTTGTATATTTTGGTGAACCAGATTGATAGTTTTATTATTATTATTCTTAAATTTACTTATCTTACTGACTAATTCTTTGCCAGAGAGACTCTCTGTTGTCTTAGTAACTAATTTAAATTATAAATACTATGTCTTGGAATATCTTCCAAGGTCTTACTAACTAAAACCTGCTCAATAGAAGCTGGTTGTCGAGCCAAATTCTTGGCTGTTATAAACAATAAATATGATAGCGAATCAGCTATCTGTCTTTTCAAATACATAGGTAGATTATATCTATCCTTCGTCAAAAAGTAATTATTACAACTTATGTACCTATTGGTATCAATTAGTGTAAAGTTTTTATTATACATAGCAAATGTATGCATTGTCTGATTTAAAATATGTCTTACATTATTTTCTTGTTGAGTGAAGTTGATTGTCGCGGGATACCCCATCCACGTATCCGGTTCAATGTTGAGTTTCTGCTGGATCTCACTACCGGTTTCTCCTTCCGCTATCAAAAGATGTCATCCACAAAAGCCTTGACGTACTCACCACCATTTTGCCCCCCTATTTATACCCTGAATGCAGCCTTTGTTAGTTACTTTTTCAACTGTGTGTCCAGCGTAGGCTAACTTTATTTCTCTTTCATGGTAGTTACTATCCATTACTTTCTTTACTTTTATTGGACATTGTTCTTCTGCCAGTCGGATAAAACACCAAGTGGTGTAAGGTGTTCGCAATTAATCGAAATAATTAATGATAAAAATATGACATGTGCTTAAGTTTATCAACATAGTTCTTTTAAGTTACCACACTGAAGAGTCCGCATACAAATATCGAATAAGGAATTAATTACAATATTTTTTCTTCACTATTTTCGTGGATGACGTTCGTGGGTGTAAAATAAATGATATTTACGTTTTGAAGTAATCTTTTATTCGAATTATTTATTTATTTATTTTTAAAAATTCGTTGCAAGTATATGTTATAATATATAGTACAATTATCTTCATTAATCGAATGAACGAGCGATCTCTTCCTCTGTGAGAAAAAAAAATTGAAGAAGTGCAAAATTACATCTCTTATAGTTATTTAGTAATAAATTAATGTATGTAGATTTTATGACATTTTCAGTAAGAAATTTGACCTTGAATATCATTTTAACAAACGTGTCTATAACCATTGAGACAGTTATATATGTACATATATGTATTTGAAATAATATGGCAATTGATCTAGAAATTATGTTAAATAACTATTGTAATTTAAATATCCATTTTTGATTAGTTGTTTATACTGTCTCTGACTAGTATGAACTCAAAAATGTTACTTTATTTTTCGTTGCTGGCCTCGATTGGACTAACTGGGGGTGAGTAAAATACTTTATTTCTATGGAGAAATATTAATTTTTAGGTTATGTCAGATCTATTTGGCATTTTTTGATCGAAATTGTGAGGATAAGCTACATTCAACGTGTCGCTTAGTATGAATAAGTCAAACAAAAATTTTTCGAAAATGGAATTAAGTATATTTAATTGCATTTTAAAAGTTTAAATAAATAACAATCATAACAGAGCCTTTTTTCCTTGAAACATTTATCTATCTTAATAAAAGATACACATACTTAAAATTGTATACAAAATTAATTTTTTTTCAATATGCATAGAGTATAGGCCACCTCCAATTGGATCCATCTCTATCTATCTTGAGCATTGTTCTCCTGCAACTTCTTCAACTTCTCATCGGACCACCATGCGACCTCTTTTTCCCGGGCCCTTTCCAACTTTTTTACCAATCAATAACAACAACTTTGTTGGGCAATCTACCATTGTTCCTGCGGGCGGTCAATAACTTTTGTTTTCTTATATATTTCTATACTTCTTAACTTCTTTAGTTTTCAATGTAGAGAGACCCATTACATACTCTTATTAATTAATATTTCTCATTACATAAATTAAGGAAAAAGTAAGAACATTAATTTCTTTGATAACGTTTCATGTGTTTTCATGTAATTAATTTTAGTGGTTTTTATCATTTTGTATTAATTGCCTTTTTCATTTAATCACTTTTGCTATTAACATCAGAATTAAATGTACATTTTATTGCGATGTTTCTTTTTGAGATATACGTTTTCACTATACTATTTTATTCCTCCTCTGGTAAGTGTATTATAATTTTCGGTGAATTTGTCAACGCACGATTGCAACTTAAAACAACTCCAATTTTTCTGAGTATCTTTATCACTCTGTAATGGTGTACCATGCAAAAATGTGAGGGCCCTTGCTCTTTAACCACATAAAAATAAATTAAAACATGACGATTTGTGAAATGAATTAAAGAGGTAAATCATTTCACAAATCGTCACATGTCGTCGTCGTACCATTTTTGGTTAATCTAAACTAACTACAAACGTGTTATGAGGCAGTGACAAAAACTTGTTTTTAAACTAATAAAAACTTTATTTAAAATTATGCTTACAAAACAAGTGTTCAAATAGGTATATGGAATGGAAGTGTCTTTCAAAGGATCGGGGCTTGATACTTAAAGGTTTTGGTCTTGTCGTTTAGGAGTAGGGATACATTAAGTGGAACAACTAATTAATCTTAATTTATCGTAAACAGATGGTTAAAAGAAATTGTAACTTGATACTTAAAAGGTTTGAGTATTGTCGTTTAAAAATAGGGACACATTACACGGAACAACTAATAAATCTTAACTTATCGTTAACAGATGTTTAAAAAGGTTTGGGTTTTGTCTTTTAAGAATAAGGATAAATTACGTCGAACAAACTAATTAATCTTAAATTATATCGTAAACAGATGGTTAAAGAAATAGTAAATAGAAATATTAATAATATAGTGGGGACCACATAACAAACGCCACTTAGAATTAAAAAAAACCTAACGCAACGTAACACTGGGTCTCACTGGACAACGAACTGAGACAATATCATTTACATCGTGCATGTAATATTATCATTTTTCAAGAGGCCCAAAGCCTTCTCAATATTACTTGGGGTACTGTATCCATATCGTAAGGATACTTACGATTTTTTATGCATATTCAGTAAGTCAGAGAATGAAAAATGAAAATGAAAAATGAAAAATAATTTATTTCTTCAAAAACGGTACAAAAAAAAAAAAAAAAAAAAAAAAAAAAAAAAAAAAAAAAAAAAAACATTCCATGGTTGCGACCCTCAATTAAGTGTAAAAACACCTGTGTTAGAAGGCCACGCTCTTCCATAGCAAAAAGATTTTCGTACCATAGGTATATTTATAAGCAAACTTGTAAACAAGAATGTAGTTGTGATTTCTGTGATTCATGAAATGAAAGAAATGTGTGGTGAGTGTGAGTGTGTGTGTATTTGTGTGTGTGTGTGTGTGTGTGTGTGTGTAGGTAACAGTGCGGTGCGTGCAGCTTTATCTAGGGTACATCAAAAGATCCTCAATTTCAGCATAGTCTAATGACTTTAACCATTCAGTCACCCTATGTTTAACATCATGTTTATTTAACATGTAGATACTAAGCCTTCCATTTACCACTTTATACAGATGCTCTGCTTGTATTTTATATTGACGACCAGCAAAACTGCTCGAAAAACTGGTCAACATGACAACTGCATCTTTTCTTCTTTTCAAAAGATGGGCGGGATCAGGAATAATGGAACTATGTTTTCTGAGTGTTGCATGAAGAACATATAGTTTTCTAATCGACAACAGGTCACAATCTTTATACAATTTCTCAGTGGAGTACAGTCTAGGTTTAAAGTAGGCAACTTTTAGAAGAGCCCTCTGTGATCTTTCTACATCCAAAAACTTGGTTCTTGCGGCACTGCCCCATACCGTAATACAATAAATTATGATTGATTGCGCAAGAGCCAAGTAAATTGAATTTAGCAGAAGCTTGGATGCCACGTGCCGTAGGTTTTTAAAGATCCAGATAAGTTTCCTTACTCTATTACCTATTGCCTCAAGATGTACATACCACGTTAAGTGCTGATCTAAGTGTATACCAAGATATTTTATAGAGAAAACTTTTTCAATTGTGGGACAAGAGCAATCTTCCAGGGATTGACAGCTATATTTATGTATGTATATTTTTAGATCTGGAGGAGGTTGAGTGGATTTATTTATAGTATGGCATAAATACTTCGTCTTTTGCGTGTTTAGGGTCAGTAGATTGTGGCTTAACCAAAGATCAACTTGAGAGAGTCCTGCTTGAGTGTCGCTAACTATAGATTTCCAAGTCTTACCCGTAAAAACTATAGCGGTATCATCCGCATATGAGAAAAAGTTTGCATTTTTAAGTTGAGACATTAGTAAATCGTTAATATAGATGAGAAACAGTGTAGGCCCAAGTACGCTTCCTTGGGGCACTCCAAAAGATATGTTACAATACTGACTCACCTTATTATCTACTTTGACACACTGTTGCCTATCAGATAAATAATCTTTAAAAAGAGCTAGAGGTATACCTCTTATACCTATGTATTCCAGTTTTTTTACAAGAATCGGGACAGACACGGTGTCAAACGCCTTTTTTAAATCTAGGAAAGCTGTGAGACATTTGTTTCCTTTGTCAAGTTGTTCAACAATTAATGTACTTAGAGCTAGAACAGCGTCTTCCGTTGATTTGTTTTGTCTAAATCCAAACTGATGGTCAGATATGATGTTGAATTTATTAAGATAGTTGATCAGCCTTTTATTGATAATTTTTTCTAATATTTTAGCAAAAACTGTAAGTACTGATATTGGTCTAAAGTTGCCAACATCGTCTCTGTCCCCTCCCTTGTAAACTGGTGTCACAATAGCCTTTTTCAAGGCAATGGGAAATACACCTTGATTAATGCAGAGATTTATAAAATGAGTCAGCACAGGAACTAATTCATTTTTAGCAAGTTTTATAAAGCTAGTGGGAATAGCATCATAACCTGAAGCACTTGTACTCTTTAAATTCATTATCGTTAACTCTGTTTCTTCAAAATCCGTATCTAATAGAGCAAAAGAGTCCAGTAGTCTATTTTTTAAATTTAAATAATCAGCACTTAATGTGTTAGGCATAGGTGGTGTTGTTATTTGGTTGGCTAAGTCACTTCCAATGTTAGAAAAATATTCATTGACAAAATTTAAAGACTGTGAAGTTGATTGTTTTAAGCTAAGTAATTGTGTGTTATCGGCTTTGGGTAGTTTAGAGTAAGTAATACTATTTATAGTCTTCCAAAGACTTTTTGAGTTTTTAGCAGAAATTTCCAAAAGTCGTCTTTCATATGATCTTTTGATTTTTTTAATAAGATTATTGCAGTAATTACGATAGCGTCTGTAAGTAATTTTTAAGACATCATTATCAGGATCATTTCTTAACTGTTTTTGTTGTTTATTTCTATTTCGTATGCAGCGTAGTAAACCTGGAGTTATCCACGGTTTTATGGTTCTTTTGCTATTTGGAATAGTTATAGTTTTAGTGTTTGCTTGTAAAGACTCAGATACAGCATTTGTGAGAAGGTCAATGAGTAAATGTGGGTCATTACAGAAACATTAGCTCAGATAAGTTTTTCTCGGCTAAACTAAGTAGAGCTTTATTGTAGTCAGTTTTTGTAGCATATTTGGACACATTAGAACTAGTCTTAAGATTTGACAGGAGCATAACAATCATGGCGTGGTCGGTAATAGTGGTGTTTACGACAGCAATTCGTGCAACAGTTGTACTCCTATCTAACTTTATCATAAAGTGGTCTAAACAGTTATGTAGCCTCGTCGGCAACATGTGTCCAGGCATAATACCTAAAGACACTAACATATTGAGGTAGTAGTGTCTGTTTTTCCTTTTAAGAGCTGTTTCATTTTCAGTGACTATTAGATTTATATTAATGTCTCCAGTTATTGTGATATTTTTGTGGCTTTTAATAGTTTCTAAGTGTGAACACAGCGAATTTACAAAAGGAATAACATTAGTAGTTGATGGAGACCTGTAAATGCCAAGTACAATGTGGTCCTGTAGATCAATTTGAAGGCACGACGCATCATCAAGCTTGATTTCTTTAGTATTAGCTCTATGTATGTCATTTATGAAAGCTACAACTCCATCATTTTGATTAAGTTGATCATGGGTAAAATGCGAATAATAATTGTCAAGATGTGGAATTGGCTTGTCTTTTTGTAGTCTGCATTCTGTTAAAATTATCAAATCTGGTCTAAAATCAATAGATGCTAAAGTTATTTTAAGGTCATCCATTTTGCTATACACACTTACTATGTTTTGGGATATAATTGTCATGTCATGTTTTTTAATTGGGAGGTAACTACATATTTCTTCTGGATCGCATTTAATTGCAGACGCTATTTCCATGTTATCTAGGTCAGCTATCGTGTTAAGAGCCATATTTGAGTGATAAACAGTTTGCAGTCTTTAACAAAGATGACTTTTTGTTTAGGATTTCAGAGTAGTTAAGCTGTAAATAGTAGTTAGTTATTATTATTACTGATTTTATAGAGTTGGTATAGAGAAAATGGGCGCGTGTGTAATAGAGTTTGTGTGTGGGTAAATCGGTGTAGTATGGTGTGTGTGAATGTGTGTTACATAAATCAAAAAATCTTATAGTTAAGTGAGTGTACAAAGAGTTAAGCTGAAATTCAGATTGTCAAGGCGACAACTTACATATTATTATGACATTAATAACTAGTCATTGCGCATTCATGAGTTGGGTACATTGAGCTTCAGACTTGATGTTGATGATTTGAGAATTTTCGTCTCTTCTGACATAAACTTTGCCATATGCAGTCCAGCAAAACTTGTAATTTTTGCTCTTCACAAGGTCACGTGCCAGGAAATGAAGTCGAGCTCCTTTACTCGTCAAATTTTCGGAAATAAAAATAGGAACATCCTCATCCTTACGGAAACCTAAATGTTTGGCAGTGAGCTTGGACTTGTGTTTTATATTGAATAATTTACACATTTTCATAAGTTCACTCTTTGTCAAAGTCGAACCAGTTTCAACAATAATCGGTGTGTTTTTGGAACTATCCGTCTTTCCGCGGACTCTGTAAATGTCTTTTATGTCTTTTTTTGTGATTTCACAGCCCACAGTGTTAGAGAGCTGAACCACCATCTCAATCAGGTCTTCTTTAGATTCATTATTTTTACGTGGCACGTTTTTCAGTTCAAAGTTTGCTTTGCGGTTTGACATTTGTAAGTCCTCAATTTTATTCTCAAGCAGTGATATGTACTCACTATCCTCTCTTCTTTGTGATTCCAGGGACAAAATTTTGTCTTGTAATAGTTTATTCTGCTCTGTAAGGAGCGAGATTGAGTCCACAATGCCACGATTGGATTCTTGCACCTCTTTGAGACTCGAAACCATTTGACAAATTTTCTTGTCAGATTTGGCGAAGTGGGCAGCCATTGATTTCATCATTTCGTCTCTAAAAGTGGATAATTCAGCCATTCCAATGCTATCCTCCTCTCTCCTTCTCTTGATGCGCGTGACAGCAAAGTTAGTCGGAGTCACAGACAATTCAGGCTCAGATGATGACTTCTCTAAGGACATGTTCATATCAACAAGAGCGTTTAGGTAGGTCACGTGATTATTTTCAGTTAAGTGCCGACTTGCTCAGTGCTTTGCCCGACCGCTGTACTAGGAAACTAGAAGCCTCGAATGGTTTATAATCAAAAATCAGCGAAGCGTAGTTGTAACGGATACTTCTTTACAGCGCAGATATACCAGGGGTGCAAAAGTTACCAGTAGGTCTTATAAATTGTTCAGAGTGACGTCACGACGTGACGTATTCAGCACTTCCTCGCGTAGTTAAGATTCACAAGTACCAGGCGACCAGGAGTTACAAGGCAGTATTAGCAATAATAGTGTCGTAAGGGGTCTTCATAGATTGGACGTGATCGACGATTTCATATTAAATTATTTTCCGTCCAGATTAAGTAGATCCCCGTCGCGGGAGTGGTTCACTCACCGAATTCTTGTTTGAGCGCTCGAATCACCTCCTTGCAATTGATGCACTCCTATTTTACTGTTTGAATATTATTTTACAAAAGTATTATTTTAATATTTAATTAAATAGTTAAAGGTACAGTGGCACGTTAACTCAGAGCTGAGGTCCGGAGGGAAGAGGAGGTCCGGAGGGAAGAGTCAGAAGAGAGAAGAATCAGCTGCTATTTATATTTCAACCTACTAAGAGATGGCTGGTCCCCCAAAACTTTTATTTTGTAGTTTTTTTTTTGTTTTTATGATACAGCATACAAAAATACATACAACCCTTAATTTTAATTATGAAATCCTACGGCGTTTTTATTGAGAAAAACTTACAGAACAACCTAAAAAGTTTTGTTAAGCGTAATTTTCAACCAAACAATCTTTGGGTTAGCGTAGCAAAATGTTTCATGTTGGTATGCGTTAAAAAGGTAGGCTAAGGTTTGTGGAGAAACAAAATTCGCGGGGGAAGCTAGTTAGCTATGTATATCATGATTATATATAAACAAAAAATATAGACATGAGCGCTTCCTGTCGCAATCACTTGCTGGTCCTTAAAGACCCAGTCAACGGCTCCTTGTATAATATTTTCTTCTTAGTTTATATTATTGTTATTGTTTTTAAGAGTTATTCGTCCATAGTTAATGTGACAGTAGATGAATATTTTTCTAGTTGTAGATATTATCATGTACTTGCGTAATTTGATATACTTTTAGTAACATAAGTACTGTGTTAAGTGATACAATAAAAAACCTTATATTAAAACATATGGACGAAATTAATATTTTTTTTTTAAAGTAGACTTTGTAACAATCATAATATTACAAATTAGAGGATTATAATAACGATAAGAATGCTTGGAAACATGCTGCTCCTGTTCCATAGGATAGTCATAGATCCTGGATAAAATCAAATTGGTTTTATTTTTATTTTAAAAGGTGTGGAGTTTCTTAGCCATTCTTCTTCACACGAAACTACTTTTTGTAAGGGGCAACTAGATCATCTTTATATTTTATTTAACGTTCAAAAGTGTCATTTTAGGTCTTATTGGAATAAATTATTTAACTTTGAAGGTTTAATGTTTTGTGCATTTATAAAAACTTGGCGAGCATCTTTGAAAATAATTATTTTGTATCAATTTAATTAGTAATATAAACAAATAAATGTTAATTATTTTAGGTCTGAAGCTTGGGATTGATGCAGCTAAACCCAAAATTCTGGGAGGTGATGACGCACCAGATGGCGCTATCAAATATCAGGTGTCCCTCCAAAATTTGGGTAGCCACTTTTGTGGTGGATCCATCATAGATAAAAAATGGGTGGTAACTGCTGCTCACTGTATGGTTTAGTAAGTTCAACGCAATAATGAAAATATTAAAACTATTTAGGTAACGCAGAAAACAAATGAAAAATATAAAAATGAAAAAAAAAGTGTGTCTACATATGTACACGCGTCAGATAACATCTTTGGCGTAACAAGATAATAATCTTTTTAAAATTTTATCATTTACACTTATTCTACATTTGTAGAAAAAACTAAAATGATGACTACAGCTAAGATCAAGGTGTCGGTTTTTTGTGGCGGTGTGCGCGCGCATTTTCAAAATCATATTTATATTACTTTATCCCAGACGTACAAACATATTCATTTACACCTTTAAATGTAGACTGTAAAGCGTAATTTCCGATCGTCTGTTTATCGTTGTAATCCACCTTATATAATTGAAACTTAATTCTATTGTGAATGGTTAAATGTTTCTATCAGTATCATCTCGAGTCCACGAAAGAGTGGGCACAGAAGCGGAACGCACCAAAATTTCGGCTGTTGTTATTCTCACCACTTGTATAGGATACTATGATACTAAAACACTTTTTTCCAATAATTTTTAATACAATCATTATATATATTTTACGATTTAAATTTTTAAATACAGCCGTCCAAGCAATTCTTTCCAAGTTGTAGTGGGAATCAATAAACTGTCAGACAAGGGTAAAGAATATACACCTGATAAAGTGATAATCCACGAAAAGTTTGACAAGAAACTTTTTACAAATGATATAAGCCTTGTGAAAATCGAGCCTGGGATAGAACTTAATGATAGAGTGAATCCAGTGGGTTTGCCTACTACTAACATCAATTCAGGAGCAACTCTGACAATAACAGGATGGGGCAGGATTAGTGTAAGTTAAAATACAAAATCCTTTTATAATATATAACCAATTTTGAGTTGGGAGCGGTGTTGGTCACACCAACTAACCTACATAGCAAGCAACATTAAAAAATTAAACTTAAATTCCTAAATCTTATAACTAACAATATAGCAAGCAACTCTTGGAAATTTTGTTAATTATCTGTATTGCTCGCGTGAGTGGCTCTTTGCTAACCAAGTTGGAATGTGTACATCCAAAAGTTTAGACGTAAGCCTCAGGTTTCTACTTGGTACCCGTAGACCCAGTCTCTCCATTATATCCGGATTATGCACCCAACCCTTAAGTATTTTAAATATATACATTGCCCTTATTGTATTGGCAATTGTCTACAGAAATTGTGTTTATTTTTATAGCAAATGCGAACGATGCGGTTCTACTTTATTTTTTGTAAAATCGAGACTAGCTTGAGGGATCCCAGAATGGGCTATCCGACATGTTGCTTGATCACAGTTGGAAAAATTCGGCCATAAAATAGTCAAATATGTCACCCAATGTCAAACCCAATGTGCTGTATGCTGACCACTCGGATTCGAAAAATGATTTTTTTTAATAAAAATAATAGTAGATATACATTCATATTATTTACTTAATCAAAATTCGTCATCCGAAATTTTGGGTTAAGTAAATAAAATCCCATTTTAGGAAAGGGCTCTTGACTCTGCCCTGCTGTCTAGTTCTTGGCTTGATTGCGTATGTGAGTCAGTTCTGCTTCAGGGGGTTAACACAGACAAACTATTACTACTCAGACCAGCTGTACATAAGTTTATTCCAAAACTGAGTGTTTTTAAGGCAGTTTTTGGAAACTTTTGCACGCCCATCACCTTTTGGAACCAGCTGCCCACTGAAATATTATAAATATAACCAATTCGACTAAGTGTCCCTCAAGAAAAGAGCGTACCATCGTGAGTGTTCATAAGCGGCGGTATCTTTTAGCATCAGGTGAGCCTCCTGCCCGTTTGCCTCCTGCTCCATCATCATCCAAAAAAAGTTTATAATATTCACAATGTATGTACTATTAAAGTGATCGATTCGGATAGTTTTGATAAAGCATCTGTTGATCTCCACGAAGATCTGCAATGGTGTCTAATATCTAAACTGGCGATGTCTTTCTAACATAAAGTGAACTATTTACAGACCAATGGTCCACTACCAAATAATCTCCAGATTGTTGAAGTTACTTCGATAACAACTGAACAGTGCAAGATACAATAAAAATTTTTCAAACAGCCGATTACGCCTTCACATCTTTGCACACGTGCGCCACCTCGAGAGGGAAGCTGTCAGGTAATAGTTATTACACAACGTTCTTCGCTCTTCGTGGGATTAAAATTTATGTTATTTAAATAATTATTGACGTAATTCCGGGAGTTTATTACGTCATAGCTGGCCACACCTCATCATAACCAGCGCCATCAGTAGAATATGGGCTTGTTACGACGGCATTTTGAATGCCAGACTGTTTGTAACTTGTATTTGATTTTGGAATAAAAAAAGCAGTGAAATTAGTATTAGATTACTAAAATATACGTGCTGTTAAATTTGATGAAAAAATCGAAATATTTGAGTTTTTGACGACCACACTTTCACAGGGAGATTCCGGCGGTCCTTTGGTAAGTAATGGAACTATTGCTGCCCTGGTTTCCTGGGGGACAAGAAGCTGTGGTCATAGCCGAGTGCATCCCGATGTCAACACTAGAGTCTACTCTTTCCTTGCTTGGATAAAAGATACGATGAGCAAAAATTAAAATGAATAAATATTTGCATTGAGTACATACGTCTTTTAGTTCCCATATATATAATAATCCCAACTTATATAATAAGACCCCTGGTCCGTGGTGTTCTAGCACTATAAGGCTTTTAAGGGAAATCAAATCAAATAGGTTAGTCGACATCACAGGAGAACTAAGAGCTGGCAGCTACCTTGGACAATGGATTCGTCTAGCTATTCAAAGGGGAAACGCTGCCAGTATCTTCGGAACCATGCCTAAAGAGACTTCTTATAATAATATAATATTATAATTATTAAATTTTAATGTTAGTTGTTAGTTATATTAGAATTAACTACAATTATATTTAATATCAAAATATAATTTAAAACAATAAAATTATTTAAAAAAATAAGATAGAAATCTATTTAAATTTCAGCCCAGCAAGACAGAAGTTTGTCCTTTGTCGTTATTTCTCTTTTCGATGATACTCTTCTCAAAGGTTCAGACATATCGGAATACTTGGTGTTAACATAATAACAAACGACGTTGCGTTTCACGGTCATTTGGAAGGGTAGACTAAATTATCCTCCTAGAAATTTGCTCTGCAAGTGCGAGACGGTACTTCACTCCGGGCCATCGCTGCAACTCTATAATAGAGTAAGATCCCAGAGCGTTCTGACATAACTTATTTTCACATGGATGAAACCTTCACGAATTAGTAACGTCTAGTATATTTTAAATACCTGCCTACTTGTGGAGCTTGCCCTGTGACACCTGGGCAGGTATCAGGTGAGAAAGGTAACTAAAAATATGAGTTATCTAACTTAAATTTGTATGGCTGAATTTTATATATATTTTGTGGAATATTATTCTAAACTTGAATTATAAAGTGCCAGACACTTTTCATGGACCAGAGCTTTTGGCAGACGCTTTAAAGCTCGACAAAAAATTAATGAACTTTACTTATTTTTTCATGTCTGACTTTTAAATATATTATTCAAGTAACTACTACAAAGTTATATTTCATCAGTCAGACACATTCAAGTTTCTATTAACAGCTTTCATGGCCTTGGAGTGGTTTCTTGAAGATCCATCATATTTTGTAATTGTAATCTTGTCCATAAGGACTTAATACTTGACCTTGTGATAACACAAGGTAAGTGGCTTACACTATACGGTTTCAAACTATCCCGCAGAATCTCTATAAGTAGTAGTTCTCTCAATAATTAAGAAGGTACATCTTTTTTATTATTACTGTTATAAACAAAGTATAATTGTAATCAAAGATATCAAAATAAGAGAACTACCAAGTTTGGTTTTTGAAATTTTAATTTTGACTTGAAGTCAAAGGCGCTATAACCATTTTGTCTTTACATTTCGATGTCTCATTGATTAGGATTTGAATTTTCTAAAAGGCAAGTGATCAGCATGGTGATCGGCCTCTTGACTCGGCTTAGACCGATAAAGTTTCCTTTACGTACGCTAACTAATGTTAAATGCATAATTCGAACGACTCAAAACTAACACTGCTCCCTAAATAAAAAAATAAAAAACACGTAACAATTGGCTCTGAAAATATTAATCGCACTTTATCATGCGCGCTATTTTACGTAACGTATTTAAAAATATCAGCAATATCTCTTTTATAATTTTCTTAACAAATTTTAGTTAATAAAAAGTTAGAATGTTGGTATTGGTTGCCATTTCATTTTGGTTATCTAAATGTAAAAATGCTTGCATTTTCATCGAGTTTGCTTCTTAATGTGCAATCGTTAATGTTTTATAAAGGTGTAATTTATATTTTTTAAGATATTGCACAAATAAAATATACTTTTATTTCAAATGATATTTATTTTGATCAGATGTTTTGATTTATTCAATATTTCATTTAATTTTGCTCTGTATCCAATCGTAGTAACCATGGACTGAAGCAAATACATCAGGAAAGTCTTTACCGCACGGAACTCCCCAGGACACGACTCCCATTTGAACAGTTTTGTTCTTCTCATCCTGCATGACGAGAGGACCACCAGAATCACCCTGCATGAGATAACAACATTTAAAGGCACTGATTTACAAGAATGTGTTATATTGTTAATCAACACGATATTCTTATTAACAACAATAATCATTTGTTTTATAGGTATGTAGATGATCAGCCTTTTTCCCCGTCGGGATAAGAAATCATCTTTCGATGTTTTTAATTCACCGTATGAGCAAATATTATATGCAAACATTGAAACTCATAACGTTTGAAAACACTCACTATTCAGGTACTATGATATGACCTTATATTTAAAACCATTTTGATAAAGCCCGATAGTAACGTGAAACTATCATCAATTAAATATGTTGTAGCACATTTGATTACTTACTTTGCATGCACCTTTGTAGTTCGGGCGCTTAGCGCAGAGTTGTCCGGCGTCTACAGGCACATATGTCGGGTAAGGCGAGCGTTTTAGTTGTTTGGTGCAGTCGTCATTACTTATTGTTTGGAACTCCAACATTTGAAGATTGTTTGGTACAGTTCTACGTCTCTGTAATAATTATGTTAAAATAATGACACCTCCCCTGAATGTTACTTTGTTACTCATTTATTGAAGTGATAACTTCTTATGTAAGCCGCTTCGTTACGTAACGCGGCCCCAGGACGCACACATTTAACATTCATTTTTTTATATGAAGAAGGAACCGTTCACTGATAAATTTCTAAAAACATTTAGTGAATCCTATATATTAATCTACTCACATAGTTTACGTATCCCCAGCCCGTCAAGAGACATTTCTTTCCAATGGGTGCCTTTTCCTTTAACAACTCAATTGGTTGAATCTTATCGCTGTATTTAATTTTACCTTCGATCTGTACGACAGCTATGTCGTTTCTTAGCTTTTTCTTATCATACTTCTCATGGGGGATCAATTTCTTAATCTTGTATCGGTCGCCGCCTTTTTTGACCGTGTGAGTACCAACGACTATTGACATATCTTTCATGTTTTTCCTAAAAAATTTTTTGTAAATCAATAAACTATTATTTTTAAAGTTCATTTTTATTATTCCCTGCAAACCAGACTTAAATGCATCATGCCTTGTGAGCAGCATACGCAACTAATATATTAATAGAAACGAAAAATATACTCACTGATAAACGCAATGAGCTGCTGTTAACACGTACTGTTCGTTTAAAATAGATCCTCCGCAACTGTGCCATTCTTCGTTTCCGTAATGACCACGCATTGATATTTGGTAATTTGCCATACCAGGAGTGGCATCTTTGCCACCTATAATTCGGCTGTCTCCATCTATAGCTTCCGAAACGTCCACTTCGCCTGTGAACGAGTTTTATTTTAATCGGCTACGGTTCGTGCGCGTTAGTTTAATATATTGTACACGGGGCACGTCATAACAAAGCATAAAAAAAAGAATTCATTGAATTCAAATGACGGTGCAGATGTTGTGAAATTAAATAATTCTCATAAAGATTAAAATTCTATGGAAGAAGTAACATCATCAGTTGCGACATAAATTGTAAATAGTGCATTGTTTTACCAAAAAAAATCAACAATACGCTATTTGACTCTTACTTGCTATTCGAGTCGTGTTTGTATCCTTAATAAGACTACTATTGGGTATTAATATAATCAAGTTTAACTTACCGAGGAGTCCTTGGGACAGAAGAAGTAATATTCCAAAATGGAGAAGCATTTTCCTTGGAGTCCTGTCCTTGCTTTGAAATTTCTAATTTTCTACAGAATATTTATACTACTACTATTCTAATTTACATAATTTAATGGAAAAAATGTAAAAGATGTAAATTATTAAAAAAACATAATTAGTATTGGTGTTTAATAATATCTATACTAATATTATAAAGAGGAAAGGTTTGATTTTTTGTTTGTTTGTTTGTTTGTATGAATTGAATAGGCTCCGAAACTACTTGGCAGATTTGAAAAATTCTTTCACTGTTGAAAGCTACATCATTCCTGAGTGACATAGGCTATATTTCATTTTCAAAAAAAATAGGCATCCTTACTAAAATTACGATAACGTAATCCAAGGTTTGAAAAGAATATCAAAAAACTACCTTACGTCGCGTGCGCTGCGAAAACTATTGATGATAGAACAAAATGATATCATCATCATCAAAATCAGCGGCAGCATATCTCTAACTATTACAGTCATGTCACAATAAGCGTTTTTTTATTGAAAAAAAGAAATTAAAATACCACCGCTACAAAAAGCTCTTTATTTGTACCTTGGTATTAACCCTTATCAAAATAAATGATGTATTATTTAAGACTGCTTCAATATCTTTATATTACTTTTTGAATTATTCGATTCTGACAATCCATTCCAAAGATATCACGAGTTAAAAAAAATTAAAAAATAAACTGTATTCGGCTAGCTATGCGTTGTAGGCGTCACTCGGGCAGGGGTACGGGAGGTCCGAAACCGAAATTTGAATTTAGCAGAGTCAGACGAGTTTATTATTGAAGCTCTCTAGCGAGGAAAATAATAATACTTAATAAAACGTGCTTTTTATCAGCATTGCACCCGTGCGAAGCCGGGGCGAATCACTAGTATATAAATATAATTGAATTGTATGTCTGTTACTACTTATTAACGTACTACTGTTACGTTAATTCATTGGTTGTAGTAGTTGATGCATATGGTATTTAACTTTGTAGAAGTGGCGAGGAGACGCCAACTTCATCCATTAGGCGATGGTAGAAAGCTCCATATCGCCGCGCTCGATGGAGATCTCTCTCTCATCGGTTCTCATGAATCTTGATTACAGGCCCTCGCGGTTCCTGTGGAGAGTTCACTTTAACTGTGGTCTTCAACTAAAATTACAAATTTATACAATTGTATTTTAAATTCTGTTATTAAAATAAGTAACGAGCAAAACCACACCTTTTAAAAACATAAGTAATTTATTAAATTCAAATAACTTCTGTAAACATTAACATGAAGTGTTCGAATTGTTTAACGTTACTTTTGTTGAATAATTGTTAAAACCTCATTATTTAAATTAACAGTTAAGAAAATTAACAATAAATTGTTATACCGCGTATGAACACTATACATGGCCTTGGAGTGGTTTCGGTATCGACTTAGACTAGAAGACGCACTCACTTCTTAGAATATTCCTGAAAAAAATAATTTTTCAGAAAATAATTTATTTATTATAAAAAACCTCCTGAACTTTAAATTCGGAATACAACAACAACCACAAGCTAAGGATTTACGCCTTCTTTCTTAAATTAGGCACTAACCAAAAGCAAGGTTTGTATCCTCCAAATAATTAACAATCACAGCTTAAGTTTAGTTTTCGATCACCGCAATTTAGGCAACAACAATTCAAATTTGGGATTCCACAAAATAACCAACAAAAACCAGTTCATAAATATGAGAACGACGTATTAATGCGGACGGCGCCTGAAGATAAGCCAAATTTCCTAACACCAAGAACATCAAATAATTTATTTTACACAAATTACATGAACAATGATACGAATAATTTCACAAATTACGTGAAACATTTTTACACACGAAGGTAATTCTCCCTATGAATGTTTTAATGTATTGATTTTGATCCCATTGATTTTCGTGCAGTACGAAAGTCCTCAATTACAGCTTACACAAACGTAATCGAGACATTTTCCAGAATTATTTATGGGTCTATTACCCGTAGAAGGTAAATATTACTTAACCATATGAGACGCATTTAGTAAATTAGCACAAGCTTTTGAAATACCAGACCAATCAACACACGGAAGTAGTTAGAGAACTTATAAAATCAGTTAGTAATGATTAGTTACTCTAGACCCAGGTTCCGAATTTATATCAAAAAATATAATAATATAATATCATTAGCTTCTAATATAAATACAATAATATATTTAGAACTTCTAATTATGTTCATTAGCGTCTGCTTTAACATCTGAAATTAAGTTTAATGTAATATCATTTTACTTTATGATTATAATCAACAAGAAATTCTATAATGTTTACAACAAACAAGTATCTGCAATATATATTAGTATATTTGCAAACTTACAAAGAACTATTTTATTAACATACATGCGATGTATGTTAATAAAATAGTTCGTAGATATATGTATCAAAGATACAATATAAATAAGATGTTTAATTTGCTGATATTCTTGATATTTTCATATTTATCTGCGTCTATTATTTTATTCTCACATTGATTCATAAAAAAACATAAACTCTTAACTTTAAAATATTAACTCTAGTTTAAAGCATTATAATTATACGAGTTCGTATAAAGAAGCTAGAGAAAATTAAAATCATTTAAAACTCAAAATATTATCAAAAAATCTTCTAAAAACGTCTAAAATATAACGACGTTTTTTGAAACTTTAGCCATTAAAGATGGCGATAGCTGTATTGAAATGCAAATAGCAGCTTTTGAGATCACGCAAAAACATGACGGATAAACGCCGTTTTTTCTATACTGGCGAAACATCAATTGGCCGTTGGCTACTGAATAGCGTAAGTGTTAATGTGTGTTTCCTCTCCCTGTCCCTCTCACCAACACAATTTGGGGTTAGGTCAAATTGCAGTACTGAAGATGTTGACCTATCCCTTATAAATGACCTTGTTGATCTCAAAAAGCCATTTGACATTGTTTGTGTTTCAACTTTGATAAAGCGCCTGGATAATATTGGCACTAGAGGAGTCATTCTCAACCTCTTGACCAAGTATCTGACAGATAGGACTCAAAGAGTTAAGCTAAGTAACTTTATCAGTAATGTGAATGAAAACCCGATTTCATTCGGTGTCCCTCAGGGCTCGGTTTTAGGGCCAACGCTGGACCTAATATAATGTCAATGAAATTGCAATACCAAAATCAATAAAGGCACGATCACTTGTCATGCTGATGACATGGCACAAACTTTCTATGGTGATACATGGCAGGAAACTTTCAAAAACGCAGAAACTAATTTTCATATAATTAATGCGTACTTAACCAGCAGTCAGCTAACTATTAACGCATCTTATACTTACTTCATTACTTCTGCTATACGTGACAAGAGCCAACGCCCCTCTAATCTTAACATTAAATTACACAAACTAAATTGCAATTGTGGTAAAGACTGTGGCTGTGACACGCTGCAGGTGAAACATTAAATATTTAACAATAAATAATTGACCAAAAACTAAACTGGCGCTCATGTTGATGCAGTTATGAAAAGAATACGTAGATTAAGCTAGATTTTTTGCAATTTACGACATGTAGCGGAACAAAACATCATATATACCGTCTATAAAACATTAGTTCAATCTGTTATCACCTACTGTAGTAATTAGCTACGTAATTTGCAAGACTATTTTGCACGTTATCAATTCAACAATCGGTACACTCAATTATAACAAAACAGAAGCATTGTTAAATCCTTGTTAAAGTTACATGTTTCCTTATTTCATCTTTTCATGCACCCTACGGCTTAGATTTCTTTCTTATTTATTTTTTTCATCTTCCACACACCTACACAAGTAGACATTCATCATAATTTATTTAAATATTTATTATTTTTACAGTACTCTCGTTTTTTTTAACAATTGTTTTGAATACGACTTGCTGAAACTTATAAGAAATTCCTTTAATTTCGAATTTTAAATTAAGTGGCAGTGATTTCACCTTGGTTACGTTTTGTAATAATGTCTTATTTTGTTTTTAAGTCTTGACTTAAAGGCAATGAACGCCTCTAAACTGTTTTAAAAAGAGTTTTTTCCATGTTTCAGAACCAAAACACAGTCCCAGACAATCTACAAGCGTTAGATCTAAGATCGATATCAAAGGAGAAATGTAATAAACATATTTTGGCACCAGCACGTGAATACTTTTCGATGGAGGATAATCAGATTTACACGTTCAATAAAGCTAGAGAAGGAATTTGTGGGATAAGAGATTGCGGCAAGCATCTGCGCCTGGGCAAGACCTGTAAAGGCCTTTACCTGATCGGTTGAAGTAGGGGATCGGCCTCAAGGTGTGGTGCCCTCCTCTGCCAGTCACGATTAATAAATGCTCCATTGTCTAATGCCTCTTGTTCCTTTAAAAATGGTCACAGGATCATACGGTATACCTCTGTAAACTGCAATTTTGCTGTTAATTTTGCAGGGAGACTCGGGTGGACCTCTAGTGAAAGACACAAAGCAGGTGGATATTGTCTCATGGGGTGCTCCGTGCGCTGTGGGCGTTCCTGAGGTTATCACGAGGGTATACTCGTATGTGGACGGGATTAAGAAGGAAATAGAAAACTAGAATAAAAAACTTATTTATAATATCATTTTAAAATGTATAAGATCGACTAATGAGTTTTTTTTAATTTCATGGTATTTCTTAATTATTTGAAATTTCCATTTACCTAACATTAATTTTAAATTACCAATTGTATTGGAAATAATTATTTATTGTGATGTATGACGTCAAAGAAATGTAATTAACGAAACACAAATGACAATTTCTTTTAATAAAAAAAAAACTAGAGTTTTAAGTTCTTTGCAGGAATTCAGTAGCTGTTGTTCATTATAAAGGGAGTAGCAACTGGCTTTAATTATTTAATATATAACACAATTTACTAGTTTGCTAAAAATAGAAGACTGTAGGATGATTGCTAACATTTAGTTTGCGCTTCTAATCATTAACTAATACATAATATATATAACTATAATATTAAAACTGATAATTCAAATATTTTACCGGTGTTAATGTATTAATAAAGCCAGTTCATAATATACTTATTACATGGTTTCTACATTATGGGTAGTCTAGCCATAAATACTAAAATAAAATTTAAAAAAATCATTTGAATTTGGCATCTGTCTCACAGGCAGCGGAGAGTAACTGAGGAATGCGTGCTTTTTGACGCTGGACAATGCGAGCCGAACGCACAGCAAAAAGGTTATGTTTCCGGCATGGGTAATAATTGTCCGGAACGTACAGTCTATCCCAGCAAGTATGCGCTTTCCGTTTTGTTTTTAATTACGCTTAATCCAAACCTGACCACAGCTAAATCCCTACGAAGCTTTGATGAACGACTCGCGCAAGGCCGTCTCTTGTGAGACTCGAACCTCGGCTTGGGCCGTCGCGGGGGGGTCAATCGCCTGAAGGGCAGGACGGAAGCTCACTAGAGTGAGGGAAGTACGAAGTGAAGGTCCTCGCCTTCCCCGGTGAAGGCGGTTTTTGACCCTAGTCTGCTTATTGCTACTGCTATTATTTTTCGCCGCGCGGTCGGCTTTTAATTTGTTGTTAGCTATTGTAATTGGAAAATTGGAAATTGAACCAATGCATTTGAAAAAATGACACGGTCAAGACCAAAATCTTTTTCTGAAACATCAAACCAATAACAACTAGTACACAGCGGTCCCCGGAATCAAAACAAAAATAAAACCAAAGAACAAATACAAACAATTAACAAAAAATACCTTTCCCCAAGCCGGACAGCGGTCTCCGTGGGGAAACACAACCGCAACCCTCCAAACTATCGAACTAGCCAACAAAACTAAAACTTGCAACAAAAATACCTACCCAGACTAATACTAACACAACTAAGACTAGAACTTCAGGAAAACTTTACATTCTGACATACAATGTCAAAACACTCTCAACATACGATCGCTTAATTGAATTACATGAATCCCTATCAAACATCAAATATTATGACATAATAGGACTGTCTGAAATTAGGCGTATAGGAGACAGAATAGAAGAGTATGACAATTTTATATTATGCTACACGGGATAAACGCCTGGCCTGTATGGTGCTTTTTAATAAAAAATGCTACAAAAGCAACATAGAGCTACATGGGCCTATCAGAAAGATTCGCTATTTTAAACTTGGTGTTCGAAGATACACGGTTGTCAATTATACAAGTTTATGCCCCTACTGAAAAATCTAGCAAGGACGAGAATGACAATTTCTGCTATACAATAAACAAAGCGATTCATATATATATTTATCATATAAAAACTTCATTCTCATGGGAGACTGGAATGCGAAAATTGGTAAACCAAAAAACGAGGAATATCTAGTCACGAAACCGAACGGATATGAAGAGAGAAATGAGAGGGGACAACGACTGATAGAATTTGGTATGGAAAACAAACTGTCAATCTTAAACACATTTTTAAGAAAAAATCAAAAAATTGATGGACATGGCTCTCTCCTGATAAAAAATACAAAAATGAAATCGATCTTGTTTTATCAAAACGTCCTCAGTTATTTCAAAATATTGAAGTACTGAATATAAACTTCCCTTCAGACCACAGGCCCGTCAGAGAAATGATCAAAGAAAAGCCGAACAAAGTACAATAACCAACAATAACAAACGAAGACTATACCTCTCTCAATTCAACAAGTGCATAAATAAGACACTGAAAACACAGTTAAATAAAACAGTCCAAAGCTATTACGACAATATTGTAAAAGACATCACCAGAAGCCTACAAATAATTCAAAACAAAAGGAAGGAACTTCAGAAGACAAAACCCAAATCATGAGCAATTAAAAATGAGATCTCCGCCCTTTACAAGCTCATAAGTAAGTAGAAAGGATTACTCAAACCACATAATACTATCGAAAAACATATCATTCAAACTGGAGGCACAAAGAAATCTTACAAAGAGCTGCAAACACATATAACATGGATTGACGGTTGAAACATGTCAAAAAAACACGCAAGAACCGTCAAGATATCATCACTGTAGCAACACAATTTTACACAAAAATGTACAGCACCAAAGAATCAACAAGCACGGATGGAAGAGATCAATACCAACGTCCTAACAATAGAAATCCACCAATACCTCCGATTAAACCAGGGAAAAGCCCAGGATCTGATGGCATCACAAATGAGATGCTAAAAACCGACTCAACATCTCTTTTAGTCCATGTGACTGAACTGTTTAACCTCATTCTTGAAACTGGAGTAACACCCACCCAGTGGTAAAAATCTGACATTACCCTTATCTACAAAAAAGATGACCCTAATGATATAGGTAACTACAGGCCAAAAAGCCTGCTACCTACCATCTATAAGCTCTTCTCTTTAATAGTGAATAAGAGAATATACCCTACACTAGAAGCGTATCAACCTGTCGAGCAAGCCGGATTTAGAAAGGGATACTCAACGATCGATCACATACACACATTGGAACATCTGATTGAGAAATACTGCGAAAAAGAAAGACCACTTTACATTGCGTACATTGATTACAGTAAAGCATTTGATTGCATATCACATACCAAGATATGGGAAAGCCTAACAAAGCAAGGGGTAGAAAAAGATTAGATATCTGTAATCAAGAGTATATACAACAACAGCAAGAGTAGAATCAAACTGGAGACAACTGGGCCTTGGTTCCCGATAAAAAGAGGAGTAAGACATTACGACCCTCTTTCACCATTGCTGTTCCTAGCAACACTGGAATCAATCATTTGTCAACTCTATTGGAAATGTCGGGGTATTAAAATTAAAGATGCCTACCTAAGTCATCTAAGGTTTGCAGATGACTTGGTTCTCCTATCTGAAACAGGACAAGAAATCCAGTATATGTTAGAATCACTTAATGATGCCAGTAAACTCGAAGGTTTAGAAATGAACTTGTCTAAGCCTCTCAAATATACAGACAGCTACATATACCTGGGCAAACAAATTAGCTTACACCACAATAATAACGATCAAGAAATAGAACACAGGACACAAATTACCTGCAACAAATACTGGGCAATGAAGGACATATTCAAAAGCAGCATGCCGATCAAAGTTAAAACTAAATTACTAAACTCGTGCCTAATACCGTGCCTTACGTATGCTTGCCAAACATGGAAATTTAACAAAAGGCAAAAGATAAAATAATTGCATGTCAGCGGGGTATAGAACGTAGTATGCTAAATATTAGAAAGATACAAAAAATAAGGCACACTAAAATTATAAATATAACCAAGGCAAGAAATGGATTAGAACACGCTCAGTCACTTAAATGGAGGTGGGTAGGACATGTGGCGCAGTTACGTGACAGGAGATGGACGAAAACGGTAACCACATGGGCGGGTATACAGGGAAAAAGAAAGAGAGGTAGACCTGTGGCTAGCTGGGAAGACGAAATAAAAAAAAGCAGCTAGTCCCAACTGGATCCAAGTAGCCCAATCGAGAGAAGACTGGCTATCTTTGGAGGAGGCCTTCACCTATAGAGAAGTTCTTACAGAAGAATAGTTTAAAAATAGGAAAAACTAACATAACTAATTTTAAGGTACAAATTTAATTACTAACAAAACTAACACTAGTATGTAAGTAAACTTAATTAATGTAACTTCTTGTTCTGCTGTAAGAATTAAAAGACTTTTATATTTAAAAAAAATTGTAATTGGATCATCCGGATCCGTTAGAAAGTGTCGGAGCCTCCTCCGAGCCTTTTTAGTCTGGAAAGAAAAAAAAATTGTACCTTCTTTTATACAAATTTCTAAGGAACTTCTTTTGCGCCCTTTCAATCGTATCCCCATAATACTTTTACCATATGACGCAGCTGGTTTCAAGAATTGGCCTTACTAATGATGAATATAGCACCCTAGTGGCAGTGTCCGACAGACCAACTGAATTTCGCAAGACAAAAACTAAACTCCTAAATGCAGCATCCGTAATCGTCATTGCCACCGCTGCAAGCTTTTAATTAATATGGCTTGGCGCACGATGAGGCGTGACAAGACCCGTCATGCCGCGAAAACCAGTCCATCCCACGCGCCAGCCCAACTAAACATAATCCCTGGGCTCAGCTCCCCGTAAAAGGATAGATGAAGTTGGCGTTAAAGCAACAACTACTATAACGAATTAAATATTGAGTAACAAACATACAAATCAATATATTAAGCAATATCATTAAGCACCAATACTCATAATGTTTTCTTTAAATAATTTCCGTCTTTTGCATATTAATATTCCATTAAATTATGTAAATTTTCTAGTATAAATATAGAGTAGAAAATGAGAAATTTCAAAGCAAGGAACGGACTGCAAGGAAAATGTTTCTCCATTTTGGAATACTACTTCTTCTGTCCCAAGGACTCCTTGGTAAGATTAATTTTATTTAATTAATTAATACCCAGTTCTGTGTATTCTTATGAAGGAGAAGGTGTCAAATACATTAGAGCTTATTTCGTTAGTTGCTGGTGATATAACTGTTTCTAAATAATTTAAATCTTTATGAGAATTATTAAATTTTGCACCATCTGGACCGTCATTTGAATTCAAAGAATTCCTTCTATCTTTCTTTGGTTTCTGCAATAGAATAAATGCCGGGCCGTTGCAGGCATAGTTTATTAAGCATGAAAATGTAGCCGAATAAACTAAACTACGTTCACAGGCGAAGGGGGCCTTTCGGAAGCAATAGATGGAGACAGCCGAATTATAGGTGGCAAAGATGCCACTCCTGGTATGGCTAATTACCAAGTTTCAATTCGTGCTCATGAAAGACACCAAGAATGGCACAGCTGCGGAGGGTCTATTATAAACGAAGAGTACGTGTTGACAGCAGCTCATTGCGTTTATCAGTGAGTATATATTTCGACAAAAGCTTTCCATCCCTAATTACCTCCATTATAAATAATTACTGACATACGGGACTTTATTCAACTAATTTATTTTAATGAGTCATAATGAACTTTAATGATATTTTATTGATTTAATTTTTTATATTTATTTTTAGGAAAAACAAAAACGATATGTCAGTAGTCGTTGGCAGTCATACGATCAATAAAGGCGGCGACCGATACAAGATTAAGAAATTAATCCCTCATGCGAAGTGGTCTAGGCCGGTTGTAAAGAATGATATAGGCATCATACAGATCGAAGGCAAATTCAAATTCAGCGATAAGGTTCAACCAATTGAGTTGTTAAAGGAAATGGCACCCATTGGAAAAAAATGTCTCTTTACTGGCTGGGGATATACCAACCGTGTAAGATTATTATATTAGATTAACTAAATGCTTTAAGAAATTTATCAGTGTTCAACGGAGTGCTTTAAATAATAGAGAATTTTATTTTTGCACTAAATTAAGAAGCTCGCGTACGACACTAGAATATAAGCAAAATAATGAAATATTAGTTGCTATGAAACGAATGAATGCAATGTAATAGTTGAAGAGAGTGCCTACGTCTGTGTCTGTGTGTGATGACTCAACACTGGCAGAACCTACTTTCATTTTCATACAGCACACGACATATAATAAAAACTGACAAACCAAATTTATGTTCGAAGATCTTCAATATGCCGCTCGTTTTTTTTATCTCCAACGACATCTATCATATGAATCTCATTGCCCTCACCAAATGACGTAGGGGTGAGACCATTCCTTTTGGAATACCCAGAGATTCGCTACTCAAAGAAGGAACGCTGCTAGTATCTTCGGAACCTTTAGGCTTTACCGGCAAAGGTTCCGAAGATACTAGCAGCGTTTAACAGGTTTACTCCTTTTAATGAAATATTTAGAGTAATATTTTATTATATATTTAAGGGTTAAATTTTTTATTTATTTATTTATCACTAAAATAATTAAATAAATAAATAAAAATATTATTGTTTGTTATATATATTTGGTAACAAAAGGACATTAGCGAGAGGTGTCATTATTTTAACATCATTATTACAGAGACGCCAAACTGTACCAAACAATCTTCAAATGTTGGAGTACGTAACAATAAGCAATGACGACTGCACTAAACAACTAAAACCGCCCTATCCGAAATTGGTGCCCATAGACGCCGGACAACTCTGCGCTAAACGCCCGAACCTCAAAGGTGCATGCTATGTAAGTAATCAAATGTACTACAACATTTGTAATAGATGATAGTTTCACGTTACAATCAGGATTTATTTAATGGTTTTAAATATAAGTTCACATCAATCATAGCGAAGTAAAAACATCGTGAGGGAATTATGATTTCTTATACTGATGGAAAAAAGACTGATCATCTACACACCTTTGAAAATAAATGAGCAAATTTTGATCTGAGACCGAACGCCACAATCACACACTTCTGGATTATTGTTGTTGTAAGCCAATAATTATACATTAAGAATATGACACATTTCTGTATATCAAAACTTTTAAATGTTATTATCTCTCATGCAGGGTGATTCTGGTGGTCCTCTCGTCATTCAGGACGAGAAGAACAAAACTGTTCAAATAGGAGTCGTGTCCTGGGTAGTTCCCTGCGCCAAAGACTATCCTGATGTATTTGCTTCAGTCCATGGTTACTACGATTGGATACAGAGCAATATTAAATAAATTACTTCGTAAAACCATATTGAGTGTATTAAAATAAATATTGATTAAAAAATGAAATACAAGTATCTTTTATTATATGCAATATTCAAATTCAAATTCAGAAACATTTATGCATTTAGGTTAGATATCTACACATTGTACATTTATGAACGTCAATAAAGAATTACATTTTAAATGCTTTTCATTTTGCATTTACTGCCAGTTATCAAATCAAAGGGCGTAGAACGGACGAGAAGAACTGGCAATAAACTCTTCGCCGCTCTTTTTTAATCGCCAACTTTTTTATTTATATTAACAACTAGGAACTGCAAACATTACACCATATTCCACATGACATCTTTATATAATTAATAGTTAATTAATGTTAATATAAAAAAACATATATGTATCCTATTGTTACGAGCTAGGGGATCGGATAGAAACTGCCGTCGATTTATTCAAGGGTTTATTTTAATAAAATCTACGAGGAATTCGTTGACACTAATATCTTGAAATTATGCACAGAAAAGCACTAATAACACACACAATGAAACACTGTCACTAATCACTTAAATCACTCAGTACTTTATCACTGGTATCGCACTTATTTGCACTTTTTCTCTTCGCTGTTTATCGCTTGGAATCGCATTCAAAACTGAACTGAGTGGTCGCGTTTTGGCTCGCTTATATATCCCTGGGAAGAATCTCGAACGATGTTTCCGATGTTTACGAGAACTTTCTAGGCGGGAGCGCTACTGAGTAGCGATCGCCTAATTCTAGAAAGCGCGTACTTGCTATCTCTTTCGCACACTGCTACGTGCTTGTCGTACGACGTTCTAGAGTTCTCGGTCTAGCTTCGAGAAGGTTCTTATCTTTTCTCTCTTTCGCGTATCAAACAGTGCTTGTCTCTCACCTAGAAAATTCGTTCTAGAATATTCCTTCATCAAAGGGTTATAACCAGGCCTGAAAACGCCTGAAAACGGGTCTGCTGAAAAGTGTACCATTCATCTATACGTGTTCTGAAACCGACTGAAAAAATGTTTCAGCCTCCTGAAAACTACGGCAACATTATGTAAATTTTGATTTTCTAATATGTGATTGACCCTCTCCTGAAACGGTCATAAATCATATTTCAGCCTGCTGAAAAGTTCTCTAAGTAGTGGAAAAATCTAAAAACATTGCAGTTGACCCGTCTTCGTAACACTATATATCAGTAGTAGGTGGATATGGCAGAAATTGAAGCACGCACGTAGATTCTCGTGGGAACAACACACAAATTCATAGTCGAAATACCTGGGTTAAAGTCAATTTCGGCCGCGTCAATAAGTAGATAATTCGTGCATTCGCAGCGAAATTGCGCCTAAGGACAACGGTGGGTTTTAGTTTAGGAAGTAAGAACAAATTTGACTTATAATTAACAAGTTAAGTGAAAATTTTAATGGTACATGTAAGATCACTATAGTAAGTTTAAAGAATCGTTTTAACTATGAGCCATTATAATATGGGGTCAATCAAATGTATTATATGTCATGATCGGATCGGTGTATGTGGATAGACCTATATATGAAAATGACAGTTTAACTGTACCTGTAATCATTAAAAATCTATTTGATATGTTTTAAACATAGACATGTACAACTACTTGGTACAATTATACCATTAGTGAAGAAGTATTTTATAATTAATGTAAAAATAAGAAGAGTGGAGTAAGAAATTGTGGTTGATTTTAAGTTATTTTACCTCAAGATCAGAAAACAGTTACTTAAACTATGATTCTTCAATTTTTTATCTTAATAAGTTCAGTTTTATAGAGACCGCAGTACTATTTCTATTTTTGATTTATAGCAGTAACTAAATATGTTGCTTCTTCATTTTGCAGATTAGTTGTTGTGAGACCAAATCCTAAAAATATAAAGTATATGTATACCGCGATTATGCAGGTCCAAAATATTTTATTTAGTCATAACTTTAAATTTCTGAGAGAAAATAAAAGAAACCTTAATTTTAACACACCATTTAAATTAATATGTTATGAATTTATATTTTGAATTTAAATGAATATAAAATGGAAAGATGTGACATAACATACTAATGTTAGTTATTAGATATATTTTTATGTATTATGTTATTTCTGTATTTCATAATTGATGTTCATACTAATTAATAAATAAAATGTAATTATATACATAATAATGTTATGTCACATCTTTTCATAACGTCTACGTACATCGAAAATTAATTCGATCTTGCTGACATACTTAAGTCCATTTTGCAGCTTTTCATTTCAAATTTACCATAATATGGTAAAGTATTTACTTTTATTAGGTTTATTAAAGTAACATTTGAATTTAGAAATACATTTCATCCAGAGACAATATGACGGAACAAGGTGCTACGAACTGCAGCTCGGAACAACGCTGTCGACTTTGCGGTAGTGTATTGACATGCCGCTTGGCTACGAACGAAGCGTTTTCGACAAAACAATTACGCAAAAACGGTAGTGTAAGTCGAAAACTTTTCGACGCCAATATGGCTAGACCCCCAGGTCACTTGTGCTGTCCCTGCTTACGCCGCTGCTATGGTTTCGAGTAGTTCGATAGTCAATGAATTTATAATTGTTTCGTCAAGCCACAATTCATATATCTAATTGAAATATGGGGTACAGCATGCAAAAACAAAATTTCTAACTTACATACACTAACAAAATAAATTAAAAACGCATTATTTAGATACAATTTTTTAACTCAGACTTATAAAATCTACGAAGAAACCAAAACAACTATAAACATATAGTTATTTAATCGTCATAATACCCGTATCCTTAATTAAACATTAAAATAACTCTATCCATAGTAGCTTATCATTTAAAAAATCGAATACACAACCAAATGCAATACTCGTCGAGCGAGTTTGCTTATCTTGACTTATTAAATTATTTTAATCAATTACCATCTAAAATTCGCAAATTTAGTGTGTTTGACAAATTCAAAAAGGCAGTAAAGATGCATGTAGAGTGAAAACAGTTTTAAATAAAATATTTTTTTTTTTAATGAGAAATAAAATTCTTTAAACATAAAATCTAGTCACATTATTTCTCGAGGCTTCGAGAGAAGCGTTGCCACACCCGATCGAAGGTTTTCGCTTTCTTCAAACGAACCGCTATGTGTAAGGAATAAAAAGAAACGTAACCATAGGGACTTTGTTTATTTTATTAATTCAAGAAAACCCAAGTATTCAATGTAAGGTCTCCACTGCCATCAGCAATGGGATAGTTAAGGCTTATTGGCTTCCATGGTTTTCTTAATCCAAGTGGCATATTTGCTGGTCCTCGTATAGACATCAGGTTGGCCTTTAGCACACGGAATGATCCAGGAGAAAACACCACAGGATTTATTGTTGCACACTAATGATCCACCAGAATCACCCTGAAATTATGTTTAGTTACCACTATTATTTTATTACATTAACGTACACAATTATGTACTTAAAAATGAGTTTTGCGTTATTTGAAGCCTTATTATAGGCACAACGATTTCCTTACGAATAATGTTGTAGTGAAAATAGCATTTAAAATTCTCTACATTCTTATTCTTCTTCGTGCTCTCGGTTTAAATCTTTGGTTAAAGTTTGCAAGTAAAGGTAAGACAGACTAGGCAACAAATTACTAAAATCCCCGTCTACTGCAGCGCAAATATTTAGAATAGTAAAGAAGATTTTAACAATTACTTACTTGACAAGCACCTTCTTTGACCTTATTAAAAGTGCAGATGTGGTCAGGAGTAATGGGGTGAGTCTTTTCAAATTGTCGCAAATCAAAATTATATTTACATGCTTTTTCCGAAATAACTTTTACGTCCAACATTTGTAATTTATCAGGAAGGTTCTGCCTGTTTTGCTGTAAAGTGGTTTTATATTAATACATTAAGAACACTCTTATTCGTGCGAGTACCTACTAAACACATTGTGTGTGTGTTTAGCTTTCAAGTAGGTAAGTAAAACTAGATAGTTATCAGTAATAAATACTACAAACACCTGTTACGTAGCCCTATACCATGGAATCAGAATTTCGCAATATAATAGGTCCTTACATATGAAATTGGCGTATTTCGTACTGGCCACTTTATTCACGATGTTCTCCTCTTTGGTAAGGCATTCCAATTTCAAATTTGTACAGCTATTTACTCATGTATTTGTGCTTCGATGACCGTCATTCATTTGTTTTTTTCTTCTGTTTCTTTCTGTTTGCTTCACTCATTTTAAAAAAAACTTAAAGTATCGCATTATTTACGAGTACGAGTTCCGCCGTGGCACTAGTGCTGCGGAAACGACATAGAAAAAATGGATTCTTTACGATAATCGGAAGCGCTCAGCGCAATGGTTGGATCCTGGCCAGCCATATCCTGCCCCAAGCGAAAATTAACCCCAACAAAGTTTCTTGTAAGCGTTTGGTGGACTAGTGCCGGTATTGTTCATTGCAGTTTTTGGCTGATGTCTATTGCAAACCATCAACAAATGTAAACCATGAAAACCATAACCAGGAAAAGCTAGGGGCTAAACAACCTAGGCTGGTCAATCGCTCCACGCCACTGCTACTTCTTCGAAATTTGGACAACTTCTTGCAAGGGAAAAAAATTAACTCTGATGGGGCAGTCCAAATCGCCTTCACAGATTTTATTGATTCCCGTCCGACTGGTTTTTTTAGTAAAGGGATCAATGAACTACCTATGAGATGGCAAAAGTGCATAGAAAACAATGGTTCATACTATGATTAAGTTAATATATTATGTTTAAAAATATTCGACTTTTTTTCCTCCCATACAAAACGACAATTTCATATGTAAGGACCTAATATAAAGAATCACACGTGCCGCACGTTACGTGGTGTCAGCAATTATAGCCTTTCGAGCCTCATTGTTTATATTATAAATATTAAGTGAATTCAATTTCCTTACTTCAGGTTCTTTAGCTTTACATTTATAAATTAGTTTAAAACATTTGTTTATTTTTTTAACCTTTGGCAATGGCCTTCGCAATTCACCTCTCACATAAAAAATGTTCTTGCTGTTTCAACAAAATGATTCACCTCTAGATCAACGTGATATGGTCCGAGATCCCACTGTAGGATTAGTGCGTTCATCGAGTTTTTGTTTAAAACCAAATTTTTATGTTTATTTATAATTAGGAGAATATATATTTACTAGGTTGCCTATCAAAATTTGGCCGCCAATATTTTTAATTAAATTATTTAGAATTGATTTTTGGTAAAAGATTACGTTCATTTAATTTTTAAATAAAATAACGTCTACATCACGGTAATTAATATGAAGATTCTAAAAAATCACGGTTGCCGTTTCGCACATGGCCGCACTTCTTTGCAGCCAAGTGTAAACAGGTATGATTTCGATATATTTATACGTTTATAACGGATATCTATTAATTATATGTCAAATTGAAGCTATTTTTTTTCTATTAATTTTCATATAAGGGTGCCTAATTATATCTGGCCGCAAATAAGGGTTGCTGGCGGTTAAAGATGATAAGTATTTGAGGTAGAGTGAAAGAGAGTTAGCGCGTAACGCATTTGTCAGACAAGGACAGCGGTTGCCGACTGAGCGACGCTAGCGAAGCCATTGCGCATCCAAAATCATTAGTAGAGTCATTGTAAATAAATGGTCATAATATTTATATTTTTTACGACGAAACAATAACATTAGCGAGCACTTTTGGAATTAAAGTCGAGTACATTGCTTTTTTCGTTACACAAAAAATACGACTTCATCTTTATCAATTTTATTTTACGTTAATTAATATAATAATTTTTTACACAAATAAAACAACAATGTAAATATAAAACGTTGTTTATTACGAACTCCAAAACAGCGTGGTTTTTATGTTAGAATAAAAATGCCGCATCTGTTCAGTTGAGAACACTAACATTCGACGCATGCGCAATGGCTTCGCTAGCGTCGCACAGTCGGCAACCGCTGTCCTTGTCTGACAAATGCGTTACGCGCTAACTCTCTTTCACTCTACCTCAAATATTTATCATCTTTAACCGCCAGCAACCCTTATTTGCGGCCAGATATAATTAGGCACCCTTATATGAAAATTAATAGAAAAAAAATAGCTTCAATTTGACATATAATTAATAGATATCCGTTATAAACGTATAAATATATCGAAATCATACCTGTTTACACTTGGCTGCAAAGAAGTGCGGCCATGTGCGAAACGGCAACCGTGATTTTTTAGAATCTTCATATTAATTACCGTGATGTAGACGTTATTTTATTTAAAAATTAAATGAACGTAATCTTTTACCAAAAATCAATTCTAAATAATTTAATTAAAAATATTGGCGGCCAAATTTTGATAGGCAACCTAGTAAATATATATTCTCCTAATTATAAATAAACATAAAAATTTGGTTTTAAACAAAAACTCGATGAACGCACCAATCCTGCAGTGAGGAATTAAATACATTTGATAATTATGGCTCGTTGCCAAGAGTATGAAGTTGTTTTGCAGCATCACTAGTCTAGAAACAGATAATAGAGACTCTCCTATATATTAAGAACCTCAAGGCAGTCTGCTAAAATGTAAAACATTATCCTACTTATAAAACTGTTTTAGTATAATAAATTAATTGTTGATTCATGTTCTACACATACTCATATTTTAAAGATTAACTAAAAAAATAATATTATAATTATAAAATACACTAAGCTAACATTATAGAAACAGAAACTGTTAGTAGTGCTAAACACATAACTCCAAAAGGAACTTAACTTGCCTTTGATTTAAAATTGCAAATGTAAACTTAAAATATGAAACTGTCACTTTATATTTAAATCAGAAATATTACAATTAAAAGTACTTGCAAACTATCTCAGTTCTAAATTCCAAGAAGCATGCTAGAAAAATATTCTTCTGCGATGAAAGATCATCAACTTTCTCGCACCGCAGAATGTTATAAACAGTTGCGGAAGAAACTTGTACAAAGTTGCAATTATAAAATCATCCAATCATTACAAACATCACAATATACTGACTGATAATTTCCAATTAAATAATGTACTAGCATTTATAAGCAGCTGTTATTCCAACGCCACTTTCAAAAACATTGTCAAAATCATTCATTCAAAAATAACAATAATTTAAGAATTTTTATACACTGGAAATATAAACAAACAGGGTTTTCTCGTATTATATGAAAATTTTAAAGTTTTGACTTTAATAGGATTATTACGTTTACTTTTCCTATATATCCTATAGCCAATGCTTTTTAAAAGATAAAAAGAACGTTGTTTTTCCTTAGGCATATTTTGGATAGTATCATAGATTCGATACTCACGAGTAATAGAAATGCTTCTGTGAAATGACAGAATCGGCCTTTGTCGATAGATATTAATTTTACTTACGGTAGTGTATCCCCATCCAGATAATTTACACTTTTCTCCTGGTTCGGGGTCCTCGGTTGCTATTTCGATAGGTTTAACTTTGTCTGTAAATTTAATCTTCTCAGCAGTTCTTAATAGACCAATATCATTCTTCATGGGTGTGGAGGTGTATTTTTCATGGTTTATGATTTTGTCAATTTTATATCTAGTGCCTCCCTGAGTAATTGAGTTGGATCCCGCCAAAATGACCATGTCACTTGGAGATTTACTGAATTTTTTTAAAAATAAATAAATCTAATAAGTACTAAATAAGTATAATAAGTGCGACTAGACTTAGAATCAAAATATTATGTCTGTTTACAATCGATTCCAAATCTAGTCGTGCTTGTCCTGTTATATAAAATAAGCAAATACAAATTGTCTATGAATTTCTGTGACTAAGCATACCATGAAAGCTCAAAGCGTACCTTCAAATAAAAATGTTTTGTGGTTTTATGAAATCACGGTAAAAGTGATTTTTTTTTCACATTATACACATTTAACTAATTTTTTTGGAATAATATTCCATTAAGGGTATAAAATCGCTTTATCAACTTAATTTTATACTTGGAAAATTGCAGTGATAATGGGACTAATAAAAGTAGACTAAGTCTCCACCTAATATTTTTATTGAATTCTGTGTCTTAGAGAGTACGACATACATAATACTTAACAATTATTTAGATTATATACTCATATTAAAATAGCGTGGAGCAGTGGCACAAATGAATAATAGTCTATACACTACACGGTCAGCTGCTGCAAACTATGTGCGCCGTCATATTAGCCTTGGCTGCTATGACAAGCGCCTTTCACTTTATCCCTACTCCGCGGCCGACCGTCACGCGACATGCGCCATACAGACCAAAAAGTTTGAGACGATGTGATAAAGTTTCACTTTAAAACACAGAAACACCTTAAGAGCATGCAAGTTGCGATCATGTTACTAAATTAGAAACAACAAAGTAGTTCACTTATATAGTAGAACACAAGTAACCAAGAACGCTATAACTTTTGCATGGAAAGACTATTTTTGGTACACAAGCGATTGAATAAAAATCAAGGGATTACCATAAAATTAAATAAAATGCTACTTACTTAGTCAGACAATGCGCAGCAGTGAGGACCCATCTGTCAGCAATTATGGCACCGCCACAGTTATGAGCGAAGTCGCGCTTCGTTAGCTGCAGAGATATTTGGTAGGGAAGGGCACCGTCTGGCGCATCTGAACCACCCACGACTCGACCGGATGCGTCGCCAGAATCAACTTCTGAGTCCTTAAAGGTTTTCAGTTCTGCGGCTATACAAATAATGATAAAATTTAGTTGTTATGCCGGGGGAAGACAAATCTTTGAAATCAGGAGAGTGATTCGATTTCGCTCACAAAAAAGCCGGGTAAACGGGTAAACAACCGTTAGGATTAAAGACATTTATTCTCATAATATACGTCCGTCAGTCAGTCACTTAAATGAGAACACTTACACGCTAACGTAACAATTTGAAAAAAAAATTTGGTAGAACTTGGATGAAATTTCAATTCCGTAGATTGGGATCACTCAATAGATGGTATTTTAATCTTAATTTGAATATTGCTAGGCTGCCTGCACTTTTTATATTTTGTGGGAGTCTATTACACCGCAGTACTCCCCCAACGCTCAATGTTTTTTTACCGTAATTGGTTCTTTACTTAGGTAGAATTCAATTATGAGGGCGAAGTTTTTTGCGCTTTTGATTATTATTATTTTAGTGAAAGTAATATTAGTGTGTATGTAGTCATTTAAAATGTTGTAGATTAATAAGCTGTTATTGTATTGAAATAACTGTTTTATACTCATAACTTTTGTTTCTGTGTAGATTTCTTGTATAGAAGTTAAGTATGGGTAATGAAAAAGCAATTTAATTACTTTATTTTCAGCAATTTGAAGATGTAAATTTGTTAGTTTTAGTTGCGGCTCCCCAAATAAGGTAAAGAAGGTGTGATTTTTCCAAGAATTATAAATAAGAAGACGGACTTTACGAGGAAGGCGCCGAACTATGTGTCTACGGGAACATCTTAGAGAAGATAGTTTAGTTATTTAATGATTTATGTGCGTTGTGCATGTTGTTATTGTAAATGTATAATCCAAGATATTTTCGCTTTTCTTTTCAATTAGAGGTACATTATTAAGGTGTTGAATGTCATTTCAATAAATTAAAAACAATAATAGTACCGTTAATTTTAGAATAAGATGCCACATGCCTCCCGTGAACTGTCAATTAGAATGCTGCCGACTCGCACTGATGTTGAGGGTTGAGCCGTGAAAAGGGGACTGTGCGTAATAATAGGCAGTGTTCAAGTCGTGATGAAGTGCGTACATATTTGCGTCGTAGCAGGAGCTCGTTCACATTCGCGTCAAAATAGGTCGAGCTCGCGTTCATGTCGTAACGGGTCGCATTCACGTCGTATTAGGCCACATTAACGTCGTAATAGGTCACGCTCGCGTCTTGATAGGTCACGTTCGCGTTGTGATAGGTCACGTTCACGTCGCGAAAGGTCACGTTCGTGTTCGCATTCCAACCAGATAAAAGGGGTTTTATCTGGGGCGAAAGAGGTCATTTTAGGGATAAGTGCCCTAAAAAGAGTAATATACCTGAAACGACTGATGATAGGCGAGTTTATTCTTTTTGTAAGAAACGTGGACACAAAGTGATTGTTTTGGGAAATTTTATATTTAATTATCACTTCTTGTTCTATCTGGTTCCTATAAATATATCTATAAGGTGAAACTTACCAAAAACGCCGCAGAAAAGTACGCCGACTAGTAGATAGTTAATTAAAGACATGTCTCTAAATTGCGTGTGTTAAAAATATATTCCATTTATATAGGAATTGTCTTTGACTAAGGAAGCGTTTACCATGAAGTGAAATTATTTAAAGAATATACATTTCTATCTAAACTGTATATATATACAGATATATATATATATATATATATAACTGGGGGAATGGTAGCTAGATCGAGGACGTATTTTAAAAGAGATTCAGATTTATTTATTCTGAATGTATCAAAACAAAAGTTCTTTCCTGTCGAAATAAAATTAATACAGGAAGGACTTTTTTCCTGTATCAAACGCAACTAGGCTTTAGATGGGGTCATAAGCTGCAAATTATTTTTCCACATTGGGAAGTGGCTTGTTTATCCACTTTGAATGTTGAATTGTGGAAGGTCCCATAAATAATAATCTCATTAATCGCCGATGTTACAGGTGTTTATATATGTTGGTAATAATTCATTATTGCTTATAACAGGTATAGTATAGAAAGTCCTTGGTAGATTTCAGACTAAATTAACTTGGCATATTCATTTCAACTTCAATTATTACATCTTGTATTCTCTTTCATTCATCTCTCTTTGCTGTTGATGAGTTAACTAAGTCGGAATCCAATATATTATCAGTTCCTACCATTGTATGAGGTGGCGTTAAGTCGTCATTTTTAGTCTCATCAGGTGAATTTGCATTAGTTGATGTTAAATGTATTTTAAATCTGAGTAAAGTGATCGTAAATAATGTTCTCTTTCTAATGTCACATTCCTAAATGCCGTGACTGTAATTTCTTTTGAATATAGTTTTAATAGGAATACACCTTACTGAATGAACAAGTCTGTATGGCTTATTTGAGTCCTTTAAAAAGTATAAGTTATCATAGGCATAACAATTTGTAACGTATCTATCTGTTGGATTTTGAGAACGGGGGAGCCTCTAGGTTATATGGAGTCTTCAAATGCTGTATTTTCTCTGTTATGTCGTAAACCGATATTCTAAATACATTTGCAATCGACCGAAGCTCTTGTAAGCATTTTAGTTTCTCGCGCCCAGTTTTACAATAGCTAGGATTCCAAAGCGCTGCATTTACTTAAAATAATTCGACTAATTTGCGGTAGAAGATGCAGAGAAAATTGGAAGGAGCTGGTACGAGGAGGGGGGCACGGTTGGGAACAGTATACCATGTGGGGCCCAATTTCGTCTTCATTGAGTTGTAAGCAAACGAAACTTTTTGAAGGTTTTTGAGGTATCATTCAAGGAATATAGCCTTGTTTTCCAGATGTACGCGAAAATGAACGTCATTAGAAATGTCAACGCCCAGTATTCAGCTATTATTACAGCGTAATGGGGGAAGGGGTTGACTGACTGCGCTGATGAAATAAAACTTGAAAAAAAAACCGAAACTTGGCGATTGAAAAGAGTAGCGGAGAGTTTATTGCCAGTTTTACTCTTCCGTTCTACGCCCTTGAATTGAGAACTGGCAGTAAATTTAAAATTAGAAGCATTTAAAATATATTTCTTTTTCTGACTTTCATAAGTGTACATTACATCTTCATAAACACGGTTGCTTAATCACATTTTTAGTACTTTGCTTAAATAATAATTATTTAACAAAAATAAAAATAAATGTCGATATATCTCATCTCTATATTATCTATTTTTGATATTGGTCGTAGAAAATAAATAACCTAATGAATTTTCAATAAAAAATTGATTACCTTCTTTTAATTAGTTTTTTTTTAAATTTCATTAGTAATGCCTGATTGGAAAAATTTAATAGTTTCGAAGATTTTTTATAATGTTATGCGTCTTTTCTTTTGTTTTTTTCATACTTTATTTTTAATTAATTATTATGTCTGATATCGATGTTTTGATATAACATATTATATACTTTTATAACATACATATATACAAGACAACTGATCTACGTAATAATATATTAATTAAACAACACTAAACTACCCACAGCAAGATTATAAATTTCTCTTATGCATTTTCAACGTTTGAGTCTCTTATTTAGAACAGGATTTTCGGCAAGTAAAACAGAATATACACCCAGAGCAACATGGTTTCATGCCAAAGAAATCCACTACTACGAATTTGCTTGGTTTCACTGAGGACATAGCGAAGGGAATTGACAACGGACAGGACCTTATCGGCCACGATTTACTTCTGCAGAAGATCTTTTCCATGGAAATTCATGGGTCATTGCTTAGGTGGTGTGACTCGTAATTAAAAAATAGTACACAACTAGTAAAGAGCCGAGGGCATGTGTCTAACGGTCAGCCTGTACAGGGTGTACCACAAGGATCGTAATAAGGGCCTTTATTCTTTATTATTTTCTTTAAATGACTAAGCATGTAATTTAAGTGCAATTTTAAAATGTACGCTGATGACTTGTACTGATGAATTGTACCAACATATTCAACACGATATCGACATTGATTTTCTGAAGGAGCAACTAAACAGAGTTAACATATGGTGCGGGCTGAAGAGAATGATTTTAAATGAAGGAAAGTGCTGCTGCATAAAATTTTCGAAAAAAAAAGAAATCTTCACTATTCACATACTGTATAAGAGGCCAAAAACTTCAAGAGGCTTAGGTATAAGAGATTTGGGTGTTGATGATATTGATGTGTTTTACAACAGTCTACCAACATTCCGTAACTTTGTTTTGCAGGCTCTTAAATCGTAATGTGGTTTAAGTTTTAATTTTTGTTTGTTAATTACTGTTATTTTTATCTTTTTAGTATTAGTTATTATTTATATTATTAGTTAATGTATTATTATTATTAAACAGGCATAAAATGAAAGGCTAAATAATAAGATCTGGACTTAACGAGTTAACTGTTCGAGTCAAGAAATGCATGGAACGAAAAAATATTAATAAATGCTCCATTGTCTAATGCCTCTCGCTCCTTTGAAAATGGTCATAGGATCATACGGTATACCTCTGTAAACTGCAATTTTGCTGTTAATTTTGCAGGGAGACTTGGGAGGACCTCTAGTGAAAGACACAAAGCAGGTGGATGTCGTCGAAATACTTTAAAGTTTCTTTTGTTAAACATTTAATATCGACTAATGAGTTTTTTTTCATTTCAAGGTATTTCTTAATTATTTGACATTTCAATTTACTTAACTTTATTTTTAAATTACCAATTGTATTGGAAATAATTATTTTTTTTTGATGTATGACGTCATAGAAATGTAATTATCGAAACACAAATGGAAGGACGGAAATGGGTCGATAGTTATTTATGTCTTCTTTATTACCACCTTATTGTATCGGGTATATTATTGAGCATTTAAGTGATTGAGGGAATTGATAGAATACAAATTTTAGTAATTATAAGTATAGTAATATTATTTGCCATTTTATAAATTTTGTAGGGATGTTATCATAACATGGTTCTGAAGCGGATTTAAGATTATTTATAATAACCTCTATCTCTGCTGAATCCGGTTCTATAACTCCAATCGTATTGACTTGGCTAGGGAGCTTGCTAAGATAATTCTTTAGAGATTGAGGATCACTTAAGATACCCTGTGCCAAGGATTTACTATTTACTACGTTGTTGAAATAATTAGCTATATAATTTGCAGATTCACTGCCTGTATTGTAAATTAGTAAGTTCAATGTTTTTCCGTAAATCAGATTAGTTATTAGTGCGAAACGGCTGTGTAACAATTCCCGAATAGGCCCACTATTCTTAGAATTGTAGATGGTAAAACGTAAAGTTTATTTACTCTCGATTAACTGGCGATTTATTCTAAGATTAAGATTTAACCTTGTATGGTCGAATCCAACCTAAGGGCTATTATGACAATCAAGATTATAATATTGTGTAAAAATTCTAATACTACCGTCAATACACGCACGAAGCATATTAATTCATTCAATCGTAAAAGGTAATAAATAATCTAAGAAAAACGTTAGAGAATATTTTTGGTTTCCTAATATGACTTCCATAGTAAGGGCCTACGTTGACCATTGCCTAATGTGTAAAATAAATAAGAACTATTCTGGTAAAAAGCAATCTGCTTTACATTCTTCTTCTTCTCATTCGGTACGCTCTTGCCAGAGCGGTCGTGATCGCTATTTAGTAGAAGTAGAAGGCGCAGATGTAATGCGCTTCACGACGCTCCGCCACCGCTGCCTATTGGAGGTCATCCTGCTGCACTGATTCAGTGTTTCTCCTACGGCGGACTTAATCTGATCAGTCCAGCGTGTAGGCACGGTAATATTATGTATACAGTATTGTAACTCGCCCGTGTCCTTGAAATAAGTACCTACAGCAGCACAGTACGTTAGCATGCGATAGGGCTGTCCACCTACAGCGTTTTATATATAATATTAATATTATGATAACATAAAATACTTCGTGAATTGAATAGAAAGTGTTCAATAAAAATACAAGATTTTTTTAATGGTAGATTTAATTAAAAAATCATGTTTATTTTTATCTATGTTTGATTATAACAAATAATATACCGACATAATTACCTATTATTATTATGTTGTATATGTATATTATGTTATTAAAGGAATATCTTTTACTTGGTTATAGATACCTGAAGCTACTTTACAATTTATATGTTTAGTTTTAAATGAAGTTCGGAATATTTCCTCCATCGCGCGGTTACTGACTAAAAACCAACACACCGTCCGGTCGTCACTGCGGCACGTCCGCGACTGTAGCATGCCGAGCGCATGCCGAGATCCGAGCGAGTAGGTATAGCTCGCGCGTCGTCTGTTTGTATGAAGTTACAATACTGTATACATAATATTACCGTGGTGTAGGTGACTTGCCGCGCGGTCTAGCGTCTTCCACCTTCCCCTGGACGACAAGGCGTTCTATCGACTGATTGCCACGCCGAGATACATGACCGAAGAATGTAAGAATGCGAGATTGTACTGTTGAAAATAGACGCTGCTTAACACCGTGTTCTTGAAGTATCGAGACGTTTGTACAAAACTCGGTCAACGATACTCCAAGCATTCTTCTCCAGCACCACATTTCAAGAGCGTCTATTTTCTGCATTTCAACTGGTCTTCGTGGCTTTTGTTATATTGCTGTTTCTCCATATCTTTTGCATCTTGTCCATCGCCGTTCATCTATGAATTATACCCCCATGAAGAACTTAGTAGGGTAGAAGTAAGGAAAAAAATTGTACCTTCTGTTATACAAATTTCTAAGGAATTTCTTTTGCACCCATTCAATCATATCCCCATAATACCTTTTATAATGGGACCATATGACGCAGCTGGTTTCAAGAATTGGTCTTAATAGTTATGAATATAGCAGCCTGGTGGCTGTAACCGACAGACCAACTGAATTTTGCAAGACAAATCCTTATCTCCTAAATGTAGCATCTGTAATCGTCATTAAAATGTCTCGGCGCACGATGGGCGTGACAAGACCCGTCATGCCGCGAAAACCAGTCCATCCCACGCGCCGGCCCAATTCCCTAAACATAATCCCTGGGCTCAGCTCCCCGTAAAAGGATGGATGAAGTTGGCGTAAAAGTAACAACTACTATAAAGAATGAATTAACGTTGAGTAACAAACATACAAATCACTACATAGTATAAAGTAAAGTCGCTTTTTCTGTCCCTATGTCCCTTTGTATGCTTTGTTTGCTTTTTAGTTATTATACATGGTGGGCATTGCTGTTTGTTATATTACTTTATGTTAGCTAAATGCGTAACAAAAGAAAATTCACGAGAGGTGGCATTATTTTATAATTTTGTAACGAACTTCCTTATCGCGCGTTGTGAAACGAGGCTAGACGGAAAAGATTCTTACGAAAAGTTGTCACGACACTTTTTGCTATAGTTGTTGTAATTCACCGGTTCTCGACCAATCACCAAAGTTAAGCAAGCGGGCGAGGTCAGTAACTGTATGGGTGACCGCATGGGAACACCTCGTGATGTTGTCTTTTATTTCTTTTCCTAGGGATAAGAAATGAAAACAACAAAATATAATACTACCATCGATGCAGTTTTTTTCAAGACATAAATAAAATAGAATCCAAAAAATATGTTATCTACTTCAAATACCACAATTATTACTAAAGCCTACTACTGTTTAGGTTTTAATAACATTATATTTGTTAATAATAAAAAAATAATATAACTTAAAAAAATAAAATTATATTACAAAGCCTTACTAATTAATCGAAAGGAACTTCGTTCTATCCGGGTGTCCCTTGATACCTCTCAAGTATTTTTTATTACAGAGACGTGAAACCGTACCAAACAACCTTCAAATGTTGGAGTACAAAACAATACGCAATGACGACTGCACTGAACAATTAAAAAGCTCGCCTTACCGGAGATTGTTACCCATAGACGCCGGACAACTCTGCGCTAAGCGCCCGAACCACAAAGGTGCATGCTATGTAAGTAATCAAATGTACTACAACATAATATGTAATAGATGCTAGTTTCACGTTACAATCAGGATTTATCAAATAGTTTTAAATATAAGTTCACATCAATCATGGAGAAGTAAAAACATCGTGAGGGAATTATGATTTCTTATGCTGATGGAAAAAAGACTGATCATCTACACATCTTTGAAAACAAATGAGCAAATTTTGATGTGAGACCGAACGCCACAATCACACACTTCTGGATTATTGTTGTTGTAAGCCAATAATTATACATTAAGAATATGACACATTCCTGTATATCAAAACTTTTAAATGTTATTATTTCTCATGCAGGGTGATTCTGGTGGTCCTCTCGTCATTCAGGTCAAGAAGAACAAAATTGTTCAAATAGGAGTCGTGTCCTGGGTGGTTCCCTGCGCCTTTGACTTTCCTGATATGTTTAATTCAGTCCACGGATTCTACGATTGGATACTGAGCAATATTAAATAAATTTCTTTGTAAAACCATATTGAGTGTATTAAAATAAATATTATTTGAAAGAAGAAATACAAGTATCTTTTATTATAGGCAATATTCAAATTCAGAAACATTTATGCATTTAGGTTAGATATCTATGGGCAGGCTGCCTCTAATTAATTTGATATATTTGTTTTAAATATTGTTTGATGATTTGCTTTTTTAAAAGAGTACCGAGAGTTTTTTACGCCGGCTTTTTCTCTCGGCCTACACCCTCTGTCTTTGCCGATGAGTAGGGATGCCTACAAGTTCGAATTGATTGACGTGGAATAAGTGATACCTAGATGATCTTATGTTCCAAAATAAACGTATTTTATTTTATTTTATTTTATCTACACATTGTACATTTATGAACGTCAATAGAGAATTATATATTAAATGCTTTTCATTTTGCATTTACTGCCAGTTATCAAATCAAAGGGCGTAGAACGGACGAGAAGAACTGGCAATAAACTCTTCGCCGCTCTTTTTTAATCGCCAACTTTTTGATTTATATTAACAACTAGGAGCTGCAAACATTACACCATGTACCACATGACATCTTTAAAATCATAAATATCATAATTAATTAATGAACTCATTAATGTTAAAAATAAAAAAACTAAGATGTGTCCTATATATCAGTAGTAGGTAGATATGGTAAATCGGAACTACACACAAATTCATAGTCGATACGAATACGATACGAATCTTGGTTTTGCGCACCATGTACATAAATATGCAAAAAGGCCTACAAAAATCTGGGGTTCGTATTACGAACAGTTTGTGGCTTCGAGAACATCAGTGCGATCAAAATCTATATACAACGCGCTAGTGAGAAGTCACTTGGAGTGCAACGCAATGGTGTGGGCCCCATATGAGGCTAAATACAGTCTCATGTTAGAGCGAGTACTAAATAAATTCACTCGCTACCTCTACAAGAGACTGTATGGAGTGTATCCCTTGTATCCGCTTATGAACCCTATCCTGTTTGTTCTGGGTATGGTGGGTTACGACCAGCTACGCCACGGAAGAGAGCTAGCTGTGTCAATGTATTTATTTAAGATATTTACGGGTCGAGTGCATAATCCGGATATAATGGAGACACTGGGTCTACGGGTACCAAGTAGAAACCTGAGGTTTACGTCTAAGCTTTTGGATGTACTGCGCGCACATTCCAACTTGGTTAGCAAAGCGCCACTCACGGGAGCAATACAGGTAATCAACAAAATTTCTATTGAGGTAGACCTATTTGTTTGTACAATGGCTGAGTTCACAGGAGTTGCTTGCTATATTGTTAATTAAAAGATTTAGGCATATAAGTTTTATTTTTTTAATGTTTTTATGTAGGATAATTCTATCGAATTAGTAGTAACTAATTAAGATAGAATAATGTGGAATAAATAAACAAATGTATATTTTAATATTATTAATGTACGGTTTTATTTACTTTTTTGGTTTATATTGATTATCAAATATGAGTGTAAAGAGGGAAGAGATTTCATTATGTCCGTCGCATAAAATGGATTGTCTTCGTATGGTTTAGTTATTGGGATGTAGATAGGAGATCGATTGACTAACACGGTCTGTGGGTCTCGTCAAGACAGCTTAACACCTTTGTGTTCAGTCACCGTGAACACGCACGCTGTAAAGCACGCGAAATGTCGGTTAAATTTAAATTATATTTAAATAATTATAAGTTTACAATAATACATCTTATATCTTTAAACGAGCAATTGTATATATATATATATATACAAGAATTGCTAGTAGTAGTAGCTTTTTATAATTGGAATCTCGGGATCGGCTCCAACGATTTTCATGAAATTTAGTATACGGGGCGTTTCGGGGGCGATGTTTAAATTGCTTTAACGACACAACAACACTAAAGCAATTCAGCATATAATATATTCTATACTGTTCATATTTCATCATTTTATTAGTATGTAATTCGTACTTAAATATAATTTCCAAAAAACACAATTTATGAAATCGGCCATCCAGGTACTAACTTTAATCCGTGAATAAAGTGTTTTCTATAAGCTTATATTTCCTCTCCCTATCCTTCCATTTTTTGTTTAGAATTCAAGTCCCTCAGGGTTAAATTTACTGACATTATTTGGTTTTTTTAAACTTTAATTGACAATAAGCAGCAAATTTACAAATAAAGTTTATTTTTTTATTTAAAATTTTGTTTAAATATACTACTTAATATAAAGAATTTTAAGAATAAACTAAAGAGTAAATAATGAGTTACTAACTGTATAAACCTAGAAGCTATCATACACAATTTTGTCAGTTTATTATTTGAAAGATCAAAGATACTTACAAAATAAATAATTTTCTTTTCAGAAACAGGGAAGATAATAAAACAACTAAATTATTTTACCTCAAGAACAGAAAATGGTAACTCTAACTATGACCCTTCAAATTTTATGTTAATCAGTACAGTAGTTTTTATGTGAATTATTATTAAAAGATTAAGATTTATAAAAAAAATGTATTTGTAGAATTATACCTATCATAACAATATTGTACATTAATACTATTATTATTTACAATTGTGGCAAGAATCTATCGCAATTTTTCAATAGCCCAGAATGTCTTGAATGTATCTTATTGGAGTGCTTTTTTATATTATGTATCAAATGCATTGTACGGATCCTAGGTCATCGGGTGCTTAAAATAATAGAAGATTTTTGTCTTACTTTCTATTCATCACTTACTTATAACAATAGAATATGAGCGAAATAATAGAATGTTAATTGCTATACAATTTAACAGTCGAAGAGAGTACCTACGTCTGGCTATGCTTTCGGGGTGTAACTCCAACGACTTAGGAAATCGTCATGCTTATAAGTGATCTTTCCCTTGATATTTCCCTGCATTTCTAATGGGTTTCATCCTACTGTATTTTTTTTTCATTTTTTACCATTTTTGAAGGCTTCGGCACTGGTCTAAATAGCCCTTTATGCAGGATAAAAATTGATTCGACATCAGCACCATCACCCCATAATAATAAGCCATAAGTCATTAAGCTGTGAAAGTAACTACAATAAATAAGTGTAACTGTATCAACATCAGTCAGTAAGCGAATTCTTTTGACCGCGTAAGTTGCATATCTGTCTCTTTGCCGATCCGTTGATATGAGGGGACAACTGAATTTTTGAATCCATGGTGATTCCAAGAAATACAGTTATATCACTCAGATTCAATTTCTTCTTCTGGATTTTTTGCGCAAAATTTAAGGCATTTCGTTTTTGTCCATTAAGCAGAAGGTTATTCATAGTAAACCAATCGATAATCGAAGAGTGAGCGTTGTTCACATCGTCAAAATTTGTTATTTGTCGTTTGATTTTAAAAATCAAGGTTCCCGTAGTTTTGATATGTGGGAGGTGTTGGCTAAATGGTCCCACGACGTGGGACTTGTACTAAATTCTAACAAAACAAAGTTTATGCATATCCGATCTAGTCACAATCTAAGCTCACATATACCCCACTTAATGTTACACAACCACACTTGTGCACATTCCTATAACTCGTACCCCATCAACTGCAACTGCAACGCCTTAGAATTAGTCCGTAACCACAAGTACCTGGGGCTTACAATAGATGAGCGAATGTCCTGGAAAATGCACATCAATTCTGTCTGTGAAAGGCTAAGAGCGATACTTGCCAAATTCACTATAATAAAAAATAAAATACCTCTGAAAACTCTGTTACTGCTATACAAAGCACTAGCCGAATCCATTATAACATATGGACTTTCAAGCTACGGGAGAACATGCAAAACTTATCTTAATCAAATATTTGCATTACACATACGTATTTTAAAAACTATTGCTCCCATAAAAATAAAATCACAATATAAAGAGGACTACAGAAATCTATTTGCATTTTTCAAAATTATACCTATACTAGAGAAAGTGCAGCTAGTATTATTAAACAAAAACTACTTTACAGAAAATTATCTTAAAACAATTAAAACTCACTATCACTATTCAACACGTAGAAAATTAACTATTACCCAAATACAATAATTTATATGGGAAAAAAACATTAGACTATATTATTACAAATTGAATAAACACTAACACTATTTACTAATATATAATAACTAGAAACAATATTAAATTTTAATTAAAAAATTATTACATAAAGCAAACAATTATAAATTACGCATAACAAAAATCAGACAACGTCATTTAATTCATATTTGAATATTAGAACACATTCTGTAGTCGATTGAGAATTCTCGTCAAGTACAGGTTTCTTGCACCGGCTATGTATGAAGCGGCGGTGTTTCGATTGGTTTATTACGTTGTTTGGGCAATTTTTTATGGTTTGATGGTAAAAATGTTTTATTGTATATTATGACACTGGCCTTAGTATGTATATAAGTCAATTATCTAAATATTTTCGACGTCCTGGTGGACAGACAAACTGTGTCCAGTTTGTGTTTCCACCACACCAACTTCTTCTATTTAAGATTATGTATGATATATTTAAAACTAGGAGCTACAAATGAATGGGTCTACCCAACACGGAGTTGGGTAGACCCCCTACTTCCCTGATATTGATTTCCTGCAAATTTCTAACTGTAGTGAAGTTTAGTGTTAAAAACTTAAAGCACATGTAATAACAAATGTAAAATGATATATTTATTAAGTGTATTTAATTTTTTTTTTTGTTTTTACAAGTTCAAACTGTATTGCAAATACCAAAATCCTACAACTTACACAATTTTATAAACACATAATATTTTTTTTACTTCAAAGGTACTTTTATAAATAATGTATATGTTTTAATAATATAAGATAGTATGATGTAAGTAAATAGGTATAGGACCCCAAATTTTTTTTTCGCTGACATAGACCCCGGTTGTCGTAGATCGGTCGATATAGACCACTTTGGGAATCTCTCAGAGATTCCCTATATTTTAAATTATAAATTGCACGAATAGCCCTTTTTTTAGTTTTGTATATATGTATATTTTGTTTTATCTTCTGATATGCCTATTTGCTTCAACGACTCATTACTGCCCTCTAGTAGCAAACGTTGTTTCTTCTAGTATGTGTCCCTATTTGTGATATTCATATTTAAAAATTAAATATTAAATAATGATTTAGTTTATATAAATATTCAAAACTCTGAAAGTTCTCTACTGTGACTCGAACCATATGAGAGCGTCGCCGGCACTGTAAGCGATTTGACTAAATGTCTTTACAATGTCGCGCTCAAAACTGTTGTACTAGTTTTTTTTTTTTTTTTTATAGAACAGGGGGCAAACGGGCAGGAGGCTCACCTGATGTTAAGTGATACCGCCGCCCATGGACACCCTCAATGCCAGAGGGCTCGCGAGTGCGTTGCCGGCCTTTTAAGAATTGGTACGCTCTTTTCTTGAAGGACCCTAAGTCGAATTGGTTCGGAAATACTTCAGTTGGCAGCTGGTTCCACAGAGTGGTGGTGCGCGGCAAAAACTGCCTGGAAAAACGCGCAGTTGTGGAACGGCGGACGTCGAGGTGATACGGGTGGAATTTCGTATTCTGCCTCGACGTCCGATGATGAAACTCAGCTGCAGGTATTAATCCGAACAACTCCTCTGAACACTCTCCATGGTAAATGCGGTAGAAGATGCAGAGAGACCCCACATCTCTACGCAACGCCAAAGGATCAAGCCGCTTGGAGAGATTTTGGTCGTCAACGATTCGAACCGCTCTTCGTTGAATACGGTCAAGTGGAAGAAGCTGGTACTGGGGAGCACCCGCCCAGAGGTGGGAACAGTACTCCATGTGGGGCCGAATTTGCGCTTTATATAGTTGCAAGCGGTGGCCCGGAGTGAAGTACCGTCTCGCCCTGCTGAGCACACCGAGCTTTTTGGAGGCTAATTTTGCCTTTCCCTCCAAGTGACCGCGAAACTGAACGTCGTTCGATATGTCAACGCCAAGTATTCCAATGCTGGCTGTGGCTTTAAGGAGAGTGTTTTCGAAAAGAGGAGTAGCGACAAAGGGTGTTTTTTTAGCGGAAAACGCGCAAACTTGTGTCTTTTTGGGGTTAAATTGGACTAGGTTTAGTCTGCCCCAGTCAGAGACTCCACGTAGTAGGGTTTCTACTTCAGACACAAGTTTGTTCCGGTACTCATCGACATCTGCCCGAGAAATACTTGCCCGGCCAGTGTAAAGAGTGTCCCCAGTGCTGTCATCCGCATAGCAGTGAATGTTGCTAAGTTGCAACATATCATTGATATGCAGAAGAAACAGGGTCGGGGATAAAACACAGCCTTGTGGGACCCCAGCGTTCACGGGTTTAAGGTCGGAACATGCTCCGTCGATGACGACCTTGATGCTCCGATCGGCCAGAAAGCTGGAGATCCAATCGCATAATTTCTCGGAAGCCCATAGGCTGGAAGCTTCGAGAGCAGTGCTCTGTGCCACACCCGATCGAAGGCTTTCGCTATGTCCAAACTAACCGCTAGAGCCTCCCCCTTGGACTCAATTGCCTCCGCCCATCTATGCGTAAGGTATACAAGAAGGTCACCAGCCGAACGACCACGACGAAAGCCGTACTGAGAGTCACTTATCAGCTGGTGGCCTTCCAGATACTCCAGGAGCTGGCAATTAATAATGGATTCCATTATTTTGGAGAACAAGGAGGTTATCGCTATTGGGCGATAGTTGGACGGATCGGAGCGATCGCCTTTTTTAGGGATCGGATGTATCGATGCGATCTTCCAGCACTCCGGGACAGTGCCAAGCGAGTACAGGTACCGGAAAAGGCGCGTTAAGACCGGAGCCAACTCAGGAGCACAAGTACGCAGCACAATTGGAGGAATACCATCCGGCCCGCTCGACTTATGTATGTCCAAGGAAGATAATGCTTTACGGACAGCACGTTGCCGGAATGTAACTTCCGGCATCGAAGAATCACACCGTGAAATGCTCGGTGGTGATCTCCCTCGGTCATCCAAAGTCGAGTTGGACGCGAAGAGACAGCCTAAAAGGTCGGCCTTCTCCTTCGCAGTGTGGGCCAGCGAGTCATCCTCCCTGTGCAATGGTGGAATGGAGGGCTGACAAAAATTCGCTTGGACAGCTTTGGCTAGAGACCAGAAGGCTCGAGTCCCCGAAGGGAGTTGGGCCAATCTCTCGCCAAATCTGGCAATGTGCTCTGACTTTGCTTTAGTGATTTCCCGTTTGAAGGACCTGGAGGCTGAGTTATATGCTTTTTTGAGTTCGCTGGTATTAGCATCACGAGATTTCGCCGCTTCTGCCCATGCCTTAAAGCATTCTCGCTTTCGACGCGAGGCTGTCTTGCAAGAACGCTTAAACCAGGGCTGAGACTTGCCACCGATCGGCACCGCAGAAAAAGGAATATAGAGTTCCATTCCCTGCAGAACCACTTCGGCAACAGAGGCAGCGACGGAATCTGGAGCTTCAGACGAAAAGCAAATAGGCCCCCAAGGGTAGGACGCAAAGAAAGACCGCATCCCGTCCCAATCTGCTGACTTGTAGTGCCAAATACGGCGAAAACCCAAAAAGCGCGACCGCGAAGGGCGCGTAGATGGCACAGTACTCCGGACCACACAATGATCCGATGAACCCAATGGCGGGTCAACGGAGACTTGATAGTTCTCCGGATGCGAAGTCAGCAGAAGGTCCAACAAAGAGGGTTTATGACCGTCCACATCTGGTATTCGCGTAATCGCAGGGACCATTTGTGTCAGGTCGTAGGCTAAAGCAAAGTCGTGAAAGGATCTTCCCGCGTGATCGGTGGTTTCAGAACCCAGCCAATCGGCATGGTGGGCGTTAAAATCGCCAAGTATCACGATTTCGGCGGTAGGAACCCTTTCAAGCAGGGAATCTGTAGCCATTTGGATGTGCTCGATGAGTCGGTCAGTTTCGTCATTTCCGCTATGGGACCTATACAGGCACGCATAGAATCGCGGATGGTCATCGCAGTCTATGCGGAGCCAGAGGTTAGATAGGTCCCTTCCTTCAAGCGTCCCGAGGCGACGAGAACAGATATCCTCTCTGACGTACACGCAAACTCCCGCCCGCGGCACAAATGAATGTTCCAATTTGTACCCCGGGTAGGAGAGGTAAGAAGTATCAGCCGGGGAGGATATCTGAGTCTCAGTGAGGAAGAATAAGGCCGGCTTCGCAGATTCAAGGTGAAAGTGAACCGCGCTTAGGTTTGAGTTGAGCCCCCTAACATTGGTGAAGTCCACTGTGAGCGTGGAAGGGGTTGCCTTCGGCGAATTCTTCCGTTTGCCCCGAGATCGAAACCTAAAACTAGAACTGGATGTTTTGTTTAGAGCGCAGTTTTTGCCCACCCCAGAATACGAAGGGCAGCCTGTGCATCCACCACCGGATACTGATTGTTCCGATGATGGACGCCCAGAGGGGGATTCTCCACGTGTGGTACCCCCCTGGGGTAATCTTTCTTTAAACTGCACCGTCATACTCTGGGGAAGGGGGGGGGATGGGCTCCGGGAGTCTCACTCACCGAACGAAACGCGAGTACAATAAGATAAACCTATTGCATCACTTCACGCCGGTTTTCTGTGAGACAGTGGTACTGCCCCGGTCGTGCCTGCCCATTTGGCTGAAGCCCGAAAGCAACAGCATGGCACTCCCACTAGGAAGGGGGTTGACTGATTGCACTGGTGAAATAACCTCTTTCACAGGTTATTTCACCAGTGGGCGATGGGGTCGTCAGGTCCCTACGTGTCACACGTGTCACAGTCACATATTGAGTCACTTTTACCGGCTCTTGACACGTGTATTATGTTACTTTTATGCACAAATTAGTTCACGTCACATCACTTCACTATTTCACTAAAGTGTTATTCTTTATTTTGTCTGGAACACTGCACAATTCCTACACTTTAGGATATTTTTGTTACTGAATTTTAGCTCGAAACGTCACTCGGTTACAGTGTTGTGATTTTAAGAATTACTAATTGTTTTACAATAATTCTACGTTCAACCGATATTAATAATTGTATGATTTTTAAAATACAAACCATTGGGGACACGATACGATATTTCAGCTTCTTTTTTACAAATTTCTAATGAACTTCTTTTGCACCCTTTCAATCATATCCCCATTATACCTTTCATAAAGGGACCATATGACGCAGCTGTTTTCAAGAATTGGCCGTACTTATGATGAATATAGCACTCTCGTAGCAGTGTCCGACAGACCAACTGAATTTCCCAAGACAAACCCTAATCTCCTAAATGCAGCATTCGTAATCGTCATTGCCACCGCTGCAAGCTTTTAATTAAAATGCCTTGGCGCACGTTGAGGCGTGACAAGACCAGTCATGCCACGAAAACCAGTCCATCCCACGCGCCGGCCCAATTCCCTAAACATAATCCTCATCCTGGGCTCAGCTCCCCGAAAAAGGATAGATGAAGTTGGCGTTAAAGCAACAACTACTATAACGAATGAAATAACATTGAGTAACAAACAGACAAATCAATAATAATTAGCAATATCACTAAGCACTAATACTAATTAGGTTGTCTTCAAATAATTTCCGTATTTTGCATAATTTTCCATTAAATTATGTATATTTTCTTGTATAAATATAAAGTAAAAAATTAGAAATTTCAAAGCAAGGAAGGGACTGCAACGAAAATGTTTCTCCATTTTGGAATACTACTTCTTCTGTCCCAAGGACTCCTTGGTAAGATTAATTTTATTTAATTAATTAACACCCAGTTCAGTGTAGTCTCACGAAGGATACAAACACGATTCAAACAGCAAATAAGTGTCAAATACATTAGGGCTTCATTTTGTTGTAAAATAATGCACTATTCTCAATATTTTTAACTGATGATGTATCTATGTATTTCCAAATAATTTAAATCTTTATGAGAATTATTAAATTTGACACCATCTGGACCGTCCTTTGAATTCAATGAATTCTATCTTTCTTTAGTTTCCGTAATAAAATAATTGTTATGCCGTGCCGTGCGTGCCGTGCGTGTGAAAATGTAGCGGAATAAAAAAACAACGTTTACAGGCGAAGGGGACGTTTCGGAAGCAATAGATGGAGACAGCCGAATTATAGGTGGCAAAGATGCCACTCCAGGCATGGCTAACTACCAAGTTTCAATTCGTGATCATACAGGATACCGAGAATGGCACAGTTGCGGAGGGTCTATTATAAATGAAGAGTACGTCTTAACAGCCGCTCATTGCATTTTTGAGTGAGTACATTTTTCGACAAAAGCTTTCCATCCCTGATGACCTTCATTTTTAATAATTATTGACATCATTCAGTCACGATGAATTTTAATCATAGTTTATTGATTTAAACATTTTTTTAGGAAAAACATAAAAGACATGTCAATAGTCGTTGGCAGTCATACGATCAATAAAGGCGGCGACCGATACAAGATTAAGAAATTGATCCGTCATGAGAAGTATTCTGAGCCGGTTTTAAAGAATGACATAGGTGTCGTACAGATAGAAGGCAAATTCAAATATAACGATAAGGTTCAACCCATTGAGTTGTTAAAAGAAATGGCACCCATTGGAAAAAAATGTCTCTTTACTGGCTGGGGATATGATGACCTTGTGAGTAGATTATTTAATATATGCCTATGTCTGGCTACTAGTCCTTGGCAATCATATGATCAATAAAGGTGGCCACGGATACAAGATTTAAAAAATATTTTATTTATAAGATATTAGAAAAGCAGTGCAAGAAGTCATTCAAATTCAGTCAATCCAAGCGATTGTACTCAACACTGGCAGAACCTACTTTCATTTTCATATAGCACACAACATATAATAAAAACTGACAAACCAAATTTATCTTCGAAGATCTTAAATATGTCGCTCGTCTTTTGATCTCCAACGACGTGCTGTCACCCTTCAGACTTACGGACAAAAATCTTCCACGTCCAGTAAATTTCTATTTTAATTTCAAAAGAAAGATGCTACGGGTTCCACTTTATCTTGTAAACTAGGTTCAGATACAGGTTTGGATAGAATCTCATCTCTCTCACTCATTCTGTGGTTGATGCAGGCGAGCAACTTTTAAATTAGAACACTAAATTATTCAACTTCAATAATAATTAATATCACTCTAGAAGTTGTTCTCATTCTTGTCGGCGCGAACCTCATTGCCCTCACCAAAAATGGCGTAGGGGTGAGACCAATTGCTGTTGGATTAACACTACGACGTGACTGTGACTAATTTGAGCTAATGCGAACTGTTTAAAAATAACGGCGTTAAATTTAAATGTCGTAAAACAAATATTTAAATATTTTTGCTCTATATATTGAAATAGTTAACAATAATTCCCTTTCCCGATTATCCAATTTTTTTTTGGAATCACCAGGGAATCGCAAAATTTCCAGTGTCGCTTTCCCTGACTATTCAAAGAAGGAACGCTGCAAGTATCTTCGGAACATTGTTTAAAGGGACTCCTTTTAATGAAATATTTTGTTATATATTTTAAGGTTACCTATTTTTCTTTATTATATTAATTTATGTTAGCTGAATGGGTAACAAAAGGACATTCGCGACAGGTGTCATCATTTTAACATCATTATTACAGAGAGATGAAACTGTACCTAACGATCTTCAAATGTTGGAGTACGTAACAATAAGCAATGACGACTGCACTAAACAATTAAAACGCTCGCCTTACCCGAAATTGGTGCCCGTAGACAGGCCCGAACAACTCTGCGCTAAGCGCCCGAACCACAAAGGTGCATGCTATGTAAGTAATCAAATGTACTACAACATTTGTAATAGATGATAGTTTACAATCAGGATTTATCAAATAGTTTTAAATATAAGTTCACATCAATCATAGCGAAGTAAAAACATCGTGAGGGAATTATGATTTCTTATACTGATGGAAAAAGACCGATCATCTACACACCTTTGAAAACATTTTTTTAGAGATTGAGAAAAAAAAGAAAAAGTATTTTAGAGATATCCTTATTCGTGCACAGAAATATACATATTTTTAAGTCGAATGTAGAAGTCGAAGTAAGAAGTAGACATGGGGACAAATTGGCTGTGCCAAAAATCAATCTAGAACTGTTTCGGAAAAACACCTATTGTATGGCAATTAAAGTTTACAACAAAGTACCGAAAGAATTAAAAGATCTTCCGACTAGAGTCTTTAAAAGGCGACTTAGTGCAAGGTAAATTTGCGCGCCACTGTGTGTGGCAGAATATGCGAACGACTTACGATTGTACCACCTTAACATTTTGTACCATATTCTTGCAATAAATAAATTATTATTATTATTACCAAATGAGCAAATTTTGATGTGAGACCGAACGCTACAATCACACACTTCTTGATTATTGTTGTAAGGCAAGCAGATCATAAGTATTCATTAAAAATATGACACATTCCTGTAAATCAAAACTTTTAAATGTTTTTATCTCTCATGCAGGGTGATTCTGGTGGTCCTCTCGTCATTCAGGACGAGAAGAACAAAACTGTTCAAATAGGAGTCGTGTCCTGGGTAGTTCCCTGCGCCAAAGACTTTCCCGATGTATTTGCTTCAGTCCATGGTTACTACGATTGGATACAGGGCAAAATTAAATGAATTACATATTGAATAATTCAAGACATCTGATTAAAATAAATATCATTTGAAATAAAAGAATATTTTATTTGTGCAATTTTCAAATTCAAATTCAGAAACAATTATGCATTTAGGTTAGATATATACACATTGTACATTTATGAACGTCAATAAAGAATTACATTTTAAATGCTTTTCATTTTACATTGAGAATGTAGAGTTATCTTTTTTCCATACGCGTCAGAAGATATACTTCTTTTGCGTATGGAAAAAACATAACTGAAATGCAGTAGTGATTAACGATAAAGAAGGAGCAGAAGATGATAGACAGCTCATTGCTGATTTTAGTTTAAGTTGTCACTTCTGTCAGGCGTCCCCAAGTCGCACTCAATTTTTTTTGTGGATTTTTTTTAAATAAATTTTAATTAACGTGCAGAAAAAACGTAGTAAATGTCGTTATCAACCTTGAATCTTATCTTTGTTATTTAACTTTGCATTTATATTTTATACTTATGCTGACAAACAAGTTTATTCCTGTTTCTACATTATTTTATAATAAAAAAGTTTGGTTTATCGAAAAACATCAACATAAGATTTTCATTAAATAAACATTCCCTAAAATAAAACATCATGTTTGGCGAATGTAACTTGAGATGGGAGTTCCTGAACACCTCGTAGCTTTTATACAGAATTTGTACTTCGAAAACCGTTCCTTCATCAGGATGGGCACTGAATACTCCAATATGTTCCAAACAAAAAAAGGTGTGAGACAGGGTTGTATTCTGTCACCCGCACTATTTAACATATATGGAGAGTACCTTATTCGGAAGACAAAGGACAATTGGAAGAAAGGTTTTCCAGTAGGCGGAAAGAGAATAGCAAACTTACGATATGCCGACGACACCGTTCTTCTGGCAACATCCATGGAAGATATGTTAGAACTGTTCCAAAGACTCGATCTAGAAAGTACGAACATAGGCCTCGCAGTGAACAGAACATTTAATTTTAAAAAAATTATGTAATGCAAACGGGCAGGAGACTCAACTGCTGTTAAGTGATACCGCCGCCCATGGACACTCTCAATACCAGAGGGCTCGCGAGTGCGTTGCAGGCCTTTTAAGAATTGATACGCTCTTTTCTTGAAGGAGAATTAACCCCAACAACTCCTCCAATTCTCAAATTCCGTAGAAGATGCAGAGTGACCCCACATCTCTACGCAACGCCGAAGGATCAAGCCGTTTGGAGAGAGATCGTCGACGATTCGAACCACTCTTCGTTAAATACGGTCAAGTGGAAGGAGCCGGTACTGGAGAGCCCGCGCCCAGAGGTGAGAACAGTACTCCATATGAACTGAATTTGAACCCGCAGCGGTTCATTTTCCTCTGTTTTGTTGTTTATTATCAGTTTGTTCCTTGTGTTTTTGATGTTTATTCTCAAATTGCTTATGTTTACATGGTAAGTGTTCCTCATAATAATTTATAATTTGCTGGGTGGAGTCCTAGACACAACGCAGGTGTATTTCGATCCACTTTCGTACATTCCGAAGTTTGTTGTGGTCCAGCACAGACACAGCGATATTATGGTTTTATACAATAGTTTTTAGTATGTCCATATTGCTGACATCTTTGACATTGCACTACAGTGGACCTTTTTCTGGGTACTTCAATAGTAACAGCTTGTGGTATATAAATCTATATCCCTAGAAGCTCTATTATTGAGACCTTGAAGAAAATTAACGTAACATTTTTTCATTGCGGGTAGCCTCCGCGTCAACACGTATCGTTTCTATAAATTTAATACTTAAAAATTAATATAAACGGAAATAAATGTGATTATCGATTTGTGTTATTAAGGAACTATCTTGTGAAATATTATCAGCCGCTAAAAAGCAGAAAAAGTCCATATTAGCTCTTTTAGGAAGAATAAAGTCCAATAAATTTACCTACAATCAGATATATTGTGGATACATAAAGTGATTAGTGCAAGGTCATTAGTGTTAAAGTGAGTGCGTGACTAGAAATACGATTGTTATCTATACTAATATTATAAAGAGGAAAGGTTTGATTTTTTGTTTGTTTGTTTGTATGAATTGAATAGGCTCCGAAACTACTTGGCAGATTTGAAAAATTCTTTCACTGTTGGAAAGCTACATCATTCCTGAGTGACATAGGCTATATTTCATTTTCAAAAAAATAGGCATCCTTACTAAAATTACGATAACATTAACATTTGTTTATTATTTGATACAATTCTAACAGATGGCGCTGAGTTAAAGGTAGTAGTTTGGCAAGACGACGTTTGCCAGGTCAGCTAGTTAAATAATAATTAAATTAGTCATTGACCTTCACGTAAATTAAGTTTTAAATACTATAAGATATATTCGGATTTGCCGTCACGGACGCCGTAGCTCTGAGAAGAATGAAGTGATTTAGTGCAAGGTCAGTAGTGTTAAAGTGAGTGCGTGACTAGAAATACGATTGTTATTAAATAATAATTAACTTGGTCATCGACCCTCACGTAAATTAAATTTTAAATACTATAAGATATATTCAGAAGTGCCGTCACAGACGCCGTAGCTCTGTGCATAAAGTTCTTAACGCATTGATCAACTGAAGCCAGTTCGATTCTGAGCGAGCACACGTAATTTTTAACTTGCATTTTTTTACTTTTTTCTTCTATATATAATAAGGAAAAAAGGGAAAGAATCAGCCAATAGATAAAATGCTTAAATGCATTGCATGCTCTAAAGACCTAGACATAAGCACGCAGATTCAATGTACGCAGTGCTTTAGAGGTTGTCACAGTAAGTGTACAGGAATTACAATGGAAGAATCAAGTGATACTTGGATATGTCCACCTTGCACGCGAAGAGGACTGCGCTGCCCTGATGCATCGCCTGAAAAGCAGCAAGCCTCCTCGCGGCGTCATAAAAAGGATCTAGGACAAAGCGACAAGCACTTGTCAAGGGATGACTTACAGAAGGTAATTACAGAAGGAATTAATCAGGCAATAGACACTAAACTAGGTTATATACAGAATAAGTTGATCGAAACTCTAAAAGCTTCTCTTATTATGGAGTTGCGAGAAGAGATCAAGTCTTTCATTGTTCCATTCGTCGAAGAAACAAAATCTCTAAAGGAAGAATTGACTGTACTTAAGAATGATCTCTTGAATTGCAATGCCATGGTAGGTGAACTGAAATCTCAAATTGGGAAGCAGCAACAGTGGAACCGGATGAACAATTTAGAGATTGTAGGTTTACCTCAAACTAGCAACGAGTCGACACGGTCACTAATGCAAAAAATCGCAAAACATGCTGATGTGGATTTGCAGCCGGGCGATATTGAATTCGCCAATCGTATACAGCCGAAACAATCTATGCCAGGAAAGCCAAAAACAATTGTGGTGCGTCTCAGATCTCGCGACATTAAAGATAAAATTTTGTCTGGTTTAAGAAAACGGCGAGGAATTCAAATATCTGACATCGGATTGGTTGGAAATTCAAAGAAATTCTTTGTAAACGAGCACCTGACCCCTGAAAACAAATATCTGTTAAAAAACGTTAAAACACTGGCTACGGCCAAAGGTTACAAATTCGTTTGGGTCAGAAACTGTTGCATTTTTTTACGCAGAAACGAAGAGTCCCCAGCCATTACAATAAATTCGGAGCGAGACATCAAAAATTTCATAAAAATTTCCTATTCCACTTCCCATCTGTATTTTTATATTATCATTTTTTTTACGGCATTGTTCGTGTATTCTCCAGTAGTTTTAGCAACGCTTTGTTTTTTGATTTACAATTTAACAGCAATAATAATACAAAAGTCGAGGTCTTCCCGCCGTAGTAAGAATATTTGCGTAAACGTTGGTACATTTACATTTTTCTTTAAATGTCTGATAAAACCCTAACCATATTTTATCAAAACGTGCGAGGCTTGCGGACAAAAACGAGTGAATTTTGTCGTAATCTACTCTTGTCTACTTTTGATATAGTTCTAATAACGGAATCTTGGTTAAATGATAAGTTTTACGATAGCGAACTCTGCGGGGGTAACTATACTATGTTTCGGCGCGACAGAACAAAAGAAACATCACATAAAAAATATGGGGGAGGATTGTTAATCTATATATCTCGTAAATTGCAGGCATACGAAAGACCTGAATGGAACTGCACTAATGTCGAAACTCTGTGGATAACTATACCCGAGAATTTGCTTGGAGCTAATGATCGGCGTAATCTTCATATCGGATTGGTCTATATACCTCCCGATTCTAAGCAGCCGCAACGACTTATGACGTTTATTTCCTCGTTCAGTCATATAATTGAATCAAACGCAAGTGACAACTTCATAATTGTTGGTGACTTTAATCTTCCTAACATTAATTGGTCTCCCACGGGACCTATTATTTTAAAACAGGGAACGACCCATTTACAAGAAATCTCCGAAGATTTTATAAATAAGTTACATTCTTCTGGCCTAACACAGCATAATTTTATATCCAATATTTGTAATAACGTGTTGGATTTAATATTAAGTAACGTCTCTCTAGATAATACCAGAGCTGATATAGCATTGGTTAAGCCCGATATACATCATCCCTGTTTGAGTATAGATGCAACTGACTTGCTTCTACGCAAAATATCTCCAAAAGTAGATCTGAAGTATAATTTCTACCGCGCTGACTATAATGCTATCAATCAGGAACTAAGCAAGGTCAACTGGACGCAGCTTCTAAATGGAGATACTATTGACGAAGTAACTGCAAAGTTTTACGATATTCTGAATAAGATTATTGTAAATTATGTCCCAATGAGTCGTAATAATTGTAATAATAAGTACCCCGTGTGGTACTCTAAATCTCTCTCCTAAGGCGTTGTGGTCATACTTAAAAAACAAGAGGCAATGTAAATCTGAGTACCCAAGCATGCTAGTTCTTGGCGATGTGTCCTACAAATCGGAGCCTGAGATTTGTGATGGTTTTAACAAATTCTTCAACTCTCCCAGCGATACTTATGATCTACCTGACCTACCCGAGTCAGATGTTATATATAACAACATTCACATAACGGAACATGATGTCTTTAAAGCTATAACAAAATTAAATATAGACAATGGTCCAGGTAGTGACGGAATACCTGCAGTTTTCCTACAAAGATGTAGTAAGGAACTTGCAACACCACTATCATATATCTATAATTTATCCCTTAACACATTCTGCACATTTCCTTTAAAATGGAAAGAAGCACATATCGTTCCAATTCATAAAAAAGGCTCCAAAAACAAAATTGACCACTATAGACCAATCTCAATTCTTAATTCTTTTAGCAAACTGTTCGAAAAACTAGTCCATAATGTTATAAGTCCATTAATCTCTAAACAACTACCGGAACAACAACACGGCTTTACTAAAAATCGTTCAACTATTTCTAACTTAACTATTTTCACTGACTATATACTGCAAGGTATGGATGAGGGAGAACAAATTGATGCTATCTACACGGATATAGAAAAAGCTTTTGATCGTGTTGATCACATTATCCTTTTACATAAGCTTTTCTCCCTGGGAATACGTGGCGATCTTTACAGATGGATAAAGTCATACATAACTAACAGACGACAAGCAACAGTAATATGCGGGTACAAAAGCATGTTCACTAACATCACATCAGGAGTACCCCAAGGGTCAATACTTGGCCCGTTATTATTTAATGCTTATTTATACGATATAAAATACTGCTTTCGCTTTTCCAAACATCTTATGTTCGCGGATGACAAAAAAATATTCTTAAGAATAAAATCTATAGATAACTGCAATCAAATTCAACTAGATCTTAATAGACTAGAAATATATTACAAACAAAATAAACTTACAATAAATATAAACAAATGTAACAAGATAACTTTTTCACGTAAAAACAAAAAAATACAATATATTTACAAAATCAATAACATCCCCATAAAACAAGTAAAATTAGTTAAAGACCTTGGAATATTATTAGATGAAAAAATGGGCCTATCAGAACATATCGATAACATTGTTATGTTATCGATATGCAAAGCAAAGCGTATAAACAGTTAGGGTTTGTCAAGCGGTCATGCAAGACATTTCAAAATATAAATTGCATAAAAACCCTTTATTTTGCATATGTCAGAAGCGTGCTGGAGTACGGAAGTATTATTTGGTCTCCATATTATGTTAAATACAAAAAAGCTGTGGAAAATATACAAAAAAAGTTTATCAAATTTCTTTGTTTCAAAAAATACAAAAGTTTCGATAGTTATTCAGGTTCTTGCTCATATTTTAATTTAGACTCACTAGAATATCGACGGAGTCAGCAAGATTTGTTCTTTTTACATGCTATTCTTAATGGGCGGATAGATAGTCCCTATTTGCTATCATTAATTTCATTTAAAATTCCTCCTGCGTATGCGACAAGATACTCAAAATTGTTCAGTGTGCCTCGTACGAAGTCGAATTACCTGCGTAATTCTCCAATGTTTCGGGTTTTATCGAACTATGACAACCATTGTCAAGACATTGATCTTTTCTTCCACAAAAAGAGAGATGTCAAGAAGTACTTGGAGAAGCGGGAAGACTGATTTTTTTAAATAGTAGTTTTTTTAAGTAGTAGTTTTAAATTCTTAGTATTATTTGTTTTGCTGTTAAATGTCAAATTTCAGTCTTTTAATTTTATTATTATTATTATTTTTTTTTAATGTAAAATTTTAATTTGTTAATCTATGTAATCTGTTTTGGCTTTTTGTATTATATTAGTATTTTGTATAATAATATGTATTAATTAGTAAGCTGTTAGATTACTTTAAATAAATAAATAAATCTTTACACAATAGGGTATGCGGATGACATAGCCATCTTAGCATCGGGGAACTTTGAAAGCATCTTATGTGATCTCATGAGAAGGGCTTTCAGAGTAATTGAGACATGGTGCAATCAGCACGAGCAATCTGTCAATCCATCGAAAACGGAACTAGTGCTATTTACAAACCGGAGAGTTCTTGGACCGCACAAGCTACCGAAACTCTTCAACACTGAACTAACACGAAAAGAAAGCGTTAAGGCTTTAACATTCGCCGATGACTTTGAGGATTTGACCTCTACGACAAAAAATAATTTTCTAACGCCATCTAGTCTAACAAATAGAACTACGTGAACACGAAACCAAACTTTAGGATAAATATAAATATTTATAAATCAATATTGAGCTAGAGAAAACGAGATCCAATCTAACGAGTTCATACTAACATGATTTTTTGACATGTTTAATTCGTTCTGAGGATAAAAACTTTTTAATGTCAGTATTGCTAAAATACCGAAACCGAGTCATCATCATCACCATTATCATTATCATCATTATCAGCTGATGATGGACTCTGAAGGTTGGTACTGGATCTCGAGGGTGGGCAGCAGTAGACATACCGTCATTGAGCTCGTTGTAATCAGCTCAGAGAGACCATACTAGAAATGTGACTATATGAACCTGATGATGGACTCCGAAGGTGGGTACTGGGTCTCGAGGATAGTAAGCAGTAGACATACCGTCATTGAGCTCGTTGTAATCAGCTCAACGAGACGATACTAAAAATGTGACTATATGAACCTGATGATGGACTCCGAAGGTGGGTACTGGGTCTCGAGGATGGTAGCAGTAGACATACAGTCATTGAGCTCGTTGTAATCAGCTCCGCGAGACGATACTCGAAATGTGACTATATGAACCTGATCATGGACTCCGAAGGTGGGTACTGGATCTCGAGGATGGTAAGCAGTAGATATACCGTCATTGAGCTCGTTGTAATCAGCTCAGCGAGACGATACTAGAAATGTGACCATATGAACCTGATGATGGACTCTTCTTTATAATTCACTATTATATATTTATGGGTACCTAAAAATAACAAAAACAACTCAGGTCTCCTCAAAATTAAAACAGAATATAATTAACGTAAATCATAGAAGTTTAAAAAATCTTTACAAGCTTATCTCTTAGATGAATCGGGTAAGACAAATGGGTAGGTTGTAAAAGTGTTTTTTATTTAAATTGTATCATAATCTAAATATTTCGAACAGGTGGGTGTTTCAGTAACGGGAGGACTGTCTCGATTTTTACTATCAGTGGTCAAGACACATATTGAATTTTCAATATTTTTATTTTTTGGTTATTTTTTCGCTTTTTTATCGGATTTCATTTTGATTGCGTCTAAAATATATTGCGGATTTTTTATTTCCAAACTTCTTGTAGGTCGTCGTTCTTGCTGTAGTAAAAAGTCACGTAACCAACAAAGTTTCTATGGAAACTGATTTTTTTCGCGAATTTTGACATTCTGATTTCATTTTTGGGCTTACATATAACATGCTGCACACGTAGGTTTCGGCTTAGTATACCCTTTTTGCAACATCCTGTATATATTACAAAAGAGCCCCAATACGGTCTGTCTACTGTTTACTATCCTGGAGATCCAGTACTCACTTTTAAAAACCGTCATCAGCTACATCTAATATCGTCTCGCTGAGCTGATTACAACGAGCTCAATGACTGTATGTCTACTGCTACCATCCTCGAGACCCAGTACCCACCTTCGGAGTCCATCATCAGGTTCATATAGTCATATTTCTAGTATAGTCTCGCTGAGCTGATTACAACAAGCTAAATGACGGTATGTCTACTGCTTACCATCCTCGAGATCCAATACCCACCTTCGGAGTCCATCATCAGGTTCATATAGTCACATTTCTAGTATCGTCTCGTTGAGCTGATTACAACGAGCTCAATGACGGTATGTCTACTGCTTACCATCCTCGAGATCCAGTACCCACCTTCGGAGTCCATGATCAGGTTCATATAGTCACATTTCGAGTATCGTCTCGCTGAGCTGATTACAACGAGCTCAATGACTGTATGTCTACTGCTACCATCCTCGATACCCAGTACCCACCTTCGGAGTCCATCATCAGGTTCATATCGTCATATTTATAGTATCGTCTCGCTGAGCTGATTACAACAAGCTCAATGACGGTATGTCTACTGCTTACCATCCTCGAGATCCAATACCCACCTTCGGAGTCCATCATCAGGTTCATATAGTCATATTTCTAGTATCGTCTCGCTGAGCTGATTACAACAAGCTCAATGACGGTATGTCTACTGCTTACCATCCTCGAGATCCAATACCCACCTTCGGAGTCCATCATCAGGTTCATATAGTCACATATCTAGTATCGTCTCGCTGAGCTGATTACAACGAGCTCAATGATGGTTTGTCTACTGTTTACCATCCTCGAGAACCAGTACCCACCTTCGGATTCCATCAGGTGTCAGGTTCAGCAACTTATTTTACTTTGTTGTACAAGTTGCACTTGAAACTTGACAGCTCTAAATTTGAGTTTTGTTTGGGTAGGTTACCCAATTACAACTTACAATAATTTCCGAAGTTCATGTCCTCGCCTCACTTGATACTTCTTTTTATATTTTGGCATTTCGAAAAAAATACGCAAATATTTAATTAGTATTGGCTCCGAAACACAAGCGCAGTCCTTCCGTCGCAAAGCGTTGAGGTGGACTGAAGACAAGGGCTCGCGGGTGTGAAATTGCGGGGGGAAGCCCATTGCGCTTGAGTTTATTTACCTTTTATTACTTTCCATGCCCAGGAAACGAGTTAATACAATTTTTTTTTTATCAAAATAATAATATATGCTATATCTAATAATACGTGTAAGATTAAAATAAATCGCATTAACCGTTTTGGAGCGAATTTGTAATTTATGTCTAATCTGTGGTTCGATTGTAATTTTTTTTTGGGTAATTGTTATAGCTTTTATATTTTTTGATTTTATCAATCGATACAGTAGGCTTCAAACCACAATATATATTTTTGTCAAATTCATATGAGCGACAGTTCTTCCAACAATTTAATTTAAACTAGCCCTAGTTGACCGATTTGAACACTGTTCAAGCCTTAAATACTTAGGTGTGATTCTGGACAGTAAACTGCTATGGAACAAACACCTTGAACGTAAACTAAACAAAGCAACGATCGCCTTTTATCAATGCAAAAAGATGCTAGGCGTCAAATGGGGCCTGTCACCCAAAATCACCCTATGGCTATACACTGCCGATGCTAGCTTATGGTGCCCTGGTATGGTGGCCGAGAACAGAACTACAAACGTCAATAACGAAACTTGGGCGCTTCCAAAGGCTCGCTGTATCGGCTACCAGCGGTTGCATGAAAACAACACCAACTGCAGCAATGGAGTTAGCCCTAAAAATTGTACCCCTGGATCTACACATACAGCAGGAGGCAGCATTAGCAGCCATTAGGCTTATGATATTGGATCTATGGGGCAAAAATCCCTATAGCGCACACACAGCGATTCTCAACAGGGCAATAGAGTACCAACCTCTAATAGCCGCGCCATGCGATAGGATCGTTAACCAACATATAATAAACAAGAAATACCAGGTCCAAATGAAAGAAGAGAAATGTGATCGATCGATCCTGAATGAGCTTCGAATATATACTGATGGCTCAAAAACAGGGCGTGGCTCCGGCGCTGGCATATTCTCCTTGGATCTCAACTTTAACACACACTTATCTCTAGGCACGCACAGCTCGATTTTTCAATGCGAATGTGTCGCCCTGACAGAAGCAGCCAGAGTCGTGCAGCGACTAATAGTTAACAACTTTTGCATTAAGTTTGTATCCGACAGTGCGTCTGTGCTGTTGGCACTAGCAAGCAAAACGACAAACAATTTGCTGGTACTAGAATGTCATAAATGCACTGGAGGAAATAGCCCTGACAAACAGGGTTACCCTACAGTGGATTAAAGGACATAGTGGATCTCTTGGCAATGATGCTGGCGATGAACTTGCGAGAAGAGGCTCCGACATATTGCCTGCTGGCCCGTATCCTCTCCTACCCTTGCCCTTCTCGCAGGTGCGAGCATGGATTCGCTAAAGATCAGAAGAACTCCAGCAACAACGCTGGTCACGAAGTGAGGACTGTAGGCAATCCAAAATGGTTATGCCGGCAGCTAACCCAAAAATGACAAAACAACTACTAAGCCTTAACAGAACTAATCTCAGAACAATGATAGGTACAATCACGGGCCATTGTCTTCTCAACAAACATCTTTTTGTCCTAGGCTTGACAGATTGCCCCGTGTACAGAGGCTGTCTCAGCGCAGAGGAAACAGTCACCCACATAGTCCTGGTATGCGAGGCTGTGGCTAAACAACGTACAGAAATCCTCAAAACAGTGAGGTCGCTCCGAGAAGCCTGCGAAGTGCCCAGGAAGCTTCTGTGCTTCTGGAAGGAGTTAGGCTGGCTTAGTTAGCCAGGACTTCACGCACAACGGACCTGCTAAGAGTCTAATTGCAGAAACGGAGTCTCTACATACTACATACAGTCCCAAAAATTTTTTGTATTGCATCAAAATATACAGGGAATTAAAAATAAAGAGTTAGAAATAGAAATATTCTTGAATAGCCAAAAAATAGACTTTTTGTGCATAACAGAGCACTGGCTAAAAAAATGTGAAGTTTTGTTTAATTTTTGTAACCACAGGGTTGGTAGTGTGTTCTGCAGAGAAAATGTAATGCATGGTGGCTCCTTAATCCTAATTAATAAAAAACTGGAGCAATTCATTGTTGTATATCTATATTGTCCTCCATCAGCTGTCTATAATAATGTTGAAAATGTATTAGAGGAGATATTGTGTAAATTAGTAAAGTGTAATAAAGGGCTAATTGTGTGCGGGGACTTCAATGTCAATTTACTTTTTGTCATTCTAATGTACGCATACTTAGTCTTTTTCGTTCTTACAATTTAATAAACCAATTTCATTCACCGACAAGAATAACAGCCAGCACTGCAACTTGCATAGATAATATATATAGTGACATAGCCCCTTTAAATGTTTGTATTTTCAATAGATTTAAATCTGATCACACTGGTCAATGGTTTGAATTCCAATTAAGGCAACAAAAACCATGTAACAAGAAAATTTTGATAACTTCTATTACAAATGACCATTTGGGCAGATTTAAGGAAGCATTGGTGTATAGAATGCCATTTCTGTGTGACAACTCATCCCCTAATAATTTATACAGTGCTTTTTTTGGATCATTTATTGATGAATTCAAGAAAGTATTCACTCAAAAGACTTTATTGGTCTCTGAGAAAGCAAGATTCTGTGACTGGGCAAATGAGGAGTTACATAGAAAAAGGTTAAAATTATATGAAATGTATGATGAAAAAGAATATAACACCAGTGAGGAATTTAGGGAAAATGTTAAGTTGTTTTCTAATAATTTCAAAAAAGATTGCAAAATTGCAAAATCACAATATTTAAGTTCAAAAATAAAAAATAGCATGGATAAAGTAAAAGCTACCTGGAAAGTAATAAATGAGGAATCCGGTAAAGCGTCTGACAAACGAACCGAATATAAATTAAAAGTAAAAGGGAAATTAATAAAATTGGACTCAGAGGTGGCTTCTACTTTTGAAGAGTTTTTTACAAATGTACCACTCAGTACGACCAAGTCCCTGGATTCTTCACCTGCTGCTGCGATGTCATTACTAGAAAAGTGTGTACCTAAATGTAATATTAAATTTCATTTTAAACATTGTAATGATATCGTAAAAACCTTTAAGCTTATTAATTTAAAAAAAAGTAAAGATATATGGGGTATGTCAACAGTAATTTTAAATTCCGTTATTGATGTAATAAGCTCTGAATTGTCTATTATTTTTAACAGATGTATCGATTGTGGAGTCTTTCCGGACGAAATGAAATTCAGTAAAGTGAGTCTGATCCGTGAAACAGGTCTGAAACCTGTTTCAGTGCTCCTCGCGTTGAGCAAAGTTTTTGAAAAGATAATGCTAGACCATTCTTTACATTTTAATAAAAATAAACTCCTACATACTAAACAGTATGGTTTTACTAAGGGTCGCTCCACAATCGATGCCGGTGTGAAGTTGATTTCGGACATATATAAAGCCTGGGAAGAATCATATGATGGAGTCGGCGTCTTTTGTGACCTGTCAAAGGCCTTTGACTGTGTTCATCCAGATATACTAGTTGGAAAGCTTCAACACTATGGCGTTGATGCCAAAGCTTCCAGCCTGATGAATTCATATTTAAAGGGAAGGATCCAAAAAGTGCATATCAATGGAGTCACCTCTCCGGGTTTGCAGGTGTCAATCGGCGTCCCCCAAGGATCGATTCTCGGACCTTTCTTATTTCTTATTTATATAAACGACCTCCCATTCTTTGTCAACGAAGTTCATGAGATGGTATTGTTTGCTGATGACACTTCACTTTTATTTAAAGTGAATAGGAAAAACATATTATTGAACGATGTAAACAATTCCATCTCTAGTATAGTTAACTGGTTTAATGTGAATAACTTACTGCTTAAAGAAAAAAGAATAAAACAAAATGTATTAGATTTACAACTAATAACGTAAAGCGAGATATTGGTAACCTGAAAGTTAAGGGCAGTGAACTAAACTTTGTTGACAAAACTGTTTTCCTAGGCATAACAATAGATAGTAAACTCCAGTGGGGCCCACACATAGAGACTCTTTCGAATAGGCTGAGCTCTGCAGCATATGCAGTAAAGAAAACTACTTTCACAGCGTTATGTCGTACGGTATTCTACTGTGGGGTTCAATCCATATTTGTGTTGCAGAAGCGGGCTGTTCGGGGTATTTGTTGTGTTTCCCCGAGGGAGTCGGTACAGAATAGATTTAAGGAACTAAATGTTATAACATTATCCGGTCAATATATTCTTGAAGCCTTGTTGTATGTACAAAAAAACTTAAACGATTTTAAAACAAATGGTGACTTTCACCAGTATAATACGCGTAATAGAACTAATTTGAGTGTGCGACCAACCAGGCCGCACACTCAAAAGATAAACCACTCCTTATATGGAAATTGTATTCGTTTTTACAACAAACTCCCAAGCGAAATTAGAGAACTGTCACTAAATATATTCAAAGTCCTTGTTAAAAGTAAATTAATTAATAAAGCCTTTTATAAATGTGACGAATACCTAAATGATCCTAATCCTTGGGATTGATTTGCTCCAGTTCAAACAATTTGTATTAAAATCTTGGCGATTGAATAGAGTGGCGGAAAGTTTCTTGCCAGTTCTTCTTACCAGCTCTACGCCCTTGACTTGCGAACTGGTGGTAAATGTAAATTTACGATTAATTTAATTTGTTTTTCTTGACGTTCATAAGTGTACATGTTTACCTAAATGAATAAAGATATTACGACCAAGACTATGACTATAATATTTCCATTTACCTAATTAATAAAAAACACCGTGTAGTAAATTTGTTTGAGTGAAGCTATAAAATATTTTTTTTAATAATATCTTAAATTTGTACAAGTACAATTTCTAGACTAAATGTCAAGGTTGAACAAATCTAAAAGATTCGACTGATCTTTGCTTGTAAGGCTTTTCTTTGTAAAAAAATTTAATCGATTTGTTAAACAAGGTGTTTGATATCATAATTGTATCAAGAAAATTTTGGATATAATAAAATATACTTTTATTCAAAATTTTATTACGATCATATGTTACAATGTCGAATATTTATGAATATGATCACTTAATTTTGTTCTGTATCCAAGCGTAGTTACCAGGGACTGAAGTAAATACATCTGGATAGTTTGTGGCGCAGGGAACTCCCCAGGACACGATTCCTATTTGAAGATATTTGTCATCCTCTTCAATAACAAGGGGCCCACCATTATCACCCTGCAAGAGGAATTTAATAACAATTAAAGTGTAACTACAAGCGTGAATTTGATCGGTCTTCTAATCCTAGAGCATGTCGCTCATTATCGGATCTAAAAAATCCCGATCCTTCTTCTTCAAGCTCTTTTAGCGTCAGAAATATTATTTGTGAATAACTTCTTCCTCTCATTCACGTCCACGTACTTTTTGAAATTAACAATATTATCAAAAAAGGATATAATGTGGTACTTTACTTACATTGCATACGCCTTGGCCGGGGGGACGCCTAGCGCAGAGTTGTCCATCATCCAGGGGCAAACCCCGCCGAACAGACGCGCGTAGTGTTAATCTTTCAGTACACTTCTTATTACTCATAGTTCGGAAGTACAACATTTGAAGATCGTTCGGATAAATGTTGTCGCTCTGTAAAATTAATCGATTATTAGTATGGAAGAAATATGATATATTAAGAACGTATTAAACGCGTTCAAATTATGTATATTCTTCAAAAGTTCAGATTTTGTCTCTTTTTACAGTTAATATTTGAATATAAATTTGATATATTTTTAAGAAGACGGTTGAACAAAATATTTTCTCGGTTTTATCGACAACTTTTTGAGGCATGACGTTTTCAGCCAACTGAAATGCTTAAGATCGCTTCAAGATGGCCTCTATCACATCCTTTACATACATTACATTTGTAGAAAATCACCCTTTTTTCATCTTTAACCACTTCCTTAAAAACAAAATTATCACTAACATTTCAAAACTCACATTACATTCACTTCCTTAAGATCGCAAAGAAAATCTTGTCAACCTGTTCTATGCTGATACAGAAAATATTCCTATTGTGCAAAAATAAAATTTAAATATAAATTTGCGTTATGTAGAAATCATAAAGTTAAATGCAGTTTCCATGTGAAAAGGAAGAGCCTGTTTGTTCACAACAAAGAGAATCCTAGTATTGGGACAGTGAGTGCACTGTAATAATTAAACAATAATTTAGACAAACAAAAAACAAAAAAACAAAAAATACAATAATTATATTGTTATATAAGTAAGTTTTCTTTCTTTCAGTCTTTCTTTTTTTTTCAGATGTGGCCATTTTGATGTTAGCATTTTCAGGATGTTTCAGAGTGAGTGAGTGAGAGCGTGCGTTTATTAGTATATCTTTATATATATAATTCTTCTGTGAGAGTGTATGTCACTGAACTTCTCTCAAACGACTAGACCGATTTTGACGAAATTTTTTGTGTGTGTTCAAGGGGATCTGGGAATGGTTTAGATTCACAATTTTGTCCGCTGGACAATGTTTTTTTAATTAATTTTTAATTTATTAGTAGTTGTTGATTTTGGAATGTTTTACATTGGATCCGACAGACGGCGCTATCATCGCAGTGTCAAATTTTAAATAATATTCGAATTTTAATTTTAGTCTGTCCCGATAGTTAGCGCTGCGATCAAATTAAAAAAAGTTTTGTTATCATTGTGTTATTGTAGACCATGTGCTGAATCGTTAGATATTGTCATAACATTTGAATAATAATTTTCATCAAAATGGTCCAGAATGTTTTAGCTTATTAAAAAAAGTTTGAAATTTTCGAATTAAAGACGTGTAGACAGGACAACGTCTGTCGGGTCCGCTAGTGTACTTATAATTCTCAAGTGCAATCAAATAGAGAGAACAGTGTGACTAATGACTCAGTTTATACACTACGGCGTATTCGATCCGATCCCTAAGCGCGAACCAATGTGTATGATTACTAGGCCGAAAGGCGTTTGTGTTCCATATGCCCGAAGAAATACTAGTTGTCTCTTGTCGGAAGTTGGATATGACAAAATATATAATATACTCACGATGGTTACTTTTCCCCAACCGGTCAAAAGACATTTCGTTCCAGAGGGTACCTGTTGTTTGAACAACTCGACTGGTTGAACATTGTCCTTGTATTGGATGTTGCCTTCGATTTGTACGACGCCTACGTCATTCTTCATAGTGGCTTTTGAAAAATTCTCATGAGGCACCAATTGCTTAATCTTGTAACGGTCGCCACCTTTGGTGACCTTGTGACTGCCAACAACTATAGACATCTTGTCAGCTTGTTTCCTATAAGTTATTTTAAGTATATCAATAACACATCATAAAAGTTCTTCGTTCCACATTAAATAATAACTTTTACAAAATTTAAACTATTAAAAAATTTTACTCACTGAACAATGCAATGCGCGGCAGTTAGGACGTACTGTTGACTTATAATAGAACCTCCGCAAGTGTGCCATTCTTTCTCTCCATTATGGGAACGTATAGAGACTTGGTACTTAGCCATGCCTGGAGTGGCATCTTCGCCACCTATTATTCGGCTGTCTCCATCTATAGCTTCCGAAATGTTCACTTCGCCTATGAAAATACTTCATTTTATTGGGTTACATGATTTTATTAGGTTTGTGCTCATAAATCTGAGTTGCAATTATTTTATTGCAGACTTATTTGAAAACTATGGTATCTTCTTGTTTAAAATTAATGTAATGAATATGATTCTTTTGGATCGACGAAATCTGCACAATATTGCGTATAAAAAATATATAATAAAAAAAATATCTTACCAAAGAGTCCTTGGGACAAGAGAATTAATATTCCAAAATGAAAAAACATTTTTATTGCAGTCCTGTCCTGAATGTAACATTTCTTATTTTCAGCGACATATTTATACTAAATTTTAAACATGAAAAAATTACCAGAAACATACTTTTTTGGTAAGCACGGCAATAACTTTAAAAAAATATAATTAATTTTGGTGTTGAGTTTCAGTTTAGAAATATCTAAACGTTGTTCTATAACTTGTACCTATGTTTGTCACTTAATGGAAATTGCAAAATTTTGAAGAATGAAAGGAAGTAAAAGCTAATTTCACAAGTAAATAAAAAAATAACCTTAGTTTTATGTTCAAGCATGATTGGGCAAGAAGCAGTTGATCGCTATCAATATCCGCTATTTCGATCATCGAGCAACCTCCTCCTCCCTGGGAAGAACTAGGTAGAACTTGTTTTGAGGCGCAGCATATTCGTCCCCTGCCTTGGTATGTAGAAGCAGGTACTAAGATCGAAGTTTTAAGACGTTTTTGACGCGGACTGGCCGGGGTTTTGCATAGACTAGTGTTAGATACATACATCACCTTGATGGCTGGAAATCTTCCACAGTCCCTTTCACAAGGCATTTTCTTTTGCGAACTCGCGAATTGTGGAATCGACTACCGGCCGGGGTCTTCTCTGAGAGATACGATCTCCAACAATTCAAAATTCGAGCGTACTCCTCCCATAAAGGCGGGCAACGCACCCACTAAAAATGGAGTGTCTATGCGCTGCGATTACTGCCTTTTTTGGGCGTCCCGCAGGCTCGTTTGCCCCCCTAATATATAAAAAAAAGACTATATAACCCGGCTGATGTTTTTTAAATGTGCAAACATTTTCACGAGATAAACATTACTCGAACTTTTCATTATAATTAACTTCCTTGGATTTTTCCATAGCAATTAGTATTTTAATTGTATTCAAAAGTGATAACAATTATTTTAATTAAAATATCGTCATTACTTTTTAATTGGAAACATAAAGTAGATAAGAATGTAAGGGGGTAATGTTAAATAAGTACATCTAGTATCGCTATGCGTTGCGAAGACTCGAACAAATAGTCAGTGTAATATGGCGGGTAAAGTAAAATTTTTGTGATAATTAATTAAAAGGAAGGTAACCACGGCGAAAGGTCGAAGGAGACCTTTAAAGAATATAGGTCTATATCCACAGGCGACGAACATTTTACAACTAACATTTGGGATATAATTCAATTAAACACAACCTCCTAGCCAGAGTCCCCCAAGGATCAATTCTTGGTTCCCAGCTCTTTTTACTATACCTTAATGATATACCCATACAAACCCGCACCAACGACGACGATACGGCTTCCTTTACTTCTTCCAAAGACCCGGATTTGATAATAAGTCGCCTCCAACTTTCACTTGATTTATTGACAACCTTTTCAAGAAGTGGAAATTAAAAATTAACGCCTCTAAAATTTTTAATTATGTTTTCCGGGACTAGGTCGCTGCCATCTCGTACCCTCAACATTGAAGGATATGCGATTTCATGGAGTCGCTCTGTTAAGTACTTGGGTGTCATATTGGGTGGACAATAAACTCAACTGGACCCTTAACACGCAACACATTAGGCTCAAGAGCATGAAGGCTTTGAATGCACTGAGCCCCATCCTTGATAGAAGATCGTGCCTCAGTAGCAAAACTAAGCTAAGTGTATATCGCACCTTAGTACGACCATGCATAACCTATGCCTGCCCAGTATGGAGCAGTACGTGCCCTACTAACTTAAACAGCTTACAATCTGTCCAAAATAAAGCATTAAAATATGCATTTAATACTCCGTTTCAAACAAACCTCCTAAATCTTCATATAAATATTAAGTTTCCCACTATTTACGAGTTTATATACAAACTATCTAAGAAATTCTATTCACTTAACAACCGACCCAGTAAAAATAAATATATTAATAACCTTTGTAAAACGCGGAAGAAAATTTTATCTTACATCTATAAATACAACAGATACAAATTACCCCATCACTTGTTTCTTGAGTGCGATGAATAACAGGCCCGCGCAGGTGCGTGAGTATTGGTCATCGCGTCGCGCGCGACCTCCGGTCTTATTATCAAGTGATATAGAGCCGGAATGCGCGTGCGTCGCGTTATCGATGCTCGCGCTAGCCTTAGCGCTTGACCGTTCCTATTGTGATTGCCTGCCGTCCACTCTTTTGGTCTCGGTGCTACCCTATTTATATTTTTAGTTATATTAATTATTTAGTTAAATCTACATATGTCTAAAATTGCAAATCTCATCTAAAGATTGCATAGTTCCCAGTTTACCTCATTATTGATATTAAACTTCTAAAAATTATAACTTTAGTTTTTATCTGTTTTTTCTTATAAGTTTTTAAAAAGAGCAATACGGCTTTAAAAAAAAACGTGTTTAGTTAGAAGTTTGTTTCATTCCAGGAAATAATGTACACTGGACATGTAGCACTTTTAATTGTTATTGAACATTGAATAAAGAATTTTTGAAATTTTAATCAATCACAACACAACTAACAACATTTGAAAAGTAAATTAAGGTATATGTAAATGAAACAAGGCTTTATTATTTTATGAAGAAGGTAATATCCCGGTTGAAGTCTTAAATGAATCGCAAAGTACGACCTCTGAGGGCTCTTACTTAATTAGATCACCTACGCTTAATCTGCTTATTTGTTAAGTGAAGTAAAGATTTTTATTGAGACTTTATTGGTCTCTGAGAAAGCAAGATTCTGTGACTGGGATTTATTTCTCAATCAACATACATTGTTATTATGGAAGAGCTAAAAAAGTCATTGATCTATGTGTCAGTAATGGTGTCCTCCAAAATGGATGAGTTCCAGCAGCGGCTTCTAGCAGCACAGGAAAGGTCTCCGTCCCTCTTAAGACTTATTGGCTTCCATGGTGTTCTTAATCCAAGTGGCATATTTGCTGGTTCTCGTATAGATATCAGGTCGGGCTTTAGCACACTACACACACACAGCATTTAGCACACAGAATGTTCCAGGAGAAAACACCACAAGATTTATTGTTGCACACTAATGATGCACCAGAATCACCCTGAAACCATGTTTAGTTATCTCACTAGTGCAAAAAAACTGTATTCAGTTTTTTAAATATGTATTCATAATTATAATATAAAAATAAAATAAACAAGTAAAAAAATACCTAGTTTTACTTGTTTATTTTTTATCGTTGGGCAATGCTTACAAATTCGATTCGAATACGTTATTGGAGCCTTATTATGGATACAACGATTTCCTTACAAGTAATGTTGTAGTGAAAATTAAAATTCACTACAATCTTCGGTTAAAGTGTGCAAATTAAGGTCGGACAGACTTTCTTTGACATAGGCAACAAATTACTAAAATCAACAAATTGCAGTGCAACTATTAAGAAAAGTAAAGAAGACATTAACAATTACTTACTTTGACAAGCACCTTCTTTGACCTTATTAAAAGTGCATATGTGGTTAGGAGTAATAGGGTATGTATTTTCAAATTGTCGCAAATCAAAATTATATTTACATGCGTTTTCCGATATAATTTTCACGTCCAACATTTGTAATTTGTCAGGAAGGTTCTTCCTGTTTTGCTGTAAAGTGGTTTTATATTAATACACTGAGAACTTACTCGTGCAAGTACCTACTAAACACATTGCGTGTGCATTCAAGTAGGTAAGTAAAACTAGACACCTATTTATCAGTAATAAATACTACAAACACCTGTTACGTAGCCCTATACCATGGAATCTGCATTTCGCAATATATAAAGAATCACTCGTGCCGCACATTACGTGGTATCAGCAATTGTAGCCTCTTCGTCATCTTCTTCAATTTCCTTACTTTAGGTTCTTTAGCCTTAATGTTAATTGTAATTTTATTTCTAAATAAATTAGTTTAAAACATTTGTTTTTTTTTAACCTTAGGCAATGGCCTTCGTAATTCACCTTTCACATAAAAATGTTTTTGCTGTTTCAACAAAATGATTCACCTCTAGATCAACGTGATATCTACAGGAATTAAATACATTTGATAATTCTGGCAACGAGTATGAAGTTTTGCAGCATCACTAGTCTTGAGAAACAGATAATAGAGACTCTCCTATATATTAAGAACCTCAAGGCAGTCTGCTAAAGTGTAAAACATAATCCTACTTATAAAACTGTTTTTGTATAATAAATTAAGTGTTGATTCATATTCTACACATACTCATAATGTAAAGATTAACTAAAAAAATAAGAACTTATAATATTATAATTATAAAATACACTAAGCTAACATTATAGAGACAAAAACTGTTAGAAGTGCTAAACACATAACTCCAAAATGAACTTAACTTGCCTTTGATTTAAAATTGCAAATGTTAACTTAAAATATGAAACTGTCACTTTATATTTAAATCAGAAATATTACAATACTTGCAAACCGTCTCAGTTTTCAATTCCAAGAATTAGAATCAGAAGCATGCTAGATAAATATTCTTCTGCGATGGCTGATGAAAGATCATCAACTTTCTCGCACCGCAGAATGTTAGGAAGGTGATTAAATATTCTTACGGCCATGGCGTAGCAATTTTTAGAATATAGCGTGGTGCAACATGCAGGCACCCGCAGCCGAGTTGGATCCCTCGGTATATGCAAGGAAGTTTCTTTAAATGTTTGAAATAATTTTGGATGCCTCTTTACAGTCATGACCGCTTCAACGATATACAAACTCGGTACTGTCAGAATACCGAGTTCGTGAAAAAGCGGTCTACAGCTCGTAAGAGGTCCAACGGCCATAATAGCCCTGATTCATTTTTTCTGAGTAATAAAAACTTTACTCAGTTATGGAATAAAACTTGTAGTTGCAATTATAAAAGCCAACCCATTCACCAATCATTACCAAACATCACAATATACTGACTGATAATTTCCAATTAAATAATGTACTAGCATTTATAAGCAGCTGTTATTCCAACGCCACTTTCAAAAACATTGTCAAAATCATTCATTCAAAAATAATCATAATTTAAGAATTTTTATACAGGGAAAATTTAAACAAACAAGATTTTCTCGTATTATATAAAATTTACACTTTCATAGGATTATTATGTTTACTTTTCCCTATAGCCAAAGATTTTTAAAATATAAAAGAACGTTGTTTTTCCTTGGCATTCTTGGCATTTTTTGAATACTGAAATAGATTTGATACTCAGGAGTTACTTTCTTAAATGGTTCTGTGAAATAAGAAAATCGGCCTTTGTCGAAAGATACAAATTTTACTTACGGTAGTGTATCCCCATCCAGCTAATTTACACTTTTCTCCTGGTTCGGGGTCCTCGGTTGCTATTTCGATAGGTTTAACTTTGTCTGTAAATTTAATCTTCTCAGCAGTTTTCAATAGAGCAATATCATTCTTATTTGGTTTGGAGGTGTATTTTGGATGGACTAAGATTTTGTCAATTTTATATCTAGTGCCTCCCTCACTGAGTAAGTTGGATCCCGCCATAATGACCATGTCACTTGGAGATTTACTGAAACATTTTTGAAGTGTAACTTCTTTATCGACGTATGGGAGAAATTTTGTAAGAAAACGTCACGTTTTTCGGTTACGCGCCATGTCACTTTTTTTATCAAAGTTTAGTATAGTGACGTAAAGAATATAATGTAATATATGATAATAATAACAACAATACATTAGTTTTGAAGTTTGGTTTGAAATAAGAATAACAATATATTAATTTAAAAGTGATAAAATAAAAAGACTTGTTCAACTTTAAGTGAATTTACAAGAAAAGTGATAGTGATTATACATTTCGTTTTATAAATTTAACACGTATGAGCATTATTTTAATATTTATTTGAGGTTAACCTCACTTTTTGATTGTAAGTATCAGTGAATGTATATAAATCTGTTGCAAGTATTAATAAATATGACTGAAAAAATTGTTTTTCTTATGGCTTAAGCCTTATCTAATCTCTGTCTTCTTTGCCGATGAGTAGGGATGCCTACAAGTTCGAATTGATTGACGTGGAATAATACCTAGATGATCTTATGTTCCAAAATAATCGTATTTTATTTATTTTATTTTACCCCATTTTCGTGAAGTTGCAAATAGTAGAAAAATGATATGTCGTACCCAAGAACGATATAACTATTGCATGTGAAGACTATTTTGGTACACAAGCGATTGAATAAAAATCAAGGGCTTACCATAAAAGTAAATAAAATGCTACTTACTCAGTCACACAATGCGCAGCAATGAGGACCCATCTGTCAGCAATTATGGCACCGCCACAGTTATGAGCGAAGTCGCGCTTCGTTAGCTGCAGAGATATTTGGTAGGGAAGGGCACCGTCTGGCGCATCTGAACCACCCACGACTCGACCGGATGCGTCGCCAGAATCAACTTCTGAGTCCTTAATGGTTTTCAGTTCTGCGGCTTTACAAATAATGATAAAATTTTGTTGTTATGCCGGGGGAAGACAAAGCTTTCAAATCAGAAGTGGGATTAGATTTCGCTCACAAAAAAGCCTTGTAGACAGGTAAACAACCATTAGGCTTAAAGACATTTATTCTCATAATAGACATCAGTCACTTAAATGAGAACACTTACACGCTAACGTAACAATTTGAAAAAAAAAACTTGGTAGAACTTGGATGAAATTTCAATTCCGTAGATTGGGATCACTCAATAGATGGTCTTTTAATCTTAATTTGAATATTGCTAGACTGCCTGCACATTTTATATTTTGTGGGAGTCTATTACACCCCAACGCTCAATGTTTTTTTACCGTAATTGGTTCTTTACTTAGGTAGAATTCAATTATGAGGGCGAAGTTTTCTGCGCTTTTGATTATTATTATTTTAGTGAAAGTAATATTAGTGTGTATGTAGTCATTTGAAATGTTGTAGATTAATAAGCTGTTATTGTATTGAAATAACTGTTTTATACTCATAACTTTTGTTTATGTGTAGATTTCTTGTATAGAAGTTAAGTATGGGTAATGAAAAAGCAATTTAATTACTTTATTTTCAGCAATTTGAAGATGTAAATTTGTTAGTTTTAGTTGCGGCTCCCCAAATAAGTTAAAGAACGTGTGATTTTTCCAAGAATTATAAATAAGAAGACGGATTTTACGAGGAAGGCGCCGAACTATGTGTCTACGGGAACCTCTTAGAGAAGATAATTTAGTTATTTAATGATTTATGTGCGTTGTCCATGTTGTTATTGTAAATGTATAATCCAAGATATTTTCGCTTTTCTTTTCAATTAGAGGTACATTATTAAGGTGTTGAATGTCATTTCAATAAATTAAAAACAATAATAATACGCCGCAAAAAGCAACTAACGCCGACTTAACAAAATATGGTCCTGTTTCTAGCCACGAATGTTAAGTCTACCCGCAAATTCCATAACCGAAACTCTGATAGGCCGAAATCGTTAAATTTTAGCTAGATCGAGGACGTATTTTAAAAGAGATTCAGATTTATTATGATATTATTCTGAATGTATCAAAACAAAAGTTCTTTCCTGTCGAAATAAAATTAATACAGGAAGGACTTTTTTGTTGACGATGGGGTCATAAGCTGCAAATTATTTTTCCACATTGGGAAGTGGCTTGTTTATCCACTTTGAATGTTGAAGTGTGGAAGGTCCCATAAATAATAATCTCATTAATCGCCGATGTTACAGGTGTTTGATATGTTGGTAATAATTCATTATTGCTTATAACAGGTATAGTATAGAAAGTCCTTGGTAGATTTCAGACTAAATTAACTTGGCATATTCATTTCAACTTCAATTATTACATCTTGTATTCTCTTTCATTCATCTCTCTTTGCTGTTGATGAGTTAACTAAGTCGGAATCCAATATATTATCAGTTCCTACCATTGTATGAGGTGGCGTTAAGTCGTCATTTTTAGTCTCATCAGGTGAAATTGCATTAGTTGATGTTAAATGTATAAAAAATCTGAGTAAAGTGATCGTAAATAATGTTCTCTTTCTAATGTCACATTCCTAAATGTATAATTGCCGTGACTGTAATTTCTTTTGAATATAGTTTTAATAGGAATACACCTTACTGAATGAACAAGTCTGTATGGCTTATTTGAGTCCTTTAAAAAGTATAAGTTATCATAGGCATAACAATTTGTAACGTATCTATCTGTTGGATTTTGAGAACGGGGGAGCCTCTAGGTTATATGGAGTCTTTAAATGCTGTATTTTCTCTGTTATGTCGTAAACCGATATTTTAAATACATTTGCAATCGACCGAAGCTCTTGTTAGCATTTTAGTTTCTCGCGCCCAGTTTTACAATAGCTAGGATTCCAAAGCGCTGCATTTACTTAAAATAATTCGACTAATTTGCGGTAGAAGATGCAGAGAAAATTGGAAGGAGCTGGTACGAGGGGGGGGGGCACAGTTGGGAACAGTATACCATGTGGGGCCCAATTTCGTCTTCATTAAGTTGTAAGGGGTGGCCCGGAGTGAAGTACCGTCTTGCCTTACTGAGCAAACGAAACTTTTTGAAGGTTTTTGAGGTATCATTCAAGGAATATAGCCTTGTTTTCCAGATGTACGCGAAAATGAACGTCATTAGAAATGTCAACGCCCAGTATTCAGCTATTATTACAGCGTAATGGGGGAAGGGGTTGACTGACTGCGTTGATGAAAAACTTGAAAAAAAAACCGAAACTTGGCGATTAAAAAGAGTAGCGGAGAGTTTATTGCCAGTTCTACTCTTCCGTTCTACGCCCTTGAATTGAGAACTGGCAGTAAATTTAAAATTAGAAGCATTTAAAATATATTTCTTTTTCTGACTTTCATAAGTGTACATTACATCTTCATAAACACGGTTGCTTAATCACATTTTTAGTACTTTGCTTAAATAATAATTATTTAACAAAAATAAAAATAAATGTCGATATATCTCATCTCTATATTATCTATTTTTGATATTGGTCGTAGAAAATAAATAACCTAATGAATTTTCAATAAAAAATTGATTACCTTCTTTTAATTAGTTTTTTTTTAAATTTCATTAGTAATGCCTGATTGGAAAAATTTAATAGTTTCGAAGATTTTTTATAATGTTATGCGTCTTTTCTTTTGTTTTTTTCATACTTTATTTTTAATTAATTATTATGTCTGATATCGATGTTTTGATGTCTGATGACTGATATATCTTTTATAACATACATATATACAAGACAACTGATCTACGTAATAATATATTAATTAAACAACACTAAACTACCCACAGCAAGATTATAAATTTCTCGTATGCATTTTAAACGTTTGAGTCTCTTATTCAGGACAGGATTTTCGGCAAGTAAAACAGAATATACACCCAGAGCAACATGGTTTCATGCCAAAGAAATCCACTACTACGAATTTGCTTGGTTTCACTGAGGACATAGCGAAGGGAATTGACAACGGACAGGACCTTATCGGCCACGATTTACTTCTGCAGAAGATCTTTTCCATGGGAATTCATGGGTCATTGCTTAGGTGGTGTGACTCGTAATTAAAAAATAGTACACAACTAGTAAAGAGCCGAGGGCATGTGTCTAACGGTCAGCCTGTACAGGGTGTACCACAAGGGTCGTAATAAGGGCCTTTATTCTTTATTATTTTCTTTAAATGACTAAGCATGTAATTTAAGTGCAATTTTAAAATGTACGCTGATGACTTGTACTGATGAATTGTACCAACATATTCAACACGATATCGACATTGATTTTCTGAAGGAGCAACTAAACAGAGTTAACATATGGTGCGGGCTGAAGAGAATGATTTTAAATGAAGGAAAGTGCTGCTGCATAAAATTTTCGAAAAAAAAGAAATCTTCACTATTCACATACTGTATAAGAGGCCAAAAACTTCAAGAGGCTTAGGTATAAGAGATTTGGGTGTTGATCATATTGATGTGTTTTACAACAGTCTACCAACATTCTGTAACTTTGTTTTGCAGGCTCTTAAATCGTAATGTGGTTTAAGTTTTAATTTTTGTTTGTTAATTACTGTTATTTTTATCTTTTTAGTATTAGTTATTATTTATATTATTAGTTAATGTATTATTATTATTAAACAGGCATAAAATGAAAGGCTAAATAATAAGATCTGGACTTAACGAGTTAACTGTTCGAGTCAAGAAATGCATGGAACGAAAAAATATTAATAAATGCTCCATTGTCTAATGCCTCTCGCTCCTTTGAAAATGGTCATAGGATCATACGGTATACCTCTGTAAACTGCAATTTTGCTGTTAATTTTGCAGGGAGACTTGGGAGGACCTCTAGTGAAAGACACTAAGCAGGTGGATGTCGTCGAAATACTTTAAAGTTTCTTTTGTTAAACATTTAATATCGACTAATGAGTTTTTTTCATTTCAAGGTATTTCTTAATTATTTGACATTTCAATTTACTTAACTTTATTTTTAAATTACCAATTGTATTGGAAATAATTTTTTTTTTTTGATGTATGACGTCATAGAAATGTAATTATTGAAACACAAATGGAAGGACGGAAATGGGTCGATAGTTATTTATGTCTTCTTTATTACCACCTTAATGTATCGGGTGTATTATTGAGCATTTAAGTGATTGAGGGAATTGATAGAATACAAATTTTAGTAATTATAAGTATAGTAATATTATTTGCCATTTTATAAATTTTGTAGGGATGTTATCATAACATGGTTCTGAAGCGGATTTAAGATTATTTATAATAACCTCTATCTCTGCTGAATCCGGTTCTATAACTCCAATCGTATTGACTTGGCTAGGGAGCTTGCTAAGATAATTCTTTAGAGATTGAGGATCACTTAAGATACCCTGTGCCAAGGATTTACTATTTACTACGTTGTTGAAATAATTAGCTATATAATTTGCAGATTCACTGCCTGTATTGTAAATTAGTAAGTTCAATGTTTTTCCGTAAATCAGATTAGTTATTAGTGCGAAACGGCTGTGTAACAATTCCCGAATAGGCCCACTATTCTTAGAATTGTAGATGGTAAAACGTAAAGTTTATTTACTCTCGATTAACTGGCGATTTATTCTAAGATTAAGATTTAACCTTGTATGGTCGAATCCAACCTAAGGGCTATTATGACAATCAAGATTATAATATTGTGTAAAAATTCTAATACTACCGTCAAAACACGCACGAAGCATATTAATTCATTCAATCGTAAAAGGTAATAAATAATCTAAGAAAAACGTTAGAGAATATTTTTGGTTTCCTAATATGACTTCCATAGTAAGGGCCTACGTTGACCATTGCCTAATGTGTAAAATAAATAAGAACTATTCTGGTAAAAAGCAATCTGCTTTACATTCTTCTTCTTCTCATTCGGTACGCTCTTGCCAGAGCGGTCGTGATCGCTATTTAGTAGAAGTAGAAGGCGCAGATGTAATGCGCTTCACGACGCTCCGCCACCGCTGCCTATTGGAGGTCATCCTGCTGCACTGATTCAGTGTTTCTCCTACGGCGGACTTAATCTGATCAGTCCAGCGTGTAGGCACGGTAATATTATGTATACAGTATTGTAACTCGCCCGTGTCCTTGAAATAAGTACCTACAGCAGCACAGTACGTTAGCATGCGATAGGGCTGTCCACCTACAGCGTTTTATATATAATATTAATATTATGATAACATAAAATACTTCGTGAATTGAATAGAAAGTGTTCAATAAAAATACAAGATTTTTTTAATGGTAGATTTAATTAAAAAATCATGTTTATTTTTATCTATGTTTGATTATAACAAATAATATACCGACATAATTACCTATTATTATTATGTTGTATATGTATATTATGTTATTAAAGGAATATCTTTTACTTGGTTATAGATACCTGAAGCTACTTTACAATTTATATGTTTAGTTTTAAATGAAGTTCGGAATATTTCCTCCATCGCGCGGTTACTGACTAAAAACCAACACACCGTCCGGTCGTCACTGCGGCACGTCCGCGACTGTAGCATGCCGAGCGCATGCCGAGATCCGAGCGAGTAGGTATAGCTCGCGCGTCGTCTGTTTGTATGAAGTTACAATACTGTATACATAATATTACCGTGGTGTAGGTGACTTGCCGCGCGGTCTAGCGTCTTCCACCTTCCCCTGGACGACAAGGCGTTCTATCGACTGATTGCCACGCCGAGATACATGACCGAAGAATGTAAGAATGCGAGATTGTACTGTTGAAAATAGACGCTGCTTAACACCGTGTTCTTGAAGTATCGAGACGTTTGTACAAAACTCGGTCAACGATACTCCAAGCATTCTTCTCCAGCACCACATTTCAAGAGCGTCTATTTTCTGCATTTCAACTGGTCTTCGTGGCTTTTGTTATATTGCTGTTTCTCCATATCTTTTGCATCTTGTCCATCGCCGTTCATCTATGAATTATACCCCCATGAAGAACTTAGTAGGGTAGAAGTAAGGAAAAAAATTGTACCTTCTGTTATACAAATTTCTAAGGAATTTCTTTTGCACCCATTCAATCATATCCCCATAATACCTTTTATAATGGGACCATATGACGCAGCTGGTTTCAAGAATTGGTCTTAATAGTTATGAATATAGCAGCCTGGTGGCTGTAACCGACAGACCAACTGAATTTTGCAAGACAAATCCTTATCTCCTAAATGTAGCATCTGTAATCGTCATTAAAATGTCTCGGCGCACGATGGGCGTGACAAAACCCGTCATGCCGCGAAAACCAGTCCATCCCACGCGCCGGCCCAATTCCCTAAACATAATCCCTGGGCTCAGCTCCCCGTAAAAGGATGGATGAAGTTGGCGTAAAAGTAACAACTACTATAAAGAATGAATTAACGTTGAGTAACAAACATACAAATCACTACATAGTATAAAGTAAAGTCGCTTTTTCTGTCCCTATGTCCCTTTGTATGCTTTGTTTGCTTTTTAGTTATTATACATGGTGGGCATTGCTGTTTGTTATATTACTTTATGTTAGCTAAATGCGTAACAAAAGAAAATTCACGAGAGGTGGCATTATTTTATAATTTTGTAACGAACTTCCTTATCGCGCGTTGTGAAACGAGGCTAGACGGAAAAGATTCTTACGAAAAGTTGTCACGACACTTTTTGCTATAGTTGTTGTAATTCACCGGTTCTCGACCAATCACCAAAGTTAAGCAAGCGGGCGAGGTCAGTAACTGTATGGGTGACCGCATGGGAACACCTCGTGATGTTGTCTTTTATTTCTTTTCCTAGGGATAAGAAATGAAAACAACAAAATATAATACTACCATCGATGCAGTTTTTTTCAAGACATAAATAAAATAGAATCCAAAAAATATGTTATCTACTTCAAATACCACAATTATTACTAAAGCCTACTACTGTTTAGGTTTTAATAACATTATATTTGTTAATAATAAAAAAATAATATAACTTAAAAAAATAAAATTATATTACAAAGCCTTACTAATTAATCGAAAGGAACTTCGTTCTATCCGGGTGTCCCTTGATACCTCTCAAGTATTTTTTATTACAGAGACGTGAAACCGTACCAAACAACCTTCAAATGTTGGAGTACAAAACAATACGCAATGACGACTGCACTGAACAATTAAAAAGCTCGCCTTACCGGAGATTGTTACCCATAGACGACGGACAACTCTGCGCTAAGCGCCCGAACCACAAAGGTGCATGCTATGTAAGTAATCAAATGTACTACAACATAATATGTAATAGATGCTAGTTTCACGTTACAATCAGGATTTATCAAATAGTTTTAAATATAAGTTCACATCAATCATAGCGAAGTAAAAACATCGTGAGGTAATTATGATTTCTTATACTGATGGAAAAAAGACTGATCATCTACACATCTTTGAAAACAAATGAGCAAATTTTGATGTGAGACCGAACGCCACAATCACACACTTCTGGATTATTGTTGTTGTAAGCCAATAATTATACATTAAGAATATGACACATTCCTGTATATCAAAACTTTTAAATGTTATTATCTCTCATGCAGGGTGATTCTGGTGGTCCTCTCGTCATTCAGGTCAAGAAGAACAAAATTGTTCAAATAGGAGTCGTGTCCTGGGTGGTTCCCTGCGCCTTTGACTTTCCTGATATGTTTAATTCAGTCCACGGATTCTACGATTGGATACTGAGCAATATTAAATAAATTTCTTTGTAAAACCATATTGAGTGTATTAAAATAAATATTATTTGAAAGAAGAAATACAAGTATCTTTTATTATAGGCAATATTCAAATTCAGAAACATTTATGCATTTAGGTTAGATATCTATGGGCAGGCTGCCTCTAATTAATTTGATATATTTGTTTTAAATATTGTTTGATGATTTGCTTTTTTAAAAGAGTACCGAGAGTTTTTTACGCCGGCTTTTTCTCTCGGCCTACACCCTCTGTCTTTGCCGATGAGTAGGGATGCCTACAAGTTCGAATTGATTGACGTGGAATAAGTGATACCTAGATGATCTTATGTTCCAAAATAAACGTATTTTATTTTATTTTATTTTATCTACACATTGTACATTTATGAACGTCAATAAAGAATTATATATTAAATGCTTTTCATTTTGCATTTACTGCCAGTTATCAAATCAAAGGGCGTAGAACGGACGAGAAGAACTGGCAATAAACTCTTCGCCGCTCTTTTTTAATCGCCAACTTTTTGATTTATATTAACAACTAGGAGCTGCAAACATTACACCATGTACCACATGACATCTTTAAAATCATAAATATCATAATTAATTAATGAACTCATTAATGTTAAAAATAAAAAAACTAAGATGTGTCCTATATATCAGTAGTAGGTAGATATGGTAAATCGGAGCACGCACGTAGATTCTCCTGGGAACTACACACAAATTCATAGTCGATACGAATACGATACGAATCTTGGTTTTGCGCACCATGTACATAAATATGCAAAAAGGCCTACAAAAATCTGGGGTTCGTATTACGAACAGTTTGTGGCTTCGAGAACATCAGTGCGATCAAAATCTATATACAACGCGCTAGTGAGAAGTCACTTGGAGTGCAACGCAATGGTGTGGGCCCCATATGAGGCTAAATACAGTCTCATGTTAGAGCGAGTACTAAATAAATTCACTCGCTACCTCTACAAGAGACTGTATGGAGTGTATCCCTTGTATCCGCTTATGAACCCTATCCTGTTTGTTCTGGGTATGGTGGGTTACGACCAGCTACGCCACGGAAGAGAGCTAGCTGTGTCAATGTATTTATTTAAGATATTTACGGGTCGAGTGCATAATCCGGATATAATGGAGACACTGGGTCTACGGGTACCAAGTAGAAACCTGAGGTTTACGTCTAAGCTTTTGGATGTACTGCGCGCACATTCCAACTTGGTTAGCAAAGCGCCACTCACGGGAGCAATACAGGTAATCAACAAAATTTCTATTGAGGTAGACCTATTTGTTTGTACAATGGCTGAGTTCACAGGAGTTGCTTGCTATATTGTTAATTAAAAGATTTAGGCATATAAGTTTTATTTTTTTAATGTTTTTATGTAGGATAATTCTATCGAATTAGTAGTAACTAATTAAGATAGAATAATGTGGAATAAATAAACAAATGTATATTTTAATATTATTAATGTACGGTTTTATTTACTTTTTTGGTTTATATTGATTATCAAATATGAGTGTAAAGAGGGAAGAGATTTCATTATGTCCGTCGCATAAAATGGATTGTCTTCGTATGGTTTGGTTATTGGGATGCAGATAGGAGATCGATTGACTAACACGGTCTGTGGGTCTCGTCAAGACAGCTTAACACCTTTGTGTTCAGTCACCGTGAACACGCACGCTGTAAAGCACGCGAAATGTCGGTTAAATTTAAATTATATTTAAATAATTATAAGTTTACAATAATACATCTTATATCTTTAAACGAGCAATTGTATATATATATATATATACAAGAATTGCTAGTAGTAGTAGCTTTTTATAATTGGAATCTCGGGATCGGCTCCAACGATTTTCATGAAATTTAGTATACGGGGCGTTTCGGGGGCGATGTTTAAATTGCTTTAACGACACAACAACACTAAAGCAATTCAGCATAATATATATTCTATTCTGTTCATATTTCATCATTTTATTAGTATGTAATTCGTACTTAAATATAATTTCCAAAAAATTTATAAAATCGGCCATCCAGGTACTAGCTTTAATCCGTGAATAAAGTGTTTTCTTTAAATAAGCTTATATTTCCTCTCCCTATCCTTCCATTTTTTGTTTAGAATTCAAGTCCCTCAGGGTTAAATTTACTGACATTATTTGGTTTTTTTAAACTTTAATTGACAATAAGCAGCAAATTTACAAATAAAGTTTATTTTTTTTATTTAAAATTTTGTTTAAATATACTACTTAATAAAAAAAATTTTAAGAATAAACTAAAGAGTAAATAATGAGTTACTAACTGTATAAACCTAGAAGCTATCATACACAATTTTGTCAGTTTATTATTTGAAAGATCAAAGATACTTACAAAATAAATAATTTTCTTTTCAGAAACAGGGAAGATAATAAAACAACTAAAAGTATCAACAGAAACCACCAATGGGCAAGTTGTAATAGAGTCTTAGGCCTTAGCTTTTAATTAATTCAAGTGTTATATTATATGAATTTGATAATGAGGGATGAAGTATTTTGTGAATAAGGGAGTATGAAATAGTGGTTGATTAAGTTATTTTACCTCAAGAACAGTAACTCTAACTATGACCCTTCAAATTTTATGTTAATCAGTACAGTAGTTTTTATGTGAATTATTATTAAAAGATTAAGATTTATAAAAAAAATGTATTTGTAGAATTATACCTATCATAACAATATTGTACATTAATACTATTATTATTTACAATTGTGGCAAGAATCTATCGCAATTTTTCAATAGCCCAGAATGTCTTGAATGTATCTTATTGGAGTGCTTTTTTATGTTATGTATCAAATGCATTGTACGGATCCTAGGTCATCGGGTGCTTAAAATAATAAAAGATTTTTGTCTTACTTTCTATTCATCACTTACTTATAACAATAGAATATGAGCGAATTAATAGAATGTTAATTGCTATACAATTTAACAGTCGAAGAGAGTACCTACGTCTGGCTATGCTTTCGGGGTGTAACTCCAACGACTTAGGAAATTGTCATGCTTATAAGTGATCAAAATGGCACGTACATACAAAGGAAATCATCAACGTTATTTCATTGGTTATATTAGTTGTTGCTTACTAATATAACCAATGAAATAAAGTTGAGTAATTTGTTACTCAACGTTATTTCATTGGTTATATTCATACAAATCAATAATAATTAGCAATATCATTCAGCACCAATACTAATTAAGTTTTCTTTAAATAATTTCCGTCTTTTACATAATTTTCCATTAAATTATGTATATTTTCTAGTATAAATATAGAGTAGAAAATGAGAAATTTCAAAGCAAGGAAGCCACTGCAAGGAAAATGTTTTTCCATTTCGGAATAATACTTCTTCTGTCCCAAGGACTCCTTGGTAAGATAAGTTTTGTTTAATTATATTAGACCCAGTTCTGTGTAGTCTTATGAAGGATACAAACACGCTCGAACGGCAAATAAGATTCAAATACATAAGAGAATTTTGGTGTAAAATAATGCAATATTCTCAATGGTTTCCGCAATAGAATAATAGTTATGCCGTGCCCCGGGCATTGTTATTAAGCATTAAAATGTAGCCGAATAAAATAAACTACGTTCACAGGCGAAGGAGAAGTTTCGGAAGCTATTGATGGAGACAGCCGAATTATAGGTGGCAAAGATGCCACTCCAGGCATGGCTAACTACCAAGTTTCAATTCGTGCTCATCAAAGACACCAAGAATGGCATAGTTGCGGAGGGTCTATTATAAACGAAGAGTATGTGTTAACAGCCGCTCATTGCGTATTTAAGTGAGTAGGTATATTATTTGACAAAAGTTTTCCATCCCTAATTACCTCCATTATTAATAATGACTGACATACGGGACTATTCAACTAATTTATTTTAATGAGTCATAATGAACTTTAATGATACTTTATTGATTTAATTTTTTATTTATTTTTAGGAAAAACAAGAACGATTTGTCAGTAGTCGTTGGCAGTCAGACGATCAATAAAGGCGGCGACCGATATCAGATTAAGAAATTGATCCCTCATGCGAAGTATTCTAAGCCGGTTGTAAAGAATGACATAGGTCTCATACAGATCGAAGGCAAATTCAAATTCAGCGATAAGGTTCAACCAATTGAGTTGTTAAAGGAAATGGCACCCATTGGAAAGAAATGTCTCTTTACTGGCTGGGGATATGACAACCTTGTGAGTAGATTATTATATTAGATTAACTAAATGTTTTAGGAGATTAATAGTGTTCCTGGTTCCACGGGGTGCTTTAAATATAGAGAATTTAATTTTTGCTCCAAATTAAAAATCTCGCGTACAATAGTAGAATATAAGCAAAATAATTAAATGTTAGTTGCTATGAAACGAATGAATGCAATGTAATAGTTGAAGAGAGTGCCTACGTCTATGTCTGTGTGTGATTGTACTCAACACTGGCAGAACCTACTTTCATTTTCATATAGCACACAACATATAATAAAAACTGATAAACCAAATTTATCTTCGAAGATCTTAAATATGCCGTTCGTTTTTTTATCTCCAACGACTTCTATCACGCTGATAATATCAGATACCCCTGACACCATTCAGGCCTTAAGAATAACTGCGACTTAAATTTAAATTTTGTAAAACATATATTAAATAATTTTGCTCCAAATATATAGTTAACGATAATTCCCTATAAATTCTGCTAACCGTCTCCTTGAAATTAGTCCACATTATGACATCCCAAAGTTTACGTTTGTGCTCCGTTGCTGCTCCTTTTGGAATCACCAAAGATTCGTAAAATTTCCAGCGTCGCTGCCCTATCTACTCAAAGAAGGAAAGCTCCCAGTATCTTCGGAACCTTGCCTAAAGGTTTACTCCTTTTAATGAAATATTTAGAGTAATATTTTATTATATATTTAAGGGTTAAATATTATTGTTTGTTATATATATTTGGAAACAAAAGGACATTAGCGAGAGGTGTCATTATTTTAACATCATTATTACAGAGACATAAAACTGTACCAAACAATCTTCAAATGTTGGAGTACGTAACAATAAGCAATAACGACTGCACTAAACAATTAAAACGCTCGCCTTACCCGAAATTGGTGCCCGTAGACGCAGGACAACTCTGCGCTAAGCGCCCGAACCACAAAGGTGCATGCTATGTAAGTAATCAAATGTACTGCAACATTTGTAATAGATGATAGTTTCACGTTACAATCAGGATTTATTTTATGGTTTTAAATATAAGTTCACATCAATCATAGCGAAGTAAAAACATCGTGAGGGAATTATGATTTCTTATACTGATGGAAAAAAGACTGATCATCTACACACCTTTGAAAATAAATGAGCAAATTTTGATCTGAGACCGAACGCCACAATCACACACTTCTGGATTATTGTTGTTGTAAGCCAATAATTATACATTAAGAATATGACACATTTCTGTATATCAAAACTTTTAAATGTTAATATTTCTCATGCAGGGTGATTCTGGTGGTCCTCTCGTCATTCAGGACGAGAAGAATAAAACTGTTCAAATAGGAGTCGTGTCCTGGGTAGTTCCCTGCGCCTACAACTATCCTGATGTGTTTAATTCAGTCCACGGTTTCTACAATTGGATACAGAGCAATATTAAATAAATTTCTTTTTAAAATTCAAGTTGGTTACATCTATTTGCAATGATAATAAATTAATATCACATATATAAATATATCATATATATCATAATAATATCATATATATTAATATAGATATTAAAATTCAAATTCAGAAACATTTATGCATTTAGGATAGGATCTATACATTGTACTTTTATGAAAGTCAATAAAGAATTAAATATTAAATGCTTTTCATTTTGCATTTACTGCCAGTTATCATATCAAAGGGCGTAGAACGGACGAGTGAACTGGCAATAAAATCTTCTCGCGAAAAACTAGTCTCTTTAATCGAGAACTTTTATTTATATTTACAACTAGGAGCTACAAACATTACACCACGTTCCACATGACATCTTTATATAATTAAGACTTAATTAATGTTAAAAATAAAAAAGAGTGTGTGTACTTATGTATACGCGTTAGAAGTTATACTTCTTTGGCGTATGAAAAATAATTATCATTAATTATTATATTTTATTATTCATTCAATTTAATAATAAATAATAAAAGTTAATATTTAAATTTGATGTTCGATTTTACTTTTTGTCAAAAATTTTTCAATTAATGTTTTATTAAATTTATATTTTTTTTAATGTTAAATAATTGATAACAAATATTTAACGTTAATAATGTTATAATATTTAGTAAGAATTATATTAAATAATAATTTTTTCAATTATATTACTAAGCACTTAGGAAGGTTGATGAGCACAGTTTTTTCACAAATATTTTCCAATATTAATTAGTATTGATTTAAGTATTCAATTTAAATCACATCTGATGATAATTGAGACGCACATATAAAATTCGCACTTGTATAAAGAAAGCACTGGCTTCAGTGGTTATCATACTAAGTTGACTATAAAAACAAAAGAAACGCCAGCGAGTTTCGTTTGTTTTTGTTTAAACGTGATGCTACTGACTAATTAAAGTGATAACTTCTTATGGGAGGGTAAATCGCTTCGTTACGTAACGCGTTACAGCAGCAATCTAGCTTCCCTTTCCCTTACGCATCCAGCAGAGGTAGGCAGGCTTCTCCTCTCTCTTCTCTCTCGTTAGATATTTACTGTTGCCAGTGAGCATGTACCCTCAAACTATCCCCGTTTTTGAACGTGATTATAAAAAAATATGGTAAATGAAGCAGAAGATGATAGATGGATCATTACTGAATTAAATAGTTCAACTTGGATTAGTTTAATTTGTCACTTCTGTGCAAACAATTTTCTGTGTTTTTTTTTATTAAATTTTAATTAACGTGCGGAAAGAACCGTAATCAATGTCGTATTCAACCTTGAATATTATCTTTGTTATTTAAAAAAGCATTTATATTTTGTACTTATGCTGTCAAATAAGTACATTCCTGTTTCTACATTATTTTATAATAAAAAAGTTTAGTTTGTCGAAGAACATCATCATAAGGTTTTTAGTAAATAAACATTACCTAAAATGAAACATTTGGTTGGCGAATGTAACTTGAGATGGGAGTTCCTGAACACCTCGTAGCTTTTATACAGAATTTGTTCATCGAAAACCGTTCCTTCACGGGGACTGAATACTCCAACATATTCCAAACAAAAAAAAGGTATGAGACAGGGTTGCATTTTGTCACCCGCACTATTTAACTTAACATTGTCCATTGTCTTCCAAATAACTTACTATGTATGTATGTATGTATGTTATGGAGAGTAAGTTATTCGGAAGACAATGAAAGGTTTTTCAGTAGGCGGAAAGAGAGTAGCAAGTCCCAGGCCCTTTTATCAACTAGATAATCGCAAACTTTATAGTAAGCCCTTTCACAAAGCTTTATTTAATACATTTCTTAAATTTATTAAAAGGCAGACATAAAAGAGCCTCTGGGATTTTATTAAAGAAGGGTATCCCTTATTCAAGTATTGGGAAATTGCAGCCGGTGTTTGTTCCGAGTATTAACATTGTGCGTATATTCTATTCTAGTATACTTATCACTATTTTTTTATACATACATAATATTTTCATAAATATATTGCAACAAGAAGTATATTAATTTCCTTGAATTTATCTCTTGGAGATTCCCTACATTTTAAATTATAAATTGCACGAATTAGACCAGTGTCGATAATTTTTGCAACCAAAAAAAATTACAGTAGGATGAAAACCCATTAGAAATGCAGGGGAATATGATCAAAATGAAAGGAAAAATAAATTACGGTCGATCCGAGTTCGGGAAAATAAAAAATAAAATAAATAAAATACGTTTATTTTGGAACATAAGATAGTAGTAGGGATTCACGGGTTCTGCCTCACTCGCTGCCTCAGTCAACCTAACCCCCCGTGCCGGGTCTGCCTCACTCGCTGCCTCAGTCAACCTAACCCCCCGTGTGTTTCTGGCTCAGCGGCAGTCCCCGCCTAAAAAAAAAAAAAAAAAAAAAAAAAAAAGTTTGGTCTCTTTCCCCACTAAACAGACCGTGCTGAGTCGATAGCACTCACTCCCGAAGCGATATTTCTCTCTGTTTCGAAGTTAGGTTTTGCTATACGTTGCAAATTAATCGATTTACTAATCACCTCATAATAAGAATGTAACGTCTCGTCCAAATCCTCATTTACTAATCACCGAGTCAGTTTCGTATCCATAATTAGCAAATTACCATGCGCATTTACCTGCAAATGCACCAGGACAGATGGGAAAAGGATTTACTGAACATTAAAAATATGATTTCCGTGTTTTATGTGTTTATTTGCATTATGTTACAATACAACTTTACTAGTGTCATGTCATTTCTTGGCGAGTCATACGAAAAATTTCTGAGGTAATCTTCCAAGCTGAAACCCCAGAACTTGTAGTACAAATATACTACACAATACTCCCCACAAAAGGCAGAATAGATGTCCTGAACGCTAGCTGTATTATAGCTCCATACCCGACAATTTCTTCTTAAAAAATCCGCTATTACTCTAATAGGTTTACGTCCAAATGAATCAAAATATTCTCCAACTTTTTCGTGGTTGATATGAATAGCTACCCAATGAGATCCTGGTTGTGAGTCAGGGTCGAGATTGCATATAATAAATGTGGGTAAGTGTACGTGCTTTGGTAGGCGATTCGAGGGGTACACGCTATACTGGATGCTGGGATGTATTTTATGGAGACTCATTTGCAGGTTTAATGTATTCATTTTTACTCCAACGCGTTTGACCTTCTACTCTTTGTATTTAACAAAAACGGAAAGGACCCTTGAGAATCACGTTGTGCTTACTTAGCAATTTAATACTGTCTTCGAAAACTATCGGAAGTTTATCAGAGCGAATTCGCAAAAGCGACATTAAATCCATAACTGTTAAGATACTTGTATATTTAGAAATAAATAGATCTGCTTACGTTCAATATTTATTCATGATTTGACAAACTTACAATATTTAAAAAATTACACAAACACGGATAAAATCATTACATTACTTATTGTACATACGTTATATGACTGTTGTATTATTAACAAGTTTGGTATAAAAAAATAAAAACATTTTGATTACAATATACTATGATAAGAAATAACAATTATTTTAGTATTCAGAGAAACTTATTTTATATCAAAACATGACTTAAAATGAGTAGACATACTTTTATGATTGCATTAATTATGACAGATTCACATAATACTTTCTCTTTTCATAAAATACAAAAGTAGAAAAGTTGCAACGGAATGTAACAAAAATGAGATTCTGTAGTTGAAATATTATTATATTATCCCATACATTTTCAGATAATGAATCAGTCATACATAATAAAAACTTACAAAATGTGATGTATCCTAACTTTAGTGACAAAAAATAGCATTTTTTCTTTTAAACATTATGTTTGGCGGTTAAATAGAAGCAACATTTACTAATAAAATGTATTAAAATAGACAGAAATTATAATAACATAGGGTAGGAGAAAGTAAATTAGATATTTAATTATAAACTATAAATTCTTGTTAAACAATAAAAATATTAACAGGATTAATGAAGATCTAAAACAATAACAATACTTGTCTTTTTAGTAATAAAAAATCAAAATTGTTATACAATTATAAGAAGAAACTAAAAAAAATTAAATACTATTACCTATTTTAACACCAACAATAAGATTTAAAATTTACATGTTGTCATTAATAAATATTTATCCTAACTATAATTTTTTCAGAACTTTACAATTACTTTTTTTACAATTTAAAGCTAGTCATTTGTCAGGTTATAATTTTTATGATACATTGAATTCCTAATTACCCTAAGACCATAACTTTGATTACACTACTTATTTATTAATATTATGATACATTTATATATGATACAATTATAAATCTTAAATAATCCATAATACTAGTATTGGAATCTGTAATTAATTATTAACCATAAATATATTTATGTTGTGTTGTATAGATCTCTCAAAATCCTATAAGTAATTAAAATGTCATAGAACATAGACAAATCGAAAAGTGTATGTAGATAAAACTCATGTGCATATTCTAAAATATTTTATCTGAATTTTTTGGAGTTTAAATTATGTAGGTACTGATTTCGAATAAGCCTCTTAGACCTTTAATGTGAATATTAGAAAAATAATAGCAATAGGTGAACAAACAGTCTACTAGTAATAAATAAGACGCAAATGTTGACGATTTGTTAACACAAAAATAATCACATAATCTGGAGTTCCTCTTAGAGTGGAATAATATAGTTTTATACACTTAATTAGTTCTTATAGTGTTTTAATGCCATCCACCAAATTAAAACTTACACAAACTACAAGGTACATACGCGAATGTAAATACAGATATTAGTTTTATAAAGTGTTCTATTAAACTGGCATTATTACATGAGTTACGTTTAATTTTGACAAAACTTTTGCTGGAAGTATGTACGAAATTTGTCTAAGTAATTTACTTTTTGAGGGATTCGTTATTTACTGATAAAATTTCTTCCAAATATTTAGAAGAAATCTTTGTATTGTAGGTAGTAAAAAAACTTAATGTTTTGAAGCATATAAAAATAATACTAATTCTTTTGTGAAATCCTTCAGTGTATATATTTCAAATTATTTTAACTTTATTGAAAGGTGTATGTATTATATGTATAACAATCTAAAAATAATCAAAGAAATACAAACAATTATTTCATTTAGGTTTGAAGTGCCACAAGTATTAATCATCATTTTTTAAATATATTAGCAAACGAGCCTGCGGAACGTCCAGTAAGGGACGACTCGATTTATTTTTATATGTTATAGTAAAATTAAAAAAAGACAAATACCTTCCACAAAAACTGCATAATATACTTTAAAATCTTGTAATTGTCTAGAGGTAGCTTTTCGAGAATCAATATTTTCACCTTTCTTGCCTTCCTAGGTATTACCCAGGCTGAAAATATAAATTAAATACATTCCTTTAATTATGACCAACTTCATTAAAATTAGATTAACAATTCTACTCCTGTTTTGTACATATATTTTCTGTTAAGGAAAACTAATATTTTTATGCCAAGACAGAAAAATAGTTGTTTCCTAGAACTTTAGGACGAAACACGAGAGTAGTTTATTATTTTATATGAGTAAATATATTTTAGGGATTAACCTTAGCTATATAGTATATACAAGTAAATACACAAATATACTAAACATGTATTTAGTAAAATCTGTAGTACATTTTAATCACATATTATTGAATTTTCCATCTATGAGTTTTATTCACTAATTGATTTAAATAAACTCGGTTATCATGTTATAAAAATGTAACAGATTTTAATGTATTGAAAACTACAAATAAATTTACTTAAAATATGCATAGATAACCCGCAAATTCTTATACCCACTAAGTACAATTATGATAGTATGTTCATAATACAAAAAACAAATTTTATTATTTCAGAAATAAATAACATAAAAAACCAATATTTATATGACGTAGTTAGCAAATATAAAGTAGTTTGTGTAAGTTTTAATTTGGTGGATGGCATTAAAACACTATAAGAACTAATTAAGTGTATAAAACTATATTATTCCACTCTAAGAGGAACTCCAGATTATGTGATTATTTTTGTGTTAACAAATCGTCAACATTTGCGTCTTATTTATTACTAGTAGACTGTTTGTTCACCTATTGCTATTATTTTTCTAATATTCACATTAAAGGTCTAAGAGGCTTATTCGAAATCAGTACCTACATAATTTAAACTCCAAAAAATTCAGATAAAATATTTTAGAATATGCACATGAGTTTTATCTACATACACTTTTCGATTTGTCTATGTTCTATGACATTTTAATTACTTATAGGATTTTGAGAGATCTATACAACACAACATAAATATATTTATGGTTAATAATTAATTACAGATTCCAATACTAGTATTATGGATTATTTAAGATTTATAATTGTATCATATATAAATGTATCATAATATTAATAAATAAGTAGTGTAATCAAAGTTATGGTCTTAGGGTAATTAGGAATTCAATGTATCATAAAAATTATAACCTGACAAATGACTAGCTTTAAATTGTAAAAAAAGTAATTGTAAAGTTCTGAAAAAATTATAGTTAGGATAAATATTTATTAATGACAACATGTAAATTTTAAATCTTATTGTTGGTGTTAAAATAGGTAATAGTATTTAATTTTTTTTAGTTTCTTCTTATAATTGTATAACAATTTTGATTTTTTATTACTAAAAAGACAAGTATTGTTATTGTTTTAGATCTTCATTAATCCTGTTAATATTTTTATTGTTTAACAAGAATTTATAGTTTATAATTAAATATCTAATTTACTTTCTCCTACCCTATGTTATTATAATTTCTGTCTATTTTAATACATTTTATTAGTAAATGTTGCTTCTATTTAACCGCCAAACATAATGTTTAAAAGAAAAAATGCTATTTTTTGTCACTAAAGTTAGGATACATCACATTTTGTAAGTTTTTATTATGTATGACTGATTCATTATCTGAAAATGTATGGGATAATATAATAATATTTCAACTACAGAATCTCATTTTTGTTACATTCCGTTGCAACTTTTCTACTTTTGTATTTTATGAAAAGAGAAAGTATTATGTGAATCTGTCATAATTAATGCAATCATAAAAGTATGTCTACTCATTTTAAGTCATGTTTTGATATAAAATAAGTTTCTCTGAATACTAAAATAATTGTTATTTCTTATCATAGTATATTGTAATCAAAATGTTTTTATTTTTTTATACCAAACTTGTTAATAATACAACAGTCATATAACGTATGTACAATAAGTAATGTAATGATTTTATCCGTGTTTGTGTAATTTTTTAAATATTGTAAGTTTGTCAAATCATGAATAAATATTGAACGTAAGCAGATCTATTTATTTCTAAATATACAAGTATCTTAACAGTTATGGATTTAATGTCGCTTTTGCGAATTCGCTCTGATAAACTTCCGATAGTTTTCGAAGACAGTATTAAATTGCTAAGTAAGCACAACGTGATTCTCAAGGGTCCTTTCCGTTTTTGTTAAATACAAAGAGTAGAAGGTCAAACGCGTTGGAGTAAAAATGAATACATTAAACCTGCAAATGAGTCTCCATAAAATACATCCCAGCATCCAGTATAGCGTGTACCCCTCGAATCGCCTACCAAAGCACGTACACTTACCCACATTTATTATATGCAATCTCGACCCTGACTCACAACCAGGATCTCATTGGGTAGCTATTCATATCAACCACGAAAAAGTTGGAGAATATTTTGATTCATTTGGACGTAAACCTATTAGAGTAATAGCGGATTTTTTAAGAAGAAATTGTCGGGTATGGAGCTATAATACAGCTAGCGTTCAGGACATCTATTCTGCCTTTTGTGGGGAGTATTGTGTAGTATATTTGTACTACAAGTTCTGGGGTTTCAGCTTGGAAGATTACCTCAGAAATTTTTCGTATGACTCGCCAAGAAATGACATGACACTAGTAAAGTTGTATTGTAACATAATGCAAATAAACACATAAAACACGGAAATCATATTTTTAATGTTCAGTAAATCCTTTTCCCATCTGTCCTGGTGCATTTGCAGGTAAATGCGCATGGTAATTTGCTAATTATGGATACGAAACTGACTCGGTGATTAGTAAATGAGGATTTGGACGAGACGTTACATTCTTATTATGAGGTGATTAGTAAATCGATTAATTTGCAACGTATAGCAAAACCTAACTTCGAAACAGAGAGAAATATCGCTTCGGGAGTGAGTGCTATCGACTCAGCACGGTCTGTTTAGTGGGGAAAGAGACCAAACTTTTTTTTTTTTTTTTTTTTTTTTTTTTTTAGGCGGGGACTGCCGCTGAGCCAGAAACACACGGGGGGTTAGGTTGACTGAGGCAGCGAGTGAGGCAGAACCCGTGAATCCCTACTACTTAAGATCTTCTAGGTATCACTTATTCCACGTCAATCAATTCAAACTTGTAGGCATCCCTACTCATCGGCAAAGACAGAGGGTGTAGGCCGAGAGAAAAAGCCGGCGTAAAAAACTCTCGGTACTCTTTTAAAAAAGCAAATCATCAAACAATATTTAAAACAAATATATCAAATTAATTAGAGGCAGCCTGCCCACCACTAGTCCCAGGCCCTTTTATCAACTAGATAATCAATAACTTTATAGTAAGCCTTTTTACACAGCTTTTCTTTAATACATTTCTTAAATTTATTAAAAGGCAGAGATAAAAGAGCCTCTGGGATTTTATTAAAGAAGAGTATCCCTTTCCCTAAAAAAGAATTACTAACTTTACACAGTCTAGTACGGGGAAATTGCAGCCTGCGTTTGTTCCGAGTATTGACATTGTGCGTATGTTCTAATCTAGTATATTTATCACTATTTTTGTATACAAACATAATATTTTCATAAATATATTGCGAGGGAAAGGTAAGTATATTAATTTCCTTGAATTTATCTCTGAGAGATTCCCTACATTTTAAATTATAGATTGCACGAATAGCCCTCTTCTGCAGAATGAAAACAGATTCGACATCAGCAGCGTGACCCCATAACAATAAGCCATAAGTCATTAGGCTGTGAAAGTAACTAAAATAAACAAGTTTAGCTGTATCGACATCAGTCAGTGAGCGAATTTTTTTAACCGCGTAAGCTGCAGAACTAAGTCTCTTCGCCAATCCGTTGATATGAGGGGACCACTGAAGTTTTGAATCCAAGGTGATCCCAAGAAATACAGTTGTATCATCCAGATTCAATTCTTCATTATTTATAGTTGGTCTAGTACCCATAACCCTCGCATTTCTTGCACAAAATTTAATGCATTTCGTTTTCTTAGCATTAAGCAGAAGGTTATTCATACTAAACCAATGGACAATCGAAGAGAGAGCGTTGTTCACATCGTCAAAATTGGTTATTTGTCTTTTGATTTTAAAAATCAAGGACGTATCATCTGCAAACAAAACTATCTGATGTTTTTTCTCTACCATGAAAGGTAGATCATTTATATAAACAAGAAAGAGGAAAGGGCCAAGAATTGAGCCCTGTGGTACCCCCATATCCACTGCCGACCCAGAGGACCTCTTACCATTCACTTCGACCTTCTGAGTTCTACCATGTAAGTACGAAGTCAGAAGATTCAGTGCGGTATTCTTGATGCCATAGTGGCGGAGTTTCCCGATTAAGGTCTCGTGTTGGACACAATCAAATGCTTTGGATAAGTCGCAGAAAACACCTAAGGCGTCATGCGACTCCTCCCAAGCCTTAACTATATATCTATATAACTCAACGCCGGCATCGGCTGTCGAGCGACCCTTGGTAAAACCGAACTGATTATTGTGTAATAATTTGTTTGTGTTAAAATGACTTACAAGTTGATTTAATATAGTTTTTTCAAAGATTTTACTACAGGTAGGTAGTACGGAAATAGGTCTAAAGTTACTGGGGTCGGACATATTACCTGCTTTAAATAAAGGAATTACTTTACTATGTTTCATAAGATCGGGAAACTCCCCACTTTCGATACAATTGTTGAAAATTATAGCTAGATGGGGGGCAATTATATCAATTATGCTACTAATTATTTTTACAGAAATACCCCAAAGATCGGTAGTGTTCTTAATATCAATAGTTCTAAATATTCTAACTATATCGTCGGCACCAATGGGTCGGAATGTAAAACTGACCTTGCACTCGTTTACATTATCTTTGAGCAGCGATTCAGCGAGAGCGGGAGACGATTTAAGAGACTTGGTAGTCGAAATTGGAATGTCAGAAAAGTACTTATCAAAAACAGTCGCTATCTCTTCGTTAGATTTGATTATAGTGTTACCGACACATAGTTCGATGTCACGATTGCGATCTTTGACTCTTCCAGTTTCACTATCAATTATCTTCCAAGTCATTTTAGTTTTATTTGTACTATTTTCAATCTTGTTTTTTATATATAAGGACTTGGCCGCGTAACAAACTTTTTTAAATAATTTAGAATAATTTCTAACATAGAGAGTAAATTCTTCATTATGATTGTATGACTTCTCAGCGTAAAGGTCAAACAACCGTTGTCTACTTTTATAAATTCCCGCTGTCGCCCAATCACTGAACGATTTACACTGCGAATCAGAGACTTTCTTTGGGGTAAAGATGGTTTTGAACTCCTTATTTATACAATCACTTAGATTGTTGTATTGTGTATCAACGGTAATACCTACCGGTAATAGAGGTAGGTGTTTACCTATATTATGTCTAAATCTCACCATTCGCTTTTTATTTACTGGAACAAACACACTGCTCTTTTTTACTTGTTTCACCACTTTACATTTTAGCGCCACTAACTGTCCACAGTGATCTGAGCTAAGATTTGTTGTAATTGAGGTTTGCATTGCCTCTGCATCTGTAAATACATTATCTATACATGTAGCAGTGGAACTTGTAATTCTAGTGGGCTCGAGAAACAAGTTTACAAGATTGTAGGATTTTAATAAAATATTGAATTTTTTACTAATGGAGGTATTTTCTAATAAATTTATATTGAAGTCACCACATACAATAATATACTTATTGTTCTTAAAACTAACTTTACACAATATTTCCTCCAACTTTTCTTCAAAAAAATCGTAGGATGCACTTGGTGGTCTGTAAACACTTAAAATAATGCAATTCTCAAGTTCTACACAGGCTACCTCCAAAGAGTGTTCAACAGATAGACGCACGATGTCATTACGCTCTTTATACTTCAAATTTTTATTAACAATAATCAAAGAGCCCCCATGAATCGCCGACAATCTGCAAAACGAACTTGCAACTTGGTGCTGATCAAAGTTAAAGATGATTTGGCATTTTTTAAGCCAATGTTCGGTAATGCATAGGACATCAATTTTACCTGATTTTAAAAATAACTCTAATTCTAACTCTTTGCCCAACATACCTTGCATGTTTTGATGCATCAAGTTTAAACAATTGTTGTTAGTAGTATTACATGTTTGTGTTGAGCCGAGTTGTAAAAAATTATTGCTAGAGGTCGCCTCTATTGTCACACTATCTAATTTAAATTATTATTAATACATGAAGTGTTACTACAAGTATCACTACATCCTTTTAAGAAACTAAACTGCTCAATAGAAGCAGTTGTCTGAAAAGCTAAATGTTTAGCTTTAGTTGTAAATAAAAAGTAAGATAGCATATTGGCTATCTGTTGTAAATAATAATTAGGTAGGTGGAACCTATCCTTTGTCAATAAATAGTTATATTTAAATATACAATTTAAGTCAATTAAATTAGGTAGTGTACCTAAGTCACAATTTAATTGTATATTATTAGTTGTTAAACTATTGTGCAATAGCATGTTCAACTTATGTCTAATTTTATTTTCCCTAGGTGCATCTTTGATGTAAGGAAATGTAAACAAGATAATATTCTTTACATTAAGTGATTTTAATTTATCAATATATGACAACAGTTCATTTTGTCCTACATTTCCCCTTCTCCCAAAAAGCAATATTATGGTTGTGTTACTTGTATAGTTTCCACACAGCACTTTGTTTAAAATGTTAACAGGGGTGGCTCCGGGCATACAATAATTAGTTACAGTTTTGCCGGAGGACTGATATAATTTAGTGCCAATATTTTTCCCTATATCATCACTAAATAACAAAATTTCACTTTTATTTATAAAGTTCACTTTTTCTATGAAACTGTCACTCTGTACACTAGGCTCACATGATAACAATGGTGGTTCAGCATTTGTCTCATTAAAATGACACTGGCAATTGTTGGTCAAAGACAGAAAGCGTTGTTCATTGTATTGAGACAGCAGCAGAACCTCATTCATGGCCGATATGTGCTCCCCTATTTGTTGCTGGGCACAACTGTATTTATCAGTCATCTCTTCAAGAGAATTATGAAGACTTGCAATCCTCGAATTCAATGCAAGAATGTCAGCTTCATATTTATTTTTTACAGAATCAACCTCACTTGAAAACATTTTACATTGATTAATTATATTTCTATATTTTTTTGTTAAATTTATGTGATTCTTGTAAATATTTTCTCCTTTTATTAATCTTTTGGTTTTTTTTAATGAATTTATGCAATTTAATATATTTCTTTAATTTATTTTTGCTGTTACAATTGAATTGAGTTGGTGTATGTGATACAGAGTCATCACCAGTCAAATCAATTGTTGTAGTGGATCCGATACAGTCTTTACCATTATTTAAAATAACCAGTTCTTCATACAGACTTTGAGTATGAGAAGATTCTAATTTATTAATTTTAAGTTTGAGCTGTTCAATTGTTTTGTAGGCACAAGAGAGTTGAGACTGCAGCTCAGACATGGTTCTTAAATTCTCTTCATATTCAATGGCACAGCGGTCAAAGTTGCCTGTTTGTCTTTTAAGCCGGTCTCTTTCCTCCTGTGCCTCCAAGCATAGAGTGTGAAGCTGTGTCATCTCAGCTTTAAGTAAAGTATTTCTATCAATGACCTTCAAAGTCTCAATTTCGTTGTCATTCCTTTCCACAATTAGTTGTTCACACTGCTCCTTGTACTTTTTGAGTTCTTGGAGCGCGAGTTGGAGTTGGCTTTCCAACTGGCGACTCTTGGCACTGCGTGTAGTCATTATTTATGACGTAAATTACAGAACTTGACTAACAAGAAAAGATTGATAAAGCTAGAATAGGTACAAAGGGGCAGTGTAAATGTATGCTCGCGAGATTATTTGTTTTCCTTAGGTATTAAAAAAAGATAAACACAAATTTTCGAATTTGGATGGAAGGACAACGATTCGTGTTAAGTACGTTACCTAGTATACAGCTGTCACTGACTCAATTTAATACACTTAAAAATCACAATATCACTGTAATACTTTGCAACTATATACTTAACACACTAACTTATGTATAAATAAGAGATTAATAACAAGTAATAACAACAACAAACACTTAAAATATTTAAAAGGAAGGGAAGTGGGAGGGGGTGAGTTTTTAAGGGGAAAAATTGTTTATCTTGATTTCCGGCGAAACTACCAGTCCCATAGAAAAAAATTAATGGCAAAGTTGTAGGTCATAAAAAGATCCACAACTTTTGTATTTACAATTTTTTACATAACCTCAAAATTTAGGTGAAAAATTCAAAAAACCATGTTTTTGGTTTTTTATTTATCTTTTTTTTTTAAGTTTTTTTTTTTCTACGAAATTTGGTGAAAACTTACCTTATTATGTCCCAAATATACTGTGATTTATTTGATTAAAAATATTTATTTTTTCGCCTCATTTTAACTTAATATCAAAAAAGCACCCTAATTATCAATCGAAAATTCTGACGTCAAAATTTCAGCTTTTGTCAAAAAGTTTGGGGGCTTTTTGTTCGTTGAAATATCTACTTTCTGATGGTGTAAAAAAAATATACATTACCATAGGAAATATTATTAGAAAATGCAAAAAATTGAAAAAACCTCAAATTCGAAAACCTTTGCCATTCAACTCACTTCCCGAACTCGGATCGACCGTAATTTATTTTTCCTTTCATTTTGATCATATTCCCCTGCATTTCTAATGGGTTTCATCCCACTGTAATTTTTTTCATTTTTTACCATTTTTGAAGGCTTCGGCACTGGTCTAAATAGCCCTTTATGCAGGATAAAAATTGATTCGACATCAGCACCCCATATTATAAGCCATAAGTCATTAAGCTGTGAAAGTAACTACAATAAATAAGTGTAACTGTATCAACATCAGTCAGTAAGCGAATTCTTTTGACCGCGTAAGTTGCATATCTGTCTCTTTGCCGATCCGTTGATATGAGGGGACCACTGAATTTTTGAATCCATGGTGATTCCAAGAAATACAGTTATATCACTCAGATTCAATTTCTTCTTCTGGATTTTTTGCGCAAAATTTAAGGCATTTCGTTTTTGTCCATTAAGCAGAAGGTTATTCATACTAAACCAATCGATAATCGAAGAGTGAGCGTTGTTCACATCGTCAAAATTTGTTATTTGTCGTTTGATTTTAAAAATCAAGGTTCCCGTAGTTTTGATATGTGGGAGGTGTTGGCTAAATGGTCCCACGACGTGGGACTTGTACTAAATTCTAACAAAACAAAGTTTATGCATATCCGATCTGTTAAATGAAACGAGTATTTTATTTAATCACTGTGTTAATTATATTTTAATGTTAACCAGACAATGGCGAAAAAGGAAGTAAGTTTAATTATATTACACAGAGCAAATCATAGATACCAGATATAACATAGACAATAAGTAATGTATTCTATAATAATTGCTGAAGGCACCAAATTTACATTCCATAGACTAACACGATCTAGTCACAATCTAAGCTCACATATACCCCACTTAATGTTACACAACCACACTTGTGCACATTCCTATAACTCGTACCCCATCAACTGCAACTGCAACGCCTTAGAATTAGTCCGTAACCACAAGTACCTGGGGCTTACAATAGATGAGCGAATGTCCTGGAAAATGCACATCAATTCTGTCTGTGAAAGGCTAAGAGCGATACTTGCCAAATTCACTATAATAAAAAATAAAATACCTCTGAAAACTCTGTTACTGCTATACAAAGCACTAGCCGAATCCATTATAACATATGGACTTTCAAGCTACGGGAGAACATGCAAAACTTATCTTAATCAAATATTTGCATTACACATACGTATTTTAAAAACTATTGCTCCCATAAAAATAAAATCACAATATAAAGAGGACTACAGAAATCTATTTGCATTTTTCAAAATTATACCTATACTAGAGAAAGTGCAGCTAGTATTATTAAACAAAAACTACTTTACAGAAAATTATCTTAAAACAATTAAAACTCACTATCACTATTCAACACGTAGAAAATTAAAAAATGCATTTCTATTACCCAAATACAATAATTTATATGGGAAAAAAACATTAGACTATATTATTACAAATTGAATAAACACTAACACTATTTACTAATATATAATAACTAGAAACAATATTAAATTTTAATTAAAAAATTATTACATAAAGCAAACAATTATAAATTACGCATAACAAAAATCAGACAACGTCATTTAATTCATATTTGAATATTAGAACACATTCTGTAGTCGATTGAGAATTCTCGTCAAGTACAGGTTTCTTGCACCGGCTATGTATGAAGCGGCGGTGTTTCGATTGGTTTATTACGTTGTTTGGGCAATTTTTTATGGTTTGATGGTAAAAATGTTTTATTGTATATTATGACACTGGCCTTAGTATGTATATAAGTCAATTATCTAAATATTTTCGACGTCCTGGTGGACAGACAAACTGTGTCCAGTTTGTGTTTCCACCACACCAACTTCTTCTATTTAAGATTATGTATGATATATTTAAAACTATGAGCTACAAATGAATGGGTCTACCCAACACGGAGTTGGGTAGACCCCCTACTTCCCTGATATTGATTTCCTGCAAATTTCTAACTGTAGTGAAGTTTAGTGTTAAAAACTTAAAGCACATGTAATAACAAATGTAAAATGATATATTTATTAAGTGTATTTAATTTTTTTTTTGTTTTTACAAGTTCAAACTGTATTGCAAATACCAAAATCCTACAACTTACACAATTTTATAAACACATAATATTTTTTTTACTTCAAAGGTACTTTTATAAATAATGTATATGTTTTAATAATATAAGATAGTATGATGTAAGTAAATAGGTATAGGACCCCAAATTTTTTTTTCGCTGACATAGACCCCGGTTGTCGTAGATCGGTCGATATAGACCACTTTGGGAATCTCTCAGAGATTCCCTATATTTTAAATTATAAATTGCACGAATAGCCCTTTTTTTAGTTTTGTATATATGTATATTTTGTTTTATCTTCTGATATGCCTATTTGCTTCAACGACTCATTACTGCCCTCTAGTAGCAAACGTTGTTTCTTCTAGTATGTGTCCCTATTTGTGATATTCATATTTAAAAATTAAATATTAAATAATGATTTAGTTTATATAAATATTCAAAACTCTGAAAGTTCTCTACTGTGACTCGAACCATATGAGAGCGTCGCCGGCACTGTAAGCGATTTGACTAAATGTCTTTACAATGTCGCGCTCAAAACTGTTGTACTAGTTTTTTTTTTTTTTTTATAGAACAGGGGGCAAACGGGCAGGAGGCTCACCTGATGTTAAGTGATACCGCCGCCCATGGACACCCTCAATGCCAGAGGGCTCGCGAGTGCGTTGCCGGCCTTTTAAGAATTGGTACGCTCTTTTCTTGAAGGACCCTAAGTCGAATTGGTTCGGAAATACTTCAGTTGGCAGCTGGTTCCACAGAGTGGTGGTGCGCGGCAAAAACTGCCTGGAAAAACGCGCAGTTGTGGAACGGCGGACGTCGAGGTGATACGGGTGGAATTTCGTATTCTGCCTCGACGTCCGATGATGAAACTCAGCTGCAGGTATTAATCCGAACAACTCCTCTGAACACTCTCCATGGTAAATGCGGTAGAAGATGCAGAGAGACCCCACATCTCTACGCAACGCCAAAGGATCAAGCCGCTTGGAGAGATTTTGGTCGTCAACGATTCGAACCGCTCTTCGTTGAATACGGTCAAGTGGAAGAAGCTGGTACTGGGGAGCACCCGCCCAGAGGTGGGAACAGTACTCCATGTGGGGCCGAATTTGCGCTTTATATAGTTGCAAGCGGTGGCCCGGAGTGAAGTACCGTCTCGCCCTGCTGAGCACACCGAGCTTTTTGGAGGCTAATTTTGCCTTTCCCTCCAAGTGACCGCGAAACTGAACGTCGTTCGATATGTCAACGCCAAGTATTCCAATGCTGGCTGTGGCTTTAAGGAGAGTGTTTTCGAAAAGAGGAGTAGCGACAAAGGGTGTTTTTTTAGCGGAAAACGCGCAAACTTGTGTCTTTTTGGGGTTAAATTGGACTAGGTTTAGTCTGCCCCAGTCAGAGACTCCACGTAGTAGGGTTTCTACTTCAGACACAAGTTTGTTCCGGTACTCATCGACATCTGCCCGAGAAATACTTGCCCGGCCAGTGTAAAGAGTGTCCCCAGTGCTGTCATCCGCATAGCAGTGAATGTTGCTAAGTTGCAACATATCATTGATATGCAGAAGAAACAGGGTCGGGGATAAAACACAGCCTTGTGGGACCCCAGCGTTCACGGGTTTAAGGTCGGAACATGCTCCGTCGATGACGACCTTGATGCTCCGATCGGCCAGAAAGCTGGAGATCCAATCGCATAATTTCTCGGGAAGCCCATAGGCTGGAAGCTTCGAGAGCAGTGCTCTGTGCCACACCCGATCGAAGGCTTTCGCTATGTCCAAACTAACCGCTAGAGCCTCCCCCTTGGACTCAATTGCCTCCGCCCATCTATGCGTAAGGTATACAAGAAGGTCACCAGCCGAACGACCACGACGAAAGCCGTACTGAGAGTCACTTATCAGCTGGTGGCCTTCCAGATACTCCAGGAGCTGGCAATTAATAATGGATTCCATTATTTTGGAGAACAAGGAGGTTATCGCTATTGGGCGATAGTTGGACGGATCGGAGCGATCGCCTTTTTTAGGGATCGGATGTATCGATGCGATCTTCCAGCACTCCGGGACAGTGCCAAGCGAGTACAGGTACCGGAAAAGGCGCGTTAAGACCGGAGCCAACTCAGGAGCACAAGTACGCAGCACAATTGGAGGAATACCATCCGGCCCGCTCGACTTATGTATGTCCAAGGAAGATAATGCTTTACGGACAGCACGTTGCCGGAATGTAACTTCCGGCATCGAAGAATCACACCGTGAAATGCTCGGTGGTGATCTCCCTCGGTCATCCAAAGTCGAGTTGGACGCGAAGAGACAGCCTAAAAGGTCGGCCTTCTCCTTCGCAGTGTGGGCCAGCGAGTCATCCTCCCTGTGCAATGGTGGAATGGAGGGCTGACAAAAATTCGCTTGGACAGCTTTGGCTAGAGACCAGAAGGCTCGAGTCCCCGAAGGGAGTTGGGCCAATCTCTCGCCAAATCTGGCAATGTGCTCTGACTTTGCTTTAGTGATTTCCCGTTTGAAGGACCTGGAGGCTGAGTTATATGCTTTTTTGAGTTCGCTGGTATTAGCATCACGAGATTTCGCCGCTTCTGCCCATGCCTTAAAGCATTCTCGCTTTCGACGCGAGGCTGTCTTGCAAGAACGCTTAAACCAGGGCTGAGACTTGCCACCGATCGGCACCGCAGAAAAAGGAATATAGAGTTCCATTCCCTGCAGAACCACTTCGGCAACAGAGGCAGCGACGGAATCTGGAGCTTCAGACGAAAAGCAAATAGGCCCCAAAGGGTAGGACGCAAAGAAAGACCGCATCCCGTCCCAATCTGCTGACTTGTAGTGCCAAATACGGCGAAAACCCAAAAAGCGCGACCGCGAAGGGCGCGTAGATGGCACAGTACTCCGGACCACACAATGATCCGATGAACCCAATGGCGGGTCAACGGAGACTTGATAGTTCTCCGGATGCGAAGTCAGCAGAAGGTCCAACAAAGAGGGTTTATGACCGTCCACATCTGGTATTCGCGTAATCGCAGGGACCATTTGTGTCAGGTCGTAGGCTAAAGCAAAGTCGTGAAAGGATCTTCCCGCGTGATCGGTGGTTTCAGAGCCGAGCCAATCGGCATGGTGGGCGTTAAAATCGCCAAGTATCACGATTTCGGCGGTAGGAACCCTTTCAAGCAGGGAATCTGTAGCCATTTGGATGTGCTCGATGAGTCGGTCAGTTTCGTCATTTCCGCTATGGGACCTATACAGGCACGCATAGAATCGCGGATGGTCATCGCAGTCTATGCGGAGCCAGAGGTTAGATAGGTCCCTTCCTTCAAGCGTCCCGAGGCGACGAGAACAGATATCCTCTCTGACGTACACGCAAACTCCCGCCCGCGGCACAAATGAATGTTCCAATTTGTACCCCGGGTAGGAGAGGTAAGAAGTATCAGCCGGGGAGGATATCTGAGTCTCAGTGAGGAAGAATAAGGCCGGCTTCGCAGATTCAAGGTGAAAGTGAACCGCGCTTAGGTTTGAGTTGAGCCCCCTAACATTGGTGAAGTCCACTGTGAGCGTGGAAGGGGTTGCCTTCGGCGAATTCTTCCGTTTGCCCCGAGATCGAAACCTAAAACTAGAACTGGATGTTTTGTTTAGAGCGCAGTTTTTGCCCACCCCAGAATACGAAGGGCAGCCTGTGCATCCACCACCGGATACTGATTGTTCCGATGATGGACGCCCAGAGGGGGATTCTCCACGTGTGGTACCCCCCTGGGGTAATCTTTCTTTAAACTGCACCGTCATACTCTGGGGAAGGGGGGGGGATGGGCTCCGGGAGTCTCACTCACCGAACGAAACGCGAGTACAATAAGATAAACCTATTGCATCACTTCACGCCGGTTTTCTGTGAGACAGTGGTACTGCCCCGGTCGTGCCTGCCCATTTGGCTGAAGCCCGAAAGCAACAGCATGGCACTCCCACTAGGAAGGGGGTTGACTGATTGCACTGGTGAAATAACCTCTTTCACAGGTTATTTCACCAGTGGGCGATGGGGTCGTCAGGTCCCTACGTGTCACACGTGTCACAGTCACATATTGAGTCACTTTTACCGGCTCTTGACACGTGTATTATGTTACTTTTATGCACAAATTAGTTCACGTCACATCACTTCACTATTTCACTAAAGTGTTATTCTTTATTTTGTCTGGAACACTGCACAATTCCTACACTTTAGGATATTTTTGTTACTGAATTTTAGCTCGAAACGTCACTCGGTTACAGTGTTGTGATTTTAAGAATTACTAATTGTTTTACAATAATTCTACGTTCAACCGATATTAATAATTGTATGATTTTTAAAATACAAACCATTGGGGACACGATACGATATTTCAGCTTCTTTTTTACAAATTTCTAATGAACTTCTTTTGCACCCTTTCAATCATATCCCCATTATACCTTTCATAAAGGGACCATATGACGCAGCTGTTTTCAAGAATTGGCCGTACTTATGATGAATATAGCACTCTCGTAGCAGTGTCCGACAGACCAACTGAATTTCCCAAGACAAACCCTAATCTCCTAAATGCAGCATTCGTAATCGTCATTGCCACCGCTGCAAGCTTTTAATTAAAATGCCTTGGCGCACGTTGAGGCGTGACAAGACCAGTCATGCCACGAAAACCAGTCCATCCCACGCGCCGGCCCAATTCCCTAAACATAATCCTCATCCTGGGCTCAGCTCCCCGAAAAAGGATAGATGAAGTTGGCGTTAAAGCAACAACTACTATAACGAATGAAATAACATTGAGTAACAAACAGACAAATCAATAATAATTAGCAATATCACTAAGCACTAATACTAATTAGGTTGTCTTCAAATAATTTCCGTATTTTGCATAATTTTCCATTAAATTATGTATATTTTCTTGTATAAATATAAAGTAAAAAATTAGAAATTTCAAAGCAAGGAAGGGACTGCAACGAAAATGTTTCTCCATTTTGGAATACTACTTCTTCTGTCCCAAGGACTCCTTGGTAAGATTAATTTTATTTAATTAATTAACACCCAGTTCAGTGTAGTCTCACGAAGGATACAAACACGATTCAAACAGCAAATAAGTGTCAAATACATTAGGGCTTCATTTTGTTGTAAAATAATGCACTATTCTCAATATTTTTAACTGATGATGTATCTATGTATTTCCAAATAATTTAAATCTTTATGAGAATTATTAAATTTGACACCATCTGGACCGTCCTTTGAATTCAATGAATTCTATCTTTCTTTAGTTTCCGTAATAAAATAATTGTTATGCCGTGCCGTGCGTGCCGTGCGTGTGAAAATGTAGCGGAATAAAAAAACAACGTTTACAGGCGAAGGGGACATTTCGGAAGCTATAGATGGAGACAGCCGAATTATAGGTGGCAAAGATGCCACTCCAGGCATGGCTAACTACCAAGTTTCAATTCGTGATCATACAGGATACCGAGAATGGCACATTTGCGGAGGGTCTATTATAAATGAAGAGTACGTCTTAACAGCCGCTCATTGCATTTTTGAGTGAGTACATTTTTCGACAAAAGCTTTCCATCCCTGATGACCTTCATTTTTAATAATTATTGACATCATTCAGTCACGATGAATTTTAATCATAGTTTATTGATTTAAACATTTTTTTAGGAAAAACATAAAAGACATGTCAATAGTCGTTGGCAGTCATACGATCAATAAAGGCGGCGACCGATACAAGATTAAGAAATTGATCCCTCATGAGAAGTATTCTGAGCCGGTTTTAAAGAATGACATAGGTGTCGTACAGATAGAAGGCAAATTCAAATATAACGATAAGGTTCAACCCATTGAGTTGTTAAAAGAAATGGCACCCATTGGAAAAAAATGTCTCTTTACTGGCTGGGGATATGATGACCTTGTGAGTAGATTATTTAATATATGCCTATGTCTGGCTACTAGTCCTTGGCAATCATATGATCAATAAAGGTGGCCACGGATACAAGATTTAAAAAATATTTTATTTATAAGATTTTTCTAGTATCGTCTTGCTGAGCTGATTACAACGAGCTCAATGACGGCATGTCTACTGCTTACCATCCTCGAGATCCGGTCCCCACCTTCGGAGACCGTTATCAGGTTCATATAGTCAAATTTCTTGTATCGTCTCGCTGAGCTGATTACAACGAGCTCAATGACGGTATGTCTACTGTTTACCATCCTCGAGATCCGGTCCCCACCTTCGGAGACCATTATCAGGTTCATATAGTAAAATTTCTTGTATCGTCTCGCTGAGCTGATTACAACGAGCTCAATGACGGTATGTCTACTGTTTACCATCCTCGAGACTCAGTATCCACCTTCGGAGTCCATCATCAGGTTCATATAGTCACATTTCTAGTATCGTTTCGCTAAGCTGATTACAACGAGCTCAATGACTGTATGTCTACTGCTACCATCCTCGAGACCCAGTACCCACCTTCGGAGTCCATCATCAGGTTCATATAGTCATATTTCTAGTATAGTCTCGCTGAGCTGATTACAACAAGCTAAATGACGGTATGTCTACTGCTTACCATCCTCGAGATCCAATACCCACCTTCGGAGTCCATCATCAGGTTCATATAGTCACATTTCTAGTATCGTCTCGTTGAGCTGATTACAACGAGCTCAATGACGGTATGTCTACTGCTTACCATCCTCGAGATCCAGTACCCACCTTCGGAGTCCATGATCAGGTTCATATAGTCACATTTCGAGTATCGTCTCGCTGAGCTGATTACAACGAGCTCAATGACTGTATGTCTACTGCTACCATCCTCGATACCCAGTACCCACCTTCGGAGTCCATCATCAGGTTCATATCGTCATATTTATAGTATCGTCTCGCTGAGCTGATTACAACAAGCTCAATGACGGTATGTCTACTGCTTACCATCCTCGAGATCCAATACCCACCTTCGGAGTCCATCATCAGGTTCATATAGTCATATTTCTAGTATCGTCTCGCTGAGCTGATTACAACAAGCTCAATGACGGTATGTCTACTGCTTACCATCCTCGAGATCCAATACCCACCTTCGGAGTCCATCATCAGGTTCATATAGTCACATATCTAGTATCGTCTCGCTGAGCTGATTACAACGAGCTCAATGATGGTTTGTCTACTGTTTACCATCCTCGAGAACCAGTACCCACCTTCGGATTCCATCAGGTGTCAGGTTCAGCAACTTATTTTACTTTGTTGTACAAGTTGCACTTGAAACTTGACAGCTCTAAATTTGAGTTATGTTTGGGTAGGTTACCCAATTACAACTTACAATAATTTCCGAAGTTCATGTCCTCGCCTCACTTGATACTTCTTTTTATATTTTGGCATTTCGAAAAAAATACGCAAATATTTAATTAGTATTGGCTCCGAAACACAAGCGCAGTCCTTCCGTCGCAAAGCGTTGAGGTGGACTGAAGACAAGGGCTCGCGGGTGTGAAATTGCGGGGGGAAGCCCATTGCGCTTGAGTTTATTTACCTTTTATTACTTTCCATGCCCAGGAAACGAGTTAATACAATTTTTTTTTTATCAAAATAATAATATATGCTATATCTAATAATACGTGTAAGATTAAAATAAATCGCATTAACCGTTTTGGAGCGAATTTGTAATTTATGTCTAATCTGTGGTTCGATTGTAATTTTTTTTTGGGTAATTGTTATAGCTTTTATATTTTTTGATTTTATCAATCGATACAGTAGGCTTCAAACCACAATATATATTTTTGTCAAATTCATATGAGCGACAGTTCTTCCAACAATTTAATTTAAACTAGCCCTAGTTGACCGATTTGAACACTGTTCAAGCCTTAAATACTTAGGTGTGATTCTGGACAGTAAACTGCTATGGAACAAACACCTTGAACGTAAACTAAACAAAGCAACGATCGCCTTTTATCAATGCAAAAAGATGCTAGGCGTCAAATGGGGCCTGTCACCCAAAATCACCCTATGGCTATACACTGCCGATGCTAGCTTATGGTGCCCTGGTATGGTGGCCGAGAACAGAACTACAAACGTCAATAACGAAACTTGGGCGCTTCCAAAGGCTCGCTGTATCGGCTACCAGCGGTTGCATGAAAACAACACCAACTGCAGCAATGGAGTTAGCCCTAAAAATTGTACCCCTGGATCTACACATACAGCAGGAGGCAGCATTAGCAGCCATTAGGCTTATGATATTGGATCTATGGGGCAAAAATCCCTATAGCGCACACACAGCGATTCTCAACAGGGCAATAGAGTACCAACCTCTAATAGCCGCGCCATGCGATAGGATCGTTAACCAACATATAATAAACAAGAAATACCAGGTCCAAATGAAAGAAGAGAAATGTGATCGATCGATCCTGAATGAGCTTCGAATATATACTGATGGCTCAAAAACAGGGCGTGGCTCCGGCGCTGGCATATTCTCCTTGGATCTCAACTTTAACACACACTTATCTCTAGGCACGCACAGCTCGATTTTTCAATGCGAATGTGTCGCCCTGACAGAAGCAGCCAGAGTCGTGCAGCGACTAATAGTTAACAACTTTTGCATTAAGTTTGTATCCGACAGTGCGTCTGTGCTGTTGGCACTAGCAAGCAAAACGACAAACAATTTGCTGGTACTAGAATGTCATAAATGCACTGGAGGAAATAGCCCTGACAAACAGGGTTACCCTACAGTGGATTAAAGGACATAGTGGATCTCTTGGCAATGATGCTGGCGATGAACTTGCGAGAAGAGGCTCCGACATATTGCCTGCTGGCCCGTATCCTCTCCTACCCTTGCCCTTCTCGCAGGTGCGAGCATGGATTCGCTAAAGATCAGAAGAACTCCAGCAACAACGCTGGTCACGAAGTGAGGACTGTAGGCAATCCAAAATGGTTATGCCGGCAGCTAACCCAAAAATGACAAAACAACTACTAAGCCTTAACAGAACTAATCTCAGAACAATGATAGGTACAATCACGGGCCATTGTCTTCTCAACAAACATCTTTTTGTCCTAGGCTTGACAGATTGCCCCGTGTACAGAGGCTGTCTCAGCGCAGAGGAAACAGTCACCCACATAGTCCTGGTATGCGAGGCTGTGGCTAAACAACGTACAGAAATCCTCAAAACAGTGAGGTCGCTCCGAGAAGCCTGCGAAGTGCCCAGGAAGCTTCTGTGCTTCTGGAAGGAGTTAGGCTGGCTTAGTTAGCCAGGACTTCACGCACAACGGACCTGCTAAGAGTCTAATTGCAGAAACGGAGTCTCTACATACTACATACTACATACAGTCCCAAAAATTTTTTGTATTGCATCAAAATATACAGGGAATTAAAAATAAAGAGTTAGAAATAGAAATATTCTTGAATAGCCAAAAAATAGACTTTTTGTGCATAACAGAGCACTGGCTAAAAAAATGTGAAGTTTTGTTTAATTTTTGTAACCACAGGGTTGGTAGTGTGTTCTGCAGAGAAAATGTAATGCATGGTGGCTCCTTAATCCTAATTAATAAAAAACTGGAGCAATTCATTGTTGTATATCTATATTGTCCTCCATCAGCTGTCTATAATAATGTTGAAAATGTATTAGAGGAGATATTGTGTAAATTAGTAAAGTGTAATAAAGGGCTAATTGTGTGCGGGGACTTCAATGTCAATTTACTTTTTGTCATTCTAATGTACGCATACTTAGTCTTTTTCGTTCTTACAATTTAATAAACCAATTTCATTCACCGACAAGAATAACAGCCAGCACTGCAACTTGCATAGATAATATATATAGTGACATAGCCCCTTTAAATGTTTGTATTTTCAATAGATTTAAATCTGATCACACTGGTCAATGGTTTGAATTCCAATTAAGGCAACAAAAACCATGTAACAAGAAAATTTTGATAACTTCTATTACAAATGACCATTTGGGCAGATTTAAGGAAGCATTGGTGTATAGAATGCCATTTCTGTGTGACAACTCATCCCCTAATAATTTATACAGTGCTTTTTTGGATCATTTATTGATGAATTCAAGAAAGTATTCACTCAAAAGACTTTATTGGTCTCTGAGAAAGCAAGATTCTGTGACTGGGCAAATGAGGAGTTACATAGAAAAAGGTTAAAATTATATGAAATGTATGATGAAAAAGAATATAACACCAGTGAGGAATTTAGGGAAAATGTTAAGTTGTTTTCTAATAATTTCAAAAAAGATTGCAAAATTGCAAAATCACAATATTTAAGTTCAAAAATAAAAAATAGCATGGATAAAGTAAAAGCTACCTGGAAAGTAATAAATGAGGAATCCGGTAAAGCGTCTGACAAACGAACCGAATATAAATTAAAAGTAAAAGGGAAATTAATAAAATTGGACTCAGAGGTGGCTTCTACTTTTGAAGAGTTTTTTACAAATGTACCACTCAGTACGACCAAGTCCCTGGATTCTTCACCTGCTGCTGCGATGTCATTACTAGAAAAGTGTGTACCTAAATGTAATATTAAATTTCATTTTAAACATTGTAATGATATCGTAAAAACCTTTAAGCTTATTAATTTAAAAAAAAGTAAAGATATATGGGGTATGTCAACAGTAATTTTAAATTCCGTTATTGATGTAATAAGCTCTGAATTGTCTATTATTTTTAACAGATGTATCGATTGTGGAGTCTTTCCGGACGAAATGAAATTCAGTAAAGTGAGTCTGATCCGTGAAACAGGTCTGAAACCTGTTTCAGTGCTCCTCGCGTTGAGCAAAGTTTTTGAAAAGATAATGCTAGACCATTCTTTACATTTTAATAAAAATAAACTCCTACATACTAAACAGTATGGTTTTACTAAGGGTCGCTCCACAATCGATGCCGGTGTGAAGTTGATTTCGGACATATATAAAGCCTGGGAAGAATCATATGATGGAGTCGGCGTCTTTTGTGACCTGTCAAAGGCCTTTGACTGTGTTCATCCAGATATACTAGTTGGAAAGCTTCAACACTATGGCGTTGATGGCAAAGCTTCCAGCCTGATGAATTCATATTTAAAGGGAAGGATCCAAAAAGTGCATATCAATGGAGTCACCTCTCCGGGTTTGCAGGTGTCAATCGGCGTCCCCCAAGGATCGATTCTCGGACCTTTCTTATTTCTTATTTATATAAACGACCTCCCATTCTTTGTCAACGAAGTTCATGAGATGGTATTGTTTGCTGATGACACTTCACTTTTATTTAAAGTGAATAGGAAAAACATATTATTGAACGATGTAAACAATTCCATCTCTAGTATAGTTAACTGGTTTAATGTGAATAACTTACTGCTATTCTAACTATGCTATAAAATGTATTAGATTTACAACTTATAACGTAAAGCGAGATATTGGTAACCTGAAAGTTAAGGGCAGTGAACTAAACTTTGTTGACAAAACTGTTTTCCTAGGCATAACAATAGATAGTAAACTCCAGTGGGGCCCACACATAGAGACTCTTTCGAATAGGCTGAGCTCTGCAGCATATGCAGTAAAGAAAACTACTTTCACAGCGTTATGTCGTACGGTATTCTACTGTGGGGTTCAATCCATATTTGTGTTGCAGAAGCGGGCTGTTCGGGGTATTTGTTGTGTTTCCCCGAGGGAGTCGGTACAGAATAGATTTAAGGAACTAAATGTTATAACATTATCCGGTCAATATATTCTTGAAGCCTTGTTGTATGTACAAAAAAACTTAAACGATTTTAAAACAAATGGTGACTTTCACCAGTATAATACGCGTAATAGAACTAATTTGAGTGTGCGACCAACCAGGCCGCACACTCAAAAGATAAACCACTCCTTATATGGAAATTGTATTCGTTTTTACAACAAACTCCAAAGCGAAATTAGAGAACTGTCACTAAATATATTCAAAGTCCTTGTTAAAAGTAAATTAATTAATAAAGCCTTTTATAAATGTGACGAATACCTAAATGATCCTAATCCTTGGGATTGATTTGCTCCAGTTCAAACAATTTGTATTAAAATCTTGGCGATTGAATAGAGTGGCGGAAAGTTTCTTGCCAGTTCTTCTTACCAGCTCTACGCCCTTGACTTGCGAACTGGTGGTAAATGTAAATTTACGATTAATTTAATTTGTTTTTCTTGACGTTCATAAGTGTACATGTTTACCTAAATGAATAAAGATATTACGACCAAGACTATGACTATAATATTTCCATTTACCTAATTAATAAAAAACACCGTGTAGTAAATTTGTTTGAGTGAAGCTATAAAATATTTTTTTTAATAATATCTTAAATTTGTACAAGTACAATTTCTAGACTAAATGTCAAGGTTGAACAAATCTAAAAGATTCGACTGATCTTTGCTTGTAAGGCTTTTCTTTGTAAAAAAATTTAATCGATTTGTTAAACAAGGTGTTTGATATCATAATTGTATCAAGAAAATTTTGGATATAATAAAATATACTTTTATTCAAAATTTTATTACGATCATATGTTACAATGTCGAATATTTATGAATATGATCACTTAATTTTGTTCTGTATCCAAGCGTAGTTACCAGGGACTGAAGTAAATACATCTGGATAGTTTGTGGCGCAGGGAACTCCCCAGGACACGATTCCTATTTGAAGATATTTGTCATCCTCTTCAATAACAAGGGGCCCACCATTATCACCCTGCAAGAGGAATTTAATAACAATTAAAGTGTAACTACAAGCGTGAATTTGATCGGTCTTCTAATCCTAGAGCATGTCGCTCATTATCGGATCTAAAAAATCCCGATCCTTCTTCTTCAAGCTCTTTTAGCGTCAGAAATATTATTTGTGAATAACTTCTTCCTCTCATTCACGTCCACGTACTTTTTGAAATTAACAATATTATCAAAAAAGGATATAATGTGGTACTTTACTTACATTGCATACGCCTTGGCCGGGGGGACGCCTAGCGCAGAGTTGTCCATCATCCAGGGGCAAACCCCGCCGAACAGACGCGCGTAGTGTTAATCTTTCAGTACACTTCTTATTACTCATAGTTCGGAAGTACAACATTTGAAGATCGTTCGGATAAATGTTGTCGCTCTGTAAAATTAATCGATTATTAGTATGGAAGAAATATGATATATTAAGAACGTATTAAACGCGTTCAAATTATGTATATTCTTCAAAAGTTCAGATTTTGTCTCTTTTTACAGTTAATATTTGAATATAAATTTGATATATTTTTAAGAAGACGGTTGAACAAAATATTTTCTCGGTTTTATCGACAACTTTTTGAGGCATGACGTTTTCAGCCAACTGAAATGCTTAAGATCGCTTCAAGATGGCCTCTATCACATCCTTTACATACATTACATTTGTAGAAAATCACCCTTTTTTCATCTTTAACCACTTCCTTAAAAACAAAATTATCACTAACATTTCAAAACTCACATTACATTCACTTCCTTAAGATCGCAAAGAAAATCTTGTCAACCTGTTCTATGCTGATACAGAAAATATTCCTATTGTGCAAAAATAAAATTTAAATATAAATTTGCGTTATGTAGAAATCATAAAGTTAAATGCAGTTTCCATGTGAAAAGGAAGAGCCTGTTTGTTCACAACAAAGAGAATCCTAGTATTGGGACAGTGAGTGCACTGTAATAATTAAACAATAATTTAGACAAACAAAAAACAAAAAAACAAAAAATACAATAATTATATTGTTATATAAGTAAGTTTTCTTTCTTTCAGTCTTTCTTTTTTTTTCAGATGTGGCCATTTTGATGTTAGCATTTTCAGGATGTTTCAGAGTGAGTGAGTGAGAGCGTGCGTTTATTAGTATATCTTTATATATATAATTCTTCTGTGAGAGTGTATGTCACTGAACTTCTCTCAAACGACTAGACCGATTTTGACGAAATTTTTTGTGTGTGTTCAAGGGGATCTGGGAATGGTTTAGATTCACAATTTTGTCCGCTGGACAATGTTTTTTTAATTAATTTTTAATTTATTAGTAGTTGTTGATTTTGGAATGTTTTACATTGGATCCGACAGACGGCGCTATCATCGCAGTGTCAAATTTTAAATAATATTCGAATTTTAATTTTAGTCTGTCCCGATAGTTAGCGCTGCGATCAAATTAAAAAAAGTTTTGTTATCATTGTGTTATTGTAGACCATGTGCTGAATCGTTAGATATTGTCATAACATTTGAATAATAATTTTCATCAAAATGGTCCAGAATGTTTTAGCTTATTAAAAAAAGTTTGAAATTTTCGAATTAAAGACGTGTAGACAGGACAACGTCTGTCGGGTCCGCTAGTGTACTTATAATTCTCAAGTGCAATCAAATAGAGAGAACAGTGTGACTAATGACTCAGTTTATACACTACGGCGTATTCGATCCGATCCCTAAGCGCGAACCAATGTGTATGATTACTAGGCCGAAAGGCGTTTGTGTTCCATATGCCCGAAGAAATACTAGTTGTCTCTTGTCGGAAGTTGGATATGACAAAATATATAATATACTCACGATGGTTACTTTTCCCCAACCGGTCAAAAGACATTTCGTTCCAGAGGGTACCTGTTGTTTGAACAACTCGACTGGTTGAACATTGTCCTTGTATTGGATGTTGCCTTCGATTTGTACGACGCCTACGTCATTCTTCATAGTGGCTTTTGAAAAATTCTCATGAGGCACCAATTGCTTAATCTTGTAACGGTCGCCACCTTTGGTGACCTTGTGACTGCCAACAACTATAGACATCTTGTCAGCTTGTTTCCTATAAGTTATTTTAAGTATATCAATAACACATCATAAAAGTTCTTCGTTCCACATTAAATAATAACTTTTACAAAATTTAAACTATTAAAAAATTTTACTCACTGAACAATGCAATGCGCGGCAGTTAGGACGTACTGTTGACTTATAATAGAACCTCCGCAAGTGTGCCATTCTTTCTCTCCATTATGGGAACGTATAGAGACTTGGTACTTAGCCATGCCTGGAGTGGCATCTTCGCCATTCGGCTGTCTCCATCTATAGCTTCCGAAATGTTCACTTCGCCTATGAAAATACTTCATTTTATTGGGTTACATGATTTTATTAGGTTTGTGCTCATAAATCTGAGTTGCAATTATTTTATTGCAGACTTATTTGAAAACTATGGTATCTTCTTGTTTAAAATTAATGTAATGAATATGATTCTTTTGGATCGACGAAATCTGCACAATATTGCGTATAAAAAATATATAATAAAAAAAATATCTTACCAAAGAGTCCTTGGGACAAGAGAATTAATATTCCAAAATGAAAAAACATTTTTATTGCAGTCCTGTCCTGAATGTAACATTTCTTATTTTCAGCGACATATTTATACTAAATTTTAAACATGAAAAAATTACCAGAAACATACTTTTTTGGTAAGCACGGCAATAACTTTAAAAAAATATAATTAATTTTGGTGTTGAGTTTCAGTTTAGAAATATCTAAACGTTGTTCTATAACTTGTACCTATGTTTGTCACTTAATGGAAATTGCAAAATTTTGAAGAATGAAAGGAAGTAAAAGCTAATTTCACAAGTAAATAAAAAAATAACCTTAGTTTTATGTTCAAGCATGATTGGGCAAGAAGCAGTTGATCGCTATCAATATCCGCTATTTCGATCATCGAGCAACCTCCTCCTCCCTGGGAAGAACTAGGTAGAACTTGTTTTGAGGCGCAGCATATTCGTCCCCTGCCTTGGTATGTAGAAGCAGGTACTAAGATCGAAGTTTTAAGACGTTTTTGACGCGGACTGGCCGGGGTTTTGCATAGACTAGTGTTAGATACATACATCACCTTGATGGCTGGAAATCTTCCACAGTCCCTTTCACAAGGCATTTTCTTTTGCGAACTCGCGAATTGTGGAATCGACTACCGGCCGGGGTCTTCTCTGAGAGATACGATCTCCAACAATTCAAAATTCGAGCGTACTCCTCCCATAAAGGCGGGCAACGCACCCACTAAAAATGGAGTGTCTATGCGCTGCGATTACTGCCTTTTTTGGGCGTCCCGCAGGCTCGTTTGCCCCCCTATTATATAAAAAAAAGACTATATAACCCGGCTGATGTTTTTTAAATGTGCAAACATTTTCACGAGATAAACATTACTCGAACTTTTCATTATAATTAACTTCCTTGGATTTTTCCATAGCAATTAGTATTTTAATTGTATTCAAAAGTGATAACAATTATTTTAATTACAATATCGTCATTACTTTTTAATTGGAAACATAAAGTAGATAAGAATGTAAGGGGGTAATGTTAAATAAGTACATCTAGTATCGCTATGCGTTGCGAAGACTCGAACAAATAGTCAGTGTAATATGGCGGGTAAAGTAAAATTTTTGTGATAATTAATTAAAAGGAAGGTAACCACGGCGAAAGGTCGAAGGAGACCTTTAAAGAATATAGGTCTATATCCACAGGCGACGAACATTTTACAACTAACATTTGGGATATAATTCAATTAAACACAACCTCCTAGCCAGAGTCCCCCAAGGATCAATTCTTGGTTCCCAGCTCTTTTTACTATACCTTAATGATATACCCATACAAACCCGCACCAACGACGACGATACGGCTTCCTTTACTTCTTCCAAAGACCCGGATTTGATAATAAGTCGCCTCCAACTTTCACTTGATTTATTGACAACCTTTTCAAGAAGTGGAAATTAAAAATTAACGCCTCTAAAATTTTTAATTATGTTTTCCGGGACTAGGTCGCTGCCATCTCGTACCCTCAACATTGAAGGATATGCGATTTCATGGAGTCGCTCTGTTAAGTACTTGGGTGTCATATTGGGTGGACAATAAACTCAACTGGACCCTTAACACGCAACACATTAGGCTCAAGAGCATGAAGGCTTTGAATGCACTGAGCCCCATCCTTGATAGAAGATCGTGCCTCAGTAGCAAAACTAAGCTAAGTGTATATCGCACCTTAGTACGACCATGCATAACCTATGCCTGCCCAGTATGGAGCAGTACGTGCCCTACTAACTTAAACAGCTTACAATCTGTCCAAAATAAAGCATTAAAATATGCATTTAATACTCCGTTTCAAACAAACCTCCTAAATCTTCATATAAATATTAAGTTTCCCACTATTTACGAGTTTATATACAAACTATCTAAGAAATTCTATTCACTTAACAACCGACCCAGTAAAAATAAATATATTAATAACCTTTGTAAAACGCGGAAGAAAATTTTATCTTACATCTATAAATACAACAGATACAAATTACCCCATCACTTCGATACCTCCTAAGTATAATGAGTCAACTGACATTTGAGTAATTTTACAGGAGAGCCATTTTAAGGCAAATCGTTTATATTTTTGTGAAATCAAACTAATTCAGAATAAATTTAATGTTTTTATAATAAAGATTGAAAGCTCTTCCTTTGGTATAACATGAGTTTGCTGATTTTTGTTCTTAAATGCTATTTTATGTACATGACTTAGTATACACGGGCGGGACTCAATAGTAAAATGGTTTAACTACCAGTTATATTTATGTACGTTGTACATCAAAATCTATAGTTTACACCAACATATTATGGAATATGATTATCATTTAATTATTATCATCTTACTTTTGGTTAGTTTCGGGGTTTTTCGTCTCACTTAATAATAAAATATTGAAATTACATCACTTGACTCATTATACTAGGAAAGTAATTAGCTATGTTAGAATTTTAAACCTCAACGTATACTGGACTAATATAATTAATCGGGCTTTTTAATTACTAATTTTATTTCTAATACCTTACGAAATTAATAAAAGCTAGGAAGAAGTAGACTCATTAACAAAAACAACGCATTTTTAAGAATTATAATGTATTTTTAGTTATAACTATTAAATTTTTAACCTTTTTGTTAATATTATTTAGCCTTACTAAATGCTACAAGTTTAACAATGCAACTAAAACAAATTATCAATGTAGTATCATTAAAGTTTCATAAAAAGTAACAAACATCAATAAAAATAATAGGAACTAAAAATAGTAACTTACGTTAAACAATATTATTAAAAATAATATAAATGTATAACAAAAATATATAAAAAGTTTAGGACGCTCAAAGGATAGCTTTAAACCTTATGGTTTATCAAAATAAATGAAAATTTTAAAGATTTAACGTATAAAAAATCAGTCTGAATCACTGGCATCTGCTCCATTAGAGTTTTTTGAAATCAAATTATTAAAAAAACAAATGATACTCCTTAGGAATCACCAGTGTCTTACAAAGATCCACGAAGTGTTTGTACTTATTTTGGTAAATAGGAATGGGTCTGATAAGCTAAAGAAATATTATCTATGTTAAAATTCAACTCTCTTCGATTTCGTGTAGCTTTAGGTTTCTTTACACAATCTATCTACTTATTAGCATCATCTTGGTAACTCGTTTTATAAAATATCCTAAATAGATTTTCTGCTTTAACAACTACTTCCGTGACTTTGTTTCATGGCATTTTAGATCCATCATTAGTAGTTGTCCAGTTGTTTATAAGTCCTTACTTTGATTTAAAGTCTTTTATTAAATACTGAGACACTTCAATAACTTTGTATGGTTTTTCGTCGGATATGGCAAATCTAAAAGCTGTATACCATTGATAAGGCATATAAAGCATTTTATCTTTTGTCTGTCTTTCAATTAAAGCATGTATACTGTCGCCTTCATTTTGAGTGTGACCCACTATTAGAAAGCGATGGCTAATATATATGTATACAGAACTTCGAACTAGCTAACAGATACATTAAGAAAACAATCCTATTTCTATATTGACTTCCACGGTTGTCTGACCGAAACCGGTAATCTTTGACACCTTCACCCACACATATAGAAATGTCATTTGCACATCTCTTTGCTTTCTGTTGATGCCATGAAAAACAATAACCTTGTCGAGATCCCAGACTGAATATCGTGAGAAGATAAGTTTCCGTTTATAGTAAAAAGTACTAACCTTCCCGTGGGTACATTAAGACACTTTTGATGATCAAATGCTGCTGTATCTTTTGTTTTCTAGCTTTCTCTTTTTCTTTTAAATGCTCTTCATGCTTTTATTTATCTGTCTGGGTAACTTGCTTGTTATTTTCATAAATGTGACATTGTTCACAAACACCTTTTTTGGGTTTATGAAAACCTATATTGATATTTGTATTAATGATATATCTCGATACTGTCTCACGGTAGTCGCTTTAGAAGACTTCCCAAGAAGATAGTTTTGCAAACCGATATTTTTGTAGTCTCAATATTATCTCCTTGACTGCTTGGAAGAAACTTATGAAAGGAGCATATTAACTTAAGTTGCATGCGCCCTGGCTGTCATTCATCGTATACTGAGCCAAAATAAACTTGTATCAATGCGTCCCTTCTCACGCCCCGCGAACACTGATACAACGTTATTTGGATCAGTATACAATGTACGATTTTTAACAGATGTTGAAATTGATTTAGTATACGTGAAATTATCTCGGTAACTATAGTTCTTTTTAAAAAAAATTTAACACTAACGTGAAGATCATGGTTAATTATGTACGTTTATATAAAAAAAACCAAATACCTAAAATTGTTAGTTGACTCAGTATACTTAGGAGGTATCGACTTGTTTCTTGAGTGCGATGAATAACAGGCCCGCGCAGGTGCGTGAGTATTGGTCATCGCGTCGCGCGCGACCTCCGGTCTTATTATCAAGTGATATAGAGCCGGAATGCGCGTGCGTCGCGTTATCGATGCTCGCGCTAGCCTTAGCGCTTGACCGTTCCTATTGTGATTGCCTGCCGTCCACTCTTTTGGTCTCGGTGCTACCCTATTTATATTTTTAGTTATATTAATTATTTAGTTAAATCTACATATGTCTAAAATTGCAAATCTCATCTAAAGATTGCATAGTTCCCAGTTTACCTCATTATTGATATTAAACTTCTAAAAATTATAACTTTAGTTTTTATCTGTTTTTTCTTATAAGTTTTTAAAAAGAGCAATACGGCTTTAAAAAAAAACGTGTTTAGTTAGAAGTTTGTTTCATTCCAGGAAATAATGTACACTGGACATGTAGCACTTTTAATTGTTATTGAACATTGAATAAAGAATTTTTGAAATTTTAATCAATCACAACACAACTAACAACATTTGAAAAGTAAATTAAGGTATATGTAAATGAAACAAGGCTTTATTATTTTATGAAGAAGGTAATATCCCGGTTGAAGTCTTAAATGAATCGCAAAGTACGACCTCTGAGGGCTCTTACTTAATTAGATCACCTACGCTTAATCTGCTTATTTGTTAAGTGAAGTAAAGATTTTTATTGAGACTTTATTGGTCTCTGAGAAAGCAAGATTCTGTGACTGGGATTTATTTCTCAATCAACATACATTGTTATTATGGAAGAGCTAAAAAAGTCATTGATCTATGTGTCAGTAATGGTGTCCTCCAAAATGGATGAGTTCCAGCAGCGGCTTCTAGCAGCACAGGAAAGGTCTCCGTCCCTCTTAAGACTTATTGGCTTCCATGGTGTTCTTAATCCAAGTGGCATATTTGCTGGTTCTCGTATAGATATCAGGTCGGGCTTTAGCACACTACACACACACAGCATTTAGCACACAGAATGTTCCAGGAGAAAACACCACAAGATTTATTGTTGCACACTAATGATGCACCAGAATCACCCTGAAACCATGTTTAGTTATCTCACTAGTGCAAAAAAACTGTATTCAGTTTTTTAAATATGTATTCATAATTATAATATAAAAATAAAATAAACAAGTAAAAAAATACCTAGTTTTACTTGTTTATTTTTTATCGTTGGGCAATGCTTACAAATTCGATTCGAATACGTTATTGGAGCCTTATTATGGATACAACGATTTCCTTACAAGTATTGTTGTAGTGAAAATTAAAATTCACTACAATCTTCGGTTAAAGTGTGCAAATTAAGGTCGGACAGACTTTCTTTGACATAGGCAACAAATTACTAAAATCAACAAATTGCAGTGCAACTATTAAGAAAAGTAAAGAAGACATTAACAATTACTTACTTTGACAAGCACCTTCTTTGACCTTATTAAAAGTGCATATGTGGTTAGGAGTAATAGGGTATGTATTTTCAAATTGTCGCAAATCAAAATTATATTTACATGCGTTTTCCGATATAATTTTCACGTCCAACATTTGTAATTTGTCAGGAAGGTTCTTCCTGTTTTGCTGTAAAGTGGTTTTATATTAATACACTGAGAACTTACTCGTGCAAGTACCTACTAAACACATTGCGTGTGCATTCAAGTAGGTAAGTAAAACTAGACACCTATTTATCAGTAATAAATACTACAAACACCTGTTACGTAGCCCTATACCATGGAATCTGCATTTCGCAATATATAAAGAATCACACGTGCCGCACATTACGTGGTATCAGCAATTGTAGCCTCTTCGTCATCTTCTTCAATTTCCTTACTTTAGGTTCTTTAGCCTTAATGTTAATTGTAATTTTATTTCTAAATAAATTAGTTTAAAACATTTGTTTTTTTTTAACCTTAGGCAATTGCCTTCGTAATTCACCTTTCACATAAAAATGTTTTTGCTGTTTCAACAAAATGATTCACCTCTAGATCAACGTGATATCTACAGGAATTAAATACATTTGATAATTCTGGCAACGAGTATGAAGTTTTGCAGCATCACTAGTCTTGAGAAACAGATAATAGAGACTCTCCTATATATTAAGAACCTCAAGGCAGTCTGCTAAAGTGTAAAACATAATCCTACTTATAAAACTGTTTTTGTATAATAAATTAAGTGTTGATTCATATTCTACACATACTCATAATGTAAAGATTAACTAAAAAAATAAGAACTTATAATATTATAATTATAAAATACACTAAGCTAACATTATAGAGACAAAAACTGTTAGAAGTGCTAAACACATAACTCCAAAATGAACTTAACTTGCCTTTGATTTAAAATTGCAAATGTTAACTTAAAATATGAAACTGTCACTTTATATTTAAATCAGAAATATTACAATACTTGCAAACCGTCTCAGTTTTCAATTCCAAGAATTAGAATCAGAAGCATGCTAGATAAATATTCTTCTGCGATGGCTGATGAAAGATCATCAACTTTCTCGCACCGCAGAATGTTAGGAAGGTGATTAAATATTCTTACGGCCATGGCGTAGCAATTTTTAGAATATAGCGTGGTGCAACATGCAGGCACCCGCAGCCGAGTTGGATCCCTCGGTATATGCAAGGAAGTTTCTTTAAATGTTTGAAATAATTTTGGATGCCTCTTTACAGTCATGACCGCTTCAACGATATACAAACTCGGTACTGTCAGAATACCGAGTTCGTGAAAAAGCGGTCTACAGCTCGTAAGAGGTCCAACGGCCATAATAGCCCTGATTCATTTTTTCTGAGTAATAAAAACAATATACTGACTGATAATTTCCAATTTAATAATGTACTAGCATTTATAAGCAGCTGTTATTCCAACGCCACTTTCAAAAACATTGTCAAAATCATTCATTCAAAAATAATCATAATTTAAGAATTTTTATACAGGGGAAATTTAAACAAACAAGATTTTCTCGTATTATATAAAAATTTTAAAGTTTACACTTTCATAGGATTATTATGTTTACTTTTCCCTATATATTTTGTCAATTTTATATCTAGTGCCTCCCTCACTGAGTAAGTTGGATCCCGCCATAATGACCATGTCACTTGGAGATTTACTGAAAAATTTTTGAAGTGTAACTACTTTATCGACGTATGGGAGTAATTTTGTAAGAAAACGTCACGCTTTTCGGTTACGCGCCATGTTACTTTTTTTTATCGAAGTTTAGTATAGTGACGTAAAGAACATAATGTAATATATGATAATAATAACAACAATATATTAGTTTTGAAGTGTGGTTTGAAATAAGAATAACAATATATTAATTTGAAAGTGATAAAATAAAAAGACTTGTTCAACTTTAAGTGAATTTACAAGAAAAGTGATAGTGATTATACATTTCGTTTTATAAATTCAACACGTATGAGCATGATTTTAATATTTATTTGAGGTTAACCTCACTTTTTGATTGTAAGTATCAGTGAATGTATATAAATCTGTTAAAATTAGCAAGTATTAATAAATATGACTGAAAAAATTGTTTTTCTTATGGCTTAAGCCTTATCTACCCCATTTTCGTGAAGTTGCAAATAGTAGAAAAATGATATGTCGTACCCAAGAACGATATAACTATTGCATGGGAAGACTATTTTGGTACTCAAGCGATTGAATAAAAATCAAGGGCTTACCATAAAAGTAAATAAAATGCTACTTACTCAGTCACACAATGCGCAGCAATGAGGACCCATCTGTCAGCAATTATGGCACCGCCACAGTTATGAGCGAAGTCGCGCTTCGTTAGCTGCAGAGATATTTGGTAGGGAAGGGCACCGTCTGGCGCATCTGAACCACCCACGACTCGACCGGATGCGTCGCCAGAATCAACTTCTGAGTCCTTAATGGTTTTCAGTTCTGCGGCTTTACAAATAATGATAAAATTTTGTTGTTATGCCGGGGGAAGACAAATCTTTCAAATCAGAAGTGGGATTAGATTTCGCTCACAAAAAAGCCTTGTAGACAGGTAAACAACCATTAGGCTTAAAGACATTTATTCTCATAATAGACATCAGTCACTTAAATGAGAACACTTACACGCTAACGTAACAATTTGAAAAAAAAACTTGGTAGAACTTGGATGAAATTTCAATTCCGTAGATTGGGATCACTCAATAGATGGTCTTTTAATCTTAATTTGAATATTGCTAGACTGCCTGCACATTTTATATTTTGTGGGAGTCTATTACACCCCAACGCTCAATGTTTTTTCACCGTAATTGGTTCTTTACTTAGGTAGAATTCAATTATGAGGGCGAAGTTTTCTGCGCTTTTGATTATTATTATTTTAGTGAAAGTAATATTAGTGTGTATGTAGTCATTTGAAATGTTGTAGATTAATAAGCTGTTATTGTATTGAAATAACTGTTTTATACTCATAACTTTTGTTTATGTGTAGATTTCTTGTATAGAAGTTAAGTATGGGTAATGAAAAAGCAATTTAATTACTTTATTTTCAGCAATTTGAAGATGTAAATTTGTTAGTTTTAGTTGCGGCTCCCCAAATAAGTTAAAGAACGTGTGATTTTTCCAAGAATTATAAATAAGAAGACGGATTTTACGAGGAAGGCGCCGAACTATGTGTCTACGGGAACCTCTTAGAGAAGATAATTTAGTTATTTAATGATTTATGTGCGTTGTCCATGTTGTTATTGTAAATGTATAATCCAAGATATTTTCGCTTTTCTTTTCAATTAGAGGTACATTATTAAGGTGTTGAATGTCATTTCAATAAATTAAAAACAATAATAATACGCCGAAAAAAGCAACTAACGCCGACAAAATATGGTCCCGTTTCTAGCCACGAATGTTAAGTCTACCCGCAAATTCCATAACCGAAACTCTGATAGGCCGAAATCGTTAAATTTTAGCTAGATCGAGGACGTATTTTAAAAGAGATTCAGATTTATTATGATATTATTCTGAATGTATCAAAACAAAAGTTCTTTCCTGTCGAAATAAAATTAATACAGGAAGGACTTTTTTGTTGACGATGGGGTCATAAGCTGCAAATTATTTTTCCACATTGGGAAGTGGCTTGTTTATCCACTTTGAATGTTGAATTGTGGAAGGTCCCATAAATAATAATCTCATTAATCGCCGATGTTACAGGTGTTTGATATGTTGGTAATAATTCATTATTGCTTATAACAGGTATAGTATAGAAAGTCCTTGGTAGATTTCAGACTAAATTAACTTGGCATATTCATTTCAACTTCAATTATTACATCTTGTATTCTCTTTCATTCATCTCTCTTTGCTGTTGATGAGTTAACTAAGTCGGAATCCAATATATTATCAGTTCCTACCATTGTATGAGGTGGCGTTAAGTCGTCATTTTTAGTCTCATCAGGTGAAATTGCATTAGTTGATGTTAAATGTATAGAAAATCTGAGTAAAGTGATCGTAAATAATGTTCTCTTTCTAATGTCACATTCCTAAATGTATAATTGCCGTGACTGTAATTTCTTTTGAATATAGTTTTAATAGGAATACACCGTACTGAATGAACAAGTCTGTATGGCTTATTTGAGTCCTTTAAAAAGTATAAGTTATCATAGGCATAACAATTTGTAACGTATCTATCTGTTGGATTTTGAGAACGGGGGAGCCTCTAGGTTATATGGAGTCTTCAAATGCTGTATTTTCTCTGTTATGTCGTAAACCGATATTCTAAATACATTTGCAATCGACCGAAGCTCTTGTTAGCATTTTAGTTTCTCGCGCCCAGTTTTACAATAGCTAGGATTCCAAAGCGCTGCATTTACTTAAAATAATTCGACTAATTTGCGGTAGAAGATGCAGAGAAAATTGGAAGGAGCTGGTACGAGGGGGGGGGGGGGGGCACAGTTGGGAACAGTATACCATGTGGGGCCCAATTTCGTCTTCATTAAGTTGTAAGGGGTGGCCCGGAGTGAAGTACCGTCTTGCCTTACTGAGCAAACGAAACTTTTTGAAGGTTTTTGAGGTATCATTCAAGGAATATAGCCTTGTTTTCCAGATGTACGCGAAAATGAACGTCATTAGAAATGTCAACGCCCAGTATTCAGCTATTATTACAGCGTAATGGGGGAAGGGGTTGACTGACTGCGCTGATGAAAAACTTGAAAAAAAAACCGAAACTTGGCGATTAAAAAGAGTAGCGGAGAGTTTATTGCCAGTTCTACTCTTCCGTTCTACGCCCTTGAATTGAGAACTGGCAGTAAATTTAAAATTAGAAGCATTTAAAATATATTTCTTTTTCTGACTTTCATAAGTGTACATTACATCTTCATAAACACGGTTGCTTAATCACATTTTTAGTACTTTGCTTAAATAATAATTATTTAACAAAAATAAAAATAAATGTCGATATATCTCATCTCTATATTATCTATTTTTGATATTGGTCGTAGAAAATAAATAACCTAATGAATTTTCAATAAAAAATTGATTACCTTCTTTTAATTAGTTTTTTTTTAAATTTCATTAGTAATGCCTGATTGGAAAAATTTAATAGTTTCGAAGATTTTTTATAATGTTATGCGTCTTTTCTTTTGTTTTTTTCATACTTTATTTTTAATTAATTATTATGTCTGATATCGATGTTTTGATGTCTGATGACTGATATATCTTTTATAACATACATATATACAAGACAACTGATCTACGTAATAATATATTAATTAAACAACACTAAACTACCCACAGCAAGATTATAAATTTCTCGTATGCATTTTAAACGTTTGAGTCTCTTATTCAGGACAGGATTTTCGGCAAGTAAAACAGAATATACACCCAGAGCAACATGGTTTCATGCCAAAGAAATCCACTACTACGAATTTGCTTGGTTTCACTGAGGACATAGCGAAGGGAATTGACAACGGACAGGACCTTATCGGCCACGATTTACTTCTGCAGAAGATCTTTTCCATGGGAATTCATGGGTCATTGCTTAGGTGGTGTGACTCGTAATTAAAAAATAGTACACAACTAGTAAAGAGCCGAGGGCATGTGTCTAACGGTCAGCCTGTACAGGGTGTACCACAAGGGTCGTAATAAGGGCCTTTATTCTTTATTATTTTCTTTAAATGACTAAGCATGTAATTTAAGTGCAATTTTAAAATGTACGCTGATGACTTGTACTGATGAATTGTACCAACATATTCAACACGATATCGACATTGATTTTCTGAAGGAGCAACTAAACAGAGTTAACATATGGTGCGGGCTGAAGAGAATGATTTTAAATGAAGGAAAGTGCTGCTGCATAAAATTTTCGAAAAAAAAGAAATCTTCACTATTCACATACTGTATAAGAGGCCAAAAACTTCAAGAGGCTTAGGTATAAGAGATTTGGGTGTTGATCATATTGATGTGTTTTACAACAGTCTACCAACATTCTGTAACTTTGTTTTGCAGGCTCTTAAATCGTAATGTGGTTTAAGTTTTAATTTTTGTTTGTTAATTACTGTTATTTTTATCTTTTTAGTATTAGTTATTATTTATATTATTAGTTAATGTATTATTATTATTAAACAGGCATAAAATGAAAGGCTAAATAATAAGATCTGGACTTAACGAGTTAACTGTTCGAGTCAAGAAATGCATGGAACGAAAAAATATTAATAAATGCTCCATTGTCTAATGCCTCTCGCTCCTTTGAAAATGGTCATAGGATCATACGGTATACCTCTGTAAACTGCAATTTTGCTGTTAATTTTGCAGGGAGACTTGGGAGGACCTCTAGTGAAAGACACAAAGCAGGTGGATGTCGTCGAAATACTTTAAAGTTTCTTTTGTTAAACATTTAATATCGACTAATGAGTTTTTTTTCATTTCAAGGTATTTCTTAATTATTTGACATTTCAATTTACTTAACTTTATTTTTAAATTACCAATTGTATTGGAAATAATTATTTTTTTTGATGTATGACGTCATAGAAATGTAATTATTGAAACACAAATGGAAGGACGGAAATGGGTCGATAGTTATTTATGTCTTCTTTATTACCACCTTAATGTATCGGGTGTATTATTGAGCATTTAAGTGATTGAGGGAATTGATAGAATACAAATTTTAGTAATTATAAGTATAGTAATATTATTTGCCATTTTATAAATTTTGTAGGGATGTTATCATAACATGGTTCTGAAGCGGATTTAAGATTATTTATAATAACCTCTATCTCTGCTGAATCCGGTTCTATAACTCCAATCGTATTGACTTGGCTAGGGAGCTTGCTAAGATAATTCTTTAGAGATTGAGGATCACTTAAGATACCCTGTGCCAAGGATTTACTATTATACTACGTTGTTGAAATAATTAGCTATATAATTTGCAGATTCACTGCCTGTAGATTTTAAATTAGTAAGTTCAATGTTTTTCCGTAAATCAGATTAGTTATTAGTGCGAAACGGCTGTGTAACAATTCTCGCAATAGGCCCACTATTCTTAGAATTGTAGATGGTAAAACGTAAAGTTTATTTACTCTCGATTAACTGGCGATTTATTCTAAGATTAAGATTTAACCTTGTATGGTCGAATCCAACCTAAGGGCTATTATGACAATCAAGATTATAATATTGTGTAAAAATTCTAATACTACCGTCAATACACGCACGAAGCATATTAATTCATTCAATCGTAAAAGGTAATAAATAATCTAAGAAAAACGTTAGAGAATATTTTTGGTTTCCTAATATGACTTCCATAGTAAGGGCCTACGTTGACCATTGCCTAATGTGTAAAATAAATAAGAACTATTCTGGTAAAAAGCAATCTGCTTTACATTCTTCTTCTTCTCATTCGGTACGCTCTTGCCAGAGCGGTCGTGATCGCTATTTAGTAGAAGTAGAAGGCGCAGATGTAATGCGCTTCACGACGCTCCGCCACCGCTGCCTATTGGAGGTCATCCTGCTGCACTGATTCAGTGTTTCTCCTACGGCGGACTTAATCTGATCAGTCCAGCGTGTAGGTACGGTAATATTATGTATACAGTATTGTAACTCGCCCGTGTCCTTGAAATAAGTACCTACAGCAGCACAGTACGTTAGCATGCGATAGGGCTGTCCACCTACAGCGTTTTATATATAATATTAATATTATGATAACATAAAATACTTCGTGAATTGAATAGAAAGTGTTCAATAAAAATACAAAATTTTTTTAATGGTAGATTTAATTAAAAAATCATGTTTATTTTTATCTATGTTTGATTATAACAAATAATATACCGACATAATTACCTATTATTATTATGTTGTATATGTATATTATGTTATTAAAGGAATATCTTTTACTTGGTTATAGATACCTGAAGCTACTTTACAATTTATATGTTTAGTTTTAAATGAAGTTCGGAATATTTCCTCCATCGCGCGGTTACTGACTAAAAACCAACACACCGTCCGGTCGTCACTGCGGCACGTCCGCGACTGTAGCATGCCGAGCGCATGCCGAGATCCGAGCGAGTAGGTATAGCTCGCGCGTCGTCTGTTTGTATGAAGTTACAATACTGTATACATAATATTACCGTGGTGTAGGTGACTTGCCGCGCGGTCTAGCGTCTTCCACCTTCCCCTGGACGACAAGGCGTTCTATCGACTGATTGCCACGCCGAGATACATGACCGAAGAATGTAAGAATGCGAGATTGTACTGTTGAAAATAGACGCTGCTTAACACCGTGTTCTTGAAGTATCGAGACGTTTGTACAAAACTCGGTCAACGATACTCCAAGCATTCTTCTCCAGCACCACATTTCAAGAGCGTCTATTTTCTGCATTTCAACTGGTCTTCGTGGCTTTTGTTATATTGCTGTTTCTCCATATCTTTTGCATCTTGTCCATCGCCGTTCATCTATGAATTATACCCCCATGAAGAACTTAGTAGGGTAGAAGTAAGGAAAAAAATTGTACCTTCTGTTATACAAATTTCTAAGGAATTTCTTTTGCACCCATTCAATCATATCCCCATAATACCTTTTATAATGGGACCATATGACGCAGCTGGTTTCAAGAATTGGTCTTAATAGTTATGAATATAGCAGCCTGGTGGCTGTAACCGACAGACCAACTGAATTTTGCAAGACAAATCCTTATCTCCTAAATGTAGCATCTGTAATCGTCATTAAAATGTCTCGGCGCACGATGGGCGTGACAAAACCCGTCATGCCGCGAAAACCAGTCCATCCCACGCGCCGGCCCAATTCCCTAAACATAATCCCTGGGCTCAGCTCCCCGTAAAAGGATGGATGAAGTTGGCGTAAAAGTAACAACTACTATAAAGAATGAATTAACGTTGAGTAACAAACATACAAATCACTACATAGTATAAAGTAAAGTCGCTTTTTCTGTCCCTATGTCCCTTTGTATGCTTTGTTTGCTTTTTAGTTATTATACATGGTGGGCATTGCTGTTTGTTATATTACTTTATGTTAGCTAAATGCGTAACAAAAGAAAATTCACGAGAGGTGGCATTATTTTATAATTTTGTAACGAACTTCCTTATCGCGCGTTGTGAAACGAGGCTAGACGGAAAAGATTCTTACGAAAAGTTGTCACGACACTTTTTGCTATAGTTGTTGTAATTCACCGGTTCTCGACCAATCACCAAAGTTAAGCAAGCGGGCGAGGTCAGTAACTGTATGGGTGACCGCATGGGAACACCTCGTGATGTTGTCTTTTATTTCTTTTCCTAGGGATAAGAAATGAAAACAACAAAATATAATACTACCATCGATGCAGTTTTTTTCAAGACATAAATAAAATAGAATCCAAAAAATATGTTATCTACTTCAAATACCACAATTATTACTAAAGCCTACTACTGTTTAGGTTTTAATAACATTATATTTGTTAATAATAAAAAAATAATATAACTTAAAAAAATAAAATTATATTACAAAGCCTTACTAATTAATCGAAAGGAACTTCGTTCTATCCGGGTGTCCCTTGATACCTCTCAAGTATTTTTTATTACAGAGACGTGAAACCGTACCAAACAACCTTCAAATGTTGGAGTACAAAACAATACGCAATGACGACTGCACTGAACAATTAAAAAGCTCGCCTTACCGGAGATTGTTACCCATAGACGCCGGACAACTCTGCGCTAAGCGCCCGAACCACAAAGGTGCATGCTATGTAAGTAATCAAATGTACTACAACATAATATGTAATAGATGCTAGTTTCACGTTACAATCAGGATTTATCAAATAGTTTTAAATATAAGTTCACATCAATCATGGAGAAGTAAAAACATCGTGAGGGAATTATGATTTCTTATGCTGATGGAAAAAAGACTGATCATCTACACATCTTTGAAAACAAATGAGCAAATTTTGATGTGAGACCGAACGCCACAATCACACACTTCTGGATTATTGTTGTTGTAAGCCAATACATTAAGAATATGACACATTCCTGTATATCAAAACTTTTAAATGTTATTATTTCTCATGCAGGGTGATTCTGGTGGTCCTCTCGTCATTCAGGTCAAGAAGAACAAAATTGTTCAAATAGGAGTCGTGTCCTGGGTGGTTCCCTGCGCTTTTGACTTTCCTGATATGTTTAATTCAGTCCACGGATTCTACGATTGGATACTGAGCAATATTAAATAAATTTCTTTGTAAAACCATATTGAGTGTATTAAAATAAATATTATTTGAAAGAAGAAATACAAGTATCTTTTATTATAGGCAATATTCAAATTCAGAAACATTTATGCATTTAGGTTAGATATCTATGGGCAGGCTGCCTCTAATTAATTTGATATATTTGTTTTAAATATTGTTTGATGATTTGCTTTTTTAAAAGAGTACCGAGAGTTTTTTACGCCGGCTTTTTCTCTCGGCCTACACCCTCTGTCTTTGCCGATGAGTAGGGATGCCTACAAGTTCGAATTGATTGACGTGGAATAAGTGATACCTAGATGATCTTATGTTCCAAAATAAACGTATTTTAGTTTATTTTATTTTATCTACACATTGTACATTTATGAACGTCAATAAAGAATTATATATTAAATGCTTTTCATTTTGCATTTACTGCCAGTTATCAAATCAAAGGGCGTAGAACGGACGAGAAGAACTGGCAATAAACTCTTCGCCGCTCTTTTTTAATCGCTAACTTTTTTATTTATATTAACAACTAGGAGCTGCAAACTTTACACCATGTACCACATGACATCTTTAAAATCATATATATCATAATTAATTAATGAAATAATGTTAAAAATAAAAAAACTAAGATGTGTCCTATATATCAGTAGTAGGTAGATATGGTAAATCGGAGCACGCACGTAGATTCTCCTGGGAACTACACACAAATTCATAGTCGATACGAATACGATACGAATCTTGGTTTTGCGCACCATGTACATAAATATGCAAAAAGGCCTACAAAAATCTGGGGTTCGTATTACGAACAGTTTGTGGCTTCGAGAACATCAGTGCGATCAAAATCTATATACAACGCGCTAGTGAGAAGTCACTTGGAGTGCAACGCAATGGTGTGGGCCCCATATGAGGCTAAATACAGTCTCATGTTAGAGCGAGTACTAAATAAATTCACTCGCTACCTCTACAAGAGACTGTATGGAGTGTATCCCTTGTATCCGCTTATGAACCCTACCCTGTTTGTTCTGGGTATGGTGGGTTACGACCAGCTACGCCACAGAAGAGAGCTAGCTGTGTCAATGTATTTATTTAAGATACTTACGGGTCGAGTGCATAATCCGGATATAATGGAGAGACTGGGTCTATGGGTACCAAGTAGAAACCTGAGGCTTACGTCTAAACTTTTGGATGTACCGCGCGCACATTCCAACTTGGTTAGCAAAGCGCCACTCACGGGAGCAATACAGATAATTAACAAAATTTCTATTTAGGTAGACCTATTTGTTTGTACACTGTTATAAGATTTAGGCATATAAGTTGTATTTTTTATTTTTTAATGTTTTTATGTAGGATAAATCGAATTAGTAGTAACTAATTAAGATAGAATAATGTGGGATAAATAAACAAATGTATATTTTAATATTATTAATGTACGGTTTTATTAACTTTTTTGGTTTATATTGATTATTATCAAATATGAGTGTAAAGAGGGAAGAGATTTCATTATGTCCGTCGCATAAAATGGATTGTCTTCGTATGGTTTGGTTATTGGGATGCAGATAGGAGATCGATTGACTAACACGGTCTGTGGGTCTCGTCAAGACAGCTTAACACCTTTGTGTTCAGTCACCGTGAACACGCACGCTGTAAAGCACGCGAAATGTCGGTTAAATTTAAATTATATTTAAATAATTATAAGTTTACAATAATACATCTTATATCTTTAAACGAGCAATTGTATATATATATATATATACAAGAATTGCTAGTAGTAGTAGCTTTTTATAATTGGAATCTCGGGATCGGCTCCAACGATTTTCATGAAATTTAGTATACGGGGCGTTTCGGGGGCGATGTTTAAATTGCTTTAACGACACAACAACACTAAAGCAATTCAGCATATATATTCTATACTGTTCATATTTCATCATTTTATTAGTATGTAATTCGTACTTAAATATAATTTCCAAAAAACACAATTTATGAAATCGGCCATCCAGGTACTAACTTTAATCCGTGAATAAAGTGTTTTCTTTAAATAAGCTTATATTTCCTCTCCCTATCCTTCCAGTTTTTGTTTAGAATTAAAGTCCCTCAGGGTTAAATTTACTGACATTGTTTGGTTTTTTTTAAACTTTAATTGACAATAAGCAGCAAATTTACAAATAAAGTTTATTTTTTTATTTAAACAAAATATACGGTTAGAATAACTTTATTTCTCATAGGAATAAAAAAAAAATTCGCTTACTGAGAAAAAAAAACATTACAAGAGACTAAATAATTATTACTAGAACGCACAGAAGGTACCTATACAAAAATTCAAAAACAAATACAATAACAAAAATGCAGGTAGACACAACAGACTCGAAACAAAAACATAGGTTTAGGATTGGACTTATTAAAAAGTCCTACTTAAGTACTACTTAATAAAAAGAATTTTAAGAATAATCTAGAGTAAATATTAAAGTTACTAACTGTATAAACCTTGAAGCTATCATACACAGTTTTGTCAGTTTATTATTTGAAAGATCAAAGATACTTACAAAATAAATAATTTTCTTTTCAGAAACAGGGGAGATAATAAAACAACTAAAAGTATCAACAGAAACCACCAATGGGCAAGTTGTAATAGAGTCTTAGGCCTTAGCTTTTAATTAATTCAAGTGTTATATTATGTGAATTTGATAATGAGGGATGAAGTATTTTGTGAATAAGGGAGTATGAAATAGTGGTTGATTAAGTTATTTTACCTCAAGAACAGAAAACAGTAACTCTAACTATGACCCTTCAAATTTTATGTTAATCAGTACAGTAGTTTTTATGTGAATTATTATTAAAAGATTAAGATTTATGTATTTGTAGAATTATACCTATCATAACAATATTGTACATTAATACTATTATTATTTACAATTGTGGCAAGAATCTATCGCAATTTTTCAATAGCCCAGAATGTCTTGAATGTATCTTATTGGAGTACTTTTTTATGTTATGTATCAAATGCATTGTACGGATCCTAGGTCATCGGGTGCTTAAAATAATAGAAGATTTTTGTCTTACTTTATATTCATCACTTACTTATAACAATAGAATATGAGCGAATTAATAGAATGTTAATTGCTATACAATTTAACAGTCGAAGAGAGTACCTACGTCTGGCTATGCTTTCGGGGTGTAACTCCAACGACTTAGGAAATCGTCATGCTTATAAGTGATCAAAATGGCACGTACATACAAAGGAAATCATCAAGTAAAAGACTCATCACTCATCTCCCCGTAAAAGAATGGCTGAAGGTGGCGTAAAATGCATGAAATAACGTTGAGTAACAAATTACTCAACGTTATTTCATTGGTAATATTCATACAAAACAATAATAATTAGCAATATCATTCAGCACCAATACTAATTAAGTTTTCTTTAAATAATTTCCGTCTTTTACATAATTTTCCATTAAATTATGTATATTTTCTAGTATAAATATAAAGTAGAAAATGAGAAATTTCAAAGCAAGGAAGCCACTGCAAGGAAAATGTTTTTCCATTTTGGAATATTACTTCTTCTGTCCCAAGGACTCCTTGGTAAGATAAGTTTTGTTTAATTATATTAGACCCAGTTCTGTGTAGTCTTATGAAGAATACAAACACGCTCGAACGGCAAATAAGATTCAAATACATAAGAGCTGAATTATGTATTAATATATATTAATAATTATTATTAATTAATAATTATTATTATTAATATTCTTATAATTTTTTAACTGATGATGTGACTGTTTCCAAATAATTTTAATCTTTATGAAAATTATTTTATTTCGCACCATCTGGACCGTCCTTTGAATTCAATGAATTCCTTCCTTCTTTGGTTTGGGCAATATAATAATTGTTATACCGTACCCCGGGCATAGTATATTAAGCATGAAAATGTAGCGGAATAAAATAAACAACGTTTACAGGCGAAGGGAACGTTTCGGAAGCTATAGATGGAGACAGTCGAATTATAGGTGGCAAAGATGCCTCTCCAGGCATGGCTAACTACCAAGTTTCAATTCGTGGTCATAGAAGACACCAAGAATGGCATAGTTGCGGAGGGTCTATTATAAACGAAGAGTATGTGTTAACAGCCGCTCATTGCGTTTTTAAGTGAGTAGGTATATTATTTGTCAAAAGTTTTCCATCCCTAATTACCTCCATTATTAATAATTACTGACATACGGGACTTTATTCAACAAATTTATTTTAATGAGTCATAATGAACTTTAATGATACTTTATTGATTTAATTTTTTTATTTATTTTTAGGAAAAACAAGAACGATATGTCAGTAGTCGTTGGCAGTCATACGATCAATAAAGGCGGCGACCGATACCAGATTAAGAAATTGATCCCTCATGCGAAGTATTCTAAGCCGGTTGTAAAGAATGACATAGGTCTCATACAGATCGAAGGCAAATTCAAATACAACGATAAGGTTCAACCCATTGAGTTTTTAAAAGAAATGGCACCCATTGGAAAGAAATGTCTCTTTACTGGCTGGGGATATGACAACCTTGTGAGTAAATTATTATATTAGATTAACTAAATGTTTTAAGAAATTTATCAGTGTTCCTGGTTCCACGGGGTGCTTTAAATATAGAGAATTTAATTTTTGCTCTAAATTAAAAATCTCGCGTACAATAGTAGAAGAAAAGCAAAATAATGTAATGTTAGTTGCTATGAAACGAATGAATGCAGTGTAATAGTTGAAGAGAGTGCCTACGTCTGAATCTGTGTGTGATTGTACTCAACACTGGCAGAACCTACTTTCATTTTCATACAGCACACGACATATAATAAAAACTGATAAAGCAAATTTATCTTCGAAGATCTTAAATATTCCGCTAGTTTTTTTATCTCCAACGACTTCTATCACACCTCAGATACCCCTGGCACCATTTAGGCCTTAAGAATTAAAATCTTTCATATCAAAATTCATATTTTAATTTCAAAAGAAAGATGCTACGGGTCCCATTTTATATTTTAAACTAGGTTCAGCTACAGGTTTGGATAAAATCTCACCTCTCAATAATTCTGTGGTTGATGCACGCGACCAACTTTTTAATTAGATCACTAAATTATTCAACTTTACGTAATAACTTCTTCTTGTCGGCGCGAACCTCATTTCCCTCACTAAAAATGACGTAGGGGTGAGACCAATTACTGTTGGATTAACACTACAACGTGTGCCCTTAAATTTCTGTTCATCATATTTTACCATAATTAAATTCGGAATTTGAACCTGTGCAGTTAGGCTTTGGTGTAAAAGAAGCGTGTGAGGCTGCCGTCCATTTCTTAACTTACGGACAGCCTGACATGTTGCTCAAAATCGACGTTAAAAATGTGTTTTCGTGTTTTCGATTCGGTAAATAAATAAAGATTCTATTCTATACCCTATACCACTGACAGACACATTCTTTTCAGTAACGGTACTAATGGTGAAACTCTTGCAATGCAATTATCAGTTTGTTGTTTAAATTCTGATTCAACCTATGGTATTTGGACGAAAATTCAAATCCTAGGAGATGATGTGGATACTGTGTTCTCAGGCCTTTTTTTACCAAAAATATTTTTTTATAAATAACTGTGACTTAAATTTAAATTTCGTAAAACATATATTTAATAATTTTGCTCCAAATGTATAGTTAACGATAATTCCCTTTAAATTCTGCTAACCGTCTCCTTGAAATTAGTCCACATTATGACATCCCAAAGTTTACGCTTGTGCTCCGTTGCTGCTCCTTTTGGAATCACCAAAGATTCGTAAAATTTCCAGCGTCGCTGCCCTATCTACTCAAAGAAGGAAAGCTCCCAGTATCTTCGGAACCTTGCCTAAAGGTTTACTCCTTTTAATGAAATATTTAGAGTAATATTTTATTATATATTTAAGGGTTAAATATTATTGTTTGTTATATATATTTGGAAACAAAAGGACATTAGCGAGAGGTGTCATTATTTTAACATCATTATTACAGAGACATAAAACTGTACCAAACAATCTTCAAATGTTGGAGTACGTAACAATAAGCAATGACGACTGCACTAAACAATTAAAACGCTCGCCTTACCCGAAATTGGTGCCCGTTGACGCCGGACAACTCTGCGCTAAGCGCCCGAACCACAAAGGTGCATGCTATGTAAGTAATCAAATGTACTGCAACATTTGTAATAGATGATAGTTTCACGTTACAATCAGGATTTATTTAATGGTTTTAAATATAAGTTCACATCAATCATAGCGAAATAAAAACATCGTGAGGGAATTATGATTTCTTATACTGATGGAAAAAAGACTGATCATCTACACACCTTTGAAAATAAATGAGCAAATTTTGATCTGAGACCGAACGCCACAATCACACACTTCTGGATTATTGTTGTTGTAAGCCAATAATTATACATTAAGAATATGACACATTCCTGTAAATAAAAACTTTTAAATGTAATTATTTCTCATGCAGGGTGATTCTGGTGGTCCTCTCGTCATTCAGGTCAAGAAGAACAAAATTGTTCAAATAGGAGTCGTGTCCTGGGTAGTTCCCTGCGCCAAAGACTATCCTGATGTATTTGCTTCAGTCCATGGTTACTACGATTGGATACAGAGCAATATTAAATAAATTACTTAGTAAAACCATATTGAGTGTATTAAAATAAATATTGATTGAAAAATGAATACAAGTATCTTTTATTATATGCAATATTCAAATTCAAATTCAGAAACATTTATTCATTTAGGTTAGATATCTACACATTGTACATTTATGAACGTCAATAAAGAATTACATTTTAAATGCTTTCCATTTTGCATTTACTGCCAGTTATCAAATCAAAGGGCGTAGAACGGACGAGAAGAACTGGCAATAAACTCTTCGCCGCTCTTTTTTAATCGCCAACTTTTTTATTTATATTAACAACTAGGAACTGCAAACATTACACCATATTCCACATGACATCTTTATGTAATTAATAGTTAATTAATGTTAATATAAAAAAACATATATGTGTCCTATATATCAGTAGTAGGTGGATATGGCAGAAATTGAAGCACGCACGTAGATTCTCGTGGGAACAACACACAAATTCATAGTCGAAATACCTGGGTTAAAGTCAATTTCGGCCGCGTCAATAAGTAGATAATTCGTGCATTCGCAGCGAAATTGCGCCTAAGGACAACGGTGGGTTTTAGTTTAGGAAGTAAGAACAAATTTGACTTATAATTAACAAGTTAAGTGAAAATTTTAATGGTACATGTAAGATCACTATAGTAAGTTTAAATAATCGTTTTAACTATGAGCCATTATAATATGGGGTCATGTATTATATGTCATGATCGGATCGGTGTATGTGGATAGTGCTATATATGAAAATGACAGTTTAACTGTACCTGTAATCATTAAAAATCTATTTGATATGTTTTAAACATAGACATGTACAACTACTTGGTACAATTATACCGTTAGTGAAGAAGTATTTTATAATTAATGTAAAAATAAGAGGAGTGGAGTAAGAAATTGTGGTTGATTTTAAGTTATTTTACCTCAAGATCAGAAAACAGTTACTTAAACTATGATTCTTCATTTTTTATCTTAATAAGTTCAGTTTTATAGAGACCGCAGTACTATTTCTATTTTTGATTTATAGCAATAACTAAATATGTTGCTTCTTCATTTTGCAGATTAGTTGTTGTGAGACCAAATCCTAAAAATATAAAGTATATGTATACCGCGATTATGCAGGTCCAAAATATTTTATTTAGTCATAACTTTAAATTTCTGAGAGAAAATAAAAGAAACCTTAATTTTAATACACCATTTAAATTCATATGTTATGAATTTAAATGAATATAAAATGGAAAGATGTGACATAACATAATAATGTTATGTCACATCTTTTCATAACGTCTACGTACATCGAAAATTAATTCGATCTTGCTGACATACTTAAGTCCATTTTTCAGCTTTTCATTTCAAATTTACCATAATATGGTAAAGTATTTACTTTTATTAGGTTTATTAAAGTAACATTAGAATTTAGAAATACATTTCATCCAGAGACAATATGACGGAACAAGGTGCTACGAACAGTAGCTCGGAACAACGCTGTCGACTTTGCGGTAGTGTATTGACATGCCGCTTGGCTACGAACGAAGCGTTTTCGACAAAACAATTACGCAAAAACGGTAGTGTAAGTCGAAAACTTTTCGACGCCAATATGGCTAGACCCCCAGGTCACTTGTGCTGTCCCTGCTTATGCCGCTGCTATGGTTTCGAGTAGTTCGATAGTCAATTAATTTATAATTGTTTCGTCAAGCCACATTTCATATATCTAATTGAAATATGGGGTACAGCCTGCAAAAACAAAATTTCTAACTTACACACACTACAAAATAAATTAAAAACGCATTATTTAGATACAATTTTTTAACTCAGACTAATAAAATCTACCAAGAAACCAAAAAAACTATAAACATATAGTTATTTAATCGTCATAATACCCGTATTCTTAATTAAACATTAAAATAATTCTCTCCACAGTAGCTTATCATTTAAAAAAATCAAATACACAACCAAATGCATTACTCGTCGAGCGAGTTTGCTTATCTTGCCGAAGCCGCGTACAAATTATTTGAAGAAATCTATTAGGTATGAGGGTGTGCAATTTCACACCGTATTATTTAAACACAATATTTAATCAATTACCATCTAAAATTCGCAATTTTGGTGTGTTTGACAAATTCAAAAAGGCAGTAAAGATGCATGTAGAGTGAAAACAGTTAACTAAAATTGAAACAGCTAATGGCGACGTGTATCTCGCTCGTATATAAAGATACATCACATCATACATAATATTAAGTTTCTCATTTAAATAAAATATTTATTTTTGTAATTAGAAATAAAGTTCTTTAAACATAAAATCTAGTCACATTATTTCTCGAGGCTTCGAGAGAAGCGTTTTATGCCACACCCGATCGAAGGTTTTCGCTTTTTCCAAACGAACCGCTATGTGTATGGATGTAAAAAAAACGTAGCCATTTGAACTTTATTTGTTTTATTAATTCAAGAAAACCCAAGTATTCAATGTAAGGTCTTCACTGCCATCTGCAATCAGTTATGACGTATTGGCTTCCATGGTGTTCTTAATCCAAGTGGCATATTTGCTGGTTCTCGTATAGATATCAGGTCGGGCTTTAGCACACGGAATGTTCCAGGAGAAAACACCACTAGATTTATTGTTGCACACTAATGATGCACCAGAATCACCCTGAAATCATGTTTAGTTACCTCACTAGTGCAAAAAAACTGTATTCAGTTTTTTAAATATGAAAATAAAATAAACAAGTAAAAAAATACCTAGTTTTACTTGTTTATTTTTTTATCGTTGGGTAATGCTTACAAATTCGATTTGAATACGTTATTGGAGCCTTATTATGGATACAACGATTTCCTTACAAGTAATGTTGTAGTGTAAATTAAAATTCACTACAATCTTCGGTTAAAGTGTGCAAATTAAGGTCGGACAGACTTTCTTTGACATAGGCAACAAATTACTAAAATCCCCTTCTACTGCAGTGCAACTATTAAGAAAAGTAAAGAAGACATTAACAATTACTTACTTGACAAGCACCTTCTTTGACCTTATTAAAAGTGCAGATGTGGTTAGGAGTAATAGGGTATGTATTTTCAAATTGTCGCAAATTAAAATTAAATTTACATGCTTTTTCCGATATAATTTTCACGTCCAACATTTGTAATTTGTCAGGAAGGTTCTTCCTGTTTTGCTGTAAAGTGATTTTATATTAATACACTGAGAACTTACTCGTGCAAGTACCTACTAAACACATTGTGTGTGTGTTTAGCATTCAAGTAGGTAAGTAAAACTAGATAGTTATCAGTAATAAATACTACAAACACCTGTTACGTAGCCCTATACCATATCTTTATATATTGCGAATTTTTTTCTATTCGTCTTTTCTTTTCTTTTCGAAGATTCTTTAATCATACGTGCCGCACATTACGTGGTATCAGCAATTGTAGCCTCTTCGTCATCTTCTTCAGTTTCCTTACTTTAGGTTCTTTAGCCTTAATTTTTATTGTAATTTTATTTCTAAATAAATTAGTTTAAAATATTTGGCTTTTTTTAACCTTCGGCAATGGCCTTCGTAATTCACCTTTCACATAAAAATGTTTTTGCTGTTTCAACAAAATGATTCACCTCTAGATCAACGTGATATCTACAGGAATTAAATACATTTGATAATTCTGGCAACGAGTATGAAGTTTTGCAGCATCACTCACTAGTCTTGAGAAACAGATAATAGAGACTCTCCTATATATTAAGAACCTAAAGGCAGTCTGCTAAAGTGTAAAACATAATCCTACTCATAAAACTGTTTTTGTATAATAAATTAAGTGTTGATTCATATTCTACACATACTCATAATGTAAAGATTAACTAAAAAAATAAGAACTTATAATATTATAATTATAAAATACACTAAGCTAACATTAGAAGTGCTAAACACATAACTCCAAAATGAACTTAACTTGCCTTTGGTTTAAAATTGCAAATGTTAACTTAAAATATGAAAATGTCACTTTATATTTAAATCAGAAACATTACAATACTTGCAAACCGTCTCAGTTTTCAATTCCAAGAATTGAAAACTGAGAATCAGAAGCATGCTAGATAAATATTCTTCTACGATGGCCGATGAAAGATCATCAACTTTCTCGCACCGCAGAATGTTAGGAAGGTGATTAAATATTCTTACGGCCATGGCGTAGCAATTTTTAGAATATAACGTGGTGCAACATGCAGGCACCCGCAGCCGAGTTGGATCCCTCGGAATATGCAAGGAAGTTTCTTTAAATGTTTGAAATAATTTTGGATGCCTCTTTACAGTCATGACCGCTTCAACGATTTACTTACGGTAGTGTATCCCCATCCAGCTAATTTACACTTTTCTCCTGGTTCGGGGTCCTCGGTTGCTATTTCGATAGGTTTAACTTTGTCTGTAAATTTAATCTTCTCAGCAGTTTTCAATAGAGCAATATCATTCTTATTTGGTTCGAAGGTGTATTTTGGATGGACTAAGATTTTGTCAATTTTATATCTAGTGCCTCCCTTACTGAGTAAGTTGGATCCCGCCATAATGACTATGTCACTTGGAGATATACTGAAAAATTTTTGAAGTGTAACTTCTTTATCGACGTATGGGAGAAATTTTGTAAGAAAACGTCACGTTTTTCGGTTACGCGCCATGTTACTTTTTTTATCGAAGTTTAGTATAGTGACGTAAAGAATATAATGTAATATATGATAATAATAACAACAATATATTAGTTTTGAAGTTTGGTTTGAAATAAGAATAACAATATATTAATTTGAAAGTGATAAAATAAAAAGACTTGTTCAACTTTAAGTGAATTTACAAGAAAAGTGATAGTGATTATACATTTCGTTTTATAAATTCAACACGTATGAGCATGATTTTAATATTTATTTGAGGTTAACCTCACTTTTTGATTGTATCAGTGAATGTATATAAATCTGTTAAAATTAGCAAGTATTAATAAATATGACTGAAAAAATTGTTTTTCTTATGGCAAATAGTAGAAAAATGATATGTCGTACCCAAGAACGATATAACTATTGCATGGGAAGACTATTTTGGTACTCAAGCGATTGAATAAAAATCAAGGGCTTACCATAAAAGTAAATAAAATGCTACTTACTCAGTCAGACAATGCGCGGCAGTGAGGACCCATCTGTCAGCAATTATGGCACCGCCACAGTCATGAGCGAAGTCGTGCTTCGTTAGCTGCAGAGATATTTGGTAGGGAAGGGCACCGTCTGGCGCATCTGAACCACCCACGACTCGACCGGACGCGTCGCCAGAATCAACTTCTGAGTCCTTAAAGGTTTTCAGTTCTGCGGCTTTACAAATAATGATAAAATTTAGTTGTTATGCCGGGGGAAGACAAATCTTTCAAATCAGAAGTGGGATCCGATTTCGCTCACAAAAAAGCCTTGTAAACGGGTAAACAACCGTTTGGTTTAAAGACATTTATTCTCATAATAGACAGACATAGAGAATGGGTAATGAAAAAGCAATTTAATTACTTTATTTTCAGCAATTTGAAGATGTGAAATGTTAGTTTTAGTTGCGGCTCCCCAAATATACCTTATTTGGGGAGCCGCAACTGAAGAAGGTGTGATTTTTCCAAAGAATTATAAATAAGAAGACGGACTTTACGAGGAAGGCGCTGAACTATGTGCCTACGGGAACCTCTTAGAGAAGATAATTTAGTTATTTAATGATTTATGTGCGTGTCCATTAAGTTATTGTAAATGTATAATCCAAGATATTTTCACATTTCTTTTCAATTAGAGGGTACATTATTAAGGTGATGAATGTCATTTCAATAAATTAAAAACAATAATTTTAAACCGTTAATTTTAGAATAGGATGCCACGTGCTTCCCGTGAACTGTCAATTAGAATGCTGCCGACTCGCACTGATATTGAGGGTTGAGCCGTGAAAAGGGATCTGTGCGTAATAATAGGCAGTGTTCAAGTCGTGATGAAGTGCGTACATATTTGCGTCGTAGCAGGAGCTCGTTCACATTCGCGTCAAAATAGATGCGTAGAGCGTAATTTTGGTAGTTCGAGTAAACCAGATAAAAGGGGTTTTATCTGGGGCGAAAGAGGTCATTTTAGGGATAAGTGCCCTAAAAAGAGTAATATACCTGAAACGACTGATGATAGGCGAGTTTATTCTTTTTGTAAGAAACGTGGACACAGAGTAATTGTTTTGCGAGATTTTATATTTAATTATCACTTCTTGTTCTATCTGGTTCCTATAAATATATTATATCTATAAGGTGAAACTTACCGAAAACGCCGCAGAAAAGTACACCGACTAGTAGATAGTTAATTAAAGACATGTCTCTAAATTGCATGTGTTAAAAATATATTCCATTTATATAGGAATTGTCTTTGACTAAGGAAGCGTTTACCATGAAGTGAAATTATTTAAAGAAAATACCTTTTTATATTTTGGGATATATATATATATATCCCTGTTATATATATATATATATAACTGGGGGAATGAGAGCTAGATCAAGGACGTAATTTAAAAGAGATTCAGATTTATTATGACATTATTCTGAATTTAACAACAAAACAAAAGTTCTTTCCTGTCGAAAACACAGTTAACGGTGTTAATACAGGAAGGATTTTTTTCCTGTATCAAACGCAACTAGGCTTTAGATGGGGTCATCAGCTGCAAATTATTTTTCCTCATTGGGAAGTGGCTTGTTCATCAACTTTGAATGTTGAATAGTGGAAGGTCCCATAAATAATAATTTCATTAATCGCCAATGTTGCAGGTGTTTGATATGTTGGTAATAATTCATAACAGATATAGTATACAAAGTCCTTGTTATTAAGTCTCTAATATTTAAAATTATGATAAATAACTTTCCATAATAATAATTATGACTATGGAGCCATAATTATTATCGACCATTGAATAGTCATTAATTATAAGATCTAGCAACATTGAATCAAATTAAATGAACTAGTAATATAAACGGTTTTAAACTGATTTGACTTCGATGTCATTAAATCATAATGACAGTGGCAGCTGTCACTAACACCATTGCTGTAACATAAATAATAAAGACTATAAAATTACTACAGACTATCATATAAAATATGAATCCCAAACATTATTAATATTTTTGTAACAATATATAAATTTGCGCCGATATGTACATTACATCTTCATAAACACGGTTGCTTAATCACATTTTTAGTTCTTTGCTTAAATAATAATTATCTAACAAAAATAATAATAAATGTCGATATATCTGATCTCTATATCTGTTTTTTATATTGGTCGTAGTAATTAATATTTTATTAATTCGTTTTCAATATAAAAATGATTACCTTCTTTTAATTAGTTTTATTTTTACTTTCATTAGTAATACCTAATTGGATCGAATTTAAAAGATGTCAAACGTCAACCATTTCACGTATCGATTAGTGAAGGGTTCGAAAAATTTGACGTTTTGATACTACTAAACTTTCCGATATGGACCATAGATTATTTGTAACTTATGATCAAATTAATTATTTGTAATCAAAAAACTTAATTATTATCTAGTTCAGTTACGTTAGGTTAGTATATTAATATTTTTTTTAATAACATTTTATTTAGTAACACTATCCTCGTGGTCTTGTCTGCCCTACCCCTAGAGGAGGCGCGGAGGAAGAGCAGCCCCCACCCGCTGTAACAGGCAGGCATGAAATGCCTGTGCTTTGGTACGCATGGGTGGAGGGGCTGCGTTTTCCGTAGCGCCGGAGCCGTTCAAAAACCGAATTATTATCTAGTTCGGTTAGTTAGGTAAGTATATTAATATTTTTTTTTCTAAGAACTGTTTCTGAAATCATCAATAAACATATAAAAAAAACTATTATTTATATCATAATATCATTATATTATATTTGAATAAAATTCAAGTTTTTATTCTAAAAAAAACCATCGACAAATTAAAAAAACGATTTTGATGCAAAATGTCACGTCTCTAATAACCAATGGAATCTGTATGGCTAAAGTCCTTTGCCTTTCCCATTAGGGATAAATTGAAAAAAAAATAACCAATGGAAAATGTACGATTTTTTTTAAGTTTAAATAATCTTTATTAATACTTAGACGCAACTCCGACAGAAAAAATAACTTGGAGGTGTTCCATTTAAGGTAAAGAGACACTTACATAATCAGTATTATCAAATTCGGCACATTTCTAAATTGTTACCATTATAACCTTAAAATTTTACCCCCTAAATATCTCCTCAGTTACTATGGGTTTCCGCAGGTTGGGGATGACACAGGGGGTATTTCTCCATCCCCTCTCCCATCTCCCATCCAAAAAACCTCAAAAATCGACGGGTCATATTGGAAAGTTTAACCCCAATTTCGACAACTAAGTATCTTTAATCATCTCCCGCCCTCGCTGAATCGCTGCTTAAAGACAATGTTAACGAATGCAAGGTTAGTTTTACATTACGACCCTTTGGTGCCGACGATATAGTTCGAATATTTAGAATCATTGACATTAAGAACACTACCGATCTTTGGGGTATTTCTGTAAAAATAATGAGTAGTATAATTGATGTTATTGCCCCACATCTAGCTATAATTTTCAACAATTGCATTAAAAGTGGCGAGTTTCCCGATCTAATGAAACATAGTAAAGTAATTCCAATATTTAAAGCAGGTAGTATGTCCGACCCCAGTAACTTTAGATCAATTTCTGTACTACCTACTTGTAGTAAAATCTTTGAAAAAAACTATATTAAATCAACTTGTAAGTCATTTTAACGTAAACAAATTATTACAGAATAATCATTTCGGTTTTACCAAGGGTCGCTCGACAGCCGATGTCGGTGTTAAGTTATATAGATATATAGTTAAGGCATGTATAATTTCATTTTAAAATGTATCATATCGACTAATGAGTTTTTTTTAATTTCAAGGTATTTCTAAATTATTTGAAATTTCCATTTACCTAACATTAATTTCAATTTCCCAATTGTATTGGAAATAATTATTTATTGTTATGTATGACGTCAAAGAAATGTAATTAACGAAAAACAAATGACAATTTTTTTTAATTAAAAAAAAAACGAACAATTAATGTGATGCACTAGAGTTTTAAGTTCTTTGCAGGAATTCAGTGGCTGTTGTTCAGATATAATTATGTTAAATGAAACACATTATTTTAAAGGGAGTAGCAACTGGCTTTAATCATTTAATATATAACACAATTTATGAGTTTGCTAAAAATAGAAGACTGTGGGATGATTGCTAACATTTTGTTTGCGCTTCTAATCATTAACTAATACATAATATATATAACTACTAGCAGACTCGGCCAAGCGTTGCTGTGGCTAAGGTTTTTGTTATATTACATAGTAGTAAATTAATCAAGGGAAACCGTAGGAGAACTTATGTGAAACGTTGGTACCACGACACGGACCTAAACTAAACTACCTTTAACTCAGCGCCATCTGTTAGAATTGTATCAAATAATAAACAAATGTTAATGTTATCGTAATTTTAGTAAGGATGCCTATTTTTTTTGAAAATGAAATATAGCCTATGTCACTCAGGAATGATGTAGCTTTCCAACAGTGAAAGAATTTTTCAAATCTGCCAAGTAGTTTCGGAGCCTATTCAATTCATACAAACAAACAAAAAATCAAACCTTTCCTCTTTATAATATTAGTATAGATAATATTAAAACTGATATTTCAAATATTTTACCGGTGTTAATGTATTAAGAAAGCCAGTTCATAATACACTTATTACATGGTTTCTACATTATGGGTAGTCTAGCCATAAATACTAAAATAAAATTTAAAAAAAGCATTTGAATTTGGCATCTGTCTCACAGGCAGCGGAGAGTAACCGAGGAATGCGTGCTTTTTGACGCTGGACAATGCGAGCCGAACGTACAGCAAAAAGGTTATGTTTCCGGCATGGGTAATAATTGTCCGGAACGTACAGTCTCTCCCAGCAAGTATGCGCTTTCCGTTTCGTTTTTAATTACGCTTAATCCAAACCTGACCACAGCCAAATCCCTACGAAGCTTTGATGAATTATACCCTAATACCCTCATCAAGAACTTGGTGGGGTAGAGGTAAGGAACAAAAATTGTTTTTTTTTTTTAAAATGGAATCGAGCTGTTGGCTTTAAGGGCTTTTACAGCTCAGCACGGGCTGTTTGGCGAGCTTGGCTCAGCCTGAATGGGTGGGGTTTCCGCGACTCGCGCAAGGGTGTCTCCTGTGAGACTCGAACCTCGGCTTGGGCCGTCGCGGGGGGGTCAATCGCCTGAAGGGCAGGAAGGAAGCTCAAGTACGAAGTAAAGGTCTTCGCCTTCCCCGGTGAAGGTGGTTTTTAACCCTAGTCTGTTTATTGCTACTGCTATTATTTTTGGCCGCGCGGGCGGCTTTTAATTGGTTGTTAGCTATTGTAATTGGAAAATTGGAAATTGAACCAATGCATTTGAAAAAATGACACGGTCAAGACCAAAACCTTTTTCTGAAACATCAAACCAATAACAACTAGTACACAGCGGTCCCCGAAATCAAAACAAAAATAAAACCAAAGAACAAATACAAACAATTAACAAAAAAGACCTTTCCCCAAGCCGGACAGCGGTCTCCGTGGGGAAACACAACCGCAACCCTCCAAACTATCGAACTAGCCAACAAAACTAAAATTTGCAACAAAAATACCTACCCAGACTAACACTAACACAACTAAGACTAGAACTTCAGGAAAATTTTACATTCTGACATACAATGTTAAAACACTCTCAACATACGATCGCTTAATTGAATTACATGAATCCCTATCAAACATCAAATATTATGACATAATAGGACTGTCTGAAATTAGGCGTATGGGAGACAGAATAGAAGAGTATGACAATTTTATATTATGCTACACGGGACAAAGAAGGAACGCTGCTAGTATCTTCGGAACCTTTGCCTAAAGGTTAACTCCTTTTAATGAAATATTTAGAGTAATATTTTATTATATATTTAAGGGTTATTTATTTTTATTTGTAATATTAATTTATGTTAGTTGATTAGGTAACAAAAGGATATTCACGAGAGATGTCATTATTTTAACATCATTATTACAGAGACGCCAAACTGTACCAAACAATCTTCAAATGTTGGAGTACGTAACAATAAGCAATGACGACTGCACTAAACAACTAAAACCGCCCTATCCGAAATTGGTGCCCGTAGACGCCGGACAACTCTGCGCTAAGCGCCCGAACCACAAAGGTGCATGCTATGTAAGTAATCAAATGTACTACAACATTTGTAATAGATGATAGTTTCACGTTACAATCAGGATTTATTTAATGGTTTTAAATATAAGTTCATATCAATCATAGCGAAGTAAAAACATCGTGAGGTGATTTCTTATACTGATGGAAAAAAGACTGATCATCTACACACCTTTGAAAACAAATGAGCAAATTTTGATCTGAGACCGAACGCCACAACTTCTGGATTATTGTTGTTGTAAGCCAATAAGTATTCTTTTATAATATGACACAGTCCTGTAAATCAAAACTTTTAAATGTTATTATCTCATGCAGGGTGATTCTGGTGGCCCTCTCGTCCTAAAACTGTTCAAATAGGAGTCGTGTCCTGGGTAGTTCCCTGCGCCAAAGACTTATTAAATGTTAATACATGTAAATTACTTAGTAAAACCATATTGAGTGTATTAAAATAAATATTAATTGAAAGATGAAATACAAGTACATCTTTTATTATATGCAATATTCAAATTCAAATTCAGAAACATTTATGCATTTAGGTTAGATATCTACACATTGTACATTTATGAACGTCAATAAAGAATTACATTTTAAATGCTTTTCATTTTGAATTTACTGCCAGTTATCAAATCAAAGGGCGTAGAACGGACGACAAGAACTGGCAATAAACTCTTCGCCGCTCTTTTTTAATCGCCAACTTTTTTATTTATATTAATAACTAGGAACTGCAAACATTACACCATGTACCACATGACATCTTTAAAATATATATCATAATTAATGAACACATTAATGTTAAAAAAAAAGATGTGTCCTATATATCAGTAGTAGGTAGATATGGTATTTTGGAGCACGCACGTAGATTCTCGTGGGAACTACAAACAAATTCATAGTCGATACGAATCTTGGTTTTGCGCACCATGTACATAAAATATGCAAAAAGGCCTACAGAAATCTGGGGTTCGTATTACGAACAGTTTGTGGCTTCGAGAACATCAGTGCGATCAAAATCTATATACAACGCGCTAGTGAGAAGTCACTTGGAGTACAACGCAATGGTGTGGGCCCCATATGAGGCTAAATACAGTCTCATGTTAGAGCGAGTACTAAATAAATTCACTCGCTACCTCTACAAGAGACTGTATGGAGTGTATCCCTTATATCCGCTTATGAACCCTACCCTGTTTGTTCTGGGTATGGTGGGTTACGACCAGCTACGCCACGGAAGAGAGCTAGCTGTGTCAATGTATTTATTTAAGATACTTACGGGTCGAGTGCATAATCCGGATATAATGGAGAGACTGGGTCTATGGGTACCAAGTAGAAACCTGAGGCTTACGTCTAAACTTTTGGATGTACCGCGCGCACACCGCGCGCCAACTTGGTTAGCAAAGCGCCACTCACGGGAGCAATACAGATAATTAACAAAATTTCTATTTAGGTAGACCTATTTGTTTGTACACTGTTATAAGATTTAGGCATATAAGTTGTATTTTTTATTTTTTAATGTTTTTATGTAGGATAAATCGAATTAGTAGTAACTAATTAAGATAGAATAATGTGGGATAAATAAACAAATGTATATTTTAATATTATTAATGTACGGTTTTATTAACTTTTTTGGTTTATATTGATTATTATCAAATATGAGTGTAAAGAGGGAAGAGATTTCATTATGTCCGTCGCATAAAATGGATTGTCTTCGTATGGTTTGGTTATTGGGATGCAGATAGGAGATCGATTGACTAACACGGTCTGTGGGTCTCGTCAAGACAGCTTAACACCTTTGTGTTCAGTCACCGTGAACACGCACGCTGTAAAGCACGCGAAATGTCGGTTAAATTTAAATTATATTTAAATAATTATAAGTTTACAATAATACATCTTATATCTTTAAACGAGCAATTGTATATATATATATATATACAAGAATTGCTAGTAGTAGTAGCTTTTTATAATTGGAATCTCGGGATCGGCTCCAACGATTTTCATGAAATTTAGTATACGGGGCGTTTCGGGGGCGATGTTTAAATTGCTTTAACGACACAACAACACTAAAGCAATTCAGCATATATATTCTATACTGTTCATATTTCATCATTTTATTAGTATGTAATTCGTACTTAAATATAATTTCCAAAAAACACAATTTATGAAATCGGCCATCCAGGTACTAACTTTAATCCGTGAATAAAGTGTTTTCTTTAAATAAGCTTATATTTCCTCTATCCTTCCAGTTTTTGTTTAGAATTCAAGTCCCTCAGGCTTAAATTTACTGACATTGTTTGGTTTTTTTTAAACTTTAATTGACAATAAGCAGCAAATTTACAAATAAAGTTTATTTTTTTATTTAAACAAAATATACTACTTAATAAAAAGAATTTTAAGAATAATCTAAAGAGTAAATATTAAAGTTACTAACTGGATAAACCTTGAAGCTATCATACACAGTTTTGTCAGTTTATTATTTGAAAGATCAAAGAAAAATATCAATAAATAATTTTCTTTTCAGAAACAGGGAAGATAATAAAACAACTAAAAGTATCAACAGAAACCACCAATGGGCAAGTTGTAATAGAGTCTTAGGCCTTAGCTTTTAATTAATTCAAGTGTTATATTATGTGAATTTGATAATGAGGGATGAAGTATTTTGTGAATAAGGGAGTATGAAATAGTGGTTGATTAAGTTATTTTACCTCAAGAACAGAAAACAGTAACTCTAACTATGACCCTTCAAATTTTATGTTAATCAGTACAGTAGTTTTTATGTGAATTATTATTAAAAGATTAAGATTTATAAAAAAAAATGTATTTGTAGAATTATACCTATCATAACAATATTGTACATTAATACTATTATTATTTACAATTGTGGCAAGAATCTATCGCAATTTTTCAATAGCCCAGAATGTCTTGAATGTATCTTATTGGAGTACTTTTTTATGTTATGTATCAAATGCATTGTACGGATCCTAGGTCATCGGGTGCTTAAAATAATAGAAGATTTTTGTCTTACTTTATATTCATCACTTACTTATAACAATAGAATATGAGCGAATTAATAGAATGTTAATTGCTATACAATTTAACAGTCGAAGAGAGTACCTACGTCTGGCTATGCTTTCGGGGTGTAACTCCAACGACTTAGGAAATCGTCATGCTTATAAGTGATCAAAATGGCACGTACATACAAAGGAAATCATCAAGTAAAAGACTCATCACTCATCTCCCCGTAAAAGAATGTTGTTACTTACTAATATAACCAATGAAAATAACGTTGAGTAATTTGTTACTCAACGTTATTTCATTGGTAATATTCATACAAAACAATAATAATTAGCAATATCATTCAGCACCAATACTAATTAAGTTTTCTTTAAATAATTTCCGTCTTTTACATAATTTTCCATTAAATTATGTATATTTTCTAGTATAAATATAAAGTAGAAAATGAGAAATTTCAAAGCAAGGAAGCCACTGCAAGGAAAATGTTTTTCCATTTTGGAATATTACTTCTTCTGTCCCAAGGACTCCTTGGTAAGATAAGTTTTGTTTAATTATATTAGACCCAGTTCTGTGTAGTCTTATGAAGAATACAAACACGCTCGAACGGCAAATAAGATTCAAATACATAAGAGCTGAATTTTGGTGTAAAATAATGCAATATTCTTATAATTTTTTAACTGATGATGTGACTGTTTCCAAATAATTTTAATCTTTATGAAAATTATTTTATTTCGCACCATCTGGACCGTCCTTTGAATTCAATGAATTCCTTCCTTCTTTGGTTTGGGCAATATAATAATTGTTATGCCGTACCCCGGGCATAGTATATTAAGCATGAAAATGTAGCGGAATAAAATAAACAACGTTTACAGGCGAAGGGAACGTTTCGGAAGCTATAGATGGAGACAGTCGAATTATAGGTGGCAAAGATGCCTCTCCAGGCATGGCTAACTACCAAGTTTCAATTCGTGGTCATAGAAGACACCAAGAATGGCATAGTTGCGGAGGGTCTATTATAAACGAAGAGTATGTGTTAACAGCCGCTCATTGCGTTTTTAAGTGAGTAGGTATATTATTTGTCAAAAGTTTTCCATCCCTAATTACCTCCATTATTAATAATTACTGACATACGGGAATTTATTCAACAAATTTATTTTAATGAGTCATAATGAACTTTAATGATACTTTATTGATTTAATTTTTTTTATTTATTTTTAGGAAAAACAAGAACGATATGTCAGTAGTCGTTGGCAGTCATACGATCAATAAAGGCGGCGACCGATACCAGATTAAGAAATTGATCCCTCATGCGAAGTATTCTAAGCCGGTTGTAAAGAATGACATAGGTCTCATACAGATCGAAGGCAAATTCAAATACAACGATAAGGTTCAACCCATTGAGTTGTTAAAAGAAATGGCACCCATTGGAAAGAAATGTCTCTTCACTGGCTGGGGATATGACAACCTTGTGAGTAAATTATTATATTAGATTAACTAAATGTTTTAAGAAATTTATCAGTGTTCCTGGTTCCACGGGGTGCTTTAAATATAGAGAATTTAATTTTTGCTCTAAATTAAAAATCTCGCGTACAATAGTAGAAGAAAAGCAATATAATGTAATGTTAGTTGCTATGAAACGAATGAATGCAATGTAATAGTTGAAGAGAGTGCCTACGTCTGAATCTGTGTGTGATTGTACTCAACACTGGCAGAACCTACTTTCATTTTCATACAGCACACAACATATAATAAAAACCGATAAAGCAAATTTATCTTCGAAGATCTTAAATATTCCGCTAGTTTTTTTATCTCCAACGACTTCTATCACACCTCAGATACCCCTGGCACCATTTAGGCCTTAAGAATTAAAATCTTTCACATCAAAATTCATATTTTAATTTCAAAAGAAAGATGCTACGGGTCCCATTTTATATTTTAAACTAGGTTCAGCTACAGGTTTGGATAAAATCTCACCTCTCAATAATTCTGTGGTTGATGCACGCGACCAACTTTTTAATTAGATCACTAAATTATTCAACTTTACGTAATAACTTCTTCTTGTCGGCGCGAACCTCATTTCCCTCACTAAAAATGACGTAGGGGTGAGACCAATTACTGTTGGATTAACACTAAAACGTGTGCCCTTAAATTTCTGTTCATCATATTTTACCATAATTAAATTCGGAATTTGAACCTGTGCAGTTAGGCTTTGGTGTAAAAGAAGCGTGTGAGGCTGCCGTCCATTTCTTAACTTACGGACAGCCTGACATGTTGCTCAAAATCGACGTTAAAAATGTGTTTTCGTGTTTTCGATTCGGTAAATAAATAAAGATTCTATTCTATACCCTATACCACTGACAGACACATTCTTTTCAGTAACGGTACTAATGGTGAAACTCTTGCAATGCAATTATCAGTTTGTTGTTTAAATTCTGATTCAACCTATGGTATTTGGACGAAAATTCAAATCCTAGGAGATGATGTGGATTCTGTGTTTTCGGGCCTTTTGTAACCAAAAATATTTTTTTATAAATAACTGCGACTTAAATTTAAATGTCGTAAAACATATATTTAATATTTTTGCTCCAAATATATAGTTAACGATAATTCCCTTTAAATTCTGCTAACCGTCTCCTCGAAATAAGTCCTCATTTTTTTTATTTTTTTTTTAGTACTTTATGTATATATTATTGAAGGATTATGGGTCGTTTATCAAAGAAACGATAGTAATTAGCACAAATATAACTTTTATTTGGTAATAAGATGAATGACAGCAAGAACACTTAGTTACAACCAATCTTCATATATAGTGTTGCCACCTAGTTAAATTTTCAAAAACTATTTTACTTAAATTGCTCAATACTCCCACTAAAATTTAAACTAGGTACAAATATAAAAAAAAATAAACTCCTACTGAAATTAGAGTTGTGAAAAGAAAAACAAAATGTGATCTCTTAAATAGATAAAAGCTTGAGTTGGTAACGCTTTAGTTAACATATCTGCTAATTGACTGTTACTAGGAATATAATTTAGTTTAATTACACCCAACTCAACCTTTTCCCTTATAAAATTAAATTTCACATCTATGTGTTTGGTTTTCTTATGATAAACAGGATTGCTAATTAACTTAATTGCACTCTGATTATCAACATACAATGGAACAGATGTAATATTTTCACCTAAATCTAATAATAATTGCTGTAACCATAATATCTCTTTTGCAGCTTCACAAGCAGCTACAAATTCTGCTTCAGTTGTGGAGAGAGCAGTAGTCTTCTGTTTCTGGCTACACCATGTTATAGGTCCCCCATTCATATTAAAAATATAACCTGTAGTAGACTTACGCGTATCTACATCACCTGCAAAATCTGAATCCGAATAGCCAGTGAGATCACTACTTTCTCCATAACATATACATTAATCTTTAGTATTTATTAGGTATCTAATAACACGTTTAATGGCATTTACATGTTGTTGACTTGGATCGTTTACATATCTACTCAAAACATTTACAGCAAAAGAAATGTCAGGCCTTGAAACAGAGCTCAAAAATAACAAGGACCCTATAGCTTCTCTGTATGGAAAATTAATAATATTTTCATCCATTTTCTTTGAAATAACAACATCTACATCTGCAGGGGTACTGGCAGGATTTAAATCACTCATACAAAACTTCTCTATTAATTTTTCAATGTAATCTCTTTGATAAATACAGATACAATTATTTACTCTCTCTATTTCCATTCCCACAAAATATTTCAATTTTAATTCTTTTATTTTAAATGTTTGTTTCAAATATTCTATAACTCTTTTAATCATTGAGGAACTGGAAGAGACTACAAGTGCATCATCAACATAAATTATTATGAATACTTTCATCCATTGAAAATACCTACATAAACACAACTGTCAGCCTGAGATTGCACAAAACCATATTTTATTAAAAACTCAGTGAATCTTCTATTCCAACAACGAGACGCCTGTTTAAGTCCATACAGTGATTTATTAAGTTTTAGGATACAATCATTTTTAAATGAAATTCCTTCTGGTACTTCTATAAAAATATTCTCTTCCAAATACCCGTTCAAAAAAGCAGTCTTTACATCAAACTGTTGAATTTCTAAATTATATTTAGCTGCAATAGAAAGGATAATTCTTATAGAGTCATATCTCGTTGTTGGAGAGAATATTTCTTGATAGTCAATATCTTTTATTTGATTAAATCCGCGTGCACATAAACGAGCTTTAAACCATTTTACCTGATCATTTTCATTCTTTTTTATAGCAAAAACCCACTTTGTAGTAAGCGTACGTTGACCAGATTCTTCATCAATAGCTTTCAACCAGTCGTTTCTTTGTGGACTTTTCATCGCTTCAGCATACGTTTGTGGCAGTGACAGTTCAATTAGGTTTGCTTCAAAACGTTTATTAATCCTTGGTCTCAAATTTATGTTGCTTTGAATTAAATCATCATCTAATTCTTGATAAGGTTCATATGTAGGGTCATTACTATTACAACTCAACATGCTATCTTCATTCTCTGATGATGAAGTTTCCACAAGAGTATCCTCTACATTTGTTTCTTGCATTTGATTTTGTTGTCCTAATGTCTTCACTTCATCGTCAATGTATATTTGTGTAATATTCTTCCTTATCTCTGGAACATTATGTTCTTCAAAAATTACATTTCTTGATATTTTAACCTTTTTGGTTTCTGGATTGAACATCCTGTAATTGTTATTATCATACCCAATTAGTATCATTTTCTCACTCTTTTTGTCAAGTTTAGTTCTTAGCTGATTAGGAATATGGACATATCCAATACTTCCAAACACCTTCACATGGCCTATATGAGGTTTGATGCCGTTCCATAATTCAAATGGTGTTTTCTTAGGAGTTTGGCTGGAGGAAGTCCGGTTTAATAAATATACTGCACAATTCACAGCCTCAGCCCATAATTCCAGTGACACATCCCTCGCGTACAACATTGAACGTGCACTCTCCACAATGGTACGGTTCTCTCTTTCAGCACGCCCATTTTGTTCTGGTGTATATGGCGCAGTACACTCATGAATTATACCTTCTTTGCTGAGATAGTCATTGAAGGTTTTATTCACATACTCTCTTCCATTATCAGTATGCAATATTCTGACACTATGCATGTACTTATTTTTGATCATAGCATTGTATTTCATGAATATGTCCATCACATCACTTTTATGTTTGACAAAATATACATGCCTGTAACTTGTAGCAGCATCCTTAAATAATATAAAGTATCTCATACCTTGGATAGATGTATGACTCATAGGTCCACAGACATCACTATATACAAGGTCACCTGGCTGTAGTTCTCCTCGTATAGATTTGTGAAATGGAAATCTGCACTGCTTTCCATATGCACATGCTTCACAAACAAAATCAGTTTTATCACTGTTATTCAGTTTCAAGCCTTCTACCACATTATCAGCACTCATACTCTTGATTTGTTTTAGGTTAACATGTCCCAGTCTTTCATGCCACATTTTAATGTTATTTTCATCACTTTGAACTAAGTTACAGGTATCTGAGACCACAGCTTTAATTTTCAATTCGTATAAATTATTTTCTGTTATTGTTGCACACATTACCAAGTCATTGCCTTTGTAAATGAATGCACCAGAGTCTTTCTTGATAATGATATAGGATTTACGCATTATCACACCTTCTGAGAACAGATTTCGTCGCAAATTCGGAACATACAATACATCATGTAGTTCACTGTTCTCCCACTGTCCATTGACACATCTCTTTATTAACACCTTGCCAATGCCAGCCACTTCCACTGATTGTTTGTTTCCTAATGTCAATGATTTCTGGTTACATTCCAATAGTTCTACAAAGAACTCCTTTCTATAGGTCATATGTGCAGAGGCACCACTGTCTAAAATCCACACATTGTCTTCAGCTTCATGGAATTTGGTTTCTACATTAAACGCTAACAAGTCTGCACCTTCCTGTTGAGGTTTTCTATACTTGGATTTCTTTGGAGCACGACATTCTCGAGAAAAATGTCCTCGTTTCCCACAATTATAACATTCAAATCTGTGTTTACTGTTTTTATTTTGATTTGAATTACTAGCATTTCTATTCAGCTCACTTTGTTTTGGGCTATTTTTCCATTCTTTCTTAGCCACAAGAAGAGCGGTTTCTTGTTCTTCTTCACACTGTAAACTAGCTTCTTCATCTAACAAACGAGCAGTGAGATTGACAAGAGTCTGTTGCTCTGGATCCAAAGACATCCACGCTTGACGGAGTGATCTATACTTATGAGGCAGTGTTTTCATGTATCACAGCCATTTCACTAATACTTTCGCCACTTTCTTTTAACTGCTTGGCCAATGATTCCACTTTAGAAATGTGTTGAGCTACACTGTCATTTGTAGACATTTTATACTGATAAAACTTTTCATGGATCAACATTTTACATAATTCACTCTTCTGTTCGTATATTGATTCAAGTTTTGTCATTATTTCCTTAGCAGTTTCACAATTTTCTATTAAAGTTATTTGTTTGAAGTCCATCGAAGATGTTATAATAAACATGGCCATGCCATCATTCTTTGTCCATTCAACATTATTTCCAGCCGGTTTAGGCACTGAAATATCAATCCCTTTTGCTTTTAGGGCACACTTTATCTGGAATTTCCATTGCCTAAAGTTATTTCCATCAAATTTTTCTAAGTTTATTGACCGCATTGAATCCATTTTGAGGTTATTTTGTCAATTTCTTCACAATACGATTGTAACTTTTTCTTTGCTATTTTTCTTAAAACTTTCAATTGCAGAATCTACTGGGCCCATAACCTGAAGGATTATGGGTCGTTTATCAAAGAAACGATAGTAATTAGCACAAATATAACTTTTATTTGGTAATAAGATGAATGACAGCAAGAACACTTAGTTACAACCAATCTTCATATATAGTGTTGCCACCTAGTTAAATTTTCAAAAACTATTTTACTTAAATTGCTCAATAATTATGAATAAACACAGTTCGTAAAATGACTCTACTTCAAACTCTCTGCATTTTGAGTGAATTATTGATATTGTCGAGAGGTGTCATTATTTAACATCATTATTACAGAGACATAAAACTGTACCAAACAATCTTCAAATGTTGGAGTACGTAACAATAAGCAATGACGACTGCACTAAACAATTAAAACGCTCGCCTTACCCGAAATTGTTACCCATAGACGCCGGACAACTCTGCGCTAAGCGCCCGAACCACAAAGGTGCATGCTATGTAAGTAATCAGGATTTATCCAATGGTTTTAAATATAAGTTCACATCAATCATCATATGGCTCTTCTGGATTATTGTTGTTGTAAGCCAATAAGTATTCATTAAGAACACATTCCTGTATATCAAAACTTTTAAATGTTATTATTTCTCATGCAGGGTGATTCTGGTGGTCCTCTCGTCATTCAGGACGAGAAGAACAAAACTGTTCAAATAGGAGTCGTGTCCTGGGTAGTTCCCTGCGCCTACAACTATCCTGATGTGTTTAATTCAGTCCACGGTTTCTACAATTGGATACAGAGCAATATTAAATAAATTACTTTTTAAAATTCAAGTTAGTTACATCTATTTGCAATAATAATAAAATAATATCACATATATATATATATATATAATATCATATATATATTAATATAGATATTCAAATTCAGAAACATTTATGCATTTAGGATAGGTATCTATACATTGTACTTTTATGAAAGTCAATAAAGAATTAAATTTTAAATGCTTTTCATTTTGCATTTACTGCCAGTTATCAAATCAAAGGGCGTAGAACGGACGAGTGAACTGGCAATAAATTCTTCTCGCGAAAAACTAGTCTCTTTAATCGAGAACTTTTATTTATATTTACAACTAGGAGCTACAAACATTACACCACGTTCCACATGACATCTTTATATAATTAATACTTAATTAATGTTAAAAATAAAAAAAGAGTGTGTGTACTTATGTACACGCGTTAGAAGTTATACTTCTTTGGCGTATGAAAAATAATTATTATTAATTATTATATTATATTATTCATTCAATTTATAATAAATAATAAAAGTTAATATTTAAATTTGATGTTCGCTTTTACTTTTTGTCACAAATTTTTCAATTAATGTTTTATTAAATTTATATATAGTAAGAAATTAACAAATAAAATTACTAAACATAACCAAATTAGATTACACAACGAATAACCACAAATTCAACAACAATAGTAACGTCCTACATCTAATGCGAGCGTCGAAGAAGTCCGCCCGACCATACAGCGCGCCGTGCTTATATAGCCTGAAAACCAGTTTAGTCCAGTATACCCCACTGCTACACGTCACTTGACTTTTTACAGCTTATTCGGCCTCTCCTGACGACGGTGCGTCCTCGCCCGTGTGATGATAGGCAGGTTGGCATGTTGAAACTTGACCTGCTGATGACTCTTGTATCACGTGCGGTGGTTGTGGTGAAGGACTATCGTCATCATCAGCGCCACCTAAAAATGACATGATTTTTGTTATTATAACGTTAAATTAACATAACTTCATCGAAAGTAAGAGCGCATCCATTACTCTCGACACAACATTAGTTCATTTTTTTTTTTTACTTGGCAAGAGCGTCTCCATTGCTATCAACAGTAAGAGTGACTCCATTACTGTACATCACACTAAGCAAGAGCGTCTCCATTGCTTTCAACAGTAAGAGTGACTCCATTACTGTACATCACACTAAGCAAGAGCGTCTCCATTGCTTTCAACAGTAAGAGTGACTCCATTACTGTACATCACACTAAGCAAGAGCGACTCCATTGCTTTAACAGTAAGAGCGACTCCATTACTGTACATCACACTAAGCAAGAGCGACTCCATTGCTTTAACAGTAAGAGTGACTCCATTACTGTACATCACACTAAGCAAGAGCGACTCCATTGCTTTAACAGTAAGAGCGACTCCATTACTGTACATCACACTAAGCAAGAGCGAATCCATTGCTATTGATAGTAAGAGCGACTCCATTACTATCACACAAAACTCCCGCAGGTCTTTACCAAAATAGGTACTACCTATATGATAAGCAGTCCTAATAAAATTACAGTTCTCACAAACATTTATCAACATACATAAGTTTTGAAAAGGCAAGTAAAAATTACTTACTCTCAAAGAATGCGGCACACACATCAGGGGTCCATTCCCCGCGCCAGGGCAACATGTATTCCGCGGCAGCTTTACCATAAGAACCAGCGACTAATTTTAGTTCATATCTGTCCTGCGACAACGTCGCTAAAACCACATATGGTCCGCGCATACAGGAGTCTAGCTTACCAACAGCTTGGCACAAATGCAAAATCGCCGCCATTGAAATGCACACCCTTGCGAGTCAACCTCGCAATGCACGATGTCTTCATATCTTGACCATTGCTAATGACTCGGCATAGATACTCGATCTCCGTAGTCTGAAAGTTACATTTTTTTTTAATTAATGAAAAAGCCTGCCTGGGTCCCTTACCCTTACCCCCATCTCTGACACATCATGTAATGTACCTAAACCCTCTTCTATTGTTTTACTAGGTAATAATACGTCATATACACAATTACAACACACAAGGGCTCTGCCTGAATCTATGTAAAATCGTAACGTATTTGATATAATTCGTTGATATACAACCTGTGCATTGCCTAATTCTTATGGCATCTTTATGTACTCATAGTGACCCTCAGGTGTTACGAATCTCGGGAGTGGTGTCGATGTTTTTTATTTAATTTTATCTGGTGAAAGCCAGTAGCCATATCAAGGTAAATATAATAGGTAGCTTTACCTAGCCAAACAATATGGTCCTCAATTAACGGAAGCGGGTATTTTAACTGTCTTTGAGTTTTAAGTTTAAAGTCGACACAAAGCCTATCTAAATCGCTTTTTTTCTTTACAAATCTCTATCTCTAATTATTTATTGATTTAACACATCTTTTATGATATCTCTAACGCGTAATTTTTCATCATACGACATTTTATAAGGGCGGTAAACTATAACTAATTTAGCCTACCGCTCGACTCGGAACGCTGTCGAACAAAACAGTCCTCCGTTTCATGTCCTACCTTCTTACAAAATGTGCAAATAATTTTGATATTAGAAAACTGCCTTTTTTCTAAACTTGAATTGTTTGTAGATTGAGTCTCTGGTGCGGTTTCATACTTAGTTTTTTTTTTAGGACACAAAATTTGTATATGACCAATTTCCCCAGATGAAAAACAGTTAATATTAGACTGATAATTATCTCGTTTTCGGGAATTATCTCGCAAATTTGGCCTTTTAACGTGATTTTGTATTATAGAGCGCGGTTCTAGGGGCTTGGTATAAAATGAGAGGATTTTAAATAAGCCTACCGATGATAAATTAGCACTAGTCGCGGCGGCGCGAACTTGTGGGTCCTTAATACCCCAAATAACTACTGCGACAATTAACTCTTCACTCATTCCTCGTACAACACGCAATACGTGAGATAACTATCAGAGTCTGTTGTCATTACGTCGAATAAAATATTTGCTAAGTCTACTCGCTACGGAAAAAGCTATTTAAATTCTCTCAACTATGATCATTACTAAGCCACTCATTTAGCCACACTTTAGCATCCCCTTTCAAACAATATCCAATCAGAGATAAGCACTCACGGTCATCCCAATAATTAGACAACCGCGCAGAGTCTTCCTCCTCACACCATATATCGAAATATTTGAAAGACGGATCAAAATTTGAAATATAAATGGAGTTAGATCTTACCAGAATTGTGCTCAACGCACTTACTAGTTTGTCGGTCACCTGATTAAGTACCAGATCAGTGCTTGACTCGCATGCGCTGCTTGAACTTGGCACCGGAGCGTTTTCAGTACCATTGTGCGAACCGTCAGTACCAGGTGGTAACGAGTGTCGCTTAAGGAAGAAAGCAGCAAATCCGATGGTGTTGCGCATGTCGGTGCAAAGGGCCGACCCCCTCGCGGTGGTGTTGCTGAGCACAGTTGTGGTGACACCACTGGTGGACATAGCTCAGTCGCTTGCGTCGGTTGACGGTTTAATATCGACTGTAACGTTTCTTCAAGCCCAGAGACGGGCACACCGTCTTATTTTACGTGTTCGCCGCCTACCCTCCATTATTTTTACTAAACGTATAACACTCGCGTTTCAAACTGACTAAAATAAAACCACGTGGGTGTTAATTTAAACTAATCAGAAATGAGAACGAATCCCACTACTGAAGTAAGAAATTAACAAATAAAATGACTAAACATAACCAAATTAGATTACACAACGAACAATATTTAGTAAGAATTATTAATAATAATTTTGTCAATTATATTACTAAATAATACATACGGATAATTAACCTCAATTGTATTGAAGCACCTAGGAAAGTTGATGAGCACGGTTTTTTCACAAATATTTTCTAATATTAATTAGTATTGATTTAAATATTCAATTTAAATCACTTCTGATGATAATTCAGACGCACATATAAAATTCGCACTTGTATAAAGAAAACACGTGTTTTAAATGTAGAAACTCACTGAACAGAGGCGGCGTGCGTGCCAACATGCGCTAACTTCATTCTTATAATTTTGTGTCACGGTGCGCGTGCATCGTAAACGGTCACTCTCATCAATTTCGTGCCTAAAGAAGTATAACTTCAGCAAAGATGTGTCCTAAATATCAGTAGTAGGTAGATATGGTAGAAATTTAAGCATGCACTTAGATTCTTGTGGGAACAACACTCAAATTCACAGTCGAAATAACTGGTCTAATGTCGATTTTGGCCTCGTCAATAAGTAAATATTTCTTGCAAGCGAAATTGCCTCTAAGGACTACGGGGGGGGTATGTATGTATGTTTCTTTCTTCTTCCTAAACAGCTCTTTTAGAGTATAGAGATGTAATTGGCCACTCGGTTATTCCAATTCTAACCAATTGATGAAAATTTATAATGAGGACAGAGAGTACTTAGGTGATTGGATGGCGTGAACAGTTGTCCCATGCGCCTACGTCACCAGTCAGTCTTATACCGACACCCGAACGTAGCGGATGTGTATAGGATGATTATATAGGTGTTGTGGTGTTGGTGAGCCGTAAAACAGTCCAAGAAGATGGACATTACAATGATAAAATATATATTGGACTTATGTCCAAACATGTATGCATTGTAATCATTATTTTAAATTAACTATATTTCTGTACACCCTCAATACTTTAAAAAAGGTGTCTAGTAGTGGATGGCGCAAGCACTTCTACGAACTACATAGCGCTACGAACTGCGTCACACAGTAACAATATAATCAAAATCTATTAAATTTAATACATGTTTAAAGTTACTACGCCTAAATTATTTGATGATTCCAGTGCTTCAGTGATTATCATACTAAGTTGACTATAAAAACAAAAGAAACGCCAGCGAGTTCCATTTGTTTTTGCATGTGCATGCATGCAAAATGCATTTGAATTTGGAATGTCTCACAAGACAATGTGAGCCGAACGCACAGCAAAAAAGTTATATTTCCGGCATGGGTAATAATTGCCCTGAACGTACAGTCTCTCCCGGCAGGTATGCGCTTTACGTTTTGTTTTAATAACACCATAAATTATACCAAAATACCCTCATCAAAAAATTTTTACCTTCGTTTCTACAAATTTCCAAGGAACTTCTTTTGCACCCTTTCAATCATATTCCCATAATACCTTTCATAGCCACACCCTAGTGGCAGTGTCCGACAGAACAACTGAATTTCGTAAGACAAACCCTAATCTCCTAAATGCAGCATCCGTAATCGTGATTGCCACCACTGCCAGCTTTTAATTAAAATGCCTTGGCGCACGTTGAGGCGTGACAAGACCCGTCATGCCGCGAAAGCGCCGGCCCAAGTAAACGTAATCCCTGGGCTCAGCTCCCCGTAAAAGGATAGATGAAGTTGGCGTTAAAGCAACAACTACTATATCGAATGAAATAACATTGAGTAACAAACAAACACTAAGCACCAATACTAATTAGGTTGTCTTCAAATAATTTCCGTATTTTGCATAATTTTCCATTAAATTATGTGTATTTTCTTGTATAAATATAAAGTAAAAAATGAGAAATTTCAAAGCAAGGAAGGGACTGCAAGGAAAATGTTTCTCCATTTTGGAATACTACTTCTTCTGTCCCAAGGACTCCTTGGTAAGATAAATTTTATTTTATTAATAAACACCCAGTTCAGTGTAGTCTCACGAAGGATACAAACACGATTAGAATGGTAAATAAGAGTCAAATATATTAGGGCTTCATTTTGTTGTAAAATAATGCACTATTCTCAATATTTTTAACTGATGATGTAACTATGTATTTCCAAATAATTTAAATCTTTATGAGAATTATTAAATTTGACACCATCTGGACCATCCTTTGAATTCAATGAATTCTGTCTTTCTTTGGTTTCCGTAATAAAATAATTGTTATGCCGTGCCCCGGGCATAGTATATTATGCATGAAAATGTAGCGGAATAAAAAAAAACAACGTTTACAGGCGAAGGGGACGTTTCGGAAGCTATAGATGGAGACAGCCGAATTATAGGTGGCAAAGATGCCACTCCAGGCATGGCTAACTACCAAGTTTCAATTCGTGATCATACAGGATACCGAGAATGGCACAGTTGCGGAGGTTCCATTATAAATGAAGAGTACGTGTTAACAGCCGCTCATTGCATTTTTGAGTGAGTACATTTTTCGACAAAAGCTTTCCATCCCTGATAACCTTCATTTTTAATAATTATTGACATCATTCAGTTACGATGAATTTTAATGATAGTTTATTGATTTAAACATTTTTTTAGGAAAAACATAAAAGACATGTCTATAGTCGTTGGCAGTCATACGATCAATAAAGGCGGCGACCGATACAAGATTAAGAAATTGATCCCTCATGCGAAGTATGCTGAGCCGGTTTTAAAGAATGACATAGGCGTCGTACAGATAGAAGGCAAATTCAAATATAACGATAAGGTTCAACCCATTGAGTTGTTAAAGGAAATGGCACCCATTGGAAAAAAATGTCTCTTTACTGGCTGGGGATATGATGACCTTGTGAGTAGATTATTTAATTAGATTTACTAAATGTTTTAAGAAATTTATCAGTGTTCCTGGTTCAACGGGGTGCTTAAAATAATAGACGATTTTATTTTTGCTCTAAATTAACAACTCGCGTACAACAGTAGAATATAAGCAAAATAATCAAATGTTGAAACGAATGAATGCAATGTTATACTTGAAGAGAGTGCCTACGTCTGGCTACTAGTCCTTGGCAATCACATGATCAATAAAGGTGGCCACGGATACAAGATTAAAAAATTATTTTATTTATAAGAATTGTGAAAGGCAGTGCAAGAAGTCATTCAAATTCACGCAATCCAAGCGATTGTACTCAACACTGGCAGAACCTACTTTCATGTTCATACAGCACACAACATGTAATAAAAACTGACAAACCAAATTTATCTTCGAAGAACTTAAATATGTCGCTTTTGATCTCCAACGACGTGCTGTCACCCTTCAGACTTACGGACAAAAATCTTCCACGTCCAGTAAATTTCTATTTTAATTTCAAAAGAAAGATGCTACGGGTTCCATTTTATCTTGTAAACTAGGTTCAGCTATACAGGTTTGGATAGAATCTCATCTCTCTCACTCATTCTGTGGTTGATGCAGGCGAGCAACTTTTAAATTAGAACACTAAATTATTCAACTTCAATAATAATTAATATCACTCTAGAAGTTGTTCTCATTCTTTTCGGCGCGAACCTCATTGCCCTCACCAAAAATGGCGTAGGGGTGAGACCAATTGCTGTTGGATTAACACTACGTCGTGTGCTCTTAAATTGCTGTTCGTCATATTTTACCATAATTAAATTCGGAATTTGAACCTGTGCAGTTAGGCTTTGGTGTAAAAGGAGCGTGTGAGGCTACCGTCCATTTCTTAACTTACGGACAGCCTGAAGTTTTGCTTAAAATCGATGTTAAAAATGCTTTCAATTCGGTAAATAAATAAAGCCGGGTATTCAGCTGACAGAAATAAAACAACATAATATATCAAAAATATACAATATTTTCTTGTCAGTTACGCTGACCCAATAACGGGTGATCCTCTTGAGAATGCAATTATCAGTTTGTTGCTTAAATTCTGATTCAACTTTTGGTATTTAGACGACGGAATCCTAGGAGATGATGACGTGGTTACTGTGTTTTCGGGCCTTTTTTAACCAAAATTAAATTTTACGGCATTTGTGCTTAATTTGAGCTAATGCGAACTTTTTATAAATAACGGCGACTTAAATTTAAATGTCGTAACACAAATATTTAAATATTTTGGCTCTAAATATTGAAATAGTTAACAATAATTCCCTTTACCGATTATCCAATTTTTTTTGGAATCACCAGGGATTCGCAAAATTTCCAGTGTCGCTTTCCCTGACTATTGACTGACAAAGAAGGAACGCTGCAAGTATCTTCGGAACCTTGTTTAAAGGGACTCCTTTTAATGAAATATTTTGTTATATATTTTAAGGTTACCTATTTTTCTTTGTTATATTAATTTATGTTAGCTGAATGGATAACAAAAGGACATTCGCGACAGGTGTCATCATTTTAACATCATTATTACAGAGAGAGGAAACTGTACCTAACGATCTTCAAATGTTGGAGTACGTAACAATAAGCAATGACGACTGCACTAAACAATTAAAACGCTCGCCTTACCCGAAATTGGTGCCCATAGACAAGCCCGAACAACTCTGCGCTAAGCGCCCGAACCACAAAGGTGCATGCTATGTAAGTAATCAAATGTACTACAACATTTGTAATAGATGATAGTTTCACGTTACAATCAGGATTTATCAAATGGTTTTAAATATAAGGTCACATCAATCATAGCGAAGTAAAAACATCGTGAGGGAATTATGATTTCTTATACTGATGGAAAAAGACTGATCATCACACACCTTTGAAAACATTTTTTTAGAGATTAAGAAAAAAAAGAAAAAGTATTTTAGAGATATCCTTATTCGTGCACAGAAATATACATATTTTTAAGTCCAATGTAGAAGTCGAAGTAAGAAGTAGTCATGGGGAGAAATTGGCTATGCCAAAAATCAATCTGGAACTGTTTCGGAAAAACACCTTTTGTATGGCAATTAAAGTTTACAATAAATTACCGAAAGAATTAAAAGATCTTCCGACTAGAGTCTTTAAAAAGCGACTTAGTGCAAGGTAAATTTGCGCGCCACTGTGTGTGGCAGAATATGCGAACGACTTACGATTGTACCACCTTAACATTTTGTACCATATTCTTGCAATAAATAAATTATTATTATTATTAACAAATGAGCAAATTTTGATCTGAGACCGATCGCCACAATCACACACTTCTGGATTGTTGTTGTAAGGCAAGCAGATCATAAGTACTCATTAAAAATATACAAAAATATATAAATACATTCCTGTAAGTCAAAACATTTAAATGTTATTATTTCTCATGCAGGGTGATTCTGGTGGTCCTCTCGTCATTCAGGAAGAGAAGAACAAAACTGTTCAAATAGGAGTCGTGTCCTGGGTAGTTCCCTGCGCCAAAGACTTTCCTGATATATTTGCTTCAGTCCATGGTTACTACGATTGGATACAGAGCAAAATTAAATGAATTTTTGAATAATTCAAAACATCTGATCAAAATAAATATCATTTGAAATAAAAGTATATTTTATTTGTGCAATATTCAAATTCAAATTCAGAAACATTTATGCATTTAGGTTAGATATCTACACATTGTACATTTATGAACGTCAATAAAGAATTACATTTTAAATGCTTTTCATTTTACATTGAGAGTGTATTAAATAAAATTCCCTAAAATAAAACATCAGTTTGGTGAATGTAACTTGAGATGGGAGTTCCTGAACACCTCGTAGCTTTTATACAGAATTTGTACTTCGAAAACCGTTCCTTCATCAGGATGGGCACTGAATACTCCAATATGTTCCAAACAAAAAAAGGTGTGAGACAGGGTTGTATTCTGTCACCCGCACTATTTAACATATATGGAGAGTACGTTATTCGGAAGACAATGGACAATTAGAAGAAAGGTTTTCCAGTAGGTGGAAAGAGAATAGCAAACTTACGATATGCCGACTACACCGTTCTTCTGGCAACATCCATGGAAGATATGTAAGAACTGTTCCAAAGACTCGATCTAGAAAGTACGAACATAGGCCTCGCAGTGAACAGAACAAAAACTAAACTGATGTTAGTGGATCGAGCTAGTAAGCTTCCATATGTCACTTGTTTTAATTTTTAATTTAATTTAAAAAAAATTATAGAACAGGGGGCAAACGGGCAGGAGACTCAACTGATTTTAAGGGATACCGCCGCCCATGGACACTTAATACCAGAGGGCTCGCGAGTGCGTTGCAGGCCTTTTAAGAATTGGTACGCTCTTTTCTTGAAGGACCCTAAGTCGAATTGATTCGGAAATACTTCAGTGGGCAGCTGGTTCCACAAAGTGGTGGTGCGTGGCAAAGATTGCCATTGATTGATTGATAAAAACGCGCAGTTGTGGAACGGCGGACGTCGAGGTGATACGGGTGGAATTTCGTATTCTGCCTCGACGTCCAATGATGAGACTCAGCTAGCAGGTATTAACCCTAACAACTCGTAGAAGATGCAGAGTGACCCCACATCCCTACGCAACGCCGAAGGATCAAGCCGTTTGGAGAGAGATTGATCGTCGACGATTCGAACCGCTCTTCGTTAAATACGGTCAAGTGGAAGGAGCCGGTACTGGGGAGCCCGCGCCCAGAGGTGATAACAGTACTCCATGTGAACCGAATTTGAACCTGCAGCGGTTCATTTTCCTCTTTATTCTGAATTGCAGATGTTTTATTATCAGTTTGTTCCTTGTGTTTTTGATGTTCATTCTCAAATTGCTTATGTTTACATGGTAAGTGTTCCTCATAATAATTTATAATTTGCTGGCTGGAGTCCTAGACACAACGCACATAAAGCAGGTGTATTTCGATCCACTTTCATGCATTCCGAAGTTTTTTGTGGTCCAGCACAGACACAGCGATATTACGGTTTCATACAATAGTTTTTAGTATGTCCATATTGCTGACATCTTTGACATCGCACTACAGTGGACCTTTTTCTGGGTTCTTCAATAGTAACAGCTTGTGGTATATAAATCTATATCCCTAGAAGCTCTATTATTGGGACCTTGAAGAAAATTATATCCAGGTTCACTGATAAAACTTTAAGTTGGTTTCTGCTAATAATCTTATAAGAAAAATTAGATCTCCCTGTTGCCGTTTCTAGGAGTTTAGTGAGCTTATAGACATCCTCAATTCCGTACAAGATTATAGGGGGAGTTTTATTAGTTTTCATGTCTTTTGCATCTCCCGCCCTATATTTCGGCTGATCTATCGGAAGTCCTCTAAAGTTATTTGTTGTTATAATTAGTTCGGGAGAAAGTGTGGAGGATAATTTCTTATTTTTTGATGGCGTAACATAGGAACTCTTTGCCAGTCACGTGGTTTTGATATGTAGTAAATTACCAGACCGTGCAGTAGCCAAACATACATATTTTTAAACATCTTTTTGGGAACGAAAAAACAAAAAATAATCTCATTGCACCAAAAAGGGACAAAAACCAGAGCACTCGGTGACTAAATCTAAATCTGATTGCTGCATTTCTGCATCCGGCTGAGAGAAGCTTTCTTTGGTTTGGGAGTTTGGTATCGACATACTCTTTGCCTGGCCTTGGTAAATAATCCTAAGTCTAAAAGGCCTACTGCTGCACTAGTTTCTTCGTGTTTCCATAATAATTCCTATCTTCGTGATATGAGATATGACTCTCAGATTAAAGACATTTTTTAAGATTAATATTTTATTTATTTATGTTTTTTTTAGTTTATTTTTTAGTTTTGTATATATATATTTTTTTTGTCTTCTGATATGCCTACTTGCTTCAACGACTCATTACTGCCCTCTCATAGCAAATGTTGTTTTCTCTAGTATATGTCCCTATGTGTGATATTCTTATTTAAAATTAAATATTCATTTAGTTTATATAAATATTCCAAACTCTGAAAGTTTTCTACTGTGACTTGAACTCGAACCCTATGAGAGCGTCGCCGGCACTGTAAGCGATTTGACTTAATGTAGGTATTTACTACCTCGGCTCGAAAATGTTGTAGTAATTACACGTGTCACAGTCACAGTCCCTGAATGAGTCAGTTTTACCGGCTCTTGACACGTGTATCGTGTTACTTTTATGCACAAATTAGTTCACGTCACATCACTTCACTATTTCACTTTAGTAATTTCTTTATTTTGTCTTGAACACTGCAACAATTCCTACACTTTAGGATATTTTTGTTACTGAATTTAAGCTCGAAACGTCACTCGGTTACAGTGTTGTGATTTTAAGAATTATTAATTGTTTTACAATAATTCTACGTTCAACCAATATTAATAATTGTATGATTTTTAAAATACAAACCATTGGGGACACGATACGATATTTCAGCTTCTTTTTTACAAATTTCCAAGGAACTTCTTTTGCACCCTTTCAATCATATCCCCATTATACCTTTCATAAAGGGCCCATATGGCGCAGCTGTTTTCAAGAATTGGCCGTACTAATGATGAATATAGCACCCTGGTGGCAGCGTCCAACTGAATTTCGTAAGACAAACCCTAATCTCCTAAATGCAGCATCCGTAATCGTGATTGCCACCACTGCCAGCTTTTAATTAAAATGCGTTGGCGCACGTTGAGGCGTGACAAGACCCGCTATGCCGCGAAAACCAGTTCAACCCAGCCCTCGGTCCAATTCCCTAAACATTATTCCTCAGCTCCCAGAAAAAGGATAGATGAAGTTGGCGTAAAAGCAAAAACTACTATAACGAATGAAATAACATTGAGTAACAAACATACAAATGAATAATAATTAGCAATATCGCTAAGCACCAATACTAATTATGTTGTCTTCAAATAATTTCCGTCTTTGCATAATTTTCCATTAAATTATGCATATTGTCTTGTATAAATATAAAGTAAAAAATGAGAAATTTCAAATCAAGGAAAATGTTTCTCCATTTTGGAATACTACTTCTTCTGTCCCAAGGAATCCTTGGTAAGATAAATTTTATTTAATTAATTAACACCCAGTTCAGTGTAGTCTCACGAAGGATACAAACACGATTCAAACAGCAAATAAGTGTCAAATACATTAGGGCTTCATTTTGTTGTAAAATAATGCACTATTCTCAATATTTTTAACTGATGATGTAACTATGTATTTCCAAATTAAATCTTTATGAGAATTATTAAATTTGACACCATCTGGACCATCCTTTGAAGTCAATGAATTCTATCTTTCTTTGGTTTCCGTAATAAAATAATTGTTATGCCGTGCCCCGGGCATAGTATATTATGCATGAAAATGTAGCGGAATTAAAAATAAACTACGTTCACAGGCGAAGGGGACATTTCGGAAGCTATAGATGGAGACAGCCGAATTATAGGTGGCAAAGATGCCACTCCAGGCATGGCTAACTACCAAGTTTCAATTCGTGATCATACAGGATACCGAGAATGGCACGGTTGCGGAGGGTCTATTATAAATGAAGAGTACGTGTTAACAGCCGCTCATTGCATTTTTGAGTGAGTATATTTTTCGAGAAAAGCTTTCCATCACTGATGACCTTCATTTTTAATAATTATTGACATCATTCAGTCTCGACAATTTTGACGATAGTTTATTGATTTAAACATTTTTTTAGGAAAAACATAGAAGACATGTCAATAGTCGTTGGCAGTCATACGATCAATAAGGGCGGCGACCGATACAAGATTAAGAAATTTATCCTTCATGCGAATTATTCTGAGCAGGTTTTAAAGAATGACATAGCCCTCATACAGATCGAAGGAAAATTCAAATTCAGCGATAAGGTTCAACCCATTGAGTTGTTAAAAGAAATGGCACCCATTGGAAAAAAATGTCTCTTTACTGGCTGGGGATATGACGACCTTGTGAGTAGATTATTATCTTAGATTTACTAAATGTTTTAAGAAATTTATCAGTGTTCCTGGTTCAACAGGGTGCTTAAAATAATAGAGAATTTTATTTTTGCTCTAAATTAACTACTCGCGTACAACAGTAGAATATAAGCAAAATAATGAAATGTTGAAACGAATGAATGCAATGTAATAGGTGAAGAGAGTGCCTACGTCTGGCTACTAGACCTTGGCAATCACATGATCAATAAAGGTGGCCACGGATACAAGATTTAAAAAAATTTAATTTATAATAATTTAGAAAGGCCGTACAAGAAGTCATTCAAATTCAGTCAATCCAAGCGATTGTACTTAATACTGGCAGAACCTACATTCATTTTCATACAGAACACGACATATAATAAAAACTTGCAAACCAAATTTAACTTCGAAGATCTTAAATGTGGTGCTCGTCTTTTGATCTCCAACGACGTGCTATCACCCTCCAGGCCTTACGGACAAAAATCTTCCACGTCCAGTAAATTCCTATTTTAATTTCAAAAGAAAGATGCTACGGGTTCCATTTTATCTTTTGAACTAGGTTCAGCTACAGGTTTGGATAGAATCTCACCTCTCTCACTCATTCCGTGGTTGAATTATTCAACTTTACGTAATATCACTCTAGAAGTTGTTCTCATTCTTGTCGGCGCGAACCTCATTGCCCTCACCAAAACTGGCGTAGGGGTGAGACCAGTTGCTGTTGGATTAACACTACGTCGTGTGCTCTTAAATTGCTGTTCGTCATAGTCAAAGTCAAAGTCAAAATTCATTTATTCATGTAGGTAACATAATGTATACTTATGAAGAAATTTATTTATTCAAAGAAGGAACGCTGCTAGTATCTTTGGAACCTTGTTTAAAGGGACTCCTTTTAATGAAATATTTTATTATATATCTTAAGGTTAGCTATTTTTGTTTGTTATAATAATTTATGTTAGCTGAATGGGTAAGAAAAGGACATTCGCGAGAGGTGTCATCATTTTAACACCATTATTACAGAGAGATGAAACTGTACCTAACGATCTTCAAATGTTGGAGTACGTAACAATAAGCAATGACGACTGCACTAAATAAACAATTAAAACGCTCGCCTTACCCGAAATTGGTGCCCATAGACAAGCCCGAACAACTCTGCGCTAAGCGCCCGAACCACAAAGGTGCATGCTATGTAAGTAATCAAATGTACTACAACATTTGTAATAGATGATAGTTTACAATCAGGATTTATTTAATGGTTTTAAATATAAGTTCACATCAATCATAGTACCTGGATAGAAAATGTCTTGAAAAGTTCTCATATAACATGAGGGAAAGAAATCAAAAGATTTCTTATGCTGATAGAAAAAAGACTGATCATCTATCTTTGTCACACATTTGAAAACAAATGACCAAATTTGATAAGAGACCGAACGCCACAATCACACACTTCTGGATTATGGTTGTTGTAAGGCAAGCAGATCAATAAGTATTCATTAAAAATATAACACATTCCTGTAAATCAATGACTTTAAATGTTATTATCTCATGCAGGGTGATTCTGGTGGTCCTCTCGTCATCCAGGATGAGAAGAACAAAACTGTTCAAATAGGAGTCGTGTCCTGGGTAGTTCCCTGCGCCAAAGACTTTCCTGATGTATTTGCTTCAGTCCATGGTTACTACGATTGGATACAGGGCAAAATTAAATGAATTATTGAATAATTCAAAACATCTGATCAAAATAAATATCATTTGAAATAAAAGTATATTTTATTTGTGCAATATTCAAATTCAAATTCAGAAACATTAATTATGCATTTAGGTTAGATATCTACACATACATCTATGAACGTCAATAAAGAATTACATTTTAAATGCTTTTCATTTTACATTGAGAGTGTATGTACTTATGTACACGCCTCAGAAGTTATACTTCATAGGCGTATGGAAAAACATAACTAAAATGCAGTAGTGATTAAGGATAAATATTAAAATTAATTAAAAAGATTTTATTTAAATAAATAAATTATTAGTAATTACAATCACAGTAACAACTAACTAAATAATATAATTAAAATCTATAAAATTTAATACATGTTTAAAGTTACTACACTTAAATTGATTACTTATTTAATGATTCCAGTGCTTCATTGGTTATCAGACGACGTTGAGAATATAAAAACAAAAGAAATGCCAGCGAGTTCCGTTTGTTTTTTTTTTTAACGTGATGCTATATGCTTCCTTTTCTCTCACGCATCCGACAGCGGTAGGCAGGCTTCTCCTCTCCTCTCTCTCGTTAAGACATTTACTGTTGACAGTGAGCATGTAACCTCAAACTATCCCCGTTTTTGAACGTGATTATAATTAATGAATGATGGATCATTACTGAATTTAGTTTAAGTTGCCACTTCTGTCGGGCGTCCCCGAGTCGCACACAATTTTTTCTGTGGATTTTTTTAAAATAAATTTTAATTAACGTGCGGAAAAAAGCGTAGTAAATCTCGTTATCAACCTTGAATCTTATCTTTGTTATTTAACTTTGCATTTATATTTTATACTGTAAATTCTGTCAAACAAGTACATTCCTGTTTCTACATTATTATTACATCAACATGAGTTTTTTATTAAAAAGTCGTGTGGCACTCGGGGACTGTTCTTGTTGACTGGACTCGGCAATTATAATTATTTATTTATTTTATCTGTGCAGTATTTCTTTTTCTTTGATATTAATTCAAGTTACACTTTTTGAGCGTGGTGACCGATAAGAAAACAAATTTTTCTTTAATTAAATAAATAAAAAGTTAATATTGTTTAAAATATTTCTATTATTGGTTTTTATTATCTCTATTCTATTAGTGGGTTTTATTATCTTACAGTAGCTGTTGGTTATTAAGGAATGTTTATCATTGAAATTATAGGTTTATGATAACTGAAATAATAAAAATAAGTTTGCGACTTAATAATATCCTCTAAATACCTAGAAAATACTGCGTCAATGGTGGTCCCATATTTTGTTGTGGACTCTTGTGGCTCATTATTCATTTTCAAATTCAATGTTTTTGATAGAATAGTTGTCAACCGCTCTGATTTTTTATCAGCGCAGTTAATATTGAAATCGCCAGGGAAGATAAGTGGAAATTTATTACCATTTGTACCAAGTATTTTCGACCCTTCTTCTGTGTATGTGATCCAGTAAAGTGTGATGAATAAAATGCTCTACCTTGTCCAATTTTTGATTCGGAGAAATGTAAATTGGTATATAACTATTTAAGCCATTTCTAAGTTTGCATAAGCACGCACAAATATCTCCAACAACTGAGCGCCTAACATTAACATCGCTAACGTGTGCAATATTTATTTCAATATTCGGAGTCATAATATTAGTAATATCATTTTTATTTTGGTAAATAGCTACCCCACTTAAAGCTTTTGAAACAGTATCTCGTTTGAACTAGGTAGTATTTACATTTACAATTAAAATTAGGTAGGTATTTCATTTGGACTATTTTAATTAATACAATTTAAACTAATTTAAATTGTACATCGAAAACCGTTCCTTCATCAGGATGGGCACTGAATACTCCAATATGTTCCAAACAAAAAAAGGTGTGAGGCAGGGTTGCACTATTTAACATAGATGGAGAGTGCGTTATTCGGAAGACAATGGACAATTGGATGAAAGGCGGACGTCGAGATGATACGGGTGGAATTTCGTATTCTGCCTCGACGTCCAATGATGAAACTCAGCTAGCAGGTATTAAACCCAACAACTCCTCTGAACACGCTCCATAGTAAATTCGGTAGAAAATGCAGAGTGACCCCACATCCCTACGCAACGCCGAAGGATCAAGCCGTTTGGAGAGAGATTGATCGTCGACGATTCGAACCGCTCTTCGTTAAATACGGTCAAGTGGAAGGAGCCGGTACTGGGGAGCCCGCGCCCAGAGGTGATAACAGTACTCCATGTGAACCGAATTTGAACCTGCAGCGGTTCATTTTCCTCTTTATTCTGAATTGCAGATGTTTTATTATCAGTTTGTTCCTTGTGTTTTTGATGTTCATTCTCAAATTGCTTATGTTTACATGGTAAGTGTTCCTCATAATAATTTATAATTTGCTGGGTGGAGTCCTAGACACAACGCACAGAAAGCAGGTGTATTTCGATCCACTTTCGTGCATTCCGAAATTTTTGTGGTCCAGCACAGACACAGCGATATTATGGTTTTATACAATAGTTTTTAGTATGTCCATATTGCTGACATCTTTGACATTGCACTACAGTGGACCTTTTTCTGGGTACTTCAATAGTAACAGCTTGTGGTATATAAATCTATATCCCTAGAAGCTCTATTATTGAGACCTTGAAGAAAATTAACGTAACATTACGTTCTTGTATATCTCCAGGTTCACTGATAAAACTTTAAGTTGGTTTCTGCTAATAATCAATAATAATAAATTATAAGAAAAATTAGATCTCCCTGTAGCCGTTTCTAGAAGTTTAGTGAGCTTATAGACATCCTCAATTCCGTACAAGATTATAGGGGGAGTTTAGTTTTCATGTCTTTTGCATCTCCCGCCCTATATTCCGGCTGATCTATCGGAAGTCCGCTAAAGTTATTTGTTGTTATTATTAGTTCAGTTCCTATCTTTGTGATATGAGATATGACTCTCATATTAAAGACATTTTTTATGATTAATATTTTATTTATTTATGTTTTTTTTATTTAATTTTTTAGTTTTGTATATATATTTTTTTTGTCTTCTGATATGCCTATTTGCTTCAACGACTCATTACTGTCCTTTCATAGCAAATATTGTTTTCTCTAGTATATGTCCCTATGTGTGATATTCTTGTTTAAAATTAAATATTCATTTAGTTTATATAAATATTCCAAACTCTGAAAGTTCTCTACTGAGACTTGAACTCGAACCCTATGAAGTCAAATCGCTTACAGTGCCGGCAACGCTAGGCACTTGGATATTTCACCTTCTGTTTTACAAATTTCTAAGGAGCTTCTTTTGCACCCTTTCAATCATATCCCCATTATACCTTTCATAAAGGGCCCATATGACGCAGCTGTTTTTAAGAATTGGCCGTACTAATGATGAATATAGCACCCTAGTGGCAGTGCAATTTCGCAAGACAAACCCTTATCTCCTAAATGCAGCATCCGTGTTCGTCATTGCCACCGCTGTCAGCTTTTAATTAAAATGCCTTGGCGCACGTTGAGGCGTGACAAGACCCGTCATGCCGCGAAAATCAGTCCATCCCACGCGCCGGCCCAATTCCCTAAACATAATTCCTGGACTCAGCTCCCAGAAAAAGGATAGATGAAGTTGGCGTAAAAGTAACAACTACTATAACGAATGAAATAACATTGAGTAACAAACATACAAATGAATAATAATTAGCAATATCGCTAAGCACCAATACTAATTATGTTGTCTTCAAATAATTTCCGTCTTTGCATAATTTTCCATTAAATTATGCATATTGTCTTGTATAAATATAAAGTAAAAAATGAGAAATTTCAAATCAAGGAAAATGTTTCTCCATTTTGGAATACTACTTCTTCTGTCCGAAGGAGTCCTTGGTAAGATAAATTTTATTTAATTAATTAACACCCAGTTCTGTGTAGTCTTACGAAGGATACAAACAAGACTAGAATGGTAAATAAGAGTCAAATACATCAGGGCTTCATTTTTATGTAAAATAATGCACTACTCTCAATATTTTTAACTGATGATGTAACTATGTATTTCCAAATGTAATTAAAGTCTTTGTGAGAATAATTAAATTTGACACCATCTGGACCTTTGAATTCAATGAATTCCTTCCTTCTTTGGTTTGGGCAATATAATAATTGTTATGCCGTACCCCGGGCATAGTATATTAAGCATGAAAATGTAGCGGAATAAAATAAACAACGTTTACAGGCGAAGGGGACGTTTCGGAAGCAATAGATGGAGACAGTCGAATTATAGGTGGCAAAGATGCCACTCCAGGCATGGCTAACTACCAAGTTTCAATTCGTATTCATAAAAGAAAGCGAGAATGGCACAACTGCGGAGGGTCTATTATAAACGAAGAATACGTGTTAACAGCAGCTTCTTGCGTTTATCGGTGAGTATATTTTTCGACAAAAGCTTTCCATCACTGATGACCTCCAATTTTAATATTTATTGACAAACGGGACCTTTTTCAACTAATTAAGTTCTATGAGTCAAGACAAACTTTAATAATAGTCTATTGATTAATAAAATATTTTTTTAGGATGAAAAGGCATATTCTGTCAATAGTTGTTGGCAGACACGCAATCGATAATGGCGGCGACCGATACAAGATTAAGAAATTGATTCCTCATGCGAATTATTCTAATTCGGTTGAAAAGAATAATATAGCCCTCATACAGATCGAAGGCAGATTCAAATTCAGCGATAAGGTTCAACCCATTGAGTTGTTAAAAGAAATGGTACCCATTGGAAAGAAATGTCTCTTTACTGGCTTCGGATATGTAGACCTTGTGAGTAGATTATTATATTTGATAATATTGCGATAGAAATGCATGCAACATGTCATTCAAAGTCAGTCAATCAAAGCGACTTAACACTGGCAGAACTTACTTTCATTTACATACAGGACACAACATATACAACATATATAACTGACAAACCAAGTTTATCTTCGAAGATCTTAAATATTCCGCTCGTTTTTTTATCTCCAACGACTTCTATCACACCTCAGATACCCTTGACACCACCACACAGTGTCGCTTTCCCTATCTATTCAAAGCAGGAACGCTGTCAGTATCTTCCGAACCTTGCCTAAAGGGACTCCTTTTAATGAAATGTTTTAGGGTAATATTTTGTTAAATATTAACGGGTTATCTATTTTTATTTGTTATATTATTTATTTTATTTATTAGTTATTTATGTTAGCTGAATGAGTAACAAAGGGACGTTCGCACGAGGTGTCATTATTTTAACATCATTATTACAGAGACGCCAAACTGTACCAAACAATCTTCAAATGTTGGAGTACAAAACAATAAGCAATGATGATTGCACTAAAAAATTCATACGCTCGCCTTACTCGCAATTTGTGCCCATAGACGCCGGACAACTCTGCGCTGAGCGCCAGGAAAACAAAGGTGCATGCTATGTAAGTAATCAAATGTACTACAACATTTGTAATAGATGATAGTTTCACGTTACAATCAGGATTTATCCAATGGTTTAAATATAAGTTCACTTCAATCATAGTACCTGGATAGAGAATGTCTTGAAGAGTTCTCAGATAAAGTGGAAAAACATCGTGAGGGAAAGAAATCATAAGATTTCTTATGCTGATAGAAAAAAGACTGATCATCTATCTTTATCACACCTTTGAAAACAAATGAGCAAATTTGATAAGAGACTATAGTAAGTAAGTAAGTATTCATTAAGAATGTAACACATTCTCGTAAGTCAAACCTTTTAAATGTTATTATTTTTCATGCAGGGTGATTTTGGTGGTCCTCTCGTCATTCAGAATGAAAAGAACAAAACTGTTCAAATAGGAGTCCTGTCATGGGTAGTTCCCTGCGCCAGATACTATCCTGAAGTGTTTAATTCAGTCCATGGTTTCTACAATTGGATACAGAGCAATATTAAATGAATTACTTTTTAAAATTCAAGATGGCATCTAATTAAAATAAATATTATTTGAAAGATGAAATACAAGTATTTTTACAAAGGTTTTTGAATCTATTTTGTGCCCAATAATATCGAGTCACTTCAAACATAGTAAGTAGTAAGTGGTGGGTACTAATCCAAAGAATTCACTGCCATATCTGTAATACCTCAAGGGTCACACTTAGGTCCATTAATCTTTAATATTTTCATAAACGACATCTTGCATGTATTAGGGACTACTTTGTTGGTTCAACAAATAAAAAAAAAACATTTGTGCAATTCACACATGGTAGAAGTGAAACCTTCAAAAACAAATATAAATTAATCATTTTCCACTATCTAAATGTGTGTGTTCTTTAAAAACAGTATATTTTCTTTCTCACAGAAAACCGGCGTGAAGTGATGCAATAGGTTTATCTTATTGTACTCGCGTTTCGTTCGGTGAGTGAGACTCCCGGAGCCCATCCCCCCCCCCTTCCCCAGAGTATGACGGTGCAGTTTAAAGAAAGATTACCCCAGGGGGGTACCACACGTGGAGAATCCCCCTCTGGGCGTCCATCATCGGAAAAATCAGTATCCGGTGGTGGATGCACAGGCTGCCCTTCGTATTCTGGGGTGGGCAAAAACTGCGCTCTAAACAAAACATCCAGTTCTAGTTTCAGGTTTCGATCTCGGGGCAAACGGAAGAATTCGCCGAAGGCAACCCCTTCCACGCTCACAGTGGACTTCACCAATGTTAGGGGGCTCAACTCAAACCTAAGCGCGGTTCACTTTCACCTTGAATCTGCGAAGCCGGCCTTATTCTTCCTCACTGAGACTCAGATATCCTCCCCGGCTGATACTTCTTACCTCTCCTACCCGGGGTACAAATTGGAACATTCATTTGTGCCGCGGGCGGGAGTTTGCGTGTACGTCAGAGAGGATATCTGTTCTCGTCGCCTCGGGACGCTTGAAGGAAGGGACCTATCTAACCTCTGGCTCCGCATAGACTGCGATGACCATCCGCGATTCTATGCGTGCCTGTATAGGTCCCATAGCGGGAAATGACGAAACTGACCGACTCATCGAGCACATCCAAATGGCTACAGATTCCCTGCTTGAAAGGGTTCCTACCGCCGAAATCGTGATACTTGGCGATTTTAACGCCCACCATGCCGATTGGCTCGGCTCTGAAACCACCGATCACGCGGGAAGATCCTTTCACGACTTTGCTTTAGCCTACGACCTGACACAAATGGTCCCTGCGATTACGCGAATACCAGATGTGGACGGTCATAAACCCTCTTTGTTGGACCTTCTGCTGACTTCGCATCCGGAGAACTATCAAGTCTCCGTTGACCCGCCATTGGGTTCATCGGATCATTGTGTGGTCCGGAGTACTGTGCCATCTACGCGCCCTTCGCGGTCGCGCTTTTTGGGTTTTCGCCGTATTTGGCACTACAAGTCAGCAGATTGGGACGGGATGCGGTCTTTCTTTGCGTCCTACCCTTGGGGGCCTATTTGCTTTTCGTCTGAAGCTCCAGATTCCGTCGCTGCCTCTGTCGCCGAAGTGGTTCTGCAGGGAATGGAACTCTTTATTCCTTTTTCTGCGGTGCCGATCGGTGGCAAGTCTCAGCCCTGGTTTAAGCGTTCTTGCAAGACAGCCTCGCGTCGAAAGCGAGAATGCTTTAAGGCATGGGCAGAAGCGGCGAAATCTCGTGATGCTAATACCAGCGAACTCAAAAAAGCATATAACTCAGCCTCCAGGTCCTTCAAACGGGAAATCACTAAAGCAAAGTCAGAGCACATTGCCAGATTTGGCGAGAGATTGGCCCAACTCCCTTCGGGGACTCGAGCCTTCTGGTCTCTAGCCAAAGCTGTCCAAGGAAATTTTTGTCAGCCCTCCATTCCACCATTGCACAGGGAGGATGACTCGCTGGCCCACACTGCGAAGGAGAAGGCCGACCTTTTAGGCTGTCTCTTCGCGTCCAACTCGACTTTGGATGACCGAGGGAGATCACCACCGAGCATTTCACGATGTGATTCTTCGATGCCGGAAGTTACATTCCGGCAACGTGCTGTCCGTAAAGCATTATCTTCCTTGGACATACATAAGTCGAGCGGGCCGGATGGTATTCCTCCAATTGTGCTGCGTACTTGTGCTCCTGAGTTGGCTTCGGTCTTAACGCGCCTTTTCCGGTACCTGTACTCGCTTGGCACTGTCCCGGAGTGCTGGAAGATCGCATCGATACATCCGATCCCTAAAAAAGGCGATCGCTCCGATCCGTCCAACTATCGCCCAATAGCGATAACCTCCTTGTTCTCCAAAATAATGGAATCCATTATTAATTGCCAGCTCCTGGAGTATCTGGAGGGCCACCAGCTGATAAGTGACTCTCAGTACGGCTTTCGTCGTGGTCATTCGGCTGGTGACCTTCTTGTATACCTTACGCATAGATGGGCGGAGGCAATTGAGTCCAAGGGGGAGGCTCTAGCGGTTAGTTTGGACATAGCGAAAGCCTTCGATCGGGTGTGGCACAGAGCACTGCTCTCGAAGCTTCCAGCCTATGGGCTTCCCGAGAAATTATGCGATTGGATCTCCAGCTTTCTGGCCGATCGGAGCATCAAGGTCGTCATCGACGGAGCATGTTCCGACCTTAAACCCGTGAACGCTGGGGTCCCACAAGGCTGTGTTTTATCCCCGACCCTGTTTCTTCTGCATATCAATGATATGTTGCAACTTAGCAACATTCACTGCTATGCGGATGACAGCACTGGGGACACTCTTTACACTGGCCGGGCAAGTATTTCTCGGGCAGATGTCGATGAGTACCGGAACAAACTTGTGTCTGAAGTAGAAACCCTACTACGTGGAGTCTCTGACTGGGGCAGACTAAACCTAGTCCAATTTAACCCCAAAAAGACACAAGTTTGCGCGTTTTCCGCTAAAAAAACACCCTTTGTCGCTACTCCTCTTTTCGAAAACACTCTCCTTAAAGCCACAGCCAGCATTGGAATACTTGGCGTTGACATATCGAACGACGTTCAGTTTCGCGGTCACTTGGAGGGAAAGGCAAAATTAGCCTCCAAAAAGCTCGGTGTGCTCAGCAGGGCGAGACGGTACTTCACTCCGGGCCACCGCTTGCAACTATATAAAGCGCAAATTCGGCCCCACATGGAGTACTGTTCCCACCTTTGGGCGGGTGCTCCCCAGTACCAGCTTCTTCCACTTGACCGTATTCAACGAAGAGCGGTTCGAATCGTTGACGACCAAAATCTCTCCAAGCGGCTTGATCCTTTGGCGTTGCGTAGAGATGTGGGGTCTCTCTGCATCTTCTACCGCATTTACCATGGAGAGTGTTCAGAGGAGTTGTTCGGATTAATACCTGCAGCTGAGTTTCATCATCGGACGTCGAGGCAGAATACGAAATTCCACCCGTATCACCTCGACGTCCGCCGTTCCACAACTGCGCGTTTTTCCAGGCAGTTTTTGCCGCGCACCACCACTCTGTGGAACCAGCTGCCAACTGAAGTATTTCCGAACCAATTCGACTTAGGGTCCTTCAAGAAAAGAGCGTACCAATTCTTAAAAGGCCGGCAACGCACTCGCGAGCCCTCGGGCATTGAGGGTGTCCATGGGCGGCGGTATCACTTAACATCAGGTGAGCCTCCTGCCCGTTTGCCCCCTGTTCTAAAAAAAAAAAAAAAAAAAAAAAAAAAATTTACAATTTATACATTTTAATTTATAAGTTTAATATAAATCTTTAATTTGACAAAAACTAAAACAACGAAAGTTTGAAATTCGATCAAAAAAAAAGCGGCAGTAAATAGAGGCTGTATAATGCCTCCTATCTCATTTTCTCCCACGTTAAATCATATGATGAATTGATGTTTCTGTCTCTCTTTACCGCTGCATCCGGTTTGAAATCACGACGATTCGAAAGAAGTTTATCTATCTCATTTTCTCCCACGTTAAATCATATGAATTAATGTTTCTGTCTCTTTTTACTGTCGCTTTTTCGTTGCATCCGGTTTGAAATCACAACGATTCTAAAGAAGTTTCACTTCAAAAAACAACACACAAATTGATAGTCAAAATAACTGGGCTAAAGTCGATTTTGGCCTCGTCAATAAGTAGATATATCGTGCAATCGCAGCGAAATTGCGTCTAAGGACTACGGGGGGATTTTGTTAAGTAGGTAAGAAAAAAATTGACGTATAATTCAATTAACAAGTCACGTGAAAAATTTAATGTTCCATGTAAGATCACGAAAGTAAGTTTTAATAATCGTAATAACTGTGAGCCATTATATGGGGTCGGTCAAAATATGTACATAATAAATATGTACCTAAATTGTTACGGCTAGTATACCTAAATTGTCAGAATGTCTTGAATCCATAAATGATTAATTTTATGTCACTGTAAAATATGGAAAATTAAAACAAGAAACACCTACAAAGGGTAAAATACAAGAAGTGCATAATTAATTAACTATAATAAACTAAAAATAACATGCAACTAAAACTAAAAATATAAATAAAATATGTATAAACAGACATATTGTAAAAGCTGCCTAAGGTTAATTGAGTCACAATAGTTATAATTATAATAGTATCTAATTACGTGGCACAAGAAAATCGATCAAAGAGAAGATTAGTCAATAAATTTAAAGACTGAGCTCGTCTGATATAAATTGGTAAGGAAAGCAGCATACGTTGAACAGTGAAAGAGGAGTGATAGAATTCAGTTTTATGAATAGGAGTTTCAAGAGTTAGATTGTCCAAGGAACGCAAATCAAAACTACTGAGAGGAACATAAAATTTTGTGTTAAAAAAATGAAAACATAGGAGTCAGGATTAAATAAATATATTGTATCAGATTTTTTTTATTTTGACAGACAATGGAAGGAATATAGTATTTCAAAGAGAACATATACTTTTTCATTTGAGTACTGATATTGTTGATATTTCCTTTTTTTAAATACATGTGTCTTCGCTGAGACATCATGAAACATTACATTCTAGCATAACTTAAGACTAATAAGTATTTAGAGTCAAACCTAATTTACTAATAAGGGTATTTAACATAAGAAAGTGTTCAATAAAACTACTTCCAGCCTCTATCAAGAAGCACTATGTTCTTGTATGATATTTTTTCTCTTACTACTGTTTAGGACTAAAGCTAAAGTGCACTGACTCTAATGCACTTCATCAATTTTTCAATTTCTCTCAATTTTTCATATTAAGCTATATAAATACTATATAAATAAAATCTGTTTCATATAGAACGTAAATTTTAACATGAGTTTAAATTTAAATATACATATTTTAAAAGCGAATAATTTAAGATATTATGTTAAAATATATATAGGACTTATGTCAAAACATGTTTGCATTGTAATAATTTTTTTAAATTAACTATTTTTCTGTATAATTCTACCTCAATACTTTAAAAAAGGTGCCTAGTTGTGGATGGCTATCTTCTATGAACTACATAGCGCTACGAACTGCGTCACATAGTAACAATATAATCGAAATCTATCACATTTAATACATGTTTAAAGACACTACACTTAAATTAATTACTTATTTAATTATTCCAGTGCTTCATTGGTTATCAGTCGAGGTTAATTATATAAAAACAAAAGAAACGCCAGCGAGTTCCGTTTGTTTTTGTTTAAATGTCGTGCGATGCTATCGACTGATTAGTGTTATAACTTCTTATGGGAGGGTAAATCGCTTCGTTACGTAACACGTTACGGCACCAGTCTAACTTCCCTTTCTCTCACGCATCCGGCAGCGGTATGCAGGCTTCTCCTCTCTCCTCTCTCTCGCTAGACATTTGAACGTGATTATAAAAATATCGTAAATGAAGCAGAAGATGATAGATGGATCAATACAGAATTTAGTTTAAGTTGTCACTTCTGTCGGGCGTCCCCGAGTCGCACACAATTTTTTCTGTGGATTTTTTTAAAAATAAATTTTAATTAACGTGCGGAAAGAACCGTAGTCAATGTCGTATTCACCTTGAATCTTATCTTTGTTATTTAAAAAAGTATTTATATTTCATACTGTGAATGCTGTCAAAGAAGAACGTTCCTACATTATTATATAATTAAAAAAGTTTGGTTTATCGAAGAATATCATCATAAGTTTTTTATTACATAAACATTCCCTAAAATGAAACGCCTAGTCATGACGATGTGCAGCGTTTTTATCGACGAAAAGGGAGAGAGCGATTAAGACAGATTGAGAGAGAGTGAGATCGAGAAAAATACAAGCTATTGGTTGATGTATTCGTTTAGTAGTTACATATTAGAACTTCATATGGCAATTCTGTCGTTTAATGTTCTGTGTAGTAAACACAGATTTTTATTTATCTATATTATCATTAGCACGTGCATCGTACAGTGTGCAAACAAAAGACATGGATTGATCATATACTGGTAAATTGTCATCTATAGGGGCTTTTACCTTAGTAATAAGTAATTACAAGCACAGCACGCACTTTTTTGTATGGGTTTCTTTCGAGGAATAAAGTGTTCCTGTAGGTGATTAAATTAGTTAACGTTATATCGTTGATACAAGAATAAATTGTACTGAAAAGAACAGGTTATACGTTTTCGTTATGATATAAGTGTGTTCTGAAAAGAACAGTTTTGTCAGCGTTATCGCAAGGCTACAAGGATAACGAAGTGATCTCTTTCTAGAAAGATCCCTTTCGTACACACCCTGCGCGTATTAACTGAACGTTTTAACACAACATGTTATTACTACTTTTAAGCATAGGCTAAGTTTTCTAAATGATAAACAAATGTACGTAGTATAGTAAAATAATATACATTCTTTTACATTCAGTTCCATCTTCACCTCTTCTCACAAGTTATTAGGGAGTTTTATTTATCGCATAAAATAAAACTCCTTTAAGAAAAGAGCGTACCAATTCTTAAAAGGCCGGCAACGTACTCGCGAGCCCTCTGGCATTGAGAGTGTCCATGGGCGGCGGTATCACTTAACATCAGGTGAGCCTCCTGCCCGTTTGACCCCTGTTCTATAAAAAGAAAATCGGAACCAAACAACCCTAAATTCCCTTGACTGAAAAATATCCTTTACTTTTCCACTTCCAATAACTACCGAACAAACCGCGGACACCGTTATCGGCAACCCATAAATATAAAACCTATGTTTAATTTAAATATACGTATATTACTAATTACTTTTTTACTTATATAATCATTTTTTTAAATTGACAAAACAGGACCATATAAAAAGAAAGTGGTATAGAAAACAATCGTTGTATTAAACTTGGGTCATTTAAAATGCATACGAGATATTTATTTTTCTTCCTGTGGGTAGTTTTGGGTAAGTTTAATAGTTTAATCACTTATTATAAGTTTCATTTAAATGTGTGAACATAATTATTTGAGCACATTGCTGATTTGCCTGCTGACCCTTGTGACTTCGGAAAATCCTTTTCCCGTCGCCTCTGCTTACTACCGAGGGGTCATGGATAGAATAGAAGATAGGATTCGCATATTGTATACAGATATAAAAACGTTGTGGATTATGACATTTTCCTTTGAATAATATTAATGTAGATGGAGGGTATAACTTACAGAGGTTCTTGCCCGTTATTCGCAGAACAAGACCTCCTGGTAGAACGGATGGCGAAGTCTTGGTCTTTCGCCAATTTTGTAAACGCTTTTGACAGTCATAGGCATGCGCTAAGATGCTTCAAAGCTGAATAAGCGTATTTTGTCAATTGTCAAACAATTGTCTTAGACGGAATGCGGTGCGCCCCTCGACACGCGATATGAGGATTGCGTCCACCTCTGCACACCCGATGTAAGTTTGTGAAGATACTTGACCCTGCAAGTATTCTTCACAGACGGGCCGTTTCCTTTTGTAGTAATAACTAGGAGAGATGGAGTCCTGTACTTGCAGGTAGGGTTTCTTTTGAACGCATTCAGCTTATTTCGCATTCCTCCGTTGCTCATTTACGCGTCGGGGCTACGGTTTCTTGCACCATCAGGATTGACTTCGGGATAAAGCTCCCTCATTGTTCATGTGTTTATCTCAAATAAAGTAAAATATTAAGCTTAATAGGAATCTGTGGTAAGCATTGTGGACATTTTTCGTAGGAGATGCAAAACCAGATATAGAAGGTCGTGTAGTTGGTGGAAAGGACGCCGCCAAAGGCTCAGCACCTTATCAAGTATCGATCAGGTTGGGTTACGTCGAAGGTGCCCCGAAAAAACACTTCTGTGGAGGCTCCGTTTTGAACGACAAGTGGATTTTGAGCGCCGCTCACTGTACTTACCAGTATGTATATCTTATCTGTGATAAAAACGTTATTATATTAAGTCTTGCTATATATGTATACAATAAATGTGCCCATTTAACATTCGCTCGAACGGTGAAGGAAAACATCGTGAGGAAACCGGCTTGCCTAAGACCCAAAAAGTCGACGGCGTGTTCACAGGGGGCTGATCACCTACTTGCCTATTAGGTTAACAGATGATCATGAAACAGATTTGGTAATCTGAGGACCAGTCCTAAAAAGTCGCCACTGATTTATTTATTTTCCAACCAATTTTAGTGTTCCAATTGGTATCCTCACAGCAGTCGTAGGAACAATGAAACTGTCCTCCGGCGGAGACTCTTACGAAATAGAAACAATAGAAAATCATCCAGATTACGACCCAAAAACCATAAAACACGATATTTCTTTACTAAAAGTTAGAGGCACCATTAAATTCAGTGATAATGTGCAAGCGATAGAATTACCTACCAGCGACACTGGCGTTGGAGAAGTGTGCACTGTCACCGGATGGGGAGACACTGATGTATGTATATATTTTGCAATATACCAATGCAATTATTTACGTAAATTTCATACCGATAATATTTATAAGCATTTTTGACTTAACCGTTTCCTTTATATTCTCTTGCATACCTCTAACAAGAATTTAAAAAGAATCAATCAATATCCGCCATTTTGTCTCAGCGTACGTATGGGCCAATTACTACGTTGAATAAATTAATACACTATCAAATACATAAGAAATTCCTTTAATTTCAATTAAAGTTATGCCAATGATTTCAACTTGGTTATGTTTTATAATAATGCCTTATATTGTTTTTAAGTCAACTCTAGACTTTCCAACTTTCAGAACCAAAACACAGTCCCAGACAACCTGCAAGCGTTAGATCTAAAAACGATATCAAAGGAGAAATGTAATAAAGAATTGGCACCAGCCCGTGAATACCTTCCGATTGAAGATAATCAGTTGTGCACGTTCAATAAAGCTAGAGAAGGAATTTGTGGGGTAAGAGATTCTCAAAATTATCTTCGGCAAGCATCTGCGCCTGGAACTGTAAAGGCATTTACTTGAGCGGTTGGGGTAGATAATCGGCCTCGAGGTCTAATGCCCTCATCTTCTAGTCACGACGAGTTTTATTAAACTTTCTGAATTCCAGCGTGTCCAATAAAACCCAGGATGCCTTGGTAACAAAGTGTCGAAAAACAATTTTTCATTTTAGTTTGTTTTCTTACAGCTAAGAATCAGAGTACCTAACCATGGTACCCTTAGCATTGTTATAACTAAACAATCATAAAATAGAAGGCTAATTAATAACATCTAGACACAGACGTGTCGGGTTCGAAGGAAATGCGTCTGCTTCAAAAAACACCCCATTACGGAAGGAAAAAATAGTCGGTACTCTTTTAAAATAGCAAATCATCAAACAACATTTATTTTAAAACAAATATCGCAAATTAATTAGAAGTAGCATGCCTAGGACTAGTCCCAGGCCCTTTTATCAACTAATCTAACTAATCGTTAACTTTATAGTAAGCCTTTTAACACTTATTTAATATATTTCTTAAATTAATTAAAAGGCAGAGATAAAAGAGCCTCTGGGATTTTCTTAAAGAAAAGTAGTCCCAAAAAGGTATTACTAACTTTAAATAGTCTAGTACGGGGAAATTGTTAATTTGTTTTGGGTCTAGGTAAAACCGAACTCAAATTAAATAGCACTTTTGCTGTTAATTTTGCAGGGAGACTCGGGTGGGCCTCTAGTGAAAGACAAAAAACAAGTGGGTATCGTCTCCTGGGGTGCTCCGTGCGCTGTGGGCGTTCCCGATGTCTTCACGAGAGTATATTCGTATGTGGACTGGATAAAGAAGAAAATTGAAAACTAGAAAAAAAACCTATTTAAATAACACTTTAAAATGTATAATATTAACTAATGAGTTTTTTTTTTCATTTCAAGGTAGTATTTCTTAATCATGTAAAAATTTCCATTTACATAACATTAATTTCAAATTCCAAATTGTATTGGAAATAATTATTTATTGTAATGTATGACGTCAAAGAAATGTAATTAACGAAACCCAAGGATCTCCTTTGTGTTTCGTTATTTCATTTAACTTAAAAAAATAACAATTACATTAATGTGACGCACTACCTTTTTAAGTTCTTTGTAGGAATTAAGTTCATATAAATCTTAAATGAAATACTTTCTTTGAAGCTGGGTAGTAACTTTAATCATTTCAAATATAAGCTTATAACTAAGATAACTTTAGAGGTAGTGGAGTTGCGATGCTAACACAAAACTAACTTACCCTATTTAATTAAGTCAAAGTGATTCTCATGTTATGGACATTTTCGGAAACCAGAATGTTAAATTTCAATTTATGACTATGGTAACTAAAAGGCATCTTTTGGGTGGTTATGATTGCAATAGGTGCAATCAAAGAGATTCTCAATTCGTCTGAGTGTTTATAATAATAATAATAATATATTTATTTTATTTCTCACAAAAACATATACAATAATTGTCATTCTTCTTTGGAGTAATTGTTATTGTTAAAGTGAGACTGATGCCTGTTAAAGGTTGTGCACCTGTGTTACAGGTCGTCAGGCCTCCACCACTTCGGATCGACAAAATGATTATAAGTAAAGAAAAGACAATTATATTAATTATAAGGAAACCACATGGTGTATGTGTATGTGTGTGTGTTTGTGTATGTGTGTGTTTGTGTATGTGTGTGTCTTTAATAAAATGATAGTGTTTATATTAAATTAAGCTCAAATTCCAACTGATTATGATGACCACTACATGTTAAAGTCCGTTTAAGCTAGGGAATGCAATCTCGATCGGGATCTCGCAAGATCTCGTGCCAATTTTCCAGATCAATCCCGAAGAATAACATGGCGCTCACTCAGTCTACATTGGTGCCAACCAGTGTTAAAATAACGTCGTATCTTGAAACAATTAGCAGTTTTCATCGTGTTCAAACAATTGGTTTTTGAGGTCGTAATTCTTAATCCCACGAGATCTCGTATTAACTTTTCAGCCCAGCAGATTTTTTATAAAAACACAAAATATATGTTGCAAGGGATTTATTACTTTAATAATTTTCTATCTTATTTTTAATCCAAGAGACATAGCTCCATACATCTGTGTTCACATCTGGGTAATTAAGATCGCAGTCGACACCCCAAGAAACAACTCCAACCAACTTGTTATCTAGAACTAATGGTCCTCCAGAATCACCCTAAAAAACAAGAATTTTAATACACATGTCTCCGTCTCTCATGAATATCTAACTACAAAGTCATCTATTTCCACACCTTTTCGTTTTTTAAGACAGTTTCTCTTAGGACCCTAATCCTTCAAGAAAATAACGTACCAATTCTTAAAAGGCCGGCAACGGACTCGCAGGTCCTCTGGCATTAAAGTGTTCATGGGCGGCGGGGCGGTATCACTTAACATCAGATGAGCCTCCTGCCCGTTTGCCGGTCCTGTCCTTAAACAAAACATTTAGAGTTCATCCCACAGATCATAAGTACGAAAATGATAACTACAACGTCCTAGGTCCTAGCAAAAAAACATAAAATGAAATCTGACAAATTGTATTGTAATCATTTACCTAAGCTACCCTTAAATTTGTGAACCATCGACCGAAATTCCAAAACAACAAAAACAACAACCAAAATTCAAGCTAAAGTTAAAGAGTCTGTATTATTAAAACTGATACCGGAGTACTACAAAAACAAGAATGGTAAATTAATTTAGTTTGGAGATCAGAAAGGAAATCTATTGTTTTGTTTATTTTAACTAAGACCACATCATACAAACACTGAGAAGTTTATAATCTAAAAAAAATATGTATTTAAGTAGTAGATAACAATAGATTGACTTGTTTAATTCGAGGAATTTGCTCAAGAAGTATTAAGAATATCCATAGCGCAAAATCACATACATCATGAGCACAACCCACATACACACCATGACACAACAGCCGGATTAGGTATGACATTTAAAAAAATCCTTTGTAATTTATTTTTAATAAAATTTATATTCCATCTTTGGCTATGTTTAGTATGGGAGATTTTGTTGTACATAATTTATGTTATGTACGAAATACATAAATAAATAATAGTTGTACCTGGCAAGCTCCCTTTGCCGTGGGAGTAAATGTGCATAATTGTTTTTCAGTTATCTCGTTCACGTTCCTTAGCATATATTGACAAGTTTTTAAGATCATCACAGTTTGGTTCACCATTTGTAAGTTCGTTGGGATAGGATCGTCGCCACTCTAATAAGTATTCAGTGTTAATTAATAATTGATAATGAAGGAATGTGTAAGCTTAGTGGCCCACAAACGTAGAGATAAAGAAAGACATCGTGAGGAAACTGACATGTCTTAGACCCCGTGTCAAATAATATATCAATATACATATACACAGATAAGGGTTGAAACGCCACATTTATATGATGCTCTACATTGCGATTGTGTGTGTTGTGTTGTCCAAAACAATGATCGGCAGTGACGAGGTATGGAATGCAGTGGCATCCATCTGTGAGCAAGTAATGTTACAGAAGGAGACTGCAGCACGAAGGAGGAAGTGCTATAGGACGAAGCCTAGGATTGAATTAAATAGGAGAAGATATGCCTATAATATAATATGATCTCCTACCTCCTACGTACTGTGTACTGAACCGAAACATGCGATTGAACTCCCGAAAGAATGGGAGAATGGCCAGGTCGTTTGAATAGCTGAAATTCTGGCGAGGGTCAAGTTCCACATACCTCTGCAACTTTTGGGAGCAGGGAATGAGCAAATGCATCTCCACCTCGTATACCATAAGAATATAGATACTGGAATATTAGTTCTCTTACCGTTGTTCGACCCCAACCAGTAAGTAGAACATTATCTCCAATTGAACATGGACCGTCAGCGATATCTATAGGTTTCACTCGTTCACTGAACTTAATATCTTCATTCACTTTAATAAGACTGATGTCATTCAATATAGTGGATGGGTCGAAATCCTCGTGAATGAGCACATTCTCGACTGAATACCTATCACCGCCTTTTACAATACTGTTTGTACCCGTTACCACTTGGATGACATCCGCTGGAAATCTGAAAAAAAATACCTTTTTAGTCTCAAGTTAAAAAGCATTTTCATTCTAAAGGATTTTATATTTCGTTTAAGTCTTTTGCCTTTAGATACTCTCTTATAACGCATAGATGGCGCTCTAATTAAAAAGACCTGTGTTGCCTATATTATTCGTTTCACATGTTAATCTAAATATATAAAACTCGTGTTAGTTACACCACATAAGTTAAGATCAGCTGAACCGATGTTAGTTATCTCTTTTTTGGTGGATTCTTCTCCGCTCCAAATAGCAGATTGAGTAAATATAGGATAAGTTATCGATAAACAATAAAATAATTTTACAAATTCAAACATGTGGTGCCATCTGTTGACAAAACTACGCATTACATAGAATTCCTGTCAGTTCAAGAAATTCCGATGTTGAGGCGAATGAGTAGATGCATAGCAAGGCTTTGATCTTGATCGAAGACATGTGCTACCTCATCAAATAATGTTGGATATCAGAAAGTGGTTTAACATGCAATATCGCAATATTGGCGCTAGAGAGGAAAGGACTTATGTATGAAACAGCCATTCTTCTTTTGCAAGGGCAAGCAAAAAATTTTTTCTCTATTTGCAAGAAAAGTTGTATATTGTTGAGATATTATCTATCCTAAATTTAGTTTAATAAAAGTTAACACGATATTTGACTTTCAAATCAAGACTTGCTTATTTTGAGTTGAATAATCAAAGGTCCGAGAAATTCACAGTATTTGTAGTATCTCTGTACTAAACTGTGATATTATATTTTAATTCTGTACTTAAAAAACCGTAAGTATAAGTCATTTAAAATATTTTAAACTTGTTATTTGGACTTTCAAAATACCTTTTTATAATTTAAATAAAAGATTTGACTTTGAATTTGAATCAATTTGTAGCGCCAGGAATACAGGTTTGGACTATGTCACAAAGTTTTTTATGAAGTAACTGTAATATAACGTACTCAATAGCACAGTGAGCAGCTGTGATAACCCATCTTTTGCCGATAACAGTTGCTCCGCAAAAGTGATGAATTCCATTCCTCAAAGACGCTTGGTATGGTATTGCACTATCAGGAGCGTCTGTGCCACCGATGATCTTTGTATCTGGTTCAAAAGGCCCCTTAGATAGAATTGAACCTGAAATTGATATTTTTTGGACAAATCTATTTACTAGGTTTCATGTAGATACATTAAACGAAATTATCTCATAAATTTTTTGATAAGATCCTTATTTATGAAATATACTTTTTCTTTACGTTACATTTATAACTACTAAAATTGAGGGTTTGATTACAATTTCTTCTTTTTTCAGGTTTAAGTAACTACAAATTCCTCACTTTACAAGTCTAATACTTACCACAGATTAAACCAGTTAGTTTAACAAGCGATCTAAAAAGTGTAAGGTTCCGGTGCGGACGAAACCGAACTCTATATCAACATATTCTTAAGAGTCTTGTTACAAGCGCGCATGTGCCATACTTGCTCATCTGACTCGTTTGGTTATTTACGAATGGATGTGGAACATCGAAATGGGTAATGTGAGCACGTTACAAGTCAAATATTCGGCAGTACCTCGAGCCGAGCAGAATACGAAATTCCACCCGTATCACCTCGACGTCCACCGTTCCACAACTGCGCGTTTTTCTAGGCAGTTTTTGCCGCGCACCACCACTCTGTGGAACCAGCTGCCGACTGAAGTATTTCCGAACCAATTCAACTTAGGGTCCTGCCGGCAACGCACTCGCGAGCTATCTGGCATTGAGAGTGTCCATGGGCGGCGGTATCACTTAACATCAGGTGATCCTCCTGCCCGTTTGCCCCCTGTTCTATAAAAAAAAAGAAGCAGCTCGATACGAGCGCGCTTCACTCGGCTGTCGGTTTTTTGGCGAATCCCTTTGAATGTTACCAGTCAGTATAAGTCAGTCGCCACCACCTCTACGTTTTTTTAGACTACGCCATTTTGACTGCAACTGTGGGTGGGATGGAGCACAGAGGAATCGCGTGTATTCATGCTCACATGCTCACAACAAACAAATATTCACGTCGAGCGAAAATTCGATGTCAGTCGCCACCTTAAGGAATACAGAATAAAAGAAGTGACACATGCGCACGGACATAAATGCGTAACGGATTCGAATGATCCACCCACGACAAATGACAAATTAAAAGCCACCCGCGCGGCAATGAAAACAGAAAATCAAATTAGGGTAAATAACCGCCTACACCGAGGAAGGCGTGGTCTTTTACTTCGTACTTCGCTCACTCCAGTGAGTTTCCGTCCCGCCCTTCAGGCGATTGACCATCCCGCGACGACCCAAGATGAAGAGTCTCGCAGCACTCGCTTGAGACTGTCGCGGGAATACGCCCCTTTTGGCTGAGTTTTGCTTACAAAAACAGCCTAAAAGGCCTACAGCATTCCAAAAATATGCGTAGCATTTTTGTTTAACTTTAAAGTGATACAGTTAATGTAAAATCAGTTAAGTGAATTATGGAATCAATGAATTAATGGAATCTTTAATTTCCTATATCTAGTTCTTATATCATAAATAGATTTTTAGACTAAATATTTCTTACCGTTGGCAGTACAAACGACGAAAAAGATAAATATATAAAACATTTTAGTCACGTTTTTTGATTATAACCAGAAAGAATAAAACTTATAAAACTACATTCAGTGGCGAGCTGCTGCTATGTAGTAAATGATAAAATAAATAAAACCGTAATTTGCGTAAATTTAAATAATAAATGTGACATTATATTCTATTTTGTATATTCGACGATAGTGAAATTTTACAAACAAAACACGTTAATAATATTTATAGGTAACGTAACAATTGCAATACTCCACAGAAGACTGCTCTCAGCCAGGTCACATTTCATTTATCATCAGCATATGACTCACAATTATTCACAATTTATACTTTAATTTAAATGCAAATGTGATAATAAAGTTTCCTAGTACAGAACTAAATTATTATATTTATTGGTAATTATCAAAGAGAAAGTATCAGTGTTAACCTAGTGGCTACAGCGTGCGACTGTCATCCCTGAAGTCGTAGGTTCGATTCCGGCTATGCACTAATGTCTACGTGCACATTTAACATTCGCTCGAACGGTGAAAGCAAAACATCGTGAAGAAAGCGGCTTGCCTTAGGCCGTTTGTCCACCACCGCAGTCACCGGGACGTCATCAAGAACGAGATGACGGCGCCGATTTAGCGATACAAACATTTAATATAGCCATATGTCCACCGCACTTCTGTCATCCCGGCCGCCAATATTTGGAGTAGTTCGCCGTGACCGCGAGAACTCGGCACGGTTTTATGACGGGCCGATGTATCGGCTATACAAAACAGGTTGTTTTTGTCCACACAATACCGTCTCGCTGCGCCATTCACCCGGTTTTGGCTTTGTTATATCGGCGCGGTGGTCACACGATCGCCGTGAAGTCATCTTAAACCCGGCCCGAAATATTCTCGTTCTCTGTGACGTCCCGGCGACGGCGGCGGTGGACAAAACCTTTAAACCCAAAAAGTCGACGGCGTGTGTCAGGCACACGAGGCTAATCATTGGATTGACATGATCATGAAAGATATTCAGAAACCTGACTCCGAGACCAAAAAGTTGGTAGCGTTTTATTAGAATATAATGATACATTTTTCTTTTATATATTTGTCGTATTTTCTTCCATTCTAGCCTTAATCCAATCGAGATATTCGTAAACTCTTGTGAAGACATCAGGAACTCCATAGGCACAGGGCAGATTGTAGGAGGCCACACCGACTGCCTCGCCTTTCTCTATCAGAGCACTACCAGAGTCACCCTGTAATGATAATAAGTCTGTGTAGTGTGTAACGTTCTATCAAAATCAAAATAATCGTATCTAACTTAAACCAATTTGACATGGCCACGACAAAGTCAAATTCAAATCATTTTTTACAATTAGATCACCTAAAACGCACTTATGAACGTTAAATAAAATATAAAGATTCTAGTTGCCCCTTCCAAAAGGTAGATTTGTGTGGAGAAGAATAGGCAAGAATATCCACACTTATGTGAAGACTATGTATTCTTCACATATTTACATTTATCGAAACAGTATAGTAGAAGAAGTAGTTCTCACCTGACATGTTCCTTCTCCTCTTTTGGTCAGGGTGCATATCTGTTTCTTGGTAAATGGATTCTTCTTTTGGAATGCCTTTAATTGTTTCTGGCAATTATTAATAGATAAAGCTGTTACGTTCAGCCATTGCAGTTTAACTGGTATTTTAGTTCCCTTTTGCTAGAACAAAGTCATTTATAAGAAAAATAATTGGAACAAATATGAAAAAAACATGTAAAATGTATGTGTTATGTACACGCGTTAAAAGTTATTAATAATCACTTCTCGTAGTATTTGGCGTAACAAGAAAAAAATATTTATCACAAATTTTATTTTTCGCCGTATTCAACGATTGCATAAAAAAAACACTAACAACAGAAAAAAGGTATAATTAATACATTCAACGCTTTATTATAATGTAATATCTAGTTCAATAAAGTTTATTTAATTATTATATTAAATATTACAAAAAAATATCTCTTATGTAGAATTATTAAAGATTAGAAAGATATTGACATCTTAAATATTTACTCTCATAATTTTCCCTAACGCGCCAACAGAAGTATAACTTCAAAAAAAAACAAATCAGAACTAAATTCCATAAGGTCCCGTACAGTTCGTATCTGCGTTAGAAATCATAATATTTATTGTTATAAAATACTCCTCCTAGTACATAAAAATCTGAAATAAACATTAAGTATTAATCGGTGAGCCTCATTATTAATGCCTGTTTTACAGCATTTCCTTGTACATAGGCCTTAGCCTCTTAGAGCATCCACTCTTCTCGGTGTCTAGTCTAGTGATAAAAACGCAAATTTCACACGGAAATCAGTAAATAGAATGGCGAGCGTTGTGAATAAGAGTTGTCCTTACGAGGAGTAAATAGAAACCATGTTATATTAAGAATAAAATAAATATATTTTAGGCCTCATATCTCTATATCTGTTTCATGATCATAATCAGCCTCCTGTGCCTGACACACGCCGTCGACATTTTGGCTTAGCCTTTTCGTCGCAATGTTTTCTTTCACTGTTTTAGCGACACTGCACATAGACAGAAAGTCCATTGGTACACAGCCAAGAATCAAACCACTAAGACAAAGCTCTGCAGCACTTATATGTAATATATTGAGATATATAATATGTTAAATATGATGGTAGGTGTAATTTCTTGCAAACAAGATACTTACATTCGTATAACCCCAACCGGTAAGCAAACAGTTTGCACCTGCGTCTGTATTCCTTGAGGCTAGTTCGACAGGCCTAACTTTATCAGAGAACTGAATCTCTTCTTCAGTTAACATCAGTGCGATGTCGTTGGCGAAAGATTTACGGCCGTACTTCTCGTGAATTATTAATTTACTGATTTTATATTCTGTTCCTCCACGTCTTAGATTTGTACCTGCTGCAGCTATAACATCCTTTGGTTTCCTCCTTAAAATAATTGAGGCTAAAGTATTTTAAGTAACATGGAATTCTACGTGTTTCGCGGAACAAAAATGAACTTGAATGAATCTACTTCATTCTACAGAATATTTATTTAAATATCTCGTGAATTATACATGATTGAATAAAACCGAAATTAGACAAAAGTTTGAAATAACGTTGTGTTATTTTTTGTATCGAGTAATGTTGTATTATTTTTAATTAGAGTGGACCATTGAAATTATGAAAGGATCAATAAATATTCATATATTCCCTTCCATGAATATATATATATATATATATATATATATATATATATTCATTTTTTTATTCAAACAGGACATACTTAGATGAAATCAAATCTACGATAAGTGATTATAGTAAATGTCCGCTTTGGAAGTTCATTGTAATTGATTGCTTACCTAACGAGACAATGTGCAGCCGTCATGATCCATCTTTTGTCGATAATAGCACCACCACAGAAGAGCCAATTGTCTTCTTTGGGTACTCTAATCCCTACCTGATGGGGTACCGCGCCGTCAGGTGCTGCCGTACCTCCCACAACTCGCTCTGCGTTCTTTTTCGCATAAGTATGCTTGTCGTCTTCTTCAAGGGATAAAGAATGTCCTAAAAATATTTATTTGTTTCCTATTTTTACAGTAATACAATAGAAAACTAAACTAAAAACATAATATAAACATAACAGGTAAAAATTTAAAACTTAGACCATTTTATAACTAATTATAAATAATGCAATTCTTGTGAATTCAGCTAGTTTGCAAATACATCTGTCTCACACGCAATCATATTTAGGGTGCCCAAGACATACATAAATGGTGCTTCTGTGAGTAAGTTCGTACGCGCCCGAGGCACTACCAGCAATTGCGATAACTTACTACGCCCAGTGTGTTTATTTGGCACACCCAGCCCCAGTTTAAAGATGTTCATATCATGCTTAAGATAAGAGTATTTTTTCATTAGTACCTTAAATACAAAGAAGACCTTTCTTCTTTTGTATTCGGTTGACGATCATCATGGCTGGTTTAATTTTCGATGCCGCGTTTTTCAACCAATACATGCGTCAGGGCTCCTTCTACTTTGCCTTTTACTTGGGCAAATTATACTATGATTATCAGCCTAATTTAGTGAACTGATGCAACAGACGTTCACTCTACTGCATGATCAAGGGTTAAATGGAATCTCGCTGATGGTCTGAAGGCCGTTGTCAGCTTAGAAAGAGATCAGCGGTGTTTTTTTTAATAGTGTAATTGTATAGGCCATATTTTTTTAATAGCCTCGCTCTAGCCCGCATTGTTTGACACACCAAACTGATAATTGTTGACGTCAATATGTAAATAAGGAATGTAACTAGTATAGTAGCTGATGCAGGTTCTTATGTAGACTACTTTTCGTATTATGTTGTTGCAATGGCGTAGAAATCAGGTGTATGTAAATGTTTCAATTACCTAATTAACACTATATCATCTATTAAGTTCAGACAAAACCAGAGGATATTGTAATAGTAGTTATAATAATTTGGACTTAAGTGTTGGGCTTAGGGGCATCAGCACAATGTATACTGAGAAAACTTTGAATTTATAAGAACGGCCATATCGACGCAGAGTTCTTTACACGAACAATATTTCAAATCGAATAGAAGCAGTCAGCAGTCTTAGCCTACGCCCATACCCAATAATTAATCCACAATCTCGGACCTTGACAGTCGATCGACCTCCCATCTGCATCCCAATATCCAAACCATACAAAGACAATTCATATTTTGCGACGGATAGAATGGCAATCTCTTCTTATTTCGTACCTTATTTTTTACTTCTGCGCAATTACGGTCAGCGATAGAGTTTCGTGCCGCTACTTGTAACTAAAATTATCCTATTGACGCATACGAAAACAAACGTACGGTAAGTTGTTTTCATATAGTTTATTCAAGTTTGTAGATATCAACAAAAAAACGGAAGAAGAAAAAGAAGAAGAATCGGTAAAGTCAAAGACTAAATTTTGCACAAATAATTATTATATTTAGCCGTATGCAATAACAAAGTATATCAATTAATATAATATTATGTTATTGCATAACACCGCCCGCGCCGTCATAACGTGAAACCGTAAAACAAGGCTTCGACAACACGTTATGATAAAGAACAATTAATGAAACGTAAATATTGTTTCAATTGAGTGTTATGGGAGTTCGACTTTAAAATGAAAGGCATGAAGAATATTAAAATTAACTCACCTTGAACTGTAAACATAAAATATAATAAAAAATACTTCAACATATTAAATTTCTAATAATTTCTGAGGCATAAACGATTCCTGAGTCATAAATATACTGGTTGAAGATATAAAACTACGTTTACAATGATTTTTAATCTGTCCAATTATACTGAGATATTTGCTGAATTATAGTTAATGATTGAAAGAAAATTGTTGATATGATTAAATCATATCAACAATTTTCTTTCAGTTGATGTAATATATAATTTCTATAAAAGAGATTCGAATAATTCAAAATAAGTATAATAAGTTGGTTTAACTTGTTTTTGATAATAATTGTCAATCTTGACCGCGACGACTGCATCACCTAAGTATGACTTTTTTTAAACACTTGAAGTAAGTTTTGTGTATCGAGGAAGTATATAATTTGTACCCATCATCTTTTTAAATCGGGTTGCCATTTATTAATATTATGAATGTCATTATAAACACATGTTTTCGATTATGCGTTGTAATCAGTCAGAAAAAGCAGTCTTATGTTTGCGTGGGGGTGTGCAGTGAAACAATAATTATCTCCCATAAATTAAATTGATCGACAAAGAATTCAGCCAAAAAAATTAATCCAATAAATTTCTTTTCTCCTTTTTCTTAAAAAAATATAATATTTTTAACCCCATGTAACTAAGTGGTGGAGATGGTTATGGATATATAAAATTATTTTGGTTGTATTAAGCTATTAACATGTCCAAATTTAGGGGGAATCAAGATTACCGGGCTTTTTAGAAGGTACATTTATTTAAGGGGATTTTGCAGGGGCACATAATATGGGGGTACACACGTTTTTTTAAACATACGCTTTAATAAAATATCTAAGCTGTACTGAAATATCTAAAGGTTATATTATGGTTGCTTATTTGAAATTATGTCTCAAACCGAATGTAAAACAAAATCTTTAGGTATTTTATTCGAAAATGAAGGGTGTTTAAAGTTGGTTTTAGGGGTAACATTCTGTAAGAGTTGGCATCACTGACAGCTGTCTGACACTGAGTTAACATTTTGTATTTGATTTTGATTGCTGCTTATTACTATTGTTTTGAAGTTGTGGTATGTTGACGTTGAAGACATTTAAAACCTTTTACGTTGCTCAACTATTTTGCTGAATTTTAATATATAATACATCGTTTTACTAATGATATCTCGAAAACTGTAAATGTAGGTTAAATTTAAATTTTTGCCAATCACGAATATGTGTCGGAACATGACGTAAAGATAAATTTAAATAACTTATACATTTATTTATTATTCTGTTGGCTTTATGTATTTACATTCTGATAAGAATAATTGTGCTATTATATAGATCAATTCTGACTTTCGATATATAATCATGTTTAGGTGGAGACAAGTGTTATTTGCAATTCGCAATCCCAGGGCAGTATTTGAAGGCTCAAAAGCACCACGAAAGCAGTTTTCTACAAGAGTTACTATGTGTGATAAATTCAAGTTACCGGTGAGATACGGTGCAGGAGAAGCGAGTGTATGGTAATATTGTATATTATTTCTATTACATTTTACGTTACAATAAATATTATTAATTTTAATAGAAATTAAAAACAATTCCTATTGTTTACCACAAAATATACCGGTAAAATTTAAAATCGTATAATATCTATTGTATTCTTATTTCAGCCTGAATATTCATTATTATTATTCAAACAATTTCAATATATTTAAAATCTACAACAAATAGGTTCAATAGGAAATATTAATGTGAACATAATGTTTTCAAAGAATAGTGAATTGCATTGTTATGATAAATGAAAATATTAAATGTTTGTTATGTAATTGCTATGTAATGTTCTCCTCAGCCTCTTGGCTTAATTCTTAGTAAAAAAGAAATAAAACTTGTTTGAGATAAAATGTTATTGTGCAATACCATGATTGTTTTTGAAATGTGAGCTAGATACCAATATTATCTTCTATATCAAATGAAAATAACCTTTTAACCTCTACGCTGATATTATTGAGTTTGTATTTGATAGTTTTTGATATACTTATTTAATATGTAGTTTCAATCTTTTTAAATATAATTTTGAGATTAGTGGAATAATATTTTTTTTATTATTATTAAGGCTTATCTACAGTTTAAGTAATTACCAGCAATTTATATTTTATTTAATAGAATTAATTCATATTTTAGTAAGGATTATTATGTTTATTATAGTTTCAGTGTGTTCTTTGGCTGCTTTATTACATAGTTTAATACACTAAATCCTCTATGAACAATATATATTTATCTGCATTACAGGGTGGAATATATTCAGCTTGCTGCAGAATACAAACCAGCAGTAAACCTGGGACAGGGTTTTCCTGACTATTCACCTCCCCAGCATGTAATCAAGGCCCTGTCAGATATAGCATCACCTGATAGTTTTCTGCTGAATCAATATACTAGAGGATATGTGAGTTCCTATTTTGTTAACCAAAATTGAAAATTGTCACATTTTATAAAAACAGGTTGTGAGTTGATATATTGTATATTTATGACTATGACTGTTTTACTGGTATTAAGAATCTTACATAGAATCATTCTACGTAGAATAAGTTGCTTAGATTAATTTAATTTTTGAATTAGACTTCTTGCTAGGCCTAATCACCTTGAAACTCAATATGTAGTTGTAGTATAAAGAGTTATTGTTTTTTTTGTAATGTGTCTCCCAGTAGTAAGTAGAGGCATACATTAAACATGAATAAAACATTTTTATAAAGCCGTAAATTTTACATAAATTATAATAAATGGATAATAATAACTTCAAGGTTTTTCATTATCTTTATTTCACCTTAATCATTATGCTCCTTATATTCTTTTAACTATTGTTAAATTATTCATCTGTATTTTAATTATTATCCTTTTGTATTTAGCATTTAGAAATTGTATATATTTATATCATATATTCAGTTTGAATAATATTGTCATGCAAAAGTATTAATGTTATATGGTTTTTTAAATTCGTAACAAACTTTGCTGAATACTATTGTAGATTTAATATATATAATTATTTTATAAGATTTTTAATCTTTCAGGGACATCCGAGACTGGTGCAAAACCTATCCAAGGTATATTCCCCCCTTATTAATCGTCAGTTAGATCCAATGACTGAGATTTTGGTTACTAGTGGCGCGTATGAAGCTCTTTATTCTGCTATTTTGGGTAAGTCTTCTTATTGTCAGCACTTTAATATTTTACTCTGAAAAGGCCTCTTATTTTTTATATAGACTTTTTAGATAGACTTTTTGTTATACTGTTAAAAAATTGTTATACATCCTTTTTCTTGAATCTTTTTGCAGATATCATTTGTTAAATTTTAAACAAGTGCTGTTTCTATTACAAAACAGGAGTAAATTGATTTTTTTAGTTTTCCTAATAACAATCTTAGAGCTTCCGTTAAATGTTTTCTTAGCAAAGATTGAGAAGTGCTTATTGAGAAGCACATACATATAGGACATATATGTTAACATATTAATGAAATTGTTAACACAAAATTGCAGGTCATGTAGACGAGGGTGATGAAGTGATTGTGATAGAGCCATTTTTCGATTGCTATGATTTTATGATCAAATCAGCTGGTGGAGTGCCAAAGTTCATCGCCTTGAAACCGGTAAGTGTTGCCAACTTCATTCTAAGGCTGTTTGAGTAAAAAAATCATTTAAGTTTGAAATGTTGATATGTTTCTCTAAAAGTGTAGATTTTTAGCTATACCTATACACCATTTAATATTGTGGTAACTGGTTCTTAAGGATATTAAAGACGTTCTTTGATGGGCTAGAGTTTCATCTGATCTTAAGGCCCTATCGGATAGGGCCTATCCGATCCCCAAACTCCAAAAAAATACATTGTTTCTTTAACTTTTTGTTGTTGTTTCTTAAAGTAAAGCAAATAGAATAAATATATGTTGTAGTTGAGTAGTTTATGTATCCATTGATAAATGTGGATACACCATTTAAATATCTTCTCTCCATAGAAAAAATCAGAAGCTTTTTGGGACTTTGAATTCAGTTTATGTCAAAATTTATTGATTGATTGAATTTATTTGCTTTATTAAGTCCCACCCCTAGACACCGACAGCAATTCGTGCTGGGATAGGGCCTTAAGTGAAACTGCCATCTATGGACAATCATTCCACCAAATTTCTTGCGAGTACCACAAATAATATTAAATTGGCATATGCACTAATTTATTATTTATTTATACTTTATTACCTTATTCAGAAACATACACATAACAAAAAAAAACAGGTTACAAAAGTTAAGTTAAAGGGCGGCCTTTCGCTTACAAGCGATTTCTTCCAGGCAACTCTTATGTGGAACAAAAAAAAAACCACCAACAGAGTGAGGTGGAGTACAATCTTCATCTATCAACAATTTTTTTAGAAGATTTTTTTATATTTTTTTTAGAAACAAACAGAGTCCGAACTGACTTCAAACAATTGGGTGTTAGACGAGACGGAGTTGGCATCTCTCTTTAACTCGAAAACAAAAATTTTGATTCTGAATACGCCCCACAATCCCCTGGGAAAGGTTTTCAAGAGGGAGGAATTGGAATTTATAGCAAACTTGTGCAAAAAACATAATGTACTGTGTTTATCGGATGAAGTCTATGAGTGGATGGTTTATGAACCCAACAAACATATTCGGATGGGTAAGTAAAATGAAGAATAAAAATGTATTTACAGGTATCAATTTATCTTTACAAACTGTGCAGTAAACCCAGATTTTTATTTATTTATTATTAGCACATACACTGTGTTTAAAAAGTGTGAATATAGATATACATAATATAAAAATTAACAAGCTTCATATCTAAACCTTTAATTTTTTAAGTCTAGTCATATTTTTTATAATTTTTTTCTCATATTTCTTGCCTTATAGTAAATATGAACTACTTAACAGATTTTGATGGAATTTGAACTTGTTGTTGCTTTAAAATATCATTATTAAATCAAAAACGATAATTAGCTTGGTTTCCGATAAATTTGAAAACATACGAAAATAGGAGCCTAGGAGCCATATTATTCAAATCCAAAGCCTCCTTTTTCACAATAAGTTAAAAGTATGAATATTTATAGCGACCCTGCCAGACATGTGGGAACGCACCATCACAATCGGTTCAGCCGGCAAGACGTTTTCGGTGACCGGATGGAAGATCGGCTGGGCGTATGGGCCACAGAAACTTATGCGCAACTTGCAAGTGGTTCATCAGAATTGCGTTTACACTTGCTGTACACCAATTCAGGTGAGTTGCATTTTTATTTCGGCCACTTCTCTTTTCTCTTTGCCATAATTGCTGGCATATAAATATACATATTACAATAAAAAAAACGTTATAAGGTTCAAGATTTAGGAATCTTTTTAATTAATAAACGTAGAAGAGTAGAAGTAGAAGTTATACGTCTTTGGCGTAACACGATAATTTTTATTTTTTTTAATTTTCGAAGAAATACGACGCTAACAATAGAAGAAAGGTATTTAATACATTGAAAGTATTAAATACCTTTCTTCATACGCATTATCTAGTTAAATAAAGTTTATTTTTTGTGTGCGCGCGCGTCGTAAAAATTTACTTTCATTATTTTCCCCTGAAATAAAATTGAAATATTGAACAAAATGTTGTTATAGGAAGCAGTAGCTCGGTCATTTGAGTTTGAATTGGCTCGTATCAACACTCCCGAGTGTTATTTCAACTCAATCAGCCGCGAACTGGTTTCGAAACGGGATTATTTTGTGAAAGTTTTGAGGGAGAACGGGTTTAATCCCACTGTTCCTGATGGCGGGTACTTCATTATTGCTGACTGGACTAAACTGAGTAAGATTATTAAAAAATATTGTTATTTTCAAATTTTTTTAATTTTACTGGATTGTTGATTTGCTGTCGTTAATTTCTCTCGGATTTGCCGGAAATACGAGCGGGTATTTTCTGCGTAATTCGTGTTTTAGGTAACTATAACAGAAATTATGAAGTTGCCGACATTTTCCACCTTATCAAAAAGGTGAGTTTTCTTAAAAATAATAATGTCGTTCATAAATGCTATACTGCTACACAGCATGCTTATGAGTCAGTTAAGAATACAAAATTGCCTTTTTCTTTCCGTCATTTATTGTTATTTTTAATATATTATGAGTTTCGTTAGTATTACATATTATGTCTGTCCTTTTTCAGTTTCTTTTAAAGTGTGTACTTAATTGACTTTGTCTATTTCGTATATTGTCTAAGTGTTTTCTCTTATATTATGTAAATGTGTAGCTGATTACTTATAAGTATGTAAATAAATAAAATAACCGAGTGTTCATGTTTGTTCAAATTCGGTTGAATTTGAAAATATTAAAAAACAACAAAGTACAAATTCCTACTATAGCTTCAACCGCTCTCTTTTATGTCCATTTATATTACATCGTTTTTTTTTTCAGAAAACAAAATAGATCTGTCTTCAGAACGCGACAAGTATCAAGACTATCGCTTCACGAAGAAATTTGCGAAGGAAGCGGGTGTTCTAGCAATTCCACCTTCTGCCTTTTATTCTGAACAGCACAAGCATTTAGGAGAAGATTTTGCAAGATTTTGCTTTATTAAGGTAATTTCTTTACAAGCAGGCTCGAATTATTTATTAGAAGGGGATATCTTTCTTATAAGTGGGTAGGTACATAAATGTATTTATAAGACTACCCTCATTTTTGTGACATGATATTTTTAATTTAATTTATTCGGAATCAAATCTTGAACCTCCAATGCCTATCTAAACCTTGCCACATTAACTAAGAAAAGCTATTTTGTTTACAGAAAGACGAAAACTTAGCTCTCGCAGAGAAACTTATGAAAGAATGGAACGCAAAGAAAAAATAATTTAAAGCATCTGTAAATAAAAACTTTTATTGTATAAATATATGTAATACTGTATATAATATAAAATGTGTTATGTTGACAATCAAGTTTCATTTATTCTTGACAATTTAAGGTTTGAAGTCGCCGCGAAGCCATCTCTTAGCATCGCGTGTGTCATTTCCATATGTCTTACCAAATCTGGAAAATTAAATAGATTATATTTATATAACATTCATAAACATACAATAAGCCTAGTCCTTACGACGTTTTAAAGTATCGAAACATTTCTCGTACTTTTACTTGCAACACTAAACGAAATATGGCTCCCATTTGTCAAAATATGTTTTTTACATACGTGAATGTTACTAGCGCTCCGTTTCGACGTGGAATCCCTTTAAACTTTTAATATCCAGTTCAGACTTTTTTGTATTACGCCTCTAGTCTACTTACAGACGTATTATAAGAGATACAATATCGCCAGTGCTTGTCTTTTACCCTCTTTATGATGTTAGTTTATACCGGAAACATACTACACGCACAAATCAACTTGGCACCTGCGTGGATGTGCTTCCCCTCTCACCCCACCCACCGCCTAACGCTCTCGCAATTGACGCGACAGTCAAATTAAATACTACGTTGGCTCATTATTAAAAAATAAATTAAAACTATATATACAAACTAAACTATACTTATTGACAAACGTTGATATTGAAAATGATCAATAGATACTTACTATCGCGAGTGTCGAGGGGCTTTAAAGACTACCTACTTGAATTTTTTATGCAGTAAGTACATCACTATGACGACATTACTGTATCGAAGTGCCTAGATAACTTCTGCGTGTAGTTTAGTGCAATGATCACTGATGTTATACAGGTATCCCAAAAGTCGACGTCAAGTTGAAATTTTCTCATAGGTAATGCCACATCAGTTATCAGAAAAATTAAAAAAAAAATTAAGTCATGTATTTTTTAAGTTATGGAAATTTTCCTTTTATTCCAGAAAATGTACACCATGTGACAGTTTTTTCATTCCTGTTGTTACAAATATTTACTTTTTGCCAATTTTTTTTCACTTACGTCATCCCGAATAGTGTTTTATGTAACCTATGATCCTAAACCCTGTGCCGATCACTCCAACTTGTAGGAAAATGTCATTTTATACCGTACCAAGTTTTCTAAATTAATTTTTCGCACTAGTTCAACTGATCGTTGAACTAGTACGAAATGTATTACTCCAGTTTGGCAAGCAGCTTTTAAAGTTTGCGCATTTAATAAGGATTCTAACGTGGTATAACACTTACTTCATTATTTCTTAGATCGGCCACAATTTTTTTTTTGTTTGCTAATACTAAATACACTACAGAAAATCTGTGAACGTTGTATATAAAAATGTGGGTTATCCATAAGACATAGACATATTCCATCACGGACTTTTCTGAGATCACATTAGAAACCTCAAAAATAACAGTACTTCTCCACTATTTAATGGATGTTAGTATACATATAAACCTTTCTCTTGAATCATTCTATATATTAAAAAAAACCGCATCAAAATCCGTTGCGTAATTTCAAAGATTTAAGCACACATAGGGACAGAGAAAGCGACTTTGTTTTATAATATGTAGTGAAGTTATTTTTACACTTGACAGTTGAACAGACAGTATTACATCTCAAAATCGAGAGTGAGAAACTAAGGTTGCCATAATTTGTATATAAAAGTATAGCCGCAATACTTTTCTTACATGGAACTGATAGCAAGGTATTGCCTTTTTTTTTTAGCTAAAAGTTGCTATAGCTAAGACTTCTGTATATTGAACCAAATAAAAACAATACTTTATTAAATTATACACTTATAACTCACCTAAACAGACACCCAGGAACATGGCCTGCATAGTTTGGCAGCATTCCGACGTGTTTGTGATAAATCTCCGTAGGATTTATGGATAGAGGAGGATCAGGTCTGGAAAGGACATATTATGAGGTATAAAATCAGGCTACCAAAATACTTGAAGTTTAGATATATCAAAATAGTTTTAAAATCCTGAACTAATTCCTTAACAGAAATAGCTGTGGTAATAATTAAAACAATAGACAAAACATTGACGGGTTTCATTAGATTTTTTAGAAAAGTTTTTACATTTTAACCTCTATAAAAACACTGGTTTATCCTTTAAGTATGACGCGCCAGTCATACAAACAGTACTTTACGAATAAAAAACCATATTATATAATTTATTTAATACCATAAAATTACAACATTGATAAGTATAGACATCAATTTTAAAATTGTACCACTATTTAGTAATTAGATATGAAGAACAATAGTCCTATCGAAAGTTTTAAAAAGTAACTATGAACTCTTTCAGTGCGAGTGAGGTAGAACGTAAAACGACAAAGTTTTGGCGCGAATCGTTTGTCATTGTCAATACCGTCTTAGACCAATCACAGATACGCGACCGAAACTGTCAAAGACAATTACGAAACGCATCGTAGTCTGTTTTACATTCGACCGATAATACATAAATATATTATTTTACGGTGTCTTGAAAGGTGTTGCATATTTATTTATCAGGGTTTGTAATTTACATACATTTATACCCATATAAAATTATTGAGGCCGTAGATAGGAACATCAGAAATAAAATAGCTTTTTTTTAATTCAGGCCTGCATAAAAATATACATTTTATAATTCTATAAACTGAAATGTGCTTATTTATTATTTACAAAAATTAAATGTAATTTGTACAAGCTGGACAGTTTTAAAGTATTTTTTAAATTAAGTTATGTAATCCAAGTTTTCTTATGCCATTAAAATCTACATTCATTGAAGTACTTAAGTTTTTTGTTAAGTTAAGGAAAACGGCTTAGAAGTCAACATTTAACACAACATCCAATACTATAGACATCAAAACATAAACTATTTATGTCACATATTAATGATTCGTTTACAATTAATATCATTATAGCTTAAAAATCAAGTTAAGCTTAAATCTGGTTTCATTAAACGTCAAACAAATCTTTGTTGCCTTAAGGTTTAAAAGTCGTATTTTTTACATTTAAAACCGTATAAACTTGATATAGTGTTATTGGTCCTTCGTAACTAAAAGCCGGAATATCATAAAAATAAATATTTTATAAACTTTATTTCTTAACATCTTGATCACATCTGGAAATCATATTCGTCCAAAATAAAACAATTTATGCCAACATCTTGACCATATATGGTCCTTCTAGATGGTAACCAATCTTCGCATAATAGTTCCTGGTGCCTACTCCTGATATTACGGCCATTTTGTCTGATCCGTGTTCCTCTAAAGCAATCCTTTCCGCTTCCTCCATTAGGAGCATACCAAACCCTTGATGCTGAAACTTTGTTGGGTCGCGAGCATTTACCTGAAATTTTTTAGAAATTAAAACAGAATAAGCGGTTTTTGAATGATGATTATGAGAGATATGAATAATATGGACACTTGAAACACAAACTGGACCTACTGGTAAAAGAAAATTAAAAGTAACATACCGGTACAACAGATCCGTAGACATGCAGTTCCCTAACAATACTGCACTGTTTAAAATTGGCATTTGGCCCCGGTTTGAGCTCAGGTCTATATGTGTCTTTGGCACATTTCCTAAGTCGAAGGAGACCAACTAGGATATCTTGATCAGAATCCTCATATGCGAGAAAGGTTTCCCATCCACCATTTGCAACATAATCACGACGTACCAGTTCAATCTGGAAAAACATTTAATTGATTTAATTCAGTATTCCATTCCATTACTATTTTCGTCTATACTCTGTGGCATATTTTGGTTTAAAACCATTAAATGAACACTAGAATTTTATGAAATTTTATTAATTAACTGAAAATAAACTTATATTATTATTTTAATTAAAAACCATATTCATAACAAATATTTCAAATTATATTTAAAAAAATAAATTCAATTCTAATATTTATTATCTTACTTGATATGGCCTGACTTTATTATGTATCTCTTGTATTCCAACCTCCCTGGTTCTAACATCCCTACAATCTGTACCCAAATCTGACATTCGCTGTAATGCAAGCTCTCGGAGATTACCATGCTCCACTCCTGATGACACAAGAGGCATTGGAATGTCTCTTTGTACCCTGAAATTGTTTTTTAAATCAATAATTATTTACACAATAAGGATATGTAACTTACAAGATTTAAGTTTAAAGGATGGACTTTTTACTACAAATGATTATATTAACGAAAATACAAATTACACTACAATATTAATGACAAAATTTCAGCAGTTGTCAGTGAGAATACCACATCAACCACATACCATGTAAATTTATAAAGGGTTTTAGTCAAAATCAGACCATAACACTTTCTTGTTACTTTTAAATAACTCCTAAATAAATTAACAATGCACTATCTAGTACTTAAAAACTACCTGTAAACTCTAGTCCAAGGCGGAACCATAGCTAATATCTTAGCTATTAAATCCACCAATGTAGATGGAGGATAACTCTTGTATCGCCCAGTTTTCCACAACTCATACAAGCCGGTGCCTCTAATGACCAAAGTTGGGTAGATCTTAAGACCATCAGCACGGAAGGCTGGGTTCTCAAAGAACTCTTTAAATTGTTCTACATCACGGTCTAAATCCACATTTGGTAGGTCTGGCATCATGTGGGCAACAATCTGAAATTCATAAGTATTTTTTAATATGTAAATAATAGGGGTGAACGCGAGCCTACAGGACCATCATAAAGTGCAGTCGGGACACCCATTTTCAGGGATTAAGTTGCTGGCCTTTGAGGGAGGAGTAAAGTTTGAATAGTTGGAGGATGTATCTTTTGAGCATTGGACAACAATTATAATAATCTCTAACATGAATTTCAATACCTATTATTGTTTTGTTGATGTTTAATCATTTTCACCACCTATTAGAACTACTGTAACACTGACATTGTTGTGCAAAATCCAATATATTTTTTTTTTAAATAAATAAATACCAAGCAAGTGTCTGGATACCCAAACTTAATCTACTCAAACAAATAAATACTAAGATAAAATTTAGGAAACCCAAACTACCTTAAACCCAGCATCCTTAGCCAAACAGAAGTTTTCACAAACAGCTTTGACTGTGTGGCCTCGATTTGTGTCTCTGGCTATGTCCTCATACACAGACTGAACTCCTATCTCTAGCCTGTACAACCACAAATAAATTATATTTACATATATATAATATGCATGTGTATAATACATTATATTCAATAATTTTGAAAAAAATTGGTAAGAAAAGATATAGTGATCAGTTGAGTCTGGCCTTGGCCGTTCAACTAACAATAATAATTGTACTAGTAGAATAATTACCTAGTACATCCATAATTAAGCATGTCACTCATATGTCTCTGTAGGCAGTAATCAGGTCGAGTCTCAATAGTGATACCAATGCATTTAGTTTTTGCCTTTTCTGAATATTTCACTGCTTCTGCAACACTTTGTGAAGTGTGGCCAGACAGAGCATCATGAAGATTCCTAGAAATTACATTATATTAAACTTAGAAGAGAGAAAAAAAACATTATTACAATCTCACTATAACAGGAACTATTTCCATTTCAGTAATGGTGAAAATCTTACTTAGCAATAAACTATAAGGCACCTTCCGCTTCTCGAATAGAATAGATATAACAAATTATGCTGGTGCTTACCTAATGAAATAATCTCTGTAGTCTTCAGGGAGGCTCATAAAAGTTCCACCCATAACAATAAATTCAACTTTATCCACACTATGTCCCAGTTGTTTCAACTGCTCAACTCTATGACGAGTTTGTAAGTATGGATTATATCTTGCTCGAATTGCTCTCATTGATGTGGGCTCATAACCTGTGTAACTCTGAGTGGAATACTCAAAATCAGAATCAGGTCCTCCGGGGCAATAAACACAAATATTACCAGTAAAGTTAATATGTGGGCAACGATGAGGCTTACACATTACTGCTACTACAGCAATACCAGATGCCGTACGAATGGGCTTCGCTTTCAGCTTTGGTAATAAATAACTCTTGGCATCTGATGGCACAGCTGCAATGATATCGACTAGCCGAGGTGATGTGTCCAGACCATACTTTGATGAAATCCTCGTTTTCATTTTATTGAGGTTAACATCTTTACCCTGGCGATGAGCGGCTTGCAATTCATGAATAATCTCTGATATAACAATCACCATCTTTTCCTCTTTTGAGAGTTCCGGCATAATCTTCTTTTTCGGCATTTTTAACTCGTTTAAAAATTTATCGCGTGTATTGATGATTTATATCGGGTAAGGGGTTAAACAACAATTCAACAAAACACAATTTTTTTACCAAACTGACAATTTACAATTTAGATCACGGATCAATACATAATGACCACAGAGCAAACTCCACTACTATTCACGATAAAAATTTGACAAAATAAATTGACAACAGACTTACGACAACTATTTATGAAATTGTTAGAGGTTTGGCAAATAAAACCATATAAAGTTTCATATAAAAATCTATTATGAATATTTCTTTAAGCATAACAGGAATTAATACATACTTGACGACGTTTACAGGCGCCCATTCTGTACTTTGACGTCGCCTGTAGTTAGATGAGAAATCGCACAAGGCAGAGTTTGTAAGTTTCTTTGATGAGTCCCCAAACCGCTGGAAACCGTATGGTACGTGACCAGCAAAACCTGAAATGCGACACCAAACTTTAACATGGCCGAATAAAAGACATATGTATATAGTTATAACATGTTGCTATATATATTATTACATATCCAGGAATTGTATGTAAAAAATTAACTAAGGACTCAGGCATGTTTGATAGTTCGCTAAGGTTAAATTTAATATTATCAATTAATTATTAAACTAACGAACAGATTCGGCTGGATTATAACCCCAAATTTGATTTCTGACAAAAGATTGATGAATTTTTGCGTAAGACATTAGTTAAAATTTATAATCGACTGATGAAAAAGTAACAACAAAATCATTTCCGTTTGCCAAAAAATTGTCAAAACACCTGTCTCTATGGAAAAACATTTTAAGCACTAAGTATAACCTCATTGCTGTTGTGTTTTAAAACAAGTACGTATGTTTTAAGATGTAGCTCGCCATGTATATTTTCTAATTCCAATATATTTTACACTCTTGACTTTGCAAAGTAAATCTTGAACCAGAACAGCTCACCTTTCTTTATATATTTCTGTGGATCTGAATCCTCCATGAAGTATGGACTGATTGAATGAGACGCCGGTGAAAGTTTCGGTTCATCCATTGGCAGGTCTCGCAATATTCCCGCACATTCTGGCCTCACCACCACCAATGGCAACTTAAACTCCGCAGTCGCCGACTAGGAAGAGAAAATCCTTGGTAACAAATACATTTCATCTTCATAATATCTCTTCCAAAAAACAGTCATTCTTCAATCACTTCTGCCATTCCTCCATTTTGTACCCAGTACAATAAACTCACAAATCGATCAACCAGGTTCCATGGTTGGCCTTTCCCTGCTTGCAAGTCCACGACCCTTTCAAGCTGGTTCCTGGCTGAGCGCTGGTTAAGTTGTAATTTTTGGAACTCCGACAAGGCCTCTGTGGCTGCTACGGTATACCGCTGTCCGAAGTGGGCGTTCAAACGTGGTAAGAAGCCTATTGAATTTTTTATAATTATAATTTATTTATTGCAAGAATATGGTACAAAATGTTAAGGTGGTACAATCGTAAAACGTTCGCACATTCACACGGAAGCGATAAAATTTTGAGCTTCTTAAATAAAGTTACGCAACTATCAAGACAGTTTGCTCCACAAATTGCTCTAATCATTAATATCTAATTACTGGATGCAAAAGCCTATGTCAAGTCAATCAAAAGATCCACTTAACCATCTTGTCACAAATCCATCGAAGCCGTGGTTCATAATAAAGTTCAAGCAAGTCGGAACATCTTTCGTTAAGTTTAAGTCGTTCGTATAATAACCAGTTGCGCTATAGCCTTTTAGTTCTTGGACTCATATTTCTGTATGCTTCGTGATCGTTTCTTTTTAATTAGCAAGCAGGTGCCTTCGTCTGTGCTGCCGATTTTTAGCAAAAGTTAATCGCTAAGTTGGAAGAACCCATTGCCACATGCGCTCATTAGGGTTTAGCACGCTCAAGCCACTAAGCCAAAACACAAGAAAACTTAAAACTTAATATGGTAAAAAATAATGTTTAGAAATGATATTTTGATGAAACAACATCATTAATATATGTCATTATCAAACATTAAAATTATATTTCTCATTAAGAATTACAATAAAGATTTTGTGGTTAAGAAACAATTTGATCGTTTGATTACACTTTAGACTACACAATAAATATTGGTTCATCAATTCTCCTCAACACACCTCTGAATATTTCACAATTTTACCAACTGTTTCTTTGTATAGTAAATTGCCAAGCTTTTGTTTGTTTGAATAACTTTTTCGTTATTTAATTTATCGAGGTTCGCTATTGGCGGCCTTATCGCTTTCGTGCGATCTCTTTGAGGCAACCACTGTGAGAATAAAGAAGTGCAAAAATACATAATGTATATAGATGAAACTAATAAACGCTTAAAAACTCCTTTAGATGTTATTGAAAGCAATCAACTAGATTCTAGTTGCTTGGAAATGTGCTCACAATAATTGCAAATACAGAGATTCCCGTTAGCTCAATCTGATATCCAGGCACAGTTCTGTCAGATATCGCTTCCTCTGAAGATAATTAGATTGGCCCCGTCAGATTTATACCTGGGAATTTCTTATAGCTTCATTCGAACATGTTCAATTAATCGTTGAGGTTTATTATATACAGTGGCCGGTTTTTACTTTGAGGCTGTGTATAAGTTAAATAACTGTTGGATACGATATAATATGATATGTTTAAAATAAGTTACTATTTAGTGTTTTTCTGGATTTTAGTATTAAACATGTTGAATTAAAAATTGAAAATTTTTCTCGTTCTCTCGCCCGTTTGCCGACATTTATCTTTATGTGTTGAGTTTCTCGCCCATTATTCTTCACACAAAACTGCCTTTTGTAAGGGGCAACTAGAGTCATCTTTGTATTTTATTTAACGTTCAATAAAAAAGAATGGCTGTACTCACCTTCATATCCCGGTATCATCGGGTGTTTATAAACAGGATCACCATTCCGAAACCTAGCGTTGACGACATCGATAGCTTGCTGTGGTGGACGAAATATCTGAAATACATTGGTTCTTAGACGAAATTCACTACGTATGAACTAAAACGTTTCCTTCAAAAACATGATCATGGAAGATGGGTCATAAATCCTGGTACATGAGATAAGAGTTCACACGATTTGCTTCAGACGTTACAAGTAATGTCTGTAATGCGGCAACCTATTGGTTTAACTGGTTTCGTTAACGTGATTCTTAAAAAAAATCATGTGTGTATAAATCCATTTAAAAAAGTTTAGAAAAAAAGTATTGTAGCAAAAGTTTTATTATAAAGAATGTTCTAGTTAAATAAAATGAATTTAATATCACAAGAAAAAACTTTCCCTCTTACAAAAAAAACTTTTAATTTATATTTTTTTTAGTGTTGATAAATCATCCACCATGCCACTGTCGTATTTAAATAAATTTTATATCTATCGTACATTGACTTCTCTTCACCATTCTTTTCTTAAGCAATAATATCTTTTGCTACATTTTAGGTACTTCCCCTAACCTAAACTTCCAGGCACTATTTATTTTCTATGTATTCTTATTTCTAAGTATTCCAATAGAAATTCGGATCCTGACATATAAATGTTATATATATCTGGTATAGCCCGCGCTACAGTAACCACAGCCTATGTAGATAATATAGTCGCGTACCTTGCACAGCTGGTTGTTTAGCGGTGTTGCGTCTAACCAGGTGTAGGCAGTACGCTCAATAATACATATCAAGATTACGACCCTCAATACGAATATATAATTAATTATTCCATAGACAAAAACGCTTTTATATTTCGTGATGTTTTTATAACATTGTTGTCATACTAATATCATACAAAGGAAATATTTATTTGATGAATTATCTCTGAATTGTATGTATTCGCTGAATCATACCTGGAAGTCATCTGCGGTTCTGTCAGACAGTACCAGCCTTTCCGAGTGATTGACGCTGGGGTCCAGCAAGATCTTATGTGTGGTCGAGCCATATGTATCGCCAATGCGGTATTTGTATTCGGGACAGTGACCGGTGTATCTGACGAAATATCGTAAATGCAACGAAATATATTTATCAAAGTAATTTTTGAAATGAAACTCCTTTAGGCGCATGAGGGTTTTTTGTCGACGTTGGTTGTTTCATGACGAATGTCACGAAGATGTGCAGCGTTTTTGTCGAAGAAAAAGGAGAGGGCGATTGAGACCGATTGTGAGAGAGTGAGAAAGGGAGATCGAGAATAAATACACGCTATTGGTTGATGAATTTGTTTAGTAGTTACATATTAGAAATTTACATGGAAATAGACGGTACAAGCCATACTGGTCGCATGAACAATGGCAGATGAACAGTTAGGGTAAGAAAGTGCAAAGTGCAGAGCTACCAGGAAATAGAAATGGATGTTGAACGGTGGGCAGACGTTATTAAGGAAGTTGGTGAAGATACTCAAGACAGAGAGAGAGAAGCAGCCAATTGGAGGAGGCTTTACTCTATAAGAGGCCTTTGAAAAAAAATATTTCAGTGTTTATTTTGTAAATGTTTCAAGGATTCAAATAAAAAGCTTGATTTTTTTTTTGTGTTATAACCATTGAGAAATGAACTATCCAACACAAATAACGTTTAAATTTTATTATATACCTAGTTCTTTAGATAAGATTTTGTAACAATATTAATATTTCCTATTACAGTCAAATCCTACTTTGTTCAGCAAACAAACTTTAGTTTTGTATTAGTTAATAAGATATACCCAGGAATATAATGTGGTTGTGCGATGCTGACTAAATCCAGAGCCATATTGTTAATTTATTTTATGCCAAAATATCACGCATAATTTTATTACACCTTTAATTTTGTCCGTTTACCACATTTATTACAATCTGTTTGTTTTATGTCTCGACATTTAGAATTTGACTGAGGATTTGACATTTGAAGATGTCTCTGAACATTATTTTCTTTTTAATTTGATGGCTGCCTGCTTTTAAATGTTTTTTAGCTTATTAATAATAATATAATAAAATAATATGGGTTTAATATTAACATTTTTGATTGTGATTACGCAATTGTAATGCGTAATGTTATGGAATTTTTTTATGCATAATTTAATTTTCTTGTATTTAAAGTGGAAGTGACAGCTGTGATAGTCGAGTCTCGAATGTATGACCTCAGGGTGTAGACTGTAGGACCACTTGTTTAATCAATAATAAGGTTTGGGTTAAACTATCTAGCTAAAAAGTATTTATTTATAGCACTAGTCTAATATGTTACTTACATTTTATTGTTTTAATTATTTCTCCTGTCATCGTATTAATTGATATTTTTAGTTGCATCGTCATGATACCACTCAGAAAAAATATAATATAATTAAGTATCACATAATTAATTATATTACGGATATAATAAATCTAACATACCGCATTAATATGCAGTTTGTATTATTGATTGATAAAATTCTTGAAAACGTTTTAAATAGCACTAAACATTATGTTATTTTATTTAAAATATATAAAAATTTGAGGAGTGCCATCTGATTTCGCCAGTAAGAATTACTAAGCATTATAATGGAACTAAGTTGAACAAACATCATAAGCTTTTAACTTGCAACATAGGCACGTGCTACTTTATTTAGTAGGATTAAAGTGTATGCATTTTGTACAGTGACTATGCGACCGCCATTTTGAATTTGACATTCTTGTTTTGCTCGTTGAGCGTAGCGGATGTGTGTTTATTGGTGACGCATGCGTGAAGTGACAGTCAGTGTCGATAAAATCTTAACTCGGAAACTTTCTGTTAAGTTTACTAACAAAGCTAATACATGAAATTATCTTTATTATGGAGCGATACTTAGGTTTTAATTTAAATTTACATATATTTTACATTCCAAGTGAGCCGCGGCTTCAAATGTGAGCATTCCAAAGCGAATGTTGAACTGTGTTTTTTTTGTCAGTGATTGTTTTCGATACATTTAAAATTCTGTAAAGATCAATTCTATGGAGTATGGACAGTGGACTCATTAAGACCCCTACAATAATATAGTGATATAGTTTTGTTTTGCGTTTGCTTCGTTGTGATTTTCTTTCGAAAATCGCAAATCGCTGAAATAGTCAAGGTAAGAAATTTTAATTAAATAGTTTTGCAGGATACGTTTTCTATTTTTTTAATTTAAGCGAAAAGTAAGAAATCATAAATATTCAACTTTAAAGCGTTGTATAATCTTATACTTACTAAATACCTAGGTATATGAAAATAGTATTTTATATCTTATTTTTTGTTTCGAAATGATATGTTACATTCATATTTGCCTCTCAAATATATTTTGAAATAAAATTCAAAATAAAGCGAGATATAAAATAAGAAATTGTTCTTACAGACAATAAATTGGGAAAATACTTAGGTATATTCACCAAGCAATTTTTCGTTTTTTGGTCGCTTCAGAGACTAATTTTATAATTTGGTGGTCAAGATACTAGGTTATACTATAATTATGTTTTATTTCCACTTAAACAGCCTAAACAATATTATATAGGAAAACACCAATATTTTTCCTTGAGGAAAAATAAAACTATTTTGTGGTTAAAACATTCTACTCTTCATCAAAGCTCAATCAATACTATCCAAGTGACTTGCTTTGTGGCTTATTTTAAATCTTGTTAAAAGAGTGTTGTTAAACAAAGTTTATACAATATAAAGTGATAATAGCCAGTACCAGATTTTATAATTAAAAGTCAATCATCTTTTCTAGATATATATCTATACAAAAAGAAGAACCAGGTAACACTTTTATTTTAAAATTATTAATTTTTGTTTCAGTAAATAATATAATCTAGTGTTAGTTTGGAATAGGCATTACATTAGATTTCAAAGAGTAAAATTTTGTCACTACAAAAACCTATAATCATATAAGATCTCTACACCTGATAACAGATATCATACACAATGCTTAATCTTATCTATGTAGGTTTGTCTAAAGCTTATCCAGAGAAAACATGGTTGTCTTTCATTGTGTTAATCATTTAATGATAAACATCTTAACGAAATTATAATTTTCAGTGCAAAATCTAATTATAAATCTAAATAGAAATGAAATATTACGGTTAAACAAGTAAGACAAACACAATGAATTTAAAATATAGATTCTTAATAGTAAGAACCACAGAAAAAGCTATTCATTACAGATAAAAAATAATACACCGCTAAATTAAATCTGTAGAAAACATTTAAAATCCAACATTCGATTTTCAAATGAATTGATTTCTAACGTCGCGACTCTACCGTAGAGCACAAAATCGCATTAGCGTTGCTCTCAACCGGTTCGAGGAGTTCAAAAAAGCCCGCAGCCGTTGAATTTCGAGGTCGCAACCCAATTGGGGTCCGCACTTTGTAGTACACTTTCTCCGAGAGTGACGCGCCCAGACTTTTCACCGCACAGTCTACAGGTGCAAGCTGGGGTGACAAATCATGTAGGCATGCGAAATTTCGCAAATGTAAAAGAAATCTTGTAAACAAATATTTTTATATAAAACGAGCACACGGGCAAACGAGCCTGCGGGACACCCAAAAAGGGCAGTCATCGCAGCCGATAGACTCCCATTTTTAGTGGTTGCGTTGCCAGCGTTTAAGGGCCGTACGTTTGAATTTTGAATAGTTAAAGGTCGTATCTCTCAATAAAGACCCCCGCCGGTATTCGATTCCACAGTGTGCTAGTTCGCAAAATAAAATGCCTTGTGAAACGGACTGTGGAACATTTCCAGCCATCAAGGTGATGTTGGTGAAATTTAGAATTCATACGGCTCGTACAATGCTGAAACGAGGCAGGAGGGCTCATCCCAAACAATTCTTCAGAACACTCATCGAACTACACGAATCTGAAATCGGTCAGACTAAGACTATATGTGAGCTAAAATCCAACTACGTTTGCTTTACGCCGGAACGCCCCTAACATTTCCGGTTCTTGTGTCAAAGTCAAATTGACAATTAGCATTCTTTGAGTGACACCTATTTACCTTACCGGCAACCATTAAGGACATATGTTAGTGAAATTTTAAAATAATAAATCAGATACAATATTCGCGCATGAAAGATGTACTTATATATTTACCAGTTATAATAGATGCATGAAATATTAATTATTACTTAGTGGTTTTGATTTTCAATTAAAAAACTAACATATTCTTTAACCTAGTAGTTTGCGTTCGACTTATATTCAAATTAGTACAGTGATCATAATCAAGTGTCGTGCGCAGAACGCAGATCGCCTGTGAAAATTATCAAAAGGCCCAAGGCTTGATACAGCTACGTTATCACAAAACCGCTGAAACAGTAATAATATCGAAAGTAAAGAATTAAAAATTACAAAGCCGTATCAAGTAGATTTAGGAGAATATTTGCATTTTGGTGAAATAGTTTTTATTTAAATGCCCACTTTGAGAGCGTGACGTGTTGTTTTAAACTCGCATCGCAATTTAAAAACTGAAGTTCATGTGTTTTGATAACTGAGCTGTTTTCTTATTAAACTAGCTTTGTATGTTCGGTCGTAGCGTGGTGTTATAACACATTAATGCCCATATACATTATCAGGAATTAATCCACAGTCTCTGATTGAAAACAATCTAAGATCAGACCGTGACAGTCGATCGATCTCTCTCGCATGCTAATAACCAAACCCTACGAAGTCAATCCATTTTTAGCGACGGATAGACTTCAATCTCTTCGCTCTTTACACTCATATTTGATAATCCATATAAACCAAATAAAGTAAATAAAACCGTACAAATAATATTAAAGTATACATGTCTATGTTTAAAACATATCAAATATCTTTTTAATTTTAAAAAAAAACTGGTGTTAGTTAAAATTTTAAGATTACATTTTGAATTGAACCATTATCATAACTGCGAGCACTGTTCAGTGTTGTCCTATTGTGTTAGTGTTCAATTGTCTACATAGACAAATTCTTTTCGTAGACATCCGAATTACGAACCTACGAAACGATATTTACTATTACACTATTTTCTCAAGTTTTCGTCATGTAACTTACAAGACGTAGTTGTCATTGAAATGCTAATTACTCGTTATCTTTAAATTTTTCTTGACATTTCAAGTTTAATGTTCTAAATCTACTTTGTTAAAATGGCAAAAGTGGTGACGTGCATACAATTTTTTACCCATTTTTAAATCTTTAAACTCACTTGGGAATAGAAACTATTTAAATCTTTCAAGTAGTCAATGCATACCAGATGCTACAAACTAAATATACTTGAATATGAAAAAGATTTCTTTCGTTTTTTTTATTAACTATACTTTTGGAGTGCGTAAATGATGACGCAAAACATAGGTTATAGATCGAATATTATTGTGACATTCTTATCGTTTTGTTAATTTAGTCAGTTTTACTTAGCCAATATAATGGCTCCTTATAACACGGTAAATTAGTTCCTCGATAGGCGTATTCTCGCATAACGATTCAAGGGGATTTGAAATCGGATTAATAAATAACTATGTAAAAAATAAGTGCGTACAAATCATTATAATTGTCACAGTACTGAATTATGACGTGTAAAACCACGCGTTATATAGGAGAAAAACCGTGTTATACGAGGGACTGGAATCGCGTAATATCAGAAGGCGTTATAAGAGTACCGTGTTATAAAGGGGTTTACTGTACTGTACTGGGCCTATCTTTTGTTTTAGCCAGCATTAGCCGTCACGGCTCCAAGCATTCTGCACTAGAAGCCTATGACGTCATACGTTTTTGAACCTAGGATTGACCATTCGGGTCTTAACCACAAATGTAATGTTCGGGGGTCAGATATGGCCTTGAAATGAGTACGATATCAAGTCGGAATATATATATTATATTTATACTGCTATAACTGGCAGTGATCTGCCGGAAGTACTGATTAAATGTATACAATTTTACCCTATTGTTTAAATATTCATTAACTTAAAAGGCCGGTATCGCACTTGCGAGCCTTCTACCGGTGCGAGTGTTTGCCTCCTAGCATATTACAAATTTAATTGTCTGCGGTTCAAAATTTCGCGGAAATTATAAAGATGACATTTACCTGAGTATTGAGATCATCATTCTAAAGAGAACAGAAAAAATTGTTTGAGAATTCATAATACATACGTCAATTATTCAACGATTTTCGAATAGAACTGCCAATTTGGCAAACAAAGAAAATCATTAATATTTATACTACATAAATGAAGGTTACAAAGATTAAGGCTAACTATAAAGTTATTGATTATCTAGTTGATAAAAGGGACTGGGACTAGTGCTGGGCAGGCTCCCTCTAATTAATTTGATATATTTGTTTTAAATATTGTTTGATGATTTGCTTTTTTAAAAGAGTACCGAGAGTTTTTTACGCCGGCTTTTTCTCTCGGCCTACACCCTCTGTCTTCTTTGCCGATGAGTAGGGATGCCTACAGGTTCGAATTGATTGGCGTAGAATAAGTGACACCTAGATGATCTTATGTTCCAAAATAAACGTATTTTATTTTATTAGATTCCTTTCGACGAAAACGCTGAAAACGCTTGTTCCGCCGCGCCTGTGCATCTTCCAATATGTGAATTTGATTATGATTTTTATAAAACATGTCTCTCAATTCCAGAGTGAGTGAGATGCAACCAATAAAAAAAAAGTACTGGACCTTTCGCTTCGTTCGCTTATTTCTTGAATGAACCTAATATGTTCTCTTATTATCGAAATGAATTTGCTTGATTAGGACGTTGATCCTTACAATTTAATTAACGACTGTTCTATTAATACTATAATAAAATATATATAACGACTCGTAGCAAATACGGTTAGTAGTTAAAAAAAGTTTGAAGCGAATTAAGTTCGGTGGCAGTTGTTGCAGATTTGTTCAAATGTATGTTAAATGTAATGTTTGTTTGAAGCTGGGTACAACCGGCTTTAATTATGTAACATTATTATAACTAAGATAACAATAGTGAGGTTGCAACGCTGGTTTAACAAAAAACTATCTTGACTTATTGAAGTGTTCGTATATCTAGGTGACACTTTTGTCAAAGACATTATCGAAAACGAGAATTATAAATTACAATTTATTGGTAAAAACAAAATGGCTTATTTTGGCTTCAAGTCTGCCATGATTGCTTGCATTTTGTTTACTCTTATTATTAATTGAAATAAGTATATATTCATACTAAGATATTATTAGTACATTCCTAACTCTACATCGCTTTTGGAACTGGTTTTCCAAAGCGCCACTCGTTCATTCATACAATGCGTCATTAGACTTGAATTACTACTGGTTATGAAATGTATGTATGTACATGCTTCTTGCTTTGTCATCGCATAATACTTATTTGAGACACGATGTATGTATATTATAACTAGCGGTAACGACTTAGAAATAATAGACACGAATTTGATGATACTGATTATGTAGTTGTCTCGGGGGACGTTGATTGGAACACCTCCAAGTGATTTTGGCTGCAATCCTGCTTGCTACTGAAAAAAAATACTTAGACTGTTGCGTCTAAGTATTTTTTTTTAATTTTGTGTAATGTATTAAAATTCGTAAACAAACCATCCATTTTCTACTTTTCTATTGGTTATTAGAGATGTGACATTTTGCATTAAAAAATCGATTTTTAATTACTTAATCGATTGTTTTTTTAGCATGAAAAATTGATAAAAATTAATCATTTTTGATATTTGACGAGCATTTCCAAATTTTAAAGTTTTTGAATAATGACCACCCCAGCTGTGCACCAGGACCACCATTGTGAAACACCAGAAACGGGCATGTCGTCGAGCCAAAAGTCGACAGCGTCTGTCAGGGACAAAAGACCACCTATTCGAAAGAAAAACTGATCACATAACAAAGGCCAAAGGCTGTAGCGCTGTAGTGGTGTCTTTTATCACCATCACTAAATAAGGAACAATATAAAATGGTGGAAAATTTCAGTTTATTTACTTTAAATATTTGATTGACAAATTCAAAAAGGCAGTAAAGATGCATGTTACAATGAACACAGTTGACTAAAATTAAGACGGCAAATGGCGACGTGTATCTCGCCCGTATACATACATATTAAGTTTCTCACGTAAATAAAATATTTTTTTTTGTAATGAGAAATAGTTATTTAAACAAAAAAAAATATTTATGTATGCATGTATGTAATTCAAGCCTCCATCATTTAAAAGAAAGTAATAGTGTCCTCATTCACAAGTTATAATTAAAGTGCCATTTAACAGGCCTCTTATCTGCAGTTATCTCTCCGGAAACGAACGTGTGATGTTTCTCGACTTATCTTTGTTGAGCGTGATAGCAACCCTTTTAACAATGACAGTAAAAACGAAATGTATGTTCATTTTCGCTTTATTTAACCCTTTCAAAATATTCATAAATAATCACTAAAGTACATAAATGATTGGGATTGATTTGCTCCAGTTCAAAGAATTTGTATTAAAAATGGCGATTATAAACAGTGGCGCAGTTCTTGCCAGTTCTTCATCCCCCTCTACTTTCTCTACGGTCTCTTACGAACTGGTAGTAAATGTAAATTTAAAATTAATTATCATCTTTTCTGGTGTTCATAAGTACCTATATGAATAAAGTTTGAGTTTAATTTTAGTCCATTGCCGATAGCCAATAGATAAACGAAAATGTGCACGGTGCCATTGCCATGCCACTAGGCGAACACAGCTCTATTTCACTTCTTTTGTTTTGCATCGCTATTAATGAATTCTTTAGATTAGCTTTTTAGTATTAATATTCTACATTTTTTTTATATAACATTGGGTTATGCACTTCTTCACTCATATTTTTTTTTACTAGGGTTTTGCCTGGAAGGGATCGCTTATTAGCGATAAGGCCGCTTGTTGCATACCTTGTAATTTTTTTGTATTGTGTTATTTGTGTTTCTTTTATTAGTATTGCAATAAAGTATAAATAAATAAATTTTTAAACTCGAACAATAAGTTCTCTTGAATGCATTTTAGGTTAAGCAGGTCACTTGGTTAATTGACTTCGGTGCAATACCTAACACATGTTTATTATTCCAACTCATTTCCAGCACTGGGGTTTCATATTTCAAACGGAAATTTCATTCTGTACCTAGAATGGGTGTTGAACACAATGGGCCATATTTACAAGTGAACAATTGAGATGTATTGCGTTGCTTTGTAAAGGTTGCCATAATACATATAATGTTCTTTGACTAGCGGCCTATAAATTATTACGGGATAGAAGTTAATAAATAACATATGTTGGTGAAAATCAATCGTGCTAATTTACTGGGCGTCAGATTTCTGTATCTCTTTCATAATGGTCAATCTAATAGTTAAGGGAACAGCCTGGCACCAATCAATCAATCAATCAAAATATCTTTATTCATATAGCTAAACAAGTACACTTATGAACGTCAAAAAAATTAAATTATTTCTAAATTTACATTTACTACCAGTTCGCAAGTCAAAGGCGTAGACGTAGAGTTATAAAAAGCTTTATTGATTAATTTACTTATAACGAGGGCTTTGAATTTATTTAGTGATTATTATTCTCTAAATTCGCTTGGGAGTTTGTTGTAAAAACGAATACAATTTCCATATAAGGAGTGGTTTATCTTCTGGAGCCTGGTTGATCATACACTCCAATTAGTTCTATGTCGTGTAAATAAAAAATTAATAAAATTAATTTCTATTTTGTGTAATTTTAAATCTGACGCCCAGTAAATTAGCACGATTGATTTTCACCAACATATGTTATTTATTAACTTCTAAAGTCACCATTAATTGTTTTAAAATCATTTAATTTCTTTGTACATACAACAAGGCTTCAAGAATGTATTGACCGGATAATGTCATAATATTTAAACTAAAACTTATTGCGTACCGACTCACTCGGGGAAACACAACTAAATAAAAATTTAAAATAACATGAATCACTAGAAATGAAACTAAAACTAGAATGCAAAGAAAAACTAATCTTTATCACGAGGCAGAATAGAAGTCCTCAAACGAAGTAGAATTTAAAGACTCGTCTGATATGAAGAGGTAAAGAGATCCAAAGCAGGATTTGCACAGTAAATCATTCTAAAGGAAACTGTGGAATGCCCCGAACATTGTTATTTTATCGGTACACAGCTACTGTGCACTTATCACAAATTAAACTCTATTACCAGCGTCATAAGACATAACTAACAGTGTAGTGGCGTTACTGATTAGATAGTCGTGTCAATATCATAAAACGGAAAATGTAAAGGTTGTTTAACAAAGAAATGAATCACAATACGTTGCGAGGGTATGCGGGTATAACCAGAATTGTGATATAAAAACTTTGAATACCGCAAAATACCACATGGCGATTTTGCAACTTTTATGTTCTTTTAGTGCCTCTACTTTAATTGGCCATCAGTCGTGAAGAGTCTGTCATCTGTCAGATGCAGCAACTCTTCCGCAGTCACAATATCGGTCGAAACGGGTCTGCTATTATTTCGCGTATCTCAGGAGGCAAGCAAGTAGGCTAGCTCGTAAATAGATTATTAATTTAATCTTCTTTGAAAAATTCCATAATTAAATTACAAACTATCGCCACCATACCAAAACCTTGCAGTATTGAATACGTGTTATCAAAGTACTTATATCTTTTGGACTAAGTTTTAAATTAACATCCTTGTACAATAGGATGTTATCAACGTAAAACCCCAGTGATATGTTTTGGGCGCATTTGCACAGCTGTTGCCTGCACATTCTTTGGAAATGACGTGCTTCGGTTTGCCCACGCGCAACGAAACCTGTGAGGATTGACCACAAGCCACACTTTCATATCGTGTTTTAAAGACTTTAATAGATCAGTGGTCAGCCATATCGGTCAGTATACTTCTAGAACGCCTCCTCTAGCCCGAGCCTCCACACCAGCGTTCTTGTGTGTGTCTATGGCTAACATACACTTAAAATATGGGTTTATTATAACATATGGTATATGCTTGTTTGCATATAAAGTAAATCAAGTTGACAACTACAGTATATTCTCTATAGCGACGGTAAAATTTTATAATTTTAAAGCGAGTTTGATATATGTATGGTCTATAGAGAAATTGTTTGCTTAACGATTTAGAAAAAATGCTTGTATTTTTATTCTATATATATTACAATTTTTATTACATATATATTGCATTTTTTACAACTTGGGTAACATTATTGTAGTGTTTGTGTATTTTTTTCTTGCAAATAAAATTCTGCCTATATTAATCAGTGATAATGTAGCATTGTAAAAGAATTTTCAAAATCGGTCCAGTACTTTTTGAGCCAATTCGTTATATAAACACATGGATACAAATCTTTCCTCTTTATAATATTAGTTTTTTAATTCCGATTTTTACAGTAAGTCAATGAATACTTATACAATAGAAAACTTATTTTAAACAAAACCAAAAACCATAACCTTTTTTTAACTAAGTAATTATAAGTAATGCAGAATTCTTGTGAATTTAGCCAGTGTGCAACTAAATCCGTCTCACATGCAATAACATATATGTATATCATTAGGTATGATGTGTTTACTTAAGTAAATAAATATAGATACAAATACGGCAACATATTAATCTAATTCAAAAACTAAATAGTCTTACATGAGAATTCACATTTATCTCTTTCCCCTAATTAGTTATCTTCAGTCATTGCTGAGATACTGTAAAACGAAGGTTTCAATGTTTTATCTGAAACACTTGACTTGGCCGTGAATATAAATTGGTTAGATAAGCGTTGCCGCTTACATAATTAAAACTTTTCAGAGTTAAATTTAAACCCAAACTGAGCATTTGGAACTGTTCTCGTTTTGTTTATCTGTCTACTACGACATTGGTTACGTTAAATCAAATTCAATTGTAGTCCCTTAGAAATTATGTATACATATATGTATCGAGTTGAAAAAAAACAAATTAAAAACTTTGTTATGGAATTTACTATTAGATTTCTGTTACGGAAGAGCTGGGAACACTGACACACGTAATATTGGAACTATCCAAATTCTTGCCAAAAAAATTTCCAAATTCCAAAAAAGTACTTTGTTTCTTACCATTTTTTGTCATCGTTTCTTAAATATAGGGTAAATGCAAAAAATATATGGTGGAATTGAGTAGTTTATCTATCCATTTTGAAAGATCGTTTAAATTGATTTTATGATGAAAATATATACATGTAGAATATGATTTTCGTAAGCCAAGTAAGTAATCTATTTCAGAAAAAAACTGATAAAATTACATATATAATATTTTACATAACGGTTCCTAAATCTCACACATTGTAATCCTATTTCTAATGAACGAAACGTTTATATTTTTAGTTAGAGACACTATGCCTTTTCTTGGAATTTATAAGAAAATTTTTAGGCAAATATTCAAACATGTTTTTGTAATTTATTTTGTTTTCGTTACAATATATTATTTGATCAATACAATGAAACACTTGTACAAACGACCTCGGAGCTCTCTTGGTACAAATAGATAGAAATTACTGTGAAATGTTTTTTTTTAAAACAGGCGGCGAACGAGCAGAAGGATTCTTAAGGCATGTATTCAGTTTGACTAGTGATTAGTGATTAGGAGAAAACAAGTGTGGACGGCGACTGATTAGCGCAGGTGATTAGTTGTCTGTATAGTAAAGTGATTAGAAGCGTGTTCTATTGTTTTGCGAGTGGACTGCGAGTAGTGACGTCGCGTGCGTCGTCACTCGCAGTTTGCCAGCCAGACTAAATGACAACTGAATTTACTTAACAGAGCCACTGAACATTACTTGGACACTTCTTGCACTACACACCTGCACTAATCAATGTCAGTTACTTATCACGTGCACTCGCACTAATCAAAGTGAATACAGGCCTTTATAGTGATGTGCCAATTGACATTCACATTACCCGAAGGCTCTCAAGTGCGACGTCGGCCTTTTAAGAATTGGTACACTCTTTTCTTGATGGACCCTAAGTGGAATTCGTTTAGAAATAGTAGTATTTTAGTACAGTGTTTTAGCGATGTCTGTTATAAGTTGACAGGTTAAACTTATAAATCACATACTTAACAAATCGTGTATCGAATTTGGATCAATGTCTTGCGCAACTGTCGTGATCGATGGAGCCCTGAATGTCTTGGCCTAATTTTCGTCAGCCTTTTAAGGCAACCGCTATGTACGCGAAGGATTATTTGAATTTGGAATGCACTAGCTTCCGTTGGCTACTTTGTTTTCGGTACGTATGTATATATATATATCACATTTGGCTCTTAGTAAAATTCACTGCCGTATGTCAAAAATCAATGTATTAGACATATATTGTACATTGCACTATAGTAATGTAGCTAATATATTAACAGTAGTGAATTGTAATAAAGAGCTTCTCGTCTTTAATTTATTAACGAATGTAGGAAGAATTTTTTTTTACTATTTTTAAAATTACTCCAACTTCGATTTAGTTCCCTTTAGAGTATAGACTATTTAAGATTTAAGTCGGTGCCTGGTAGATAGTACCGGTGACTCCAGAGCTGGTACTTTTCTCGTTCGAATAATTATCGTAATCCAGCGAGGAAATGCTGCCAGCGTTAAAGGTACGGCCACAGGGACCAAAATTTAAATTTCTTTTAGTTTTCTTTATATTATTACTATGTAGGTTACGAAAATTGTGAATTATAAACAATTCATTATTAATAATTAAACAAAATTGCTAGTTAAACGTAGTGTTCTCAATACATTTAAATGTTTATTCTAGATATAAAGGCGTTTTTTATATCTGGCCCCACGTTTTAAACATATAATTACTTAAACAAAAGTAATGCCCGAAATACATTCTCAATAAAAAAGACAGTAATTACAGTTGACGTCTTTTAACACGTGTTTATAAAACGTTTCATATTTAAATTTAATTGCGATTTAGTTTTTAATTTCCTTTTGACAAAAAACTGGGAAATACCGCAATATATTTACGCCAATAACTGGTAGTTGTTAAATTATATTGAAGAGTAATATATGTATTAAGTATCGACTATTGAATTTTCTTGTTGGTAAAGGGAATATAAGGGTAATTGGGGATGTGATTAGTGAATAGTTAATTTATTAACTTAGTTAGGTATATTAGTAAAATTGTAGTGTAATAAAAATAATAAATATTATTATATTATCAATAATAGAAAACTCAACATGGAAATAATTTTTGTTTCGAACTAATATTGAATAATATGTTAATTATACTAAAATAACAAATTGTCTGGGCCTTAGATTTCTGTATCTGTCACATGATCATTTGTCAATGGCCCAGTGGTTTCAGCGTGCGTTTCCCATCTCTGAGATTGTAGGTCCCCGGTTGTGCACCAAGGGACTTTCTTAATGTGCGCATTTTACATTCGCTCGTACTAGCCTATATTGACAGATTATCATGAACATATTTCAAAAACCCTTCCTTAAGGTTGTAGTGCCCCTGATACATTTCTCTCACAAAGTATAATAACATATACACACTGAGTTAATAAGAGGATTAATTATTGATCTCTTCTCTTAGTATGAATTTGTTAAAAACAGTGTGATACCTTAATTTATCTCAAAGTAGGCACGAAATAACTAATACCAATATTTCCCAAGCAATTTGACCGTTTAACTGTTAGCCCAGTCATATTAGGTAAGAAAAGGGGTCAACCTCGGAATGAAAGATAATAAGCTGCAAATTGGTATGAACCTTTGTTTTGTCATTCTAAATGTTGTCTCAAAAGTCACAATCGTTATCGTGTCCGCGTCTCAAGATATTCAAGGTCAAAGGTCACAAAAATCGGTTTTTCGCGAATATCTGGCTTCCTATCGGTTAAATGAGATTTGCATTTATTATAAAAGTTGTAGGCTATAAAATTCCCTACAACTTTTGTTTAAACTTTTTTTTCATACGACCAACCGTTTTGAAGGTAGAGCGCGAAGTGCACATCGTACAGTCATATACGGCCTAATGCAAGGTCAAGCGTGAGTTATGGTTATCAGTACGTTATAAAGTCAATTATTTACAATAATTATAATTATTAAACAATGCCTATTATTTATGTTCTAACTATTAATTATTTATATTAAATTAAAGTAAGTAACTTGATTATTTATATATAATTATTCATATTTAACTATTTAAGTATAAAATATTATTAATTCTGGATTATATATTTTAGTTTTATTTTAAGTTAAAATGATAGTAAGAGTATATATTTTACACATATTTTTATTTATTATTAAATACGGCATAATATACATTTATCAAAATGTGAGTTCAAATATCAAAAGTATCTTTGTTGATTTTAATTGTAATGAAATTGGAAATGGAAGCTAATTATCTTCTTCTTCTTCGTCTTCTTCTTCTTCGTCTTCTTCTTCTTCTTGTCGCTCAAAAATGTTCGATTCATTGTCATCATCCTCATTATCTGTCATGTTCATCTCCAAACCTTCCAGAATATCGGGATCATATGTATTTTCTTCATCGGGGTTACTTGGATACAGTGAAGCGTTGAGGCAAGCTTGTCCGTTGCACTGGCCGCAAGCTAAAGAACATTGTAGCCCTGATTTTCTGCATCCACAGCGGGAACCACAACCATTTTTGCAATTGCAAAATATTACGTTTAGTAGTTCGGCTGGTGCTGGAGGTAATAACGTTCGTATGGGCTCCAGGATTTCATTTTCAAGCATCCAGCCCCATTCTTGAGGTTCTAAGTCCTTCCCTAACCACGTTTGAATCTGGTAGTAGACACGTTTTATGTGTTGATGAGCTGCTACACTTGTTGGTGGAAGTGTTGACAGTTGTACAGGTTTATGTCTGTACGATGTGCACTTCGCGCTCTACCTTCAAAACGGTTGGTCGTATGAAAAAAAAGTTTAAACAAAAGTTGTAGGGAATTTTATAGCCTACAACTTTTATAATAAATGCAAATCTCATTTAACCGATAGGAAGCCAGATATTCGCGAAAAACCGATTTTTGTGACCTTTGACCTTGAATATCTTGAGACGCGGACACGATAACGATTGTGACTTTTGAGACAACATTTAGAATGACAAAACAAAGGTTCATACCAATTTGCAGCTTATTATCTTTCATTCCTAGGTGAAACCCCTAATATGACTGGGCTATGTGTTTAATCGACCGCATCGATTAGGTGTTGAAAAAAGGCAAGAAACCGAGTCCCGTGCTCTACCTGTGTCTGGCATTCCATACATTTTTGTGTCATTTACACGTGAATGCATTTTGTATGCAGTTTTGCATGTATTTTCGTAGTAAATTAAGTTAGTGAGAGAAGTTGGTATGTTATTAAAAACCGTTGCCATAGTAACACTAACTTGAACCACGTTTCATAGGATTTTACCCCCTTAACTTAATAACTTATCTCAATCCATTTCTGACCATCTGAGATAGACGTATTAATCCAAATATTGATAAATATGTGTTAACCAATAACCATAAATCCACGGATTGTAATAGCTAATAGAAAATAACAGTTCAACTGTGCCAATATCCTATCTTAACTTCGGCAGTTTTTAAAATAATTAAAAAGCTATTTGATGTTTTAAACATAGACATGTATATTTTAATATTATTTGTACGGTTTTATTTACTTTATTTGGTTTACATTGATTATCAAATATGATCGTAAAGAGCGAAGAGATTGCATTCTATCCGTCGCCAAAAATGGATTGTCTTCGTAAGGTTTGGTTTTTGGGATACATGTTATCTGGAGATAAGTTGATAACAACGGTTAATTCTTCGTCATTATAGGTTTGAGATGGACACTTAATGTTTTTTTTTTTAAATTAAGCCCACTATAAATATGTAGCATTTATTTATATGTACTCGCGGAAAATATAAGTGCCTGAACTGAAGGTTTGCAGGGGAAATTTGGAAAAATTCTAATGTTTTTAAACGGTTTTCCTCGTTACAAACATTTAATATTGTAAGCGATACGGAGAAAGGTGCCCCATCTTGTGCGTTGCAACCTACAATTGCGCAACAATTATTTGTTTATGCCAATAACTTGCATAATCTGGTCCGAACTAAAATGTACCAAGTATGTACTTTCGAAATGTTTCCAGTTTAGATCCGCATAGTATCGAGACGATTGTCATTTTTGTTTGACAACCTTCGTCTTTGACAAAATGCATTAGGAAATGAATTAAGCTAAGTATGATCATTCATACAGAGCACTTCTCATTCCTATTATGAAGGTCGCGTTTACTACTACCCTGCTGATGTCTTAGAAGGCTCATCTGATGTTAAGTGATACTGCCGACCTTGCCAGCCTTTTAAGAATTGTTTCGCACTTTTCTAGAAGGGTCCTAAGCGAATGTACACACAGCCGAGGTTCGAACCGACGACCTCAGGGTTGAGATTCTGCTATAAAATTATATCCATACATAATTAATTTGTTCGCGACATAGAAATAGCCATTTGGCTGAGTTAATTGTGACTGTTCGAAGAACTTAATAGACGAGCATAGGATAGCAGAAGATTAATTATGATTACAGCTATCACTTGACGAAATACCGTTATTCCACTCTTCAATCGATACCAACCGGTTCTATGAATTGATTAATATTATCTAGAAAGTTTTGGTGAAAAGATTTCATCAGTATTTCACATTTCATTAGGTTTAAGATTTTAATGGCGATTGATGTTTTATATAGACATTTGTTAATAAATTGTTGAAAGAATGTCTGTCAGGGAATTTAAATAGTTGTTGCATAAACCAGAGACAATCTATTAATTAATTAATTAGGCACAGTGCAGACAAATGGCGGGCTTTGGAGTGATGATAAACATATGAAGTGTTTAAGTGTATCGAAAAAAAGGCTTTTATTATTATTAACAATCGATTTAAGTATCGCAATACAGTGAAATGCTGCCAGCATTAAAGGTACACAGGTCCACAGGGACCAACTCTAAATTAGTTTTAATTTTCAATTAAGAAATAAAAATACATTGATTAAAAAAATAGTATTTAGAAGCATTTAATATGTATTACTTTAATGACGTTCAAAATCATAATGTAGTGTACATTGTGATTTTGAAATATTTTTATATATATAACTATGTTAAGAGATAGATTAGTTAAAGTAATTGAATTATAAAGTTTTACGAGTAAAGATTTTAACACATTTGTGGTGCATGATAGTATTTATTTCCTGCATTCATTTAAATAATCGTCAACAGTGTAGGTCTGTATACCTTATAAAGAAAGATAAATGTGGTCTATAATACCTAGCCATTGTTCCATTAAAATGCAAGCATTATCCTTTCGTAAGCCGGATGTCCAAAACGGTGGAAAGAGGGCAGTCGCTTATGGGCGCTATTACTAATCGCCCGGGTCCAAGACCGAACTGTCATGAGCGTACATATAATAATATACTTAGTATATAGTATTTTTTTTAATTATCTCAAATATTTCCGGAATTCGAACCCGAAATGTAACACAATTTCAAAGGCGGGTTTGGTTAAGTAATATTATTAACACAAATCTTCGTCAGTGAGTTTTTGTTACATAAGAGATTTTATATAATTTTCGATTGAATGAATTTTGCCAATGTTTCGGGGATTAAACAACAATACAATTTCTGAAGATATTAACATCTTCCACCTTACTAACGAGAGTGTGATATTAAGAAGCAGGAAAAATGATTTTATTTAGCAGTAGTAACAATTTAGATTTTCTCGAAAAATATTAAATTGTAATTTGTTTAATGTTCAAGTTCAAGTTTTCTTTTTTTATCTATTAATTAACGTTATTTCTATTTCGTTCGTTTCAATGGTTTTGTTTTGTATATGGTCCGTTTTCTTTTATAATATGTATATATATGTATAAGATTAATTCTATTTTAATGTAATACTTATAGCGATAGTTTGAATTCATAAATTAGGCGCCCAATTACTTTATATATGTAAATAGGGTAAGCCTCTCAGGTAGAAACCAATTGGATTATAGGCTCGCGACGCGGGTGGGCCAAGGGCCCACATAATCAGAAGCCAACAAAAACATTAAACTAGACCAGATTCAATTATAAATATAGGTAATAAAACTGTTAATCATGTTTATTATTTATCCCACGAAAATTTAATATGAGTGTATTATTTTTCGCTATGAATTTATTTTTATCTCAACAATTTAAATATTTACTATTGGAATGTTATGTATTGTCGTGACTGCACCATTAACTTCTCAAGGTGGTCAAACAATATAAATTGACAAGAAATGCCACGACTCCTTCAAGGGTAACGAATAGAAGCCTTTTATAAACTTTGGCATTTGACATAGTAAATGATTGACGCTGATGATTAGTAGTAAACTGTAGACCAATAAATTTTATAATTTGTAATTCTATATTTGTTCAAAGCATCGCTGGATACAGAAGGCTGATAACAGATAAGGAGACACAGGGAGATTAACTAAATAAAATTTTTATGTATAGGTGCCGGCAAACATCTTGAACAAATGTCCTTGCCTGCGCAGAAGCGATTTTTAGGTTTCACTCGGAGAGGGGGTGTGGGGGGGGGGAGAGTGAGGTGTCAATGGCGTGATTGGTGAATCAGTTGACGTTTGGGTAAAGCGCAAACTTTCCCCCAACTTCTTGAGCATTAAATAAGGGGGTTATTTAATGCTCAAGAAGTTTGTCGGTATCTGTACCCACTACATTCCCCATTTGTCCTTCCTTCTAAATCTCACCGACCAGATTGAGCATTCTGGTCACCCTTTTACTACTTAATTAATTCAACGCTAAGCAAGTAATAGAACGTCATCGAACCATTTCAATTACCTGGCTTTTTGATCAACTTGCTGAACATCTTTCAGGGCGCTAGTTAAATAGCGCACTTAAAAGTCTAGGCTGTTAATTAAGCTAGTTGGCTGCGACATATTATACATATCGTGCTAAATTCTGTATTGGCGAATTCATTTGAAGTTTATTCTGCCTTAAAGATAACTTTGACATGTGGGTATTATAAGTGGGCTACCTTCTCGAGAGCTGTAAAAAAGCTTTACATACAAGCGAAGCTTTCATTGCAAACGAGTGTTTTTTTGTTAGTATAGGTCGCCGTTAACGAGTTTTACAATGTATTCGTTCTCTGTAACGTTTAACAGCGACAGTTTGTAAGCAATTTCTGTAGTTTTTTTTTGTTACGCTGATAAAATATAACACAGTTGCGAGTTTTACAGAGTACCAATGCCTTAATTCGCAATAACTCTCCTAGCTAGTTAAATTTAATAATACCAAATTTTTTACATTTCTGAACAATAGTTTAGAATGTCAATTAAAGTTGAATGGATACGACATGCGACCTTTTGCAGACCGTAAGTCATATGTGACCTATATGTGCGGTATTTTGTCTTGTAACACGAATAGCTAGAATTTTATCAAGGTGGACGAGATTTATAAACTTGAAACAGTATATATCCTACCAGGCCTCTTAAACATATACCATCATATCGTTTATTATTGTATATTAAACAAATATATTATTATATATATTCTCTTGAAGACAGAAGTTTCTTTAGTGTGTGTATAGGTAGTATTAATTTAACCAAGATATAGGGCAAATGTTTTAAAGTAGTAAACTCATTTACGATGCAGTTTATATTTTCTTGATATTTGTATGTATCATCGAATCGCATTTATACAGTAAAACGATTTATCTAAATTATAAATTTTAGAATACAAGAAATAGGTAAATCTTTATCTTGCCTTTTATCTTGACCTCCCGTAAGATATTAATTTGGAAATAGCAACCCCCAGTGGTTAAGTCCGCAAAAGGGACCTGTCAAAATTAAAGGACAAATGGCCATAGATTTATAGACTACTAAGGCCTGTCATTGGAATGTCGTTTTTGTGGCGATTTTTTTCTGTCAATTATGCACGCAGGTATTACGACTGTGTCGGATTTTATTCCGGATCTCCTGTAAGATGTTGGGTTTCCTATTTGCATATATTTATTTATTTATTTAGTTATAAGTAATCTTACAGCTTATACATATTATAAGACGATACACTAAGACAGAACAGAGCCAAAACAGATTACATACATAGACAATATATGTATATGAAACAGAAAACAAGCAAGTATATTAATATATACATTTAAAAAGACTAAACTGTTCAATTTCAGTTTACTTTAGTTTCATTTGAAGCAACATACTTAGAATTTAAGATTACTACTTCAACAGAATCAGTCTTCCCGCTTCTTCTTTTTTTTCGAGGTGGTCATTACCATTATCAATATCCTGGTAATAGATGTCATAGTTCGAATTTTTTTTCACAAGTTCTACTGCTACTGGATTCTTTATTATAACCTCCAAAGGACATATGGGTATAGGAGAAAAAAATACGTGTATAATTATATAGGTGTATTATATATATTAGATATATGAAAGGCACATTTTAAAGTGAACAGGTTATATTTAAATGTACACGAATAGCGCGGAAAATGGCCGCCAATACTTTTCATCTGACCTCAGAATTCGGTCGTTCAACTTTTTGCAGATCACGTACTTGAGAAGATTTGCACGGTTGAATTGTAATATTGAGTTTAGAGGAAAACATGATTTTGAATTGGTCCTGTTTATTGAAAGCTATACAATCTTTTTTAAACGCCCGAACTCTATTGGGTTCATAACATAATCCACAATCTCAGATTCAAACAATCTGAGTCGATCGATGCATCCCAATAACCAAACCCTACGAAGACAATCCAGCTGCTATCAAAGGGGTATTGAGATCTACTATAACACATCAGCCATTAAGCCTTAGGGTTCACCAAGTCTTTCGAAGGAGTGCTATTCACATATGGTGGCAGTCTGTAGCGTCCGATAACGTTCCTGACTTGTTTGTGACAGTAGAAGTCGGCATTGCGATTCGCTCTTGGGAGCCACAGATTACAAGTATTGTAGATTTTTAAGTCTTTCATTCTGCGATAACATTTATGCCACAGAATATTATTATCAATTAATCACTACAGAAATTTGTCTTTTAATATTTATCAATATGAATAGTTGTTTTGCTATAAGTTTCAGTAAACAGCATGGTCACTTTTAGAATCCTCCTTCATATTTTTCCGTTTCTCTTTTTATCTCAGATTTTTCTCCTGTCTTCTTTTAAATCACAGGGATCTTACGTTTGGAAGTGCATGATTTTTATTGTGGTAATTGTGTTTTCTTTGTATTCCGGTATGTTATGTTTTGTTTTATATTTTATATATATATAGTTTTTTTTATATATAGTTGCTAGATTCTTCAGGACCTGATGATGAATTGGCATACATAAATAAAAGCGTAAACAACGATTAGCTGGCTCTTGCTGAGGAGCGATAGCAATTACTCTATAATAAGTAAAATATCATTAAACGTCCATTACTCAACTAAACCCAAGTTTTTACTTTTAATGGTTTTTTAAATAAACCTCGACAGGCATTTTAATTGGTACTTTCGTTTTACGACTTCTCGGCGATTGCTTACCGAACCTAGTATGTACAGTCAAATCCAATTCTTAATTGTTCTGTTTGCTATAAGGTATGGTATGGTAGGTGGGTTCAATTCCGCAACTAGACTCGAAATTGGTCCGTTTTGCGTAAAGCCCTGGCTACTTAAGCCAGCCTCTTTCCAGAAGCACAGAAGTCTCCATGGTGCTATAAGGTAATAAAAATGAATATAAATAAAAATTACAATAAAATATTTTTTATAACAAGGAATAAAAAATATTTAAAATATTTTTTTTTAAAGGTTCTATAAAAAAAAATATAAAAAAATTGATTACGAACATCGATAGTTCGCGTATAGCTTAATGTATCCAACGGGGAATCGCTCGCAAGAGATAGATGAGTCATGAGACCCATAAAAGTTGGAAGTTATTATCATACTTTCAGTAGATGTTCTCTATCCATCGTGACCAGAATTGAGTCCGTCCATTTGCCGTCCAGTTAGTGATGCCTATTTTCATTGCGTGTCTTCTAAAATCATTGTTTTGTTTTGTTTTGCTTTGCTCTGTATCATATTTTTTTTATTAGTGAAACCTTTTGTGGATACATCCAATGTGTTTATTTTATGTTTTTTTTTTATTGTATAGATGTATATGTTTATTTTATTTAGTCAAATAAATCGCAACAGGCTTGAAAATAGCATATCTATACTAATATTATAAAGAGGAAAGGTTTGATTTTTTGTTTGTTTGTTTGTTTGTATGAATTGAATAGGCTCCGAAACTACTTGGCAGATTTGAAAAATTCTTTCACTGTTGGAAAGCTACATCATTCCTGAGTGACATAGGCTATATTTCATTTTCAAAAAAAATAGGCATCCTTACTAAAATTACGATAACATTAACATTTGTTTATTATTTGATACAATTCTAACAGATGGCGCTGAGTTAAAGGTAGTTTAGTTTAGGTCCGTGTCGTGGTACCAACGTTTCACATAAGTTCTCCTACGGTTTCCCTTGATTAATTTACTACTATGTAATATAACAAAAACCTTAGCCACAGCAACGCTTGGCCGAGTCTGCTATGTATAATAAAGTTTCTGCTTGTGTGTATTAAGGTCTATAGCGGTGTTTGGTTTACAAAACACAGTAAATAAATTTTCAAAATGTAAAATGAAAATGTTTGAGTCAATTGAGAAACACTGGTCTTTGGTACTTTGTATTTTATAGCCACTTACGATAAATAAGTTTCACGTTTCCCTTATCGTTATCTAGATTATTTTCATACAGTATGCGGCTTAAACAGTCTAAACTGGAATAGTTAATTTATATATTTCATAGTCCTTGTACCTTAGCTAGTCAAAAACCATCGACAAACTTAGATTCATAGAAGTTTATTCTTATTATAAGCATGTCACTTACATAAGAAAAAATGGTATTCGTGAAAAGTAATATATCAGGCCGGGTATGAAACGGAACCTTGAAAAAGAGGACTGAAATCTGACTGAATCTGACATCTATGAAAATTATTGATACAGTCGACTGACACAGAATTTCGTCTGTGTTCATGAATTTGGAAGTAAACGTGATTATGATTTTTGCGGTACTTGGTATTTCGTTAAAGGTACCGTTTGAATGATTTAATCACAATTTTGAGTGGTAATGCGTGTTTGGTCGCCATTAATCTATGCTGCGTGCTGTTCTAACCGATTGGCTTTGGTCTTTGACATGCTTCGCTAGTTGCCTCAAGATGAACAACTTTGAAAGTACATTATTGCTTACAACTTGTAAATTATAGACGTAATAAATAAATAAATTCTTGCATTAACTACCTATGAATATAAAAAGCCGGCAACGCATTTGCGAGCCCTCTGGTAATGTATCTATTGGCGGCAGTATCACTTAACATCAGATAGCCTCTTGCCCGTTACATAAAAAAATATCTATTTTCCGAGTAAGACGAACCTTGGCTTGGACAGTTAGAGATTGTATAATATATGCTTTTATTATTGAGAATTATAATATCCAACGAAAGAAATATAAATTCTTGCTGTAAGTACATGATACATTCCATCCGTATCACCTTGACGACCATCGTTCCACAACTGAGCGTGTTTTGAGGCAGTTAATGACGCGCACTAACACTATATGAATTATTTCCGTCCTAATTCGACTTAGGGTGTTTCAAGAGCATACCAATTCTTAAAAGGCCGGCAACGCACTCGCTAGCACTTAACATCAGGTGAGCCTCCTGCCCGTTTCGTGTTCTATAAAAAAAACATAATGAGGTCTAAAAATCATGTAACCTTTTTACGAATAAGTGTTACAGTGTTCTGAATTCACACAATAAAAATTAATAAGTATGAGACCGTGTTATCTCTGGCATCCTTCATAAGAAGTTATGAAAGTTAATTAACATCCTGTTCACGTAACTTATAAAAACCGGACACTCGGTCAATGTGTTCACGCACTTCGCGTTTCCTCCGTCTCCTGCTAATAGATTCAATAGCTTTGCGTGTTTCGTTTTTCCTGAATGAAAAGTGCGATGTATATACAAGCGTTCCGATACGGAAACGCCAGTAACGTGTTGGGTTTTTCACAGGGTGGTCATCTTGGGCCACTGCTCTTGATTATATACGAGTTTGATGTATGATAAACAGTGTATCAATCAGCAAATATTTTGGATATTTATATGACAGGTATTGGTCATTTTAAAGTTTACTTATAAAAATACACAATACTCTAATACAAAAGAGCGTAAATGACAGAGTGTACGCTCATCGTTTAATGCTGGAATCAACAGATTGTTTTTTTTATTTACAATAAAACTGTGATTAAAATTACTCGGTAGACATTTCAGAAAATCCGCGATGATCTCTTGCCGAGTCGTTTTAGAAACCTTGCTGTGATAATTATTTGCAATTATTATTGTTATCTTTATTCTTCATAACTATGTATTTACAGTGTAAATTCGCGGATGCTTGGTGGACCGGACTCATGCCAATTCTTAAATAGAAAGAGTCTCCTCGTGAGTTGTGTGCTCCAATATTGTGGACAACTTCTTGAGGAATTTGCATGGTTCTGGTTAACGCTGCTGAGTCTTAACTTGTATCATTTTCACACACGTATAGTTTCATAAATATCTGATCATCCTTGTAACATTTGTAATGTTTGAGATAAAAAATAAAATACATACATTAATGTCAGTAGTGGAGCTAAAACTTTAAGTACATTACCGACCCACTTAACAATCGTACGTGAATTGTACGGCTTCGTTGATTCAATTGTTGCAACCGTAGTTTCTCATGCCTTATTGTTTCACGTTTCTTACAAGGACATCCAATAGTGATGTTTGTGTACATTTTTTTGTAATACTTAATGCAATGTGAACGCATCTGTTTAATTATATGTTGGCACATAAACTTCAGTGGTCATCCCAGCGTTACGGGCCAGCTCCGTATCGATTGCATAACTGTTGTTGTTATCGGATCGCTACAACTCAAGCCTACATTCTTCCTTATTGCGTAAACAATAAGGTTTAGGATATAATATTATTTCGACACGGTCTAAATGAAATGACTCATGCTCGTGGGTAAAATATCTTGAATCCAGTTGTAATTCGACCTGGCATTTACGGTAAAACAGTGCGACCACCGAGGTATGGAACGTGCGTTTTCAATTTTATTGATATTGTAGAACATATCGAGATGTACGACCTACATAACTGAGATAAGCGTAGATGTACTTTATTTATGATACGGAAATTATATTTCTTATTTTGAGTAGTTTTGGCCTAGTGGCTTTCGCCGTCGATCCCCGCCTGTGCACCATTATTGCTGTGCGCATTTTACATTCGCTCTAACGATGAAGGAAAACATTGTGAAGAAAAAAAACCTAAAACAACGACGTGTGTCAGCCACAAGAGGCTAATCACCTGCTTGCTGATTGTGAAACATATTGAAGCCACTGATGTATTGTAAATATTTTTTAGCTCATTTTTGTTGTATTTGTTATAAATGTTAGCTTGCGTTCTACTAGATAGAATACTTGCAAGTGCAATGTCTTTTATGAATTCAACGCTAAAAGACCGCTCATTTCTTGAAGGAGCCTAAACCAAATTAGTTCTTCGATCTCAGTGGACAACTGGTTCCACATAGTGGCGATCTGGCAAATAACTACCTTAAAAAACGCTTAGTTGAACGACCGATATGACGTTATCTATTATTATTCTAAACCTTGATCCATCTAATTAAAGTCTCGCAACTTATGGTTTAAATATAATCACAATCGATATCGATCTAAAGTTAATGGAATTGATCGTCATATCTGAACGTTGATGGCGTTATCTTAATTGATATATCCCTGACGCGTTTCAAAATACTTCACACCTTTCATTCGATAAGTGAAATGAAATCTCGTGTTGACGAAACTTTATCCAAAATAAGGTTAAAGAAAGTTCAGCGATAAATTAAACACTCTTCAAAGATGCCGGTTCACATTCGCTTCATTGATATTCGGAATTATCGAAATTGTTATGCGTTTGTTTATAAAACAATATTTGTTGCAGGATTACGGCGTTGGAGTTTCTGAGTAATTCAAAGCTGCCGTCACTTACGCAGCGTCCACCCGGAACTGGGAGTCGGTCACGTGTGTGATGTACTGGCAACACCACGCAGTACTGAACATAGATGTCACCTGATTACTGGGAGGATGAAGTTTTCAACTGGGTCGAGTTCCAGCAGCCTCGCCAGCGATTCGCTGTCGAGGAAGTCAACGCTTTGCATCTATACTGATCTGGATGCGCTTGCGCACCCACCGCCTATGGAGAGGGTAAGATCATGTTTTAATATGTATTCAAACGTGTGAAGGGTTGCACTAGCATTGTCTATGGGCGGATGTGGAGTGAGCCTTTTGCCTGCTTTCCCTTTGTCCTATATATAAATACAATAACTTTTGATACGTGTGAGTTTTTTGTAGAGGGATAGGTGTCGAGTTTTGTAGGGTC